>NC_091827.1:35324100-35986600 GCF_038994185.2 Dermacentor albipictus | reverse complement strand
AGCTTAAGCGTCCTCCAATGTTTTTGGCTCCCATTGCGCGCTGCTGGTAAGCTATGCAGATTCAACTCGTCCTATGAGCCACCCATAATTCTGAGTGTATATATGGTACGCGAATTTACCCGGCGGAGTCGTGGATCCCGTCGGTAGCGCATGGGGCTTCGTAATCGGCTTGGTGGTCGGCCTCGTGGTAGGCGCAGCGGTTCGCTGCGCAGTCGGCTTCGTGGTAGTCGGCTGCGTAGCTGGTGCGGTGGTCAACAGATATTGAGTCCTCTCAGCTGTAGTGAATACACGCGGTGTTGCCCTCGGCGTGCTTGGCAAATCTGTGCCCGAAGACAAAAGACGCGTGCGTCAGCCATCCATCAATCACGATAACCGAAAAAGAAATCGGATATATCGACAAGGGGGGCAAACGTAGGGTGTTTTATACGGTGTGTTTTATGTTGACGGTAACAGAAAGTAAAGAAAAAAGAACACCCGTGACATGTAGTAATATTCTACTTCTTGAGATAAACTACTCTCAGAGGCAGACATTATTTGTACAAAAATTAATGTAAGTGCATCTTCGTGTAAATAACAACTTTGCAATAAATAACAACCAAATTCCGCCATTATGTCAAATTCGTAGTTTTTTTTTCAGTTCTCACTGGCCCAGTGGGATATTACGCGGTGTCTCTTACTAGCTCTAAATGCCACCATTATAGACTTTGACAATACAGCCGAATTCGGCAATGTCCGGAGCACGCCAGCGCTTCGAATTAGCAGAAGAAAAAATGCTGGAAATTTTCAGAGCGTCTTATACAATTCGTTACTATAGCTTTCTTTTTCTACGGCCTACTTTCCGCTTCGTTTCTAAAGTGACGTATTGGTCGTGGCGTCACGACGCAGCAAGTAGTCACGTGACAGCAGGACGCTGTGGTGCACGGAGGAAGGAAAAAAATAGTGAGGAGAGGCCCCACCGTCATTCTTTGCGAAGCCAATTCTTGACGCCAGGAGTTTGCTCCGCCATCTTGCTGGCGGAGCAAACGCCTATGTTATCTCCTATCTCCTATGTGGGGATGCGCGACTCTCACGCGTCCCCTGATATCTTGTTTTCCCTCATAGGTCTCACAGTGCGGCTTCGCCGCGTGGCCTGGCGCTCGCGGCGGTCGGAGTGGTTGAGGCGCAGTACGAGAGATGGCGCGAGTGTTGCGCTGCGGCGGGGTTACTTGGCGCAAGGGAGAACACGCTCTCTCTTGGGCGGCGGACCGGTGAACGTGGCGGACGTCCCGCGCGTGCGCCGATACATGCTTCTGCGAGACCGTCTCGCGTGGCCGCCTTCGAACGCGCCACCGTTCGCGTGACCGTACACACGAACGACCGGGCGTTGGGATCCAGCGTGGGGCGAACATATTCGCTCGTTATCCTGTCGCGGTGAGTCGGACTTCTAGATTTGTCGCGCGCCCATCGGCATGTTTTGTGGGTAGCAACTGGGCTAGCAGGCATTGATCTATGAAAGGTGCAATAAATGCCCTAGTGATTGTTTGCACTACTGTGTTGTCGTTCCTTTGTCCCAAGAGCACGGGAGAAGACCCCCACACCTATCACCAAGCTCCTATCTCGTTTACGTTTCCCGCCTCCGGCGTGCAACCACGTGCAAACCCTCCGCGCTGCTTGCGCGCGCGTGTGCCATGGCGATCGAACCCCATCGCGATACCGTTGCCAAAGTCACGTCGTCCGAGTAAATTGTGCTCTAGCGTTGACAGAAGTTGGATGTGGTGAACTCGGCAAATTAGACCACGAGGCCGGTCCCTGCCACTTTTGCCGCCTTTTGCGAAAGTAGGGAGTTTTAGCGGGTCCGGTATTCCACCAAACGCAGGCTGATCGGGCGGAATACCGAGTGAGCGCAGGAGCAATTAAACGTGAGTGGCCTGCCAGCTGGTGGCGCAGAGATGAACCAGAGAAACACATAACTATTACACTGCAGTCACCACGTGAATTGTGCTTCGCTGCTGGCATAAATTGTCGTGGTCTCCCAGAGACTTAAATGTCTGTGGGAGACCACCTTAAGGCCTGCCCCCGCCATGGTGCGCTCTTGTCTGCTTGCGATAACAATGTTGTCTTGCACGTGTCTTGCACGATCAAGTGTGCGAGAGTATATATTCATAACCTTTCTTTTTGTAATAAACACCAGTTGGAAGTTTCCACTTGTCCTTGTCGCCCCTTTCTGCCCCGTGTCTACTCTTGCGCTATTCACTTCAGGATGGAATACCAATTATCCCGGTCTCACGCCCTGCTTCAATAAATTTTCGACGGTGGCGTAATTCGAAAATTTACGCTAGCAACTAAGTAGGCGAGGATACGCCTGTTTGCTGCAGCATCAGTTTTGTGCTCTTGTGGTTGAGCTCCGCACCACCATTCGGCTGCACCGTTCTAACCGCTCACGTTTGCGCCTCCGCGCCCATCCGGCAAAACGCCCAGTTCCCCTGCGTTTAGCGGAATGCCGAACACGCTAAAACTATCCAATAAATCTGCGCATGCTCACTGTACAGGAAGAGAACGCAAGCGATGACCGGCAACACATTTTTCGCACACGAAGACACATCGACCTATGGATAGTTTACCTCACTTTACGATAACAAACGCGCATGCCGGTCGTGGCTTGAGGCATCGTTGTGCCATGTCGAACAAGTTTCGGGTGGCCGCCCACCGTGGAGATGTGACGAACGGAGATGTGACGAGGGTGCGCTTGCAGTCCTGGGGTTGGTCGGCGAAAACGTGTACGGAGGCGCGTTAGCCACGACATGCACCTTCAGGGGACAAAAACTTAAACTGTGTCATAGAAAATATATCATAGTAAATGATTTGTGGCGATCTGGGGGGTGTTCCTGCACGTTCCTAAGGTTTCGCGGTCCAGGACATTCATCGAACGCGAAAAAAAAGAAAGCATAACAATGTCTCGCCGGCGCTCTTTCGACGAACCCCGAGTGACGATGGAGGACAACCCACCATGATGGGGTTCGGTGAAGTCGGTCCGCTCCAGAGTTGAAGATTCCGCTGGAGTCGTGGCTTCCTCCAACGGCTCGTGAGGCAGAGTGGCGCGTGCGGGCGGCGGTGGCAGGTTATTCGCCGGTTTCACGCCCGGAACAGTGACACCCGACGTGGCGTTTCTCGAAGTCGCGTTCACGGCGTCTTCGTCCTCGTCTTCACATGCGTCGCGCCAGAAGGGCGGGACAGGTCACCGCCTGCATTTCGCGAGGAAGACAAAGCCACCGGGGACGAGCAGCGACGACCATGTCGCCTGTGCGTTCTGAACCGTAATCGTGCGCGGGCCTCACACAACACGGAGAGCGGCAATTGGGAGACCCGATTCATTTATGCGTCGAGGTTCAGTGCACTGCAGCTCACGCTCAGTGAAAGGTGCGCGAAATATCAATCGTTCCAAGGAACGGAGGAGCGCCCCTAAGAAAGGGTAACAAAAAAATCGCGAGCGATACATGTGGATTTCAATCGCACAACGAGCATTTACTTTAGGCTGCAGCACCGCAGCTTACGCATGTAATCTTGTTTACGCGTTGCCTTGGCTACAAAGCTGACCATGCGTAAACCCCTACACCACCTGAACGGGAGAGCGAATGGTAATACGGTCGACTCCTGTTAGTTCGACTCTTGCAGGTTTGCAAGATGTGGTCGAATTATCCGTAAGGTCGAATTAACGAACGGCGGCAAAATGAACGAGTTCAAATATTGTTTTGGTACCTAAAACTAGCTTTTACTGTATTTGTGCTTCTTGCTCCAGAAGTTCTGCTTAACCGTCATGCGGTGACGCGTACCTAAATGTTTAAACGCTACCTCAGCTTTGGACTTAAAGGAGAGGTAAAGTACTTAAAGTTCTGGAAAAGTAACACAGAAGTACAGTAAAACAGCTTCACACCTAGAGAAGCAGCAGCACCGTCTTCTCAATTTCTTGCACTTTCAAGCCTTAGCAACCGCTGCACGCATGAGGGAACGCCGGCGTGGTTCCAACCAACCGAAGAGGCACGCTCTCGCGTTCGAACTAAAGGAGCCGTTTTCCGACGGCGATTTATTATTCCTCGCCGGAACATTCCAGTGCGTTCGAATTAAGCGAAAAGTCGAAATAGCGGAGATTGAATTAACGAGAGTCGACTGTAAATTAATGTTCGGCCAAGCTCTCAGCTAGATTCTGGAACACGCAGATAATACAGCTATAGCGCAGAAAAATGAAGGACGCCGAGAGATTAACAGAGGGCAGAGATCGTGAGGAGCGGCCATGCATGCATTGTCTCCCAACGACAGACATTCCCCACGTACCTCACTCACATGCAAGGGTTGGCGCGCGACTGACCACTTGAGACACTTTGCGTGCATTCTCGGGCTTCTTTCAGGCTCAGAAAAAACGCTTTTGTGTGGCGTGTGTTAGGCAACAGAAAGCTGCATCGGGAATTCTTCATGTTGCTCTGCAATTTTCTCATTGACACTTTTCATCTAATTATAATATGTGAGAAGTTGATTACCTAATTAGGACTAACTATGTAATTAGCCGGAATGCAAAAAAAAAATTCGAGCATCTCCGAGTGAAGGCAAAAAACACTGCCTGAATTGGTTCTGCCCAGCTACGTGGCATTTGCATATTTTAACGTATCGGTGCATGAATAGTTGGGACACCCTGCCTATGAAGTCTATAGACTATATATACTGTTGTGTCCAGCTGCATGTATAGTAATGAACTCCCATTTAAGTTCTCTCTCGAGAGAGGAATACGTGGCGAATGCTGAACTAGCTCACGTGTGGTAAACACGATAGATCGCCGCTATTAAGCGGCAGGCCAGTGTAATGCAGCAAAGTTAGACAAAGGTGCTCTCAAATGCTCTGCTATCTCACGACAGCCCTTCACCTTCGTATCGCATACGTAATACTTCTTACCGTTGCTACTACCACCAGCGAGGACAAAGACGATCAGTGCGAGTACGGCCATGAACATGATGCAGAAGATCAAGGCGATGATGGCTACCTTGAAGTCGGAGTCCCTGCAGGGCCGTGACACCTTCCTTACTAACAAATTTAGGCTTCTCAGGCGGTTTCTCTTTGTCTTTCTTTATAGCCATATCCGAAAATCTTGAATATAGACTATGTGTCTACCCTCGGCGTAATAATAGAAAATGTGGGGAGAGGGGGGGCAGTGTATTGCAGTGTTGGTTAGGGTATTTACACGAACGTTGCTTGTAACCGGTGTTAGTTCTTGCACTGAATAAGCTTTAAGTTCGGCCCAACTAACATTTTGGTGACTACTGCTCTGCACGATATATTACAGCGAGGAAATAAAAACGAGGACAAACAAACACAAATCGATAGCATGGCGCTCATTATTTCGACATGGTCTTTTTTTTATCCCCGCTTTTTTTTTCTTCTCATAGCACTTACGCCGGTAGGACTGATCATACGGGCACTGGTACGTTGTAAACCCCTTTGAGGGCGCTTCTGTGTGGTACACGAGGCGTGTGGGCGCCCGCTGACTTCGCATTTATTGTTTTTCCTTTTTGCGTACAACAGCGTCGAAGCGCGACAAAGGAAAAAAAAACGAAAGAAAAATAAAGAAAACGTTACGAGCTGCAAGTGTTTTCGAATGCCGATTCGAACTTACGTCACGAGACCAGTAATTAATGAATTGGCTAAGCAGT
Organism: Dermacentor albipictus; assembly: GCF_038994185.2. NCBI lineage: Eukaryota > Metazoa > Arthropoda > Arachnida > Ixodida > Ixodidae > Dermacentor > Dermacentor albipictus. The sequence goes on along the minus strand of NC_091827.1, from coordinate 35,980,925 downwards.
TTGGGCCTATAGTTTGATAGTTAAACACGACAAGATTACTCCAACTTGCGCAGGTCAAGTGCTAAGAGAACACCGTTGGTCCCGCTCTCTTATCGCTCTTATTTCATGGAGCTTCTTTTTCAAAGATTTAACCCATGTTAGCTGCGACACCCTGCATAATGTCTTCCGCGAGTTCGTTGCCATGGGAACGAGAGGATAAGGGCGCAGTCCCGGGCTACGCTACATAGATTGTGGCTGGCGCAAATCTTCCGAGCCGTGTTATTTTGTAATGGCAGAATAACGCCGCGATATTCCAAGTTCAGCCAAGGAGCAAAGGGCGTTACGAAAACGGCAAGTCGTCATTCCGGTAATAACCGCGCCTTCCGAACGACTGTGGGACGTAGTGTAGGCCACGTCGGATGACTCTCATTTGCATGGAAAGCGTAGTGAATGCAGCTGCGAGGATACTTACTCGTCATCTCCTGAAGTCAAGACAGAAAGGCAGTCATGTAGCGCACGGAAACGATGGGCCGGTGAACAAGTTACATCAAAATCGGTGCTGCTTCGGTGCGAGCTTGCTTTGCTTCTTTTCTTATCGCCACTTAAGCACTGTCCTTTTGAATGCCATAGTATTTATCTGCATACTTCACAGGCACTGATAAACGAACGAGAGTGCACAGTTATTGGTTTATCACTTGTAGGAATATCCTACACACCCCGTAGCACTTCCCCTGTTTGCTCGTGTGTAAAGCGTACAGGAACAAACATGGTTACGGTATAGGGCATGTAGGATATTCAAACAGGGCTATAGGAGGAAAGTGGGGAGTGTTTAATGCCTGACGTCAATAGCTTGTAAGACGCATTGGCGTTCTAGGTGGTGTTGAATGGCGTCATTCGGAAGCCGGACCAGATGGGGGGGAGGAGTTTCAATCAGGATTTCCGTTTCAGTCGGGATTAATAAACCGCATTGAGAAGACACAGAGAAAATCTGCAAGGTTCATTCTTTCCCGGTATTATCGCACTGACTCTGTTTCCGAAATGCTTCGGTTGCTTGATTTGACTTCACTGGCTCAACGGCGGAAGTTGGCTAGACTTAACTTTGTTTTTTTGTTATCAAAAGGCCACTTCAATATTAAAACCGCACCCTATCTTGCTCCCGGGCAGGCTAGAAACGTCAGGTCAAGCAATCATTGCATGTTCTCAATTCCAAAAGCATATCTGGACATGTACGCTTAAAAAATTTTTTCCGCGAACGATTAAGGAATGGAACAGTTTGACGGTGTCTGTTTTGCACTCAAGTAGCATAAAAATCTTTGAGGAACGCGTTAAAAACCTTTTATGAGATTGAATTTTAGTTCTGTCGTGCAAACGTTGTCACACTATTCTAGAAATACATACAATAGTCTTTCTTTTATGCTGTTTCCGATTTCACTGTCACAATGTTACAAACATCCACTTCTTAGCCAGAAGATTGTATTTGTATTTGGTTATTTGTTTCGCATTGCATTTCCAACATTCATTGCTTCATGTCCTATTTACGTTTGTAAAGTGTTTACATTTTTTACGCCATGTGCAAATTTGCTGTACCCACCCTGTTACGGCCAAGACGGCCAACAGTATTTGAAAATAAAATTTAAAAAAAATGGAAAGGAAGGAGGGGAAGGCGATCGAAGAGAAGGTGCGAGGGAAGGTGGAGGTGCGGATTTGAAAGGAGACATCGCAGCCTCCATACCGCGCAGTTAAGTCACACCGGCGCCATATTGGTTTTTCGTGCGCTTTCATTTTCCTTTAACTTATCACTCCTACGTTTTCAACAAAAACAACAATTCCCCCTATGCATTCTCTGGCTTCAGTTTAGGCGGGCTTCATATTGTGATAAACAAAAATCGGGCCCCTCGTTTTGTCGAATCTTCTCGTTCATATATGTATATGTATAGACAGACATGCCGGCTGCTGTGCTGCCTGGAGGCGTAAATTTACATGGTATAAATGACGTTTCAAAAGATTACCACTGCCGCACTTACCCGCCGACTGGACGTAGTCAATGCCTGAAAAAACAAGTTAAGGCAAGTTTTAGCCGCTGCGCAGGCGCTATCCGCGGTCAGCATTCGATCGTGTAAACTATGCATGCCTACCGAACAACGTAGCGGAGGTCTTGGATTAGTTTGGGTTCACCCGGACTCCTACAGCAGATTGAACACACATCGACGAAGGAAGGCAAGGCAAAGGGCGTAACTGCCTGACATAGGCCCTACCCCCTATGCACTGTTAGCCATAGCGGATGCAATGAGCATAAAAGTATTACTGTAGCGGACAGGTGTGCTTAAATAATATTAGACAAAGCACGTTGCACACATAGCGTAAACTACGTGATGCTCGAGGACTATATCAGCTCAATTTTAATCTAGTCCACAATATGACGTTACCATTTAACTGATCGATCTGCTATATGTTAATGGAGCGATACGAGGTAATCATTTGTTTCTTTTTTGTCTGACGCATACTGCCTCCTTTACTGCAACAAACCCGTTTCATTGTATGTTTGAACCTTTGTTGAATTTCGACGTCAGCCTTTGCGTAGAATTTCATTCAGTTATGGACTAACGGTGTGGCATAAGGGCTGTGAATATGTTGAAGTACTTGTGTTTTAATATTAAAAAAAGGGAACATAGCCCGGATGACATGTTGCATGTACACGTCCAACCCTGTAATGCCCAAACCACAATTCTGCATCAAGATAAATGAGAAAAGCTCGCGCACTTTTATTTCTGGTCATGAGCAATGGAGTGTGTGTAAAGTAATGAACTCTTATTGGAGTTTAGCTTAATTAGCACAGACTCTCTCTAGCGTATCAATGACGCTCGCCTACGAAGAAATTTCGCTTTGGCGAAACTGATCATAAATGAACAGCGGGAAGCAAATGTGACAAAGCAGCAGGGCTGATAATTGTCAATTTTGTTTTTTTCACTAAGAGCTTTTACATAGCGCTCAAACGGAATACACGGGGTGGTTAGCGGATATGACAGAAATCACGGACCGTGGCCTCAGAGATCAGTTTCTTACGAAAAATTAACTAGAGGCAACTCTGGCGCTGCGATCTTTCAGGAACTGAAGTAATCGTAGATAGTAGGTGGATTTGTCTTATCTTCGTGCTTGTGGATTCGGACGTTCTTGGGACCCTATTTATTACGCTTTATCTTTCTGAACATCTCCTTATATATATATATATATATATATTTTAAACGCAAGAAGCTTATAGGTGGTGCCGAACTGAACGGCAACTCCCAAATGGCATACTGAAAAGATTTTGCGCCAAAAAACACAACACACACAAGAAAGACGACAACACCACGGGCGCTACTTCAATTGTTTAATGAGGGTGAAAGCACTCGACATATATAGCCTTCCAAAACACCGCGCATGCGTACAAGGCAACATGGAGTACATAGTTTTATCAAAGTAGGCGTGACAGAAACTTCAGCTCAGCCTCGTAAAGAAAAACCGATGTATCACTAACACGGTTAGGACCCGCTTTCTTGATGTAGAAGGCGTCCAATGTTTCACGCGATGTCTGATTTTTGCCTCTACCCAAAATCCTCGCTTCGCGGAACCGTGGAACGCCCAAATGGCCTCTTTGCTGTTGCGAATGAGTGATTTACCAGCTCAGCAAGATTTACAGGGACCATACAACACCATTTTTTGTTCGAGATCTGTTCCGGCCAAGTGTGTCAACGAAGTAAAAGCAAGAAAATCTATGGCGAACAACCTATAGCAATGGATAGCGGAAACTTCGACATACAAGCAAAATGAGAGCTGCCCTATAGATTCCAATTTTTGCTGCCCTAGATGCCACATTTCCGACCCACATGACGTAAAACTGCGGCGCCCAATAGAAGTAGGCATTGACGTTACGTAGTGGAAGTTGACGCGAGTTGACAGCGTCGTTTCCATCATCATAAAAACTTTCCCGTGGAGGTCGTGATAACTAAGCGATACTTAAAAATACTTGTAAAACGCAACGTCGTGTTTACTTTTCTTTTTCGCAGTGGTCGCAATATCTACCGAACGTATATATCGCGTACTACGTTTTTCTAACCAGCGATCACCATTCCGCAGAAGAAAACGTCATGTCCTTTGCACGAAGCATATGAAATCGGCGTCGTGATAATACTATCCGTGTGAAGCATTGACGACAGCCTGCTTACTTCTAAGCTGGCAGCTTCGAGCAATGTCAAGGATCGATTTCGGAAGAAGGCTCTGCGACTTGGTGTTACCTCGCGCGGAGAAAAACGAAGAAAAAAAAAAGAAGGCTAAGAAAAGTCCACATTATCGCTGCATTACTTTGCACGTGCGGACTCGAGAAAAACGCAGCATAGCTTACATTAAGCGCATGCAAGAAAGCGTGAATACATGATCTCGTGTGCGACAGGCGACTCTCGCTTACAGAGTTTCCATTGCATGCATTCTGCTCAGCCGCCGCCTTGTCTGGACCAACAAAGTAGCCTGAATAGCTTTCTCTTCAGTTCGAAGCTGTACTAGCGAATTTGTCTTTTTTTTGTCGGCGTCGTCATAATCGGAACGATACATAAGACGGTCGCTCTCCGCTTTGCTATCCGCTTAGCTGGGTACAACGAGTATTTAGATACAACCTCAAATGGGTCCAAAAACAAGAAAGGGGCTGACAGATGGAATAGCACACTGTGGTATAAAGTGTGTAAACAGGGATAAGGTGCCTCAGACAGGCTGGCCAACGTTTCGATAGGAGGACCTATCTTCGTCAAATGGGTGCCACCCAACAAACAACAAACAAGCGCACTGGGTCCCTTTGTTATTCCTCACCAGTTTCCCTTTGACGCGACCACCTGCGGAGCAATACTTTCTACACGCATTAAATATTGCGCTTATATTTAATAGCTACAAAATATTGGCGCCTAAACTTACTAGGTACCATCGGCATGCCAGGTGCGAGTAGTGAGCTGTTATCTGCGGCCGAAAAAGCAGCAAAAGAGTGGTGGACCGGTGGTACGTCCTCTGAAATAAAAAAAAAAAACCCAGTCAAGTTCAAAGCAAACCAAAGCGCAACCACTGAGTTTTTCGTTTTGCTCATTTGGTTCCTTAGACAGTGCGTAAGATGATCTTGCGAGGCTAAAGGCAAAATCGCCTGACAAGGCCTCGACCCCCTTGAGAGACGCGCACATGCAACACAGTTACGTGCATTTGACTGTGCACGTGCATTAACTCGAGCAAACAAGACACACTACCGTGAAAGGTCTTACTCAGCAGTTAAGAAGCACAAGAAACGTTACAGAAGAACAGGCAGTGAAGCAAAATTAAGTTATGGGGTTTGACGTGCCAAAACCGCGATCCGATTACGAGGTACGCAGTAGTGGAGGGCTCCGGGATATTTCGGATCACCCGAGGTTCTTTAGCGTGCACCTTAATCTAAGTACAAGAGGGTTTTCACATTTCACCCCATCGAAATGCGGCCGCCGTGGCCGGGATTCGATCCCGCGACCTCGTGCTTGGCAGCGCAACAGCATAACCACTAAGCAAGCACGGCGGGAAACACGCGCTGCACTTACGCAGCTTAAACCCTAACTGCAACGAAACTTCGCTGTGACTAAATTTGTTACGAATGAGCAGTGTAATACCCCTAAACCAATCTTGCTGAAGGCACAGGGGGGCGGGGGCGGTTGCATATATTTAGTTTTTATCAAAAATCGTCAATAACCTATGTTTGTGCCCACAGAAGCATGATGACCTCTTCCAGCGATCCCAAATTACGCCTGGCTTGTGCTACCCGATTCCCAGGTGCGCTTGCAGATTTTCTAATTTCATCACTCCACCTAATTTTCATGCCGTTCTCGACTGCGCTTCCCTTTTTTTTGGTAGCCTTTCTGTAACTCTAATGAACCACCGGTTATCTGCCCTGAGCATTATATGGGCAGCGCTGCTTCATTTTTCCTCCCAATGTCAACTAGGATATCGGCTACCACCGTTTGCTTTCTGGTCAACACAACTCTCTTCCCGTGTCTTAACGTAACATATATCATTTTTCTTTTCATCGCTTGCTGCGCCGCCCTTAACTTGTTCTCAAGCTTTTTCATTAACCTCCAAGTTTCGGCCCCATGTGTTAGTACGGGTAGAATGCCATGATTGTATACACTTTTCAACGACAGCGGTAAGCTCCTGGTCATGATTTTGCAGTGCTTCCGTATGCGTTCTAACCTTATTTATTCTCCTGAAAGTTTCCTTATCGTGATCAGGATCCCTTGTGAGTTATTGACCTTGATAGACGAACTCCTGCACAGACTCTAGAGGCTCACTGTAGATCACGAATTTTTGCTTGCTTGAATTTTTTGCTTGATCATGAATCATGTCAGAGTATTGAACGTTATCTTTTACTTCTGCATATTAACAATCCAACCGTTCTTTTACATTTTCTCAATTGAGGTTTTCAATCATTTGTCGCAATTCATGCACAGCATTGATGAACAAGAAAATGTCATCTGCAAACCGAAGGTTGCTGATATATTCGCCGTTGATCCTCACTCCTAATCATTCCGTGATCCTCACTCCTAATCATTCCGAGTATAACAGCTTCAATACTTCTTGAATACAGGCTGATGCAGTCTTGCGGAATATATAACTTGGACCACGGGGTATAAGCAGTAAAGCATGGGGCACGGGGTATGTGAATATGCTTGGGTAATCCTTCAGGTTGGGTATCTACCACTGGGCCCGAACAGACACACACAAAGAGAGCAGGAGGAAAGAAGTGATGAAGCAAGCAACAGGAATTGAAGAAGTCCGCTACACCGAAGGGAAGAAAGAAGCCTGCATCAGAGGTAGCCGATGTACGGAGAATGAAGTAGAGGGAACGAAATGAGACCAGACCGTGCATAGAGCTAGGATTGTTTAGCTGTATAAGAGAGAAAAAGGAGTAGAGCGAAGACTTAGAGCGACAGAAAGCTGAGCTAGTTGGTAAGGATTACTTATGCAAAAAAGAGGTGAGGCGTGCAGACAGGACACAAGAGTAGAGAAGTGGACAACACGAGCGAGATCGTGTTATTGTGTTGTCCACTTCTCTACTCTTGTGTACTGTCTGCACGGCTCACCTCTCTTTTTTTTGCATTATGAAAGCGAAGACGTTTCGGTAACATATCGTCCTGCGACCAGAAGAGAGCGCAGTGAGTAATCACTTTTCAAGTCAGATAGAGTTGAAAAGCGTAGCGTTAGAGAGAGAAAGAGAGGAAGCGAGAGATTTTGAAGAGGAAGAGGCGGTATTTTACAGTTCTGACATGTTGCAGAAGTGAGCCCCCTCTCATTAAAAAAAATTAAATGCGAAGGTTTAGATATTGAGTGCACGTGCACAAATGAAACGTCTCCTCACGTTTTTCATGGCAAAACCTACTTTTCTTTGCGCAAGCACAGATGTCAAGATGCAACATCACGTGATCGATTGGCATGTTAGTGCAGCATCCTGGGTTCTCATGTCATCTCGCACTATCCTAAACGCATTTTACTGACCAGTGCTTTTTATTGGTCGTGAGAGAACATAATGGCTCATATGAAATTCTAGCGTCAACTTGCTCGAAAGTTCTTGTCGCACCATTTCGCCCTCATTATTATCTGGAATGAATACTTTACGTAATCATTTGAAATTCAATTTACAAATGATTGAGCGCAGCGAGCAGCAAGTACAACAAAGGGTTGCGGGAGGATGTGTTACCATGGCAGTATCAGGATGATCATTGTACAAACGATCAAGGAGGATCAAGGTGCGAACGCTTAAGACAAAATTTCGAGGCAATGCGATCAATTTGGAGGCATTCATAACGAGGATGTGCTACGAAAAACAATACTGTTTCTGTGAAAGGTCTTTCCGGGAAAGCAACAAGTGGAATGTCAAGGTGCACAGCCGCTGGTTTCTATTCGGATGTTCCCACGCAGAGACTTTTCCAGGATTTAGAGTGAAGGTGCTCTGGGCACAGGATGCTGCTTGATAAATTTGTTTATTGCCTGAATCGGCAATCATTGGATGCACAAAGTAGTTATTTATAGTTGGTTATGCAAATCCAACGTCCGAAAGCGCTGAGATTGTGCTGCCAAAGATAAATGTCTTCACTTTTCCCCTGCGACGTTCTCGAGAAAAGTCTCGAGATCCACATATGTATATGGATCAACGAGAAAATGGTGCAATAACCGAGGAACCCAGTTTTCGTTACCCACAACCATATGAAGCCGACAGATAATGAAGCGAAGTTAAGCATAGGAGAAATTATTTGTTGGTTTACTTGAACTGCATAAATGATTAGGTAAAGGAAACTGACAGTGGACGGCAAAATAATCTTGCCGCCGCGTGAAGCAAACCCACATGCACTCCGCATTGCGCGTGGATGCGTTGCTGTGCCGACTGAGCTACTTCAGCAGCTGTTCCCACGTCCACATTCTTGAATATTTGTCTATGTGTACGGGAGTGTCAGCCAGCGCCACACATGGCCGTGGTGGCGGATGCTGTCATTAGAGACCTTTAGCGTGTCCGCTATTCCGGCTAACCGGGGCGGTTTGGGTGGATTACCGGATTGTCGGACGCGTAAACGTGAGCGGCCAGATTGGTGGCGGCAGCTGGTGGTGCAAAGGTTAACCACCTAAACACACAGCCAATTACTATATTCTTCTTAGCTGGGGTGTAAGTTTTCGAGAGCGGCATAGTTGTGAACGCAATTACGCCGCTGTTGAAAATTTGTATCAGCAGCGAAGCAGAATAAAGTAGGTTACTGCAATTTTAGCTCTGTGTTTCTCTGATTGAGCTCTACAATACCAGACGGCAGCACCGCTCCGACCGCTCACGTTTACACCCCCGACCATCCGGTAATCCGCACAAACCGCCCCGGTTAGCCGGAATAGCCGACACGCTAAAGGTCTCTAATATCTGTTGGATTAAGAAAAAACATTCTGGGTCTTTTCGTGCCAAGACTAACTCTTTAACATGCACCTAAACGATAGCACACGAGCGTTTCTGCATTCCGCCATGATCGAAATGCTGTCAGAGACAACAGCCACCCAAACGACTGGTATACGCACTGAGCCATTTCTGCACACCTAAGTGCAGTGAGAAGTTGCCCAATTCGCTTACAGAAACGTAACTACACTTACCCATTGCCAATCTTTCCGCGAGGCTGGGTCGTCGAGGCCCGTCCATCGCGGCAAGAGGGAACTATTTCTCGTTGCTCGATCTGGGAACAATCTGAAATACGATAAGCCGCCATCAAGTCTGATTGCACGTTATCAAAGCACACCACACCGATACACAGCATGAAAATGTTCGTGTGCCCCGCTTTGACCAACTACCCACCTAACTAAACATTTACACAAGCGTCGTATGCGAAGAGAGACACACATTCCAGACATAGGAAGGAAGTTAGATAGATAGATAGATAGATAGATAGATAGATAGATAGATAGATAGATAGATAGATAGATAGATAGATAGATAGATAGATAGATAGATAGATAGATAGATAGATAGATAGATAGATAGATAGATAGATAGATAGATAGATAGATAGATAGATAGATAGATATGGCATAGATAGGCAGGGGCGGCCACAAGCACCGTAGCGGAGGACTCCGGGCTGATTCTGATCACTCGGGTTTCAAAAGCGTACAACCAACGCGGTGCGCGCACATTTATGAATTTGGCCCCTCGCCTCACCAAGCTGTGGCCACCAGGAACGGGAATCGAACCGGTGACCTCGTGCTTAGCAGCAATACGCCACAGTCACCAAGCCTTCGCGGGGTCATCTAAAGAAAACATTTCGGCGTTCTATATTTACTATGCTGACACAGTAATCGATATTGGTCCCGAGCTAAACCGGTCGCTGTAAACGTACAGCGCATAACGCTGAAACAAAGTAACGTACGCTTCGCAGCTCCTGGTACTTGCTCGTCGATGCGACTTGTATAGTTGGCACGCGAAACATGTGCCTGTGGCAAGGCCTAAATGAAGAACTTGGCGGTTGAGCTATGCGGTCAGCCGAAAGGTTAGGCTAGTAAAATACTCTCGACCCGTAGGCTTCTTCTTCTTCTTCCCCGGCTCGTGAAAACCAGATATTATCGAGTGCGCCACCTTTGCATGACAGTCATGATGATGATAACAGCCACGACCATTTCAAAGGCTGTAGGGCAAACTCATTTCCTGGAATTCGCCGTTAATCAGGCGGCGATCGAAGCTCATTGGGCGGAACAACTAATAAAGCCATATTAACGAAAATTTTGGCAGAAACCATAGATGATTGTCAAAGCTGGTAATAGCTTTGTTACTTGAACTCCTGGGTCCAAACCATCCCACGGTTCACAGAAAGCATCACGCGCGCAATTTGATTATAGAAGTGTGTTTCGTTAGGGAATCGGGTGACGAAAATAAAGAAACTTACATAATATCGGCACGTCGAGCAATAGCTGGATAACATTTATTTTGAAAGCCATTGTTTGTCCAGGGAAACTTTGAATAAAAATGATAGCTTACTGCTTTTGCTTGATCCAAATCTAGAACAAACCTTCGAAGATCACAAAGAAACGTTCATGGGTTAACTGCTGCACTATTACGTTTGAATTTAAATGTGCCAATATGCGAAAGAGAGCAATCGAAAACTCCAGGGCGAAGCTAAACACTTAGAAATAGATATAAACTGTTGACACAAAAGAGCGCCTAACTGGGCGCTCTTTTGTGTCAAACACTTGGCTTAAACCGAGCGATGCGCTGTCTTCACGCAGATATTCCAGGCACGCAGGAGTTACGGCCGTATCCGTCGTCGAAAGGCACTGATGCTCCTCAACGTCCACCTTGGGGACGTCAGGAAGAAATGCGGCTCCGACGCTTTCAACATCCTCAAGCGGGTCTGTCAGGACACTTGACACATTCGCCTAACTGTGTGCATGTGCAACACATTTTCAGTGGCAGTAACCCGCTGCCAAATGTGTAACGCTATCTTTGGACGGTGATTCTCCGATGGGAATATGTTCACTTGACGGGTGTTGGCGTGCATCATCGGATCGCGCAGTGCTCTGTTGGGTCCAGTGTTCAATTAAAAGAAGACGCCGGCCTAATTCCACGTGCGCTTTATTGCGTTTTGTGTTTAAGGTTCACCAGCACATCAGCTCGGTAAATCGACGATGAGCAGGCCAACGGCGTCACTACCACCACGGCGTAGAACATTTCCCTCCCCCCTACTCCAGGACCCCGCTCCTTAAACAATCATTCTAAACTAATCACGTACTGTACAACAACAACACAAAATATCAGGGGCGATTTAGCGGTAAATGCAAGAAACGCTTCAGTATTACGCCTCGCCTCTTTGAGGTCCGGCATTCATGATTTAAAGTACGCTCGCCACATGGCTAAGCGTTGTGCAGGAGCTCAAATGACAGCGTCCTACCTCCTCGAGGAGCGAAGTGGAAGTGACGATGGTACAGAGCAGACCACCTTCACACACACACACACACACACGCACACACATATATATATATATATATATATATATATATATATATATATATGTATATATATATAGTCGCACCATGATGTACACTTTTCACCAGGTTCCCTTGTACTCCTTGGTACCCTTCCCGTCGAGTGGGGCTGTCGGAAAATTCCTTCCTTGCTACAAGGGCACTTACCGCGTCTTACGTCAAGCCACCGACGCCGCCTATGAGATCGTCCCCATCAGCTCCACCATGTCATCTGGCCTCACCTCACCTGATGTCTTTCATAACGCACGGCTAATACCTTACCACGCTCTTCCTGACGGTCCCGCTTGACACCCCAGGACGGAGCTTTTTTCGCCGGGGGTAGTGTTACGATGAGGCGAAGAATAGAATGACGACGTTCCTGAAGACGACGAAAAGTGGACACAGCCTGGCTGGACTCTTCTGCCTCGGCGAGCGCTTGCTCTTCGAAATATATTGAAGACAGTTTTATACGCGCTGACACGGAGGTCGCAGGGAACAAAGAGGCGGACAGGATATATCTCAAGAGTGCACTAATTACCGAGCGTCCGACGTCGACAGCCTTGAGGAACCCACGCCTGTAGACCGAAAGTACTCGGTCATTTTAGACAATTTCACAGGCAGCAGGAAGCAGTACCCCCCGCCGCACAAGTGCCTTAGCAGGTGTTAGAGAAAATACGGGAAAATACGAGAGAAAGACGGGAATGCGGGAGATGAAAATTCAAGACGATGAGCAAAACGTGAACAAGGTCAATGCAGGAGCCTGAGTGGCCTAACACCTGCAGGAGCAGGTGTTAGGCCGCTCATCTCTCGAACATGCAGAATGGGCGGTGTAAGGCTCTATGATTGTTTAGTACATACTTTCGCAGTGCCGTGAGTTTCCCACGTGTTTTATGAATAGGGAGGCGATCCGCCGTGGTTGCTCAGTGGCTATGGTGTTAGGCTGCTGAGCACGAGGTCGCGGGATCGAATCCCGGCCACGGCGGCCGCATTTCGATGGGGGCGAAATGCGAAAACACCCGTGTACTTAGATTTAGGTGCACGTTAAAGAACCCCAGGTGGCCGAAATTTCCGGAGTCCCCCACTACGGCGTGCCTCATAATCAGAAAGTGGTTTTGGCACGTAAAACCCCATAATTTAATGAATAGGGAGGCGTCCACTCCCCAGCGCGTTCGGGCGGCAATCGTTTCTGCATTTGAGGGGTCGGACGGCCCGCGTGGGTCCCGGCGCACATCGGCTTACCGGGCAACGAGGCGCCCGACGCCCTCGCTAAGGAGGCTCACTCCGATCCCTTCCCCATCGCCACCTCCGTCACCCCTTTCGACGTGGCCAAGACGACGATTCTGCGCACCCTCCGCGCGCAGCACCCGGACCCGCGCGTTGCGGCAGGTACGCCCCCTCGCCTCCTCCCCCGTGCCGACTCTCCCGCGAGGACCGCTCGTTCATCCTTCCCCTTAGGGCACATTCACACCGGCGACTTGAGGAGGTCGCGCGACCATTTGCGACTCGCAATCAAAAAGCGACCGAAGGCGACTGATGTTCACACCGGCAAGCCCGGCTGAGCGCGACCCGCAAGTCGCAATCCCGGAGATTATCGTTCGCAGCGAGAACTCTCGGAATCTACGCGGAATTTGAATGCGACGCCGGAGGAGGCCGGATGTAGACACACGAAAGATCACTTCCGGTGCGCCGCTGATTGGTTTAGCAGTTTTGCGACCACGGTCGCGCGACTGAAAAATCGCGCAGAGAGCGACTCGCCCAAAATGGTCGCTTTTCGAGAAAGGCGACCGTTTGCGACCATTTGCGACTGGTCGCAAAGCGACCAACTTGGTCGCGCGACCTCCTCAAGTCGCCGGTGTGAATGTGCCCTTAGTGTCGGATGCTACATGACGGCCGCCAGACTACACACTCTGCAGGGAAAATGCAGTCCCGTGTGCATCAACTGCGCCGATGTGGAGACGCTCGGGCACCTCCTACCTCACTGTCCTGCTTTCAGTGTGGAGCGCACGGACTTGTGTTTCTCATATCGGCGTTTGTGACTGCCTTGCGACAAGACCAACGCGCCGCTTTTTCATGTAGCCCACTCGTCTATCGTCAAGAGTGCGCTTGCAGCCCACAGCACGCCTTCTCCTTTCCTCTCTCTTCATCTTTTTCTCCCGACACCCCTTTCCCCGTGCAGTGTTGTTGAGGTGTCCTTTTGTGAGAGACAGTTACGGCACTGCACTTATCTCTTCCATTCTCTTTAACGGTCACTTCCCACACACACTTGTGTAACATGGCGCTCGTCCGCTACGCGAGATTTACGAAAGGGCCTGTGGCTAGGTTAACATTATAGACAAATATTTATGGGAAAAGCAAGCCATGGTAACGAAGAACCTCTGCATATTGAAATAAACTAAGTTTGTTGAGACGGTTCTCTACCAGCGCCCGTTTTTTGTGCCGAGTCTCTGTAGTGGGTCGAGCCGTTTGCCACAGCTAAACCAACTGGCACTGCCAGTGGGATCCAGCCGACACACCAACCAATTGGAGTGGACCAGGCAAACAATTGCGACGCACCAACCAATCATCTAGAACGAACCAGCCTATTGGAACGAAGCCGGCTGACCAACACGAACCGATCAAGCAGCTAACCGTCCCTCAGTTGCTCCTGTTATTCGACTCGGACGGTCATCGCTTCTCTGTCCTCTCAACTCTTGAGCTCATAGCCCTGACCCATCCAGCCCTCTTCAGCGCCCGCGTCCCAGCCTCACAAGGTGAGAATGCGCGTCCCATCGAGCTGTGCGGGACGCGCTTGCGTTGAGGAGACCTCGCAGAGGAAGATTCATACGCTGTGGTCGCCCACGAATCCAGATCCGCCGGCGGATCTAGGCCTACGGTCTAGATTCGCCGCGGTTCACCAATAATAGTGAACCGCGGCGCGTGCCTTTTTCCGGCGTATGAAATCCTCACAAGCGACTCCATGTTGTGCTTTATTTCCTTTTTTCCCCCGATGTTCCCGTCACGCTGCCAGCCACCACGGCTCGGAGAGCAGCAGTGCGAGGTTTGCTGAGCGCGACTAATGGCGGAGCACTTTCGCATTCGGCGGGCACGACCATACTGAGTTACGTCGGCATAGCGTGGAAGCGCGCAGCACGTTTTTTTTCCCCCAGCTAGCTGTTGATTCTTTCAGCGCGTTACAATGGCTGATGATATGTCCACCCGCCGGACAAGGCAGCAAGTCCCATGCTGCCTTGTCCCTTGTGGCAAGCAGTGCGGAATAAATTTATAGGCAGGAAGGGAAGACGGACACATCAGCCTTTCTTCCCTTTCGTATTTCCTGCGCGCGGCCTCAAGAATGGAATACGGGCTGGCCCAACGAAACGGCCTTCCATTTCTTTGCAGCTTTCTCGCCGACCAGCTGCGAAGGTTTAAAGCTGCTTCACTCGCTTCTCGTCGAGAGCACCGGACTGTTTCGGCTCAACCATGGGCGGTAAGTTCGTATAACTTGCTAAAACGAGTGTCTCTTGCGCGTGCATCACGTGATCACCACGCAAATTCGCGAGAGGACGACACCTTGCATACCTACTGGTTAGGATAGGCGCACAATTGCTAGAAATAGTTTGGGTTATTAAATGGGCCCCGTACAATTTTCCATCCAGGCCGAGCAATTTGCAATTAAAATAGGCTATTTCAGAAATGCTTACCGCGAACGAAAAGTACTTCATTGCTTTCAGCAGAAGCGGCGTTATTGGCGATCAAATATTGCCCATGATCCCCCATCGCGCTGCGCCCGCTCCTTCTTCAATACCCTGCACTCCGAAAGCTACGGCCGGGGCGGGGCTTGTTACCCACAATGCTATACGCCTACTGACGGTCACCGTGGCGCGCAGTTCAAATGTGATTTTACGCCTTACGGGATTTTGCGTGCCAAAGCCACTCACTGATTGTGAGGCCCGCCGTAGTGGAGGACTACGAAAAATTTCGAGCGCCTGGGGTTCTTTAACGTGCGCCTAAATCTAAATGCAAGGGTGTTTTCGCATTTCGCCCCCATCGAAATGCGGCCGCCGTGGCCGTGGTCGATCCCGCGGCTTCTTGCTCAGTAGCCCAACACCGTAGCGACTGCCACGGCGGGTTGCACTTACAAGCCTGTCCAGTACTTAACCTGATTTTCTTGCGTATCTTAGTCTTTCTGCTGGCATGAGGCGGAGGCTAGTTACATTTGTGACAAGCTGGTATGAAATAATCTGATGTTCGCGTTCCCGTGAAAACTGAACACGACTCCGACTCCCGCACTCAACGGCAAGATCCAATGGACAGCGGTGGGATTGTCCTCCAGACCCAATAGTAGTAACACCCGCCGAACTCTTTAGGCATCATTCAGTATGTGAAGCGTATACGATGCCTCTTTTATGTTTTTTTCTGCTAGTTTTACACACCTCAAAATGAATGTTCGTTAATACGTGCAATGTGCCTATAACAAAGAACAAGTCATTTGATCCGGTGAAAGTATATAACACAAGGACAGGGCAGCATGTATGAAGATTTCCCGCTAATTAACCCTGGCCAAGCGTTAGTACGAAATCAGGGTAAGTGCTTTCTTGCTAACGTATCTATCCGTACTATATATATATATATATATATATATATATATATATATATTCAGTTTTCACGGGAACGCGAACATCAAGATTATTACCTACCAGCTTCTCACAAATGTAACTAGCTTCCGCGTCATGCCAGCAGAAAGACTAAGATATGAAAGAAAATGAGGTTAAGTACTGGGCAGGCTTGTAAGTGCACCGGTGTTTTCGTTTGCACCCCCCACTACACAGTGTTAAATGTATAGACGCGGAAATATTCACGAAGCTCCCTTTCGTGATGGGAGCGAAAACCAGACTCAAGTATCGTTGCTCAACTTTTTATCGAATGACTGACCTGGCATTGTTGTCACCTTTTGTTATGGGTAGCTGGGAAAGTGTTGTGACGTGAGACGTGGTTATTGAACCGCGTTCCAAGCTATGCGTCTGTCTGTGCAATAAATTGCATGCTACGCAGCGCTCCCTTGAAGAATTTATTCGCATAATATTTAAAATTTCCACTGACTGTTTGCAGAACTGCATACTTTAGTTTCTAGCGCTCACTTATTAAAAAATAAGTGAAAATGTGATTTTTTTCAAGTATACTGACAGTGGTTGCTTTCAATTTTCAGAAGAATCGATGATGGAGTCCAGCGTCTCCAGCTCAATAGAGGGTAAGTCTTTACCGATATGCTGTTGCATAGAAAGTCCAGAAACATGTCCTAGCCATACGAGATAAACAATGTCATTCCGTAATAAGGATATCCAAATATTTCCGAACAGAACGGATAATTTTCTTTGGAAATTTCACATTGCATATGCGAATACAATGGGCGTAGGCTGTTCCATTAGTAGCCACTGGCTGCAGAGTGCGTTGCAGTCCGGGCTGGCAATCGCATTACTCTCTATGCATGGGATGTAGGGTTCTTTCACGCCTGCTAACGTTCTGCACACGGACAATGAAGCACCTAATGTGATAATTACGCGTTAAAGAGGAACATTGTTATCCACTCGACAGTACGTAACCGAACCTAGATAGGAATTGTATACAGGTGTCTACGAATACTAAACTCCGTGGTCGAAGAAAAATTCTAAATTCTCGCGGATCGAACCCAGGGCAAACGCCTTTCTGTGCGGCGACTCACCCAACCGAGGTAACTAGGATGCTAGGCGGTCATTGAGTTAACCAAGAAAGGCCGAGTCCTGGGCTCGAACCCCGACCAAGACGAATTTCTTTCTTTTTTCGACTGCAAGCTTTATGCTTTTTTTGTTATGAAACCATTCCGGTTTATTTCAAAAATTGGAGGACGCTTAAGCGCGATAGCGTCCAAACATCCCCGAGTGGCTCCCACGCTTCCCGGCAACTGCAGCTTATGTAACCGTAATGTTCGCCGGGAAAGGCTGGCGGCGAACGCTATGCACAAACGCGAGCTTTCTGGTTCTCTTCTTTTGGGGGGGGGGGGGGGGGTAGGGTGGTGGTGTGCAAGGAACCGAGGGGGCTGCGCCGCTCCTACTAAAACAGGCTTCGAAAGGCACCTGGGAAACTCCATCGCATTAAAAGGGCTTCGCGTTTAGTTTCCGCGTAACGGAATTGTTTTCTCCTATATTCAAAATACAATCCGACGCCATTATGTCTGTAGGCCGTATTTTCGGCGGCGGGCTCCCTAACGCTCTCTCGTTAAAATGTCGGTGTTTCTCTTCAGCTTTGGCAGCTGTCGGGAGGATGAGAAATTTTTCCGTTTTCTTGATTCTTGCTCCATGTATGCTGCAGGCTTCAGCAAAAGCGATTTGCAAGATTTCAATATTTAACATACTTGGTTTAAGGGGTTAAAATATTCTAGTGACAAACACTCGTTCTCTGACCATCGCCGTACTACGATCACTAGTGAACTATAGCTTCGCCGTGTAACCGCAGTCCATATGTACATAATTTGCGTTTTCGTGCCTTTCGTTTTTCAATGACAGAATCCACCCAAGTTGGTAAGTACGCCATCGGAGACGGCATCAGTTGCGAATCCCGGCGTAGAGAGCTGTCCGATCTGAGCATTGCAACGCCTCGTCAGCATTCGAGCGCATGTACCACAGCAGCTTCAATTTATAACAAGGGCATAGCGAACTATAGTCAGAGAACATTATGGCGGGTTACACATTTTCTTCTGCATATCACAACTAGAGCAAACGTTTTCGCGCTCACTACCCGTGCTCAAGTTTAGGTACGTGGCCACTTTCTTTTATGCGAAGCATATTACGAGGGCTCAACCCAGCTCCTCAGGCGCGGCGGTGACCATGAAATCACGTGACACCGTGACGTCACGACAGAGGAGAAGTGGCTTTGGCTCAACGCTTGCAAGACGGGCTGGGTGGGAATCGAACCAGGGTCTCCGGAGTGTGGGACGGAGACGCTACCACTGAGCCACGAGTACAACGCTTCAAAGCGGTACAAAAGCGCCTCTAGTGAATGCGGTGTTGCCTTAGAAACGCGCTGTTTCTAAGGCGTGCGTCTCTTGCTCAGGCGCACATTTCGTTGCCGCGCCGAACGCTGCTTTGCTCGACGCTCACCGCGTCCAATGCGGGGCGCGTAGTCGCTGCCCTGTAGCCCATTGTCTTACACCCCTTGGCGGGTCGACGGGAACGCTGTCGCGTTCCACTCTTGAAGGCGAAGAAGTAATGCATGAGTTGTTTCTTCGTCTAGCCGAACCAAATATAGCCAAGCAACAGCAGTTCACCAGGCTAAACAGTGGTTCAACAACTAAAATAAAGGCTAGTATGCTTCGCATCCTGGGCTTAACCTTACCTAAGCCACAGCCATTTTTTTGTCTACATTCTTCAAAATACCATTTTCTTTAGTTGCTTGCCCATACTACGTCTCGCAAGTCTTTTGAAACGAAGAGTGTGTGTGTGTGTGGGGGGGGGGGGGGGGTGGCTAGTTGCTAAGACATTTTTTTTTGTGAACTTAAACTGCGCTGAGGACGAGAAACCGAGGTAGATGAAGACAGGACGAACGCACGCTCACAACTGGTTTATTGAAATGACACGACGCTGCGTCTTCGAACTATGCGCATGCCCAAGCCAGAGCATGACCACGTGACCATGGAACACACCCTTTGAAGCGCCGCCGAATGTACGAGGCGTACGCAGGCGACATCCTTGCGCAACTGAATAAAGTTCTGGGTGTAACTATAGGATTAATGACGGGTTTAGATAGCTTTCTTTGGCTCGGTACACCATACTTTACAGTGATACGTGACATATTAATACCCTCGCGCGTAAGCTCGTATACCGTGAATTCAGCAGCCGCTGAGCAGAAGACGCGGCGCGGATCTCGGAGGGCATACAGCGTCCCCACGGGCTAAGGAGTCTTGCAGCTCCCACAGTGCTGGAAACGACTTGCGAGATGCAATGTAGATTGACCGAAAGAAAAAAAAAGTAGGTTTGACAAGTGCACACGTCGCACAAGAGAGAATGGAGCAGACAGAAGACAAGGGTAAGTATTATGTTCGGCATGTTAGTGCATAGTTTCTTGGCGCAAAAGCTCAGTAAAGGTATGAAGGACAAGGTCAGGAAGAGCGCCAATTTGACCTTTTCTTTATTTCCTTTACTGACTTTTTTACGGAACAGACAGACAGACAAGGCTTGTGCTTACTCGAAACTAAAGTTTATTTTTTAGCGCAGAAACGGTTTTTTCTCGACGCTTGCCACAAACTCGGGGACGCAACAGAAATAACGTCATCGTCAGAAATCACGACAGGGCGGGATCTAGCCCACTTCAGGCTAAACTACTATCCGCTTCTAACCCGACTGCTGGGCTAAGTGAATGGTGTAAGACTTTCGCTGAGCGTACGCTTAAGCGTTATCTCGAAGGTCTTCTTGCGATCGGTTCTCGATATTGAGCGATGAACACACAGTCCGTGGTCACACACCGGCAGCTCGCGATCTTTCCGCGATGGAACGGTGGCGCCATCTGTCGCCACTACGTCGAAAAAAGAAAAATGCACGCCCTAACACGGCGCGTGATGACAGATGACACCACAGATTCAATCAATAAATCAACCAATGAATGAATGAATCAATGAACAATCAATCCAATCCATCAATTAATCAATCAGTAATTGTTTATTCGTTTTCTTCTATAAGAAACTGAGGTTGGCGAGAGGAAAATCAGTCATAACGACTTCTAGACAAACCTCACCAACCCTAAGAGGAAAAACAAGGACAAAACATTGTTGGCAGCATGTAAACGATTGGTTAGAGTAGATTAAAAACTTTGTCACATTGTTACGCAAGTTTCAGATGAGTATTAGCAATGTGAAAGCTTGCGCATACACCATAAATATAACAAACAAATTGGATTAGCATAACAGACGCTAAATAGTTTAACACATAGGCATAGTAGCATGACACAGTTCACATGTTTCTACGTAAACACCAGAATCAGAATTAACACACAGTTTTGAGTGCACTCAGGTGGCAAGATATGCCGCAAGAAGCTGTAGTACAAGTTATTGCCCAGTTTTATAATGTTCGTGATTTTAAAGCAGTGACCAGATGTCGCCGTACGTACAATATAAACATACGCAACAATATACGCAACATGTAAGTTAGTGAAACAGAAGAAAACTAACAGGCTATGGTAGCATATTCTACTCAACAGTTATCCTGCGCAGTGCAGAAGGCACTCTTGATAGAACGGCAGCGCACTTAATGAAACATACACGAACCCTAAAGCTCACAGACCCACGGGGTCTGCGAGTTTTAATGTTTTCAAAAAATGTTTCAACCAATGTTTTTATCGATACTTTCAACTAGTTTCCAATAAAGTTTATTCTCCTAACGTCCTTCTGCATCTCATTACGTGCGCTGCCATTCAGTCAATAATGTCCCCAACCGCTAATTCCGCCAATTCCTCCTAAGCAGAAAAAAGTAATTCATGTTTATTGTTGATATAGGAAAGTATTGACATTTAGGCGGTACATAATTGTTCTTTTTTGTTGCACTGAATAAGATGTTTGGTGTAAAAGCAAACTGTAATTTTGTATTATTGTGCTTCTTTAAAAGCACGCAAATATGTCCTCAAACAAATCGTGTACAGGTACAATTTCATTATGTAAGCGTTTGGGACGAATTGGGATAACAGAGCCACATTTGTAACTGCGCGAATCGTTTTCTTTTGTATTATGGAAAAGTTTCTGGGTGTTAGATGCTGTATTTGTCACCCATCGTAAAGAACAGTAACTTAAATTAGAGTAAATAATTGGACACTCACATTGGTTTTGGTAGATAGGATATAACTTTTGAGATTTATGATGGCCGACAATTCTTGAGAGGATATCGCATAGTTTACTCTTATAATTGCTCCAAGATATGGTAGTGGTAAAGGTTACTCCAAGGGGCATAAATGTTTTAAGATATTCTATATTAGTCCTATTCGTTGCAGTGAAATCGGCACATCTTGAGCCGACACCCACTTTGCGTATTGCATTGAGTTGGCGCTGCTTCCGGCAGCCTACGCCAGCGTGTATGATGCACTCGATCGTGTATCAACGCTCAGACGTATCAAATTAGATTTTTAGACGTTTCATTAATTCCTAACGCATTGAAAATGCGGGAACGTCTTGTGGCCAAGACGTTCCAAGATGATCTAGGTTTGTACTTTAATGTTGGAACTTTTTTAAACTTTATTTCTGAAAGTTTATTCATTTGTGTATATCGCGAGTGATGGCTTCATCGACGGCAAATAATTCAGGGAGCACTCTAGACTGCACCGCCAGAGAAAACGTGGGACTGACAATCCAATAGGGGGGGCGGGGGGGGGGGCTTAGAAATGAGCACGGACGAACCAAGAATCTCTCGACGAGTCTAGTCTTTCTGCGCAGCCAGTGTTCTATTTCCGGCGCGTTGCCTTTCCCGTATTGTGGTTCTCGGAGAACTCACGTTTCTGGCATTATTGTTTTTTTTTTTGCAGCAGGGGGCCAGGCGTAAGTATTGCATTAACACTGCACTTTTTACCCAAGATTCAAAGTTAGTAATTGCTGCACACCGATCTTGATCAACGCCTCGGTGATCCCCGTATTAGCTACGTTCGACGCTGACCGGCATCTTGAAGTCC
Organism: Dermacentor albipictus; assembly: GCF_038994185.2. Lineage (NCBI taxonomy): Eukaryota > Metazoa > Arthropoda > Arachnida > Ixodida > Ixodidae > Dermacentor > Dermacentor albipictus. Next base: position 35,958,773 of record NC_091827.1, on the reverse strand, counting down.
AGGCTGGCGCGCGCCTGATGTCACCGGTCAGACCATTGAGATGGACATGCAGGACAGTAGAGAGAGCCTGAAAGTGACTGATGCACCAAAACACGCGCAAGATGAATAACCTCTCGAAGAGCTTGCCAACCGGCTTAATGTGGCTCTACTGGGCCGCTTTGTTTCAAATCAAGTCAACTTTTATTTTCCAGCAACAGCTGCTGCATAGATTTCTGGGCTAAAAGCTGCAATCAGCAGCTGGACGAAAGCCCAGGAGTGACGGTACATGACAGCTGCAAGAAGAAAAGCATACTAGTTTTCTTCAAACATTTACCAATCCAGCCCAAGTTAGCACGTTAATAAAGAAAAGCATTGTGTTTGAAAGATTAGCCACGCTAAGTTCACACCGATAAAGAAATGAGAGAGAGAGAGGGGGAACATTAATGAGCACCAGCAGTTCAGTAGGCTAGGCCTAGGCCTCCCACGATCATAAAGAAATGAGCACAATATCTTTTCCACGAAATTTAACGCAGTGACGTACAAAGTATCCAAATAAAAAGTGGCAAATGCGTCACTTTGATTCAGTAGTTTAAAAGAAAAAGAAACAATGTCTAACGGTAAGTGGCAAAATACTCTGGTTACAACGAAGATTCCATCCGAAGAGAACCTACAAATGTAGAATACTCAAGCAGCATACAAATTTTGCGTCTAATGCTGGCAGAAAGAAATCGGTTGTTACGAAGAAGTGCATCAAACGGGGGCATACAACAATAGCACACCCATTTTACATAATCATAATTGAAAAATATAATCTGTAGCTGAGCGAAATAGATTCATATTTTTCTTTTGGGGCGAGGAGGGGCATACCCACTGTCTCGAAATTTATTAAGTGCAACTGCCAGATTATGTTTAAGACAACGCATTTTGTATTGAGTACGAAAACGTGGAAGAAACCACGCTTCAGGGTTTCGACTTACAAAATCACTAACACGCAGTTGCAGGAATGCTTTCAGGTACTATCCATCCCTTACGGTCCCGGACTGTGCTCTCATTGGCTGGCAGCACAGTGTCGAGCAGTTCAGGTCTGTCAGGGACGAATAATCGAAGAGGCCCCACTGGTGACGTAGAATCGATGTCGCATTGAGTGCTGTCAGGAAGCATTTGGTTTGTGAAGCGCCTACTAAAACACACGCGCACAAAGACACACAGACCATCGAGTTAATGTATCAAACTTTAAACGCACATCTCCCCATAACGCCCATGCTTTGAAATCGGTAACCCCAAAGGCGCCGCCATTTTTCTACGCTGTGCGTGCAGCGCTCAGCTACACTGTAAGATAATTTACACCCTGAAAAGTGAAAAAGGGTGTAAATGTGTCTATAACTCACACCCTCCGGGTGTTATCTATATAATAAACACCCTAAGGGTGTGAGTTTCGACACATTTGCACCCATTTTCACATTTTAGGGTGTAATTTATTTTACAGTGTAGGGTGGCTAGAATGGGGAGGTGTGCAGAGTGACGGGCCCCAAAAACGCGTTCCTGTCACGTGACGGGGCTGTCGGCACGGGCGCCGTTCACGGCGCCGCGAAAATCCGTGACCTGTACGATGGTACCAAAAAAAAAAAAAAAATGGCCGACGGCGCAGTGTAAAACGCGTCAAACGATCCTCTTGTCGATGTCAAATTTCTTAGCAAGCTTCCTTTAGACAAGGTAAATTAATGGCCTTCAAAAGGAAACTTGTTACCTTTCGGTTCTGGAGGGAATCGAACCCGGGCCTCCGGGTGCGAGGCGACCGATCACGCTTCTCCGACGCCACCTGTAGCTCCCCGGATTCCGGCTGACCGGAATCGGGGGAGCTGATTCCGGTCGGGTGATTCCGGTCAGCTGATTCCGATATGCCTGTAGAGCGTGCACCATTGCACATGTAACGTCGCAGCCATCTGGCTGACGACACGTGTTGCATATTGCGTGCGTCATTGGTCACGTGACAACGCCGGTTAATGGGGAGCAGGTGGCGCCACGTGATGACTGTATAAAATCAGCGTGTTGATGACGTTCCGAAGTCTATACAAACAATATGATGCTTTCTCATTCCCACGCGTAAGCAGTCTCTGCCGAATGCACAGTCACAGCCGTACGCCTGCGCTGTGCTAAAACTTTCGGGTGGTTGTTGGGTATAGGGTGTCCCGTTGATGATGACGGCGGATCCGGATCATGAGAAGGAAATAATCAGAAGAATAAGAATGGGCTGGGGAGCATTTGGCAGGCATTCTCAGATCATGAACAGCAGGTTGCCATTATCCCTCAAGAGAAAAGTATATAATAGCTGTGTCTTACCAGTACTCACCTACGGGGCAGAAACGTGGAGGCTGACGAAAAGGGTTCTACTCAAATTGAGGACGACGCAACGAGCTATGGAAAGAAGAATGATAGGTGTAACGTTAAGGGATAAGAAAAGAGCAGATTGGGTGAGGGAACAAACGCGAATTAATGACATCTTAGTTGAAATCAAGAAAAAGAAATGGGCATGGGCAGGACATGTAATGAGGAGGGAAGATAACCGACGGTCACTAAGGCTTACGGACTGGATCCCAAGAGAAGGGAAGCATAGCAGGGGGCGGCAGAAAGTTAGGTGGGCGGATGAGATTAAGAAGTTTGCAGGCACGGCATGGACACAATTAGTACATGACCGGGGTTGTTGGAGAAGTATGGGAGAGGCCTTTGCCCTGCAGTGGGCGTAACCAGGCTGATGATGATGATGATTGATGATCGTCATGGCAATAAACGCCTCGCAGGGGCTCCAGCAACAAGAAAATGTACGCGGTCATCGGCCTGTGTCTACTGCTGTCGGCTGCAATCGGCGTTATCGTTCTCGTCACGTCCGGGTCGTCAGCCCACGGTGAGCATATCTGAACAATGAATCTCGGTAATCAAGCTTGCATAGTGCCATGCAAGTTCCGTCACGTTCTGACGGTCCGTCGTGGTCGTCGTACGCTGTGTCGCGCTCCGTGTCCTACCATAAGCCGTTCAAATGCTATGCCTACTCCTACCAGCAAAAGCATCCAGCTAATTTAGAACCGGTCTTGAAAGGAGCAACAAGCTTCCAATACGACGTAATACGTGGCATTCCAACTATCATGGACGAGCATAAAGAAGAAAATGTACCATTTTACGCCAACAAAGCCGAGTGCGTTTCACTCAGTTATATATAGTTATAACTAACCAATCATTAATTCCTGTCTTAAACTAAAGGTGCCCATAACAGACCAACTGCAACTGAAGTCTGTATCGCGTAAAAAGCCGTTTCGAATAATTCAGACATTCAGTAGTCTGTGCAGGAAATCGTACGAATCAAATGCGAATAGGTTCGTCGGAAAAGGCTCGCAAAAGTCTATGTTTTTCATGGCCAAACTGTACAAAAGAAAATCGCCGCCATAACAACTCGACGGAAGTGACGTATCTTATACTGTAGAGAACCAGCGCCATGGTCGTCTGCTTCTAGCTTGCTTGCACACCGTTGCAGTGTATATCAGGGAACAGGTCCCGCACGTCTGCTAGCTAAACAGCTAGTATACACTCTACAAGCTGCTTCGTGCGCTCTGCCCCCGCCGTTGCACGCCCGTGAGGTTTATTTAATGCGAAGTTCTCTTGAGTCAAGCCGGTTTCCTGTATATATGCGGTGGTCTGCGTGTGACGAGCAGAGGCCTCGATGCGTTCTGTCACCGCTCGGAGAAGAGCGCATTGGGATGACCAAGCTGTAAACGGCGCCAGTATATACTCCGTCGTTGCGACACGATTCGCGTACGGCGCAGTTACGTTACGTCGACGAAATTTGGTCACTATATACAGTCTGGCGTGGCAATATAACATGTCCTATATATTTCGCATCGGAACCGCTGGAGCAGAGTTCATGACGAGCTAGCTTGGCTGACCATGCAGCATGTTGGCACATATACAGTTAGGAATTCACTTAGACAAGCGTGTTGGAGTTTGCGCCTTCGACAAACAACAAAGCGATCGCTTTCCGCGCGCTTGCACTGCGGTCACAGCTGATCGCCGCACTGTTGTGGGTCACGTGTAACTCGCGCGCGGTGAAATTTTAGGGATCTTGTCGCGTCCGCGGCATGACGTATCCGACTTCACCGGCCGCGCTGCCTGGCACGCTGTTAACAAGCGGACTCGTAGACCGATCAGGACTACTACCGCCATCTATCGTAAAAGCATGACAAGCAGTTAAGGCTCGGTCCCCCTAGCCCGGCCGCGGGATCGGTGCAAAGCGCGCATAAAGGCACGGCCGGACAGGCAGGACATTGTTTCGGCAAGTTTCTCGCGGTATTTCGGCCGTTTCGCTGTAGTGGTATCGCAATGCTGCATGGCTCGCCACCTCATCTACACACCGACGGCCGCCAGGTCACATTTTCCTTCGTGACAAATGCGGCATGCGTTCCGTGCTGACAGCGTTTCTGGTGCTGTGTGTCAGAAAGGCTGTCGGTCGTCTACGACGCGTCCGATGTAGAGGCGCTAGAAATTTCTCTATGCACCACCGAAAATGATCGCTCCAGAATGTCGCCCATGAACGCACTTTGCGTTTAGGGCACCACCGCGGCTTGCACTACTTCTAGTCATGCCGAGAAAGCGTTTGGCAAGCAGATCTTGCGTGGGCGCCCTAAAAGAATGTGCTCGTTAAATGTATACCCTGTGCATATTCAAGTGCAGTATGCGCGCTTTGTGCGCTGGCTGGTCCATGTTGCACTTGGTGCACGCTTCGGTTCTGAAAGCTGTCACGGGAAAGATGTGTTCGGCCTTCCTTTAAGCAGCGTTGCGTGCTAGGGTGGATTCTGTAAGAGTCCACCTAGTGGACATGTCCATTTCGTCTGCTACTGAAGTGCCTGCCTCTTTCTGACGTGTAACTCAGCTCAGCCAATCAGCACTTGAGCAGCAGGAGAAACGGACATGTCCACTAGATGGACTCTTACAGAATCTCTGCCCCGCTTCACCCCCCCCCCCCCTTGCAGTCATCGCTCGTGTTCAGGTACGTGTGCGAGCTCCGGGCGGCCAATCAACGAGCAGGCGTTCTCACAACACCTCCGATCATGACCAACGAGAAAGCACGCCGAGAGAGACACCCATGTTAACTTGCAAATGTTACGCCCAGGCGCAAGTGAGAGATGAGCAGTCGTGTACGGTTTCGAAACTTTTCGGCATATCCGCATCACTTCCGCCCATCGCCAGATGTACGCGTCGTCTGCTTGGGCGCTGGTTAAAGGCTGTTCATAAGAAAATTAAAATATTACCAGCCCAGGGGTTTTGTCGAGGTTACATTGATAACATATTGTTAGCGTTTATACGCAATTGAGCCCTAGTGAAATTCCGTTGCAGTTGGCCTTTTAAGAGGTTGCAGATGAGTATCAGAAAAATCAAACTGGGATGTTTTCACAAAGATACTATTTGAGTGTTAGTTCTTTTCGACTAGAAGATATCCCCTGAATCATGACAAACGCCACGTGAACACTCTCGCAGTCACACCATAAAAAGCCCCCTCTGTCTCTTTGTCCGTATGTCACAAGTATTCGAAGGACATCCCTACCGAAAAATGTGGCCAACGCTTTCCCTTACCGGAAAATTGGGGTAAGCGAAGCTTGTCCTGCTTGCACCTGACCTTCGTCGCGGTTAAGTAACCTACAGGTCGAGGTCGCGGGATCAAATGCCGGCCACGGCGGCCGCGTTTCGATGGGGGCGAAATGCGAAAAACACCCGTGTGCTTAGACTTAGCTGCACGTTAAAGAATGCCAGGCGGTCGAAATTTCCGGAGTCCTCCACTACGGCGTGCCTCATAATCAGAAAGTGGGTTTGGCACATAAAACCCCATAATTTAATTTTTTAAAGTAACCTACAGGTAACGGTGTCGGATTCCTTCGGTCCCGCGCTCCCTCAGCTTGGGATGGTCTTCTCGTTGCTGTCGGACTGCCTGGCCTCGGGCAGCTCTAAAGGCTGGATCGGCGCGCCGACGTCAAGCCCTTTGACGCACGCGTTCTGGCCTTCGCTCGTCGAACGCTGCCCGTTCCTCGGGGGAACCCACAGCGTGTGGGCGTCCCATCTGTTAGCCAAGGCTGAACTGAACGGAAACGAAGCCGGCGCGGCACGCGCGAAGCTCTTTCATGCAGTTTCCCTCCCCAGCGGCAGCGAAACGGCTCTGATTGGTTGGGCGCGTAGCGTGAGCGCGCGCCTATGCAGCTGGAATCCTTGCTAATGACTCACGCTCAGGCGCCGGCGAAGCTGTCAACTTATCAAACCGCCCTTGTCCGCAGCTGCGCTGCTCTGGGAGCAACTGGATTTTTGCATGACCACGACAACGCCACTTGTGAGCCAATAGAAGTCTCGCTTGAAAAAAGAAAAAAAGAAAACGTGTGCCCCATAGCTACCATATGAAATAATCCGGTATGAAACCTAGGGATCCCGCGTAAAAACCCGTTTCTCCTCCATGTAAGATGCTGTTATTTGTTGTCGGGGGGTTTTCAGTAGGTATGGTTATGGCGCCGAACAGCTTATTCCAATTTCCATGTCGTCACCTTGCAGACACAGCCGATGAAGGTGGCGACTCTGGTAGTGGCGGCGGCGGCAGCGGCGACGGCGACAGCAGCGGCAGCAGCGGTCCTTCGTCCTCTTCCTTTTCGTCGAAGTATCAAACCTCGCCACCGCGGACTACCAAGCCGACTACCAAGCCGACTACCAAGCCGACTACCAAGCCGACTACCAAGCCAACTACCAAGCCGACTACCAAGCCGACTACTAAGCCGACAACTAGTAAGTCCCTACATCGTTTTCAAGTGCACGTGGAATCCGTGATCCGTCACACATGCCTCGAAAGGCGCCTGCAATCACGTAGGTGGTGACGCTGTACTGCCGGACACCTCGCGGAATGAGCACGCTCGTGCTGGCCGGCGTTCGCGCCCCGGGCTTTATTGTCTCAGTTTATTTAGTAGCGCTATTTTCGTATCTGCTGCAACGCGCCCGTAGTTGAATGCCATTTGACAGCAAGAAAACGAGAGCTGTTGTTCGAGAAATAAGTGCGTGTGTACAAGTTTAATATGCCTTCAATCATAGTGCAGCGCGAATTACAACAGCGCTTGCTGATGTCAGTGCCTACAGTGGGTGAGGCAATTTGTCGTATACATCCACAGGGCAGAAAAAAATGCATATTTTTTTCTTCCTACAAGTCAGCTGTTGTTCAATGTCGCTCAAGGGAATTCGAATTGTGGTTGTGCATGTTGGCTTGTACTTGGAGAAGCCGTCGCAGCGCAGAAATTTGAGGGCTGTCGGTGAGATTCGTGCGACAGTAACGCGCGCAGAATTTATACTGTTTTGCCCTTTTTGAGCGGAATCGTAAGACGTGCTGGGCTCATCGTCTCACAACCTGGACATTCTTCCTTCGACGCTCTTGTGCAGGACCACTCGCACCACTCGTAGAAGGCGCGTTACCTTTATACACGAAACACTAACACAGCCGCTGACGCGACTGTCTGAACGCACGACATTAGTCCGGACTTCCCAGGGAGCAAAGTGCATCTACTGATGACCCAGCGCCTGATGTGCCGACGCCCCCTTTTCTTTTTCATTGGATCTGCACCAGGTGGAGCGCCACTCGCCTGAGTCCTAGTGTCCCTGTATTTGTTCCTAAAGAAAGCAGAGTTGTGCATATCTTTTCCTTTGTGCGCTCGCGCCGCTAGTCGCTGAGCGCAATCACGTGGACTAAAACGACGGCAAATGTTCCGCCGCGCTCCAGAGAAGCCAACTTCGCGGAAGCCGCATCACGTTTGAGCTCGCATCGCAGCCGACGGAGCCGCTACAGCGTATTTTCTTCTTTGTGTATGGTTACGTCGAGGAGCGACAATAACGGCAGCAAAATATTGCCGCTTGATTGTGAGCGCAGAAGCGCCGTCAGTTCTGGCTTTGAAGTGAGAAGGCTTGGCCACGATATCGGCGCCGTCGATCAGAGCCGGCTTTGCCATAGTGGCTCGAAAGCTGATGGGCCACGTTTCTCTACGGCTGCTGCACAAATGGGTCCCCGATACCATCCTCTGTACGGCGGCACGCCGTTACCGCATGTCTGTATACCGACGAAGTGTGTGTGTCAGCGCACGTCACTGGCATCTCCAGAATGGAGCACCTGATAGAGCACAGCATGCGTTGTGCGTACAAATGCATTGAGTTTTTTTCTTTCTTTCCTGAGAAGCAATTTACAGGGTGAGTGGGTTTGTTTGTGTTTGCAAGCTTGGCTGTACATGATGGCACTCAAGCGTTGTCGTAGGCACCACGGACAAAAATTCTGAAAGTCGAGTAATTACTTGCGCGTATAATGGATATCGTTCATTAATTTCAACGCGTGGCTCGTCATATATATTCCGCCTATTAATTTCGCGGAATTTTCTCTCGAATAGGCCTATATATAGTGCTGCCAGTGTGTGTAGTTCAATATGCAAGGCATATATACTTCAAAGTATTTAGGCTTGCGTTTCCGCGTCGCTTCACTCGATGACGTGGAGGCAAACATGGACGTGCAGTGGGAGTAAATGTTGTCGTTCGCCTTCCCGTTGCTCTCTTTCAGACCAGGGACTAAACACTTAATTTCCGAAATTTGCACACGGCACGCACATTCATGTATTTAATCCTTTGAGTGACGACAGCGCCCTTTTTAGGACTAACGGCCCAGTTACTCCCGCTTTCCCCGGAATTTTTCCTAGAGTGCACGAGATGACATGCATGACACGAATGACATGCATGTATCACATGGCACGCATGACATGTCATGGCAGGAACATTAATGACGCGTATGGAATGTGTGCATGACAAGCATAAGTAACTTTCGCAGGCTCAGTACATTGTCTGCGTTGCCCCGAATACCCTTCTGCGAATGCTTTTTTTTCCTTTCTCGCAAAGTGCACCAAGCGATGTCACAGTGATAATCTCATGTTCTTGCAGCGAGATAGAAATTTCTTTTCGTGGGCAGTGTGCACTTAAAAGACGTGCGCGTTGATTGTGCGACTTTTTTTCCAAGACAGCAGCATTCACCTTGCACTAGGACTGAGGGAAATTTGACGGCACATGTGACGGAGATGCAGAATTCAATGACGTCTCATTGCCAATGAAGGGTAGGCTACAGAATTTTCTGGCACGCTGGTCGCTTCCATTCAGTTCTATCAGGATTCTAACGCAAGTTGTAAGCATGACTTGGAGACGCGCGCTTGCAGGCGATTCGATGCCTACAAACACTCACTGTGTGCGGCACAGACTTCTTATCCACCGCTTTCGCTGGTCGCAGACGTACGCTCGCGTTCAGAGACGAAAGATAAAAAAATTGTTCCCAGTGGACAGTTGAAAGAATTGTTCGAGCATCCGACAACTTGGTATGCATTTCGAATCTGCGAATTAAGCACGCGCTCTGCTTCGCTGTGTGGGCAACAACATTCACGAGGGATGTCGTCGCGCCGCCCCGCATGGTGGCGTCACCATCTACTTGCACGTAAAGCCTCTTAAACTTCGTAAAGTAGTGCCATGCTTTGAAGAATGCCGCCTCCTCCTCGCGCGCTCTGGCCGAGGCCGGCGCCGCGCCGGTATTGGCCTAATAGCATCACGTGGGCCCTCGCGCCGTGCATCAGCGCCATTTTTGCTCGAGGAGCGTCTACGGAGTGGCGAGGATCGCATGTTGGCGCCGTTGCTAGCGCGAGCACTGTAGGTGCCGCCACGGTCGAGGAGGAAGCGTGAAAGAGAGGAGAAACGAGGAGGAGTGAAGGCGGAGGAGGAGAGTGTTGCTGCTTTACGAAGTCTTAGGGGTTCTACTTGCACGTAGGGCCCCTCGATACCAAGCCAGGTTTTCAGGATGGGGACACGGTCTTTGCCGGCGCCATATTGGTTCTCATCTCAGTCGGGCCTCCTTTGAGCGTTTACGAAAGCCTTCGTGATTCCGCTGAAGTCGTTCGCACTTGCCTGGGAAAATACACTTGGCATTTCGTAAAAGGAATTGTGTTCGGTTTCGTGATATATTCGCAAGAAAGCTGTAAACATAAAAGTAGCCATCTAAAAGGAAGATTAATGCATCAGCGCCTATCTAAATACACTTGAACGGAGAACTCATTTTTCTCGGCAGCTCCAGCGTCAATCTTGGAAGAGGTATGTTGCATGTAAAGCAAACTCTACCGACATTATAAATACTTATACACTCACACTTACGCAGGCGCACAGAAACACGTTGACAAACACACACACATGCTCACACATATGCACGTACACACAAACATACACATGCACGAACCTGCTCGAATCCAGCATCTTGTCAAGGAAGGGGGTCTCACTTGATTTGGTGATTGATGATGATGATAACTGCGCGTATGCTTACAAGCAATAATGATATAGTAATGCTAGGTTTGTTGGCGTTCCTGTGAGCGTCTACTAAGCGTTGTCACTCAACCATGCTGCTTTACTTCTGTGCTGATCCCGACGCATCTGACTCCATAATGCATGCAGAGACAGTAATAATGCAGGTCTGTAAATTTTGACTGTACGTAAAAGCAACAAAAATATTTAAGTTCAGAACGTTTTAAGGGTCCCTGAAACTGTTTACACAAATTTTGTATACACGTAGGGGTAAGCTACAGTAAGGGCTCATTCACACCGGTGACTTGAGGAGGTCGCGCAACCATTTGCGACTCGCAATCAAAATGCGACCGAAGGCGACGGATGTTCACACCGGCAAGCGCGGCTGAGCGCGACCCGCAAGTCGCAATCCCGGTGATTATCGTTCTCAGCGAGAACTCTCGGAATCTACGCGGAATTTGAACGCGACGCCGGAGGAGGCCGGATGTAGACACACGAAAGATCACTTCCGGTGCGCCGCTGATTGGTTTATCAGTTTTGCGACCACGGTCGCGCGACTGAAAAATCGCGCAGAGAGCGACTGGCCCAAAATGGTCGCGTTTCAAGAAAGGCGACCGTTTGCGACCATTTGCGACTGGTCGCATTGCGACCAACTTGGTCGCGCGACCACTGTCAGTCGCCGGTGTGAATGTGCCCTAAAACATTAGCGCCAAAATTTAAGTGAAGCGACCCATATTAAAAGAGCTACGGATGATTGCAAGTTATCCTCCTCCCTAGCCTAGCTTTTTCTCCTTAACTCGTTTGCCGAGTGACCCGGGCAAACTCCTCCTTCACTCGCTTTGCGTCATGATGTGACGTCATATCGTCTATTTCCGGTTGTTTTGGAGCCAGCGTACAAATCCTCTCCAACCTCTCCGCTAGATAAGGTGGAAGCTTGGGCGAGTTGGTGATTCAATATCGACCAGTTGCAGAGTGCAAAAAACACCCAGCCGCATGCGAGCTGGGCGTTTTGACGGATGGGTGGAGGCGTAAACTAAAGCTCCTCCATACTAATACCGCTGTAATGATGATGTGTAAACGCAAGCGACCTTATCGCCTTAAAGCCCCTTAAACTCTGTAACGTAGTGACACTCTCGTCCTCCGCCTTCCCCCCTCCTCGTTTCTCCTCTCTTTTACGCTCCCTCCTCGACCGTGGCGTCGCCTACAGTGCTCAAGCGTAGCAACGGAGCCAACATGCGCTCCTCGCCACTCCGTAGATGCTTCTCGAGCAAAAATGGCGCTGATGCATGGCGCGAGGGCCCACGTGATGCTATCGGGCCAATAGCGACGCGGCGTCGGCCTCGGCCAGAGCGCGCGAGGAGGAGGCGGCATTCTTCAAAGCGTGGCACTAGTTTACGAAGTTTAAGGGGCTTTAGATCGCCCTGCATGCTGCAGCCATACGGTGGCACAGAGCTTAACCAGCCTAACACAGAGCTACTATTGCTACAACCAAGTGTAAAACCTTTTTAAACATTGATAAAGGACAACGTGTTCGCGATTATGCTCCTGCCAAAAAGTTACACCAGCACCAAAGTAGAATACACTTGGTTACTACAGTATTGTCTGGTTGAGCTTTGTTTCACTAGGTGGCTGCACCATGCAGGACGTTCACGTGTGGGCCTCCGCTCATCCGGTAAAACGCCCAGTCCGTTTGCGCTCGCTTGACCCGAATACCGGACACGCTAAAACTCTATTGTAGTCGTAATCCTCTAGCGTGTAGGCCGCAAACACGTAGATGCTGGCACTGATGGAATACGACAGTGCAGTGTGCTGCAGCCACTCCTCCATTCGAATGTTGCCTTGCAGGGGGGGACACGATGTTGCAGCTTTACATGTCCCCGATCGCTAGATTTGCAGCACACAACGTAACAAGTGGTCGTGAAATGAAAGGTCGAGACCTACACTGACCGCGCAGCTCGGGTCAACGCGGAGAACAGAGAATACATCCAGACGACACTTTCTGTGTGCCGGAAATACTTGAATGTAATGATAAATTGTCGTTGTGTTTCCGCTTTCTGTCTCTTTTTTTATAGAAACAAATTAACCGACATTCCAACTAATACCCCAAAAAATTATCCATGACGTGGCCCTGGTAGCCAATAGGATAGCTCGTCCAACTGACGTCAGTTGGGCTAACAACGTCTATAGGGAGGGAGCGGCTGAAGAATGAAAGGAGAAGCGCCGCTTCGATCAGTGGCGGCGCACATTTTTAAAACACCGTAATAAATTACACGCTTAACGCGGAATTCTTGAACGCGTCGCTTAACGAATTATCAGAAGGGCGGATCCTAACGACGCAGTACCTTTCTAGAAGACAGCCAGATTCGTCTCAGGTCATAGCGTCCCTGACATTGGCAGAAAAGAAACTTCGGTTTTTGGACGCGTAATGAGCGCAGTGAGCATGTCAAGTGTCACGTGTTTAAGCATATACAAGTGACGACTTCACTGTTCAACAAAAAGTTGAAAGTTGCGATACGTGTCTCCTCTTTGCCTATCGTCCATGTCTTAGCGCATCTACGTCATGGGCTCTAGCAGCAACCGCGACTGCCCGCGGCACACTGTAAAAAACTGGAGGACGCTTAAGCTTCGCCTTCAAGAGTGGAACGCGACAGCGTTCCCGTCGACCCGCCAAGGGATGTGAGACAATGGGCTTCGGTGCAGCGACTACGCGCCCCGCATCGGACGCGGTGAGCGTCGAGCAACGCAGCGTTCGGCGCGGCAACGAAATGTGCGCCTGAGCAAGCGACGCACGCCTGAGCCTTAGAAGAGCTCGTTTCTAAGGCAACACCGCATTCACTAGAGGTGCGTTTGTACGGCTTTGAAGCATGGAACTCGTGGCTCAGTGGTAGCGCCTCCGTCTCACACTCCGGAGACCCTGGTTCGATTCCCACCCAGCCCATCTTGCAAGTTGTTTTTTATTCATGAAGGGCCTGCTGGGATTTATCGCTCACGGCCAACGCCGCCGACGCCGACACCGATGCCGACGACACCGGCTTTTCTGCGACACGAGCTCCTTAACGCTATTGCGTTAAAATCTCGGAGATTTCCTAGTCAAACGCGCTCCCTGCAAGGTGCGCGCGCCGTCGTATAAGTGTTGTGTTGAAGCCTCTAATAAAAAGAAGAGACAACATGCCTAGAAATGTTCATCCTGTCCACAACAAGGGCAGAAGGGAGGCCAGGGCCAAATGCATTCTGGGTAATCTGCACCAACAACAAAGCTCAGCTCTTTTTGTCGATGCAACTAGTTATGGATCGGGCAACCGCTACGCTATGGCCGTAGTCGATGAGATCGCTAAATTAATAAGCGCGTCGTCACTAAGAACGAGCTCCATTCATGCCGCCGAAGAAGCAAGCATAGCACCTGCAATTACAATGAAGAGAGGCTCCACGATTTCCTCCGATTCCCGTACACCTATTGGGAATTACTCAGCCGGCTTCATCTTAATGGAAACACGCAAGTTACTTATACACAGTCTTAATACTCATAATTACGAGCAACTGGATAGCTCACACATAGTCTGGTTTCCGGCTCATCAGGGCCACTCGGTCAGCCCCGATGGCTGCAATCCTAACGAGCAAGCTCACTCTGCTGTGCGAGATCTCACATGCCGCGCATCAGATCAAGAACTGCTCCAGGATGACTGCGGCTCCTATAAAGGCCCACTTACTACTTTTCGCGAGATCACCTCACACTACAGAAGCTCAACCGAGCTCAGACAGTCACATTAAGAATGATTCAAACTAAATCTTATCCCACACATTTTGTGCTTAACAAAATTGACCAGGATTTTCCCGCGGAATGTAAAAGTTGTGGACACACTCCGCGCCTACTTGGTCATATGTTCTGGCTGTGCCCCAATCAAAGGGATTCGGATTTCAACAGTGAGGAGGACTGGAGTCGGTGCATATCCCGCGAAGTCCTCCAAGATCAACTCCTGGCAGTCCGGAGAGCTCACAACATCGTGAATGCCTTTGGCCTACCGGTGCCTACGTGGGCGGAGCCACCGACTCAGCCTGGGGGCTTGTGCCCTCGGGCCCTAGTTTCCCTGGACCAAGATAATGTTCTTGACATGAAATGCCAATGACCAGCAATGCCGATTTGCTGAAACTGCTTCAAGAGCGTTTGCTAATAATTTAAAACCTTTTCAACCAAACTGGAATTCCTTTGCAGTAAGTTTCTAACATAAGGCCAACCATGGACGAAGGAGTGGAGATTGGCTGCACCAACTCGTTTCAGCCGTTCTGAATGCTTACTGCGAGGAGTCTACGCGCTCCCGCTCTTGTTGCCTGCGCAGCTCGTATAGGCTGCCTGGAACGGCCATGTCTTTGTAACATAAAATAGTGCATGGTGCGCACGCATTAGATGCCAGCAAAACAGAAACAAACGCGATGTACTAGCGATATGTACGATATGTACTAGCGTGGACATTTGTCCGAGAGCGACGTTAGACGCGCCGCTGCATTTTAGACAAATACTGCCTGTCAAAGGGTTAATTTTAATTCAACGTTAAGAACAAAGCGGAAGAAAATCGGCGCCCGTGTATTCGTACCTTCTTTGTCGCCTGCAAATTATGTCTCTTCCTGCCCCATCGCTTACAGGCATGTAGCGTGTCAATGGATTCCAATGTTTTCAGAAATCTTCTGCTTCGCGGTGGTACTGACGATTGCGTGTCCGCGTCTTCCTTACAGAGCTCGCGCCGGTGCCTCCGCGTACGATGACGCATGCGATGAAGCCTGCGATGACGCGTAAGATGAAGCCTGCGATGACGCCTCACATGCCGACCACGCTGGGGCCAAAAGGTAAGCGACAGACAGCCACTGCAATAATGCGTGAAGTGGGCTTTGGCTTGCGAGCAGGTTGTCTAAACAGCGGTGACTCGTAAGCTTACTTCATGAAATGCCGAAGGAAGTGACAAACTGTCAATAGAAGACTGCATATTCTTAGAAAAAAAAATGTCGTTGTAGTTGCTAAACTTCGGCTAAATGTTTGCTACAACTTTGACTACACGGTAACATATGCAGGTCATGACAATATATAGTGGTGGTAACTGTAATACTGAAAAATAGGTAGTAACCGTTACGAATGTGCTTGCTCACTTACCAACTACAAAACGTAGTAACCGCTACTAAGATAACTGCACTATAGTTACCAGCCAAATAGATAAAGTTATTTGGTTTATAAGCGCCATTTCGGTGGTGATATTAGGTGAATGGCATTATGAAAACACATCAAGGCAAACAAATGAAAAACGAGAAGTGTATTCTTTTGGTGCATTCATTTTTCATGGTACCTAATGGTTAAACTTACCAGGGAGATACAACTTTGGGCAACTATGCGCGGAAAGTCATTAACGAGTGATAAACAAGAACAGTCCACATACAGAACAACACATTTACTACGCGACATGTATGCATAGTTCAAGAAAGATTTTAGGAGTACATATAGCAGTACCCGGGGGGAGCACCTATGAATTTCGGGCCTAAATTTCATAGCTAACTGTCTGTATATATGTGCGCGACAACATACCACGTAACTGTTAATCAACATAATACGAAAAATTAAACAATGCCCATATTTTGCGTTAAACTGTCACTATTCGGCATATTAGACAGCGACCAAGACGAGGTGGTAGGACTTCGCTAACCTAGCCTCTATGCACCTGCATAGATTATTTGTGTTAGTGTATTTGCAGTAAAAATTAATAAATGTCGGACGGAAATAGTGACAGCCGCGGTTACTAACATTTTACTACCGTTTCTCTGAGAGCGTAGCTATGGGTCAATTCTTGGGCTGCTAAGCAGGAGGTCACGGGATCGAATCCCGGCCGCGACGGCCGCATTTCGATGGGGCCGAAATGCGAAAAACATCCGTGTACTTAGATCTAGTTGCACGTTAAAGAACCCCAACCGGTACAAATTTCCGGACTTCCCCACAACGGCATGCCGCAAGATCAGATAGCAGTTTTCGCACGTAAGACCCCATAATTTTTATGGGTCAGTTGCGATTTCCCTATTGACATGCACGCGGAACGCAGGCGGGCTCCCGACATAGGCCACCAAATGACCGATTCGAATGAAATTTCGTGCGTCAAATAGGGCAAGTCATACACAACTGGCAGTTTAGGCGGACCAGCTTTTCTGTTTGTGCTATATATATATATATATATATATATATATATATATATATATATATATATATATATATATATATATATATATATATATATAAGGAGTCCCACATAACTTGAGCCAGGAATTTCAAAATGAAAGGCGCGTCGGACGCGAATTGAGCCAAACGCATACTGTTTGCAATAGCCTATCGTATTTCGGAGAATTTTTTTTTTTGATTTCCCCATAACTCACTAATTACGTTTATTTACCCAGATATTTAGTTATTGGCTGAGGACCCCAAGTATGGCACTCAGATTTGCAGAGCACCTTCAGAAACCACTGATCGAGTTGTTTCCTTTGCGATGCGTCTCACGTGGTCATTTTTTCCGGGTTGCAAAAGAAAGGCCACGAAATATGAAAAAAAAAAAACGCCCCGCGACGGAGCGTTTGCGCAGTGGTATTGTGCTGCTATCAAGCGTGCGTTCGGTGAGCGAGCCCGGCTGCATCGTGTCTGGCGACGAACAAGCGGCAGGGCGTTGAATATCTCACCGAGAGCGCTGGGCCAGCAGCATGAATTTTCGCCGTCATCCGACCGTGTACTGTTCAGAGATGCAGCATGCGTGTCCCCGCATCGATAGATAGATTATGAGGTTTTACGTGCCAAAACCATTTTCTGATTATGAGGCACGCCGTAGTGGAGGACTCCGGGAATTTTGACCACCTGGGGTTCTTTAATGTGCACCTAAACCTAAATACACGGGTGTTTTCGCATTTCGCCCCCATCTAAATGCGGCCGCCGTGGCCGGGATTCCATCCCGCGACCTCGTGCTCAGCAGCCCAACACCATAGCCACTGAGCAAGCACGGCGGCTTGTCCCCGCATCGTAATAAACCGGAATAAGTTTCACTGGAGCACAGTCGCGATAATGTACACAGATAATAATAGGTCCAAAAGGTTACGAGCTTTTATAAACCTATATTGCATGAACACTTAATACATACATATATACCTTTTATAAGGTACACATGATGCCGGCTATCATTATACCTCTGATATAAGGCTGCGCCCGCCCCAGCTCACTGCAAGATAACGGAACTGGGGCTTCCATAAAAGCCGCAGCCGCCATCTGCACTCGTCGCCGTGTGCTTAGGTGCTGTTTAAAGGCTACTAACACTAAAACTATACCATTGCTAGCACTGTGGCGTTCCCAAGATCGCTAGTGGTATACACTGCTCATTTGTAAGATATTTAGCCATAATGAAATTTTGTTGCAGGTAGCCTTTTGACATTGTTAATGGCAGGAGTGTCTGAAGCAATGATCCAAATAAGACTTACGGCTACCTGGAGTACTGTTGTGTCAAACAGTTTATCACGTGCACTTAAAGACTAAAAAAATAAACATCCCATTATGAGACACCGTTGTGTGTGCGATATTTTGCAATCATGCCAAGTACATAGTTAACCGCAAGATGTTTCTAAACTTATTCAACTATAGCTGCAGCCCAACTGGAGCTAAGGCGCGCTTGACGTTAAAATAGACTGTTTAGGAAATACATTGCACGAAAAAGTACTTCGATGCGTTCAGCAGAAGCGGTGTTATTGGCAATCAAAGGTCGCCTTGATGCCATCCGCGGTGCTTCCGGTCCTTCTTCTATGCCTTTCGCTGCGAAAGACTACGGTGGAGCGAATGGTTCCAACGCCTCGTAGATAGCTCAAGACCTGTGCACTTCGATCCGTGACGTCATTCCAGCTCGCCCGACTATAACATGCCATAGAATCTAATGGCGATGCTCTCGAATAAGCTGCAGTGATATTGACGTCGCCGCTTTCGTCTCGCCGGCCCCGCCAGTGGAAATTTCGGCCCAAGCAGCACGACGTCATTAGGGCAGTGTGCACAGGCGTGCTATCTAGGAGGCGTTGCTGGTGCCCACAACGTAGCAGGTGTCTGTCGTCTGGTGAACGGCACCGTATCCCGCAGTTCAAATTTTATTTTTGGATGTTCACACAGACGCCACTGCTTCTGATTTTGGCGCCCTACGACACGCCGAAATCGGATGCTGTGCGTCAGTTTAAAGTTTAAGTTCGCGTGTTCAGTTTAGTTCGCGTTTTGTAGTGTACTAGATAGATATACGCGCGGGTATTCTGGCCCCGAGTGACGTGAGCAGCAAATTTCCTTTCGCACTTCCTTCCACGGCAATCAAACAATTTTCGGAAGTTCGAACGAAGTTCAGCACACACGTCGGCTCAGCGATGAATGCTGCAGTCCGGACTCGCGTTAAAAGGATTCCTTACGCAACGAGCTGCGACCAAGATGGCGGCCCACGTCGAGGATGTGCAACTCGGGAAGCAGACGACCATGTTCGTCAGATGTTTTGGCTCTCGGGCGTTGAGTCACGTCACCGTTCAGATACTGATCAGAGCACGTTGTTGTCCTCGGCGAGCTGCAGCGAGCTCAGCCACAACATGCCACTGTAGTGGGTGACTATGTGCGCACTAGTCCTTACGTGCTCCGGTCTAGGCGCGCTATGTAGTGCGGAACAGCCCTATGCTCAGTGGCGTACCTAGGTCGTCTGGTACCCGGGGCCCATAGGTCTTCTGTCACCCCCCTCCCCGGGTGTAGCCGGCGAAAAGAGGGGTGTCTTCAGACGTATATGACACCCCCCCCCTCCCTCGCTGGCTCCTTGCACCCGGGGCCCACGGCCCCCCGGCACCCCCTGTTGCTACGCTACTGCCTATGCTGCACCAGTTTGACCGCGATGGATAGTATAGCCATATCCAAATTGCGCATACTTGCGCAGTGGCTTATCAACACGAAGCGAAGTCTGCCAAGACATATCAAGCCAGGAGCGACCACGAGTCAGCGCCGCGCTGGCAAGCGTACTGTTACAGTGAACCAGAAGGCTTTCTGTAGTATACAGCTATTCCGACCAGAAGTTTTGCGTGTTTCGAGGCTAGTTGAATGTCGAGTCGACACTGATAAGCAGCGTGGCGAAAGTTGCATCCCTTCGGCGGCGGGTGGGGCTGCGTGTCTCAGCCTGTTTAATGAACTACGTCGATAATAACACAGTAACAGCGAGAATGAGTGCAGTGATGTAGACACCTTTCTTGATTGATGTCAGCTATGGATGGCAGCCGCGTTACACCTGCTACGTGACGAAACGTGGCAGTCGCGAAAAGAGTGAGCAGAAGGCGTCTCCTGAAAAGACAGTCTTCGTGAAAAAAAAAGAAATGTGACTTCGCACTGCGACTTCGAGCTACACGAGGCGCGCTCGACTGCAAAATTTGGCTGAGACGTTCGCAGCAGCGTATGCTATCCCCAGATCGCGTTTTGTTTTTCGCCAATCCTTAGGAGAGGTTCAGGACCCCTTCAAGAGAATGGGGCTGCACGAAAAAAAACAAAAAGCTATTGCGCAAAACAACCCATGTCGCAGAATCATGATAATGAAAAGAATCATGCGAGTCAGTCGTAGTCTAACTACCAAGCAACACGAGCCATGCTTCCCGGTTGTGTCATGTCGATCGGCTACCATGCCGTATGTATATGCACAATATTTAACGACTAGGCTTTGCAGCAGCCTCATTAGCATATGTTCACAGTGACAACAGCGACTAAATATGATCCTCGCTCTATATGGTATATACGCGTACAATGTGATGTTACTTCTGCATTTCGATTCCAGTGAGGACAGTCCTCTGCACCGTGGGAAGGGCCGCTGTCTTGCCAGTCATGTACCCGAAGGGGATTGCCTGCAATTACCTGTTCTACTGTGACGTAATCATCGTCAACAAAAAGATACGCGGCGCTGAGTTACAGACCAGCTGGATCACCTTCCAGATGATGGCCAATAACTACACGCAGGTTCTGCCCGGCATTTCCTTCGACTACCGGTGAGTCGATATATGCCGTATTTACTCGATGCTAAGCACCCCCTTTTTTTCACGATCGCGACGCCCAAAGTGAGGGGCGGGGGGTGCTTAGATCCGAAAAATCTAGAATGACCCCCCCCCCCTCCCTCTTTTCGCTGCGACATCACGACGACACGGGTGCGAGAAATAACATTTTATTTTGCAAACATTCAAAAGAAAAATCGGTGCACACAGTGAACCCACCGCTTGTGTCGGATGCTCAGTTACTATCACTGCCAATCGAGTTCATCGCACCGCTTGAACCGCCGCTCTCGGTATCCCACAGCAGGTCGTCTTCTGTTCCGTCGAAGTGTTGAAGTAAAACCAAGGACACCGACCAACATAGAAGTGCTAAAAAATGAAAAAATCTAAAAGACGTTTCGGCTTCGCTACGGAAGCCTTGTTCACAATGGGATGACGGAAGGTTCAAGGAAGCTTATGTATGCTTTAGAACGTGACGTAAGCAGCGCGTGTATGACGGTGGGAGGGTTCCCTCATTTCGATTAAGCGTGTGACGTGTTTTTTTTTTTGCTTACGTCACGTTCTAAAGCATACATAAGCTTCCTTGAACCTTCCGTCATCCCGTTGTGAACAAGGTTTCCGTAGCGAAGCCGAAACGTCTTTTAGATTTTTTCATTTTTCAGCACTTCTATGTTGGTCGGTGTCCTTGGTTTTACTTCTTCAATGCTTCATCCCGACCAGACGGGCTTCCGTCGAACCCTCGATTTCTTCCGTCGATGTGGTTTGTGATCGAACAGTTCTTAAATGATTTGACCACAACGTCCACTTGGACCCGCTTCCAAGCCGCCGAAATCCTCTTTGCTATGGTTGATGGGGACGCTTTATGTAGCTTTTGCCACACATCCGTACACAGTCAGGCTGTACGGCGCACTGGCGCCGCGGACGCCGTGCCACCTCGGGACTCCGATGGCTCCGGCTCGATGACACAGTGAGCAAGCGCCCTGAGGCCTTGGATACGCGCGCTTCCCGACAAATAGGGGGGGTGCTTAGATTCGCATGCAAACTTTTTTCCCATTTCTTTCGCGAAAATAGAGGGGGGGGGGGTGCTTAGAATCGGGGGGTGCTTAGAATCGCGAAAATACGGTAGGTTGCGAGCAATGCCACAACACATGCCATGGCTGCGCAGCCATGCCTGCTGCACGTCATACCTGCTGCACGTCATAGTGCTGCTGCAGATTCCACGGAGCCCGCAGGGAGCTCGAGATTTGTACGGCACCTTCCGCTACAGCCTTTCTGATGACCCCAGCGTTGCCTTGAAACGTTAGACCTCATTATTCAATCCTTATAGATGACGAACTTGTGCGAACAAGAAAACGGACCGAAAACGTATCGTTGTCGCTTTCGGAAGTAAATGTAAAAATATTGTCGGACGCTTAAGCTTCGCCTTCGAGAGTGGAACGCCTTAAGCCTCGCCTTCGAGAAAGGTTTCTGTTATTGTTTCGCACTTTTAATATTTTCAGTCTTAGAATATTTAGCTTAAGAGGCGTGCTCTGTCTGTGTGTTGTTTCATGGCATTTGTTTGTGGTCTGTCATTCTCCAATTCCAAGGAATAACTTTGTCGAGAAAGTAAGACAAGATATGAGCAACCATTTAGGGATAGAAGGGTGGTGCAGCTGCATAACCCGCATTTACCGCGTGTCGTATAGCGACGTGCGGCATCGGATTTCTTGCAACACGGGGCCCTTAGCGCTATCGCGTTAAAATCACCATGCAGCATGCACGCTGACACACACACACACACACACACACACACACAAAAAAAAAAATCTATAAATCTTTCTTTAATCCCATTTGCAAGGCATCGAAACGCACTTGGCCGTAAAGAGAATGTGACGTTGGTTTCACCATGTGAATCGAGTTTTACCCAGCTACCAATAACCACTTTTTTTTAAAATCGTTGGTTCAAGCCACGTGAAACACCCTGTTTAACTTAGAATAGGCATAGGGCGGCAAGGAATGCATGCATACATAGCATGATTGACAGTCATGACATCAATGACATCACATATGTGGGTGGCATGACATGTATGTCATGACATTATTACTATAAATTACATGATGTCGTTGCGATCGTTTCTTTTAACTCATTCAATGACAATATATGTCTGGATGTGAATGAAATGCATGCATAACCTCACACGCATGACATCACACGAGAAATGTCATGACTAATTGTATGAATGACATGATGATGTGGTGGTCGTTTCTTTAACCCGAGATGTACCTGGGTGTGAATGACGTTATATGACCATCATCACATGAATGCCATCCGTGTTAAAACCTGAATGCCATAAATGGTATGACATGATATTCATGATAAGACATGAGCATATCATTGGTGTCATGTCATGCACGCATGCCTCGCCGCACTTATTCTGATCCATATCGGGTGAAAAAAATTACCACGACGCCATAACTTAGTCAGTCAGTGAAAATTAACATGGTCTTTGCTTGTAGCGCTAAGTGAACATGGACACAGAAAGGAGCAGACAGGACGAGCGCTCGTCCTGTCTGCTCCTTTCTGTGTCCGTATTCATTTCGCGCTACAAGCCAAGACCATGTTACCGTACCAACTCGCCCAACTGTCTATCCTTTCGCAGTGAAAATTATTCAGTTATCACCTCCAGTCATTTATGTCTTTCATGACAATCCCTTCATGACATGCATGTGACGTCATTCATGTGATGCATGTCATGTCCTTCCATTCATGTCGTAGATATCATGATATTTGACTTGTTAGAAAGTGGAAGTGACATGAATGACATATCATGACATGAATGTCATAAATGAGATGCCTGTAATGGAGTGAATGACATGACAATCATTTCATTAAATTAGTGCATTCAAGATATGCGTGACATTCACGTATAACATTATCGACATGTCATGCCATGTATGTCATAAAATGATTAGCATGTGGATACCATGGTCTGTATTTCAAGTCATGACATGATTCCCATGAATTTCACGACCTGCAGGCACGCATTCGCGGCACGACGTTGTCCCGTGACAAAAGCCTACGCCGGCCTAGTGAAGACCAACTCGTTAACCAGTTTGGGCCGATGACTATACGCTCGTGTTGGTGATGCCGTGATGGTAGCTGTATCATAACTGCAGCTTCAGAATCCGACTCTCACTAGAACAAAGTGACACGCGTCACACGATCCCGGCATCTCAGCAGCAGAGCACCGGACAGTGGTTCCACCCGCTGCGACAGCGATTGAAAAGTTCGGCAGCATGTTGCACGCCTGTAACACGTGAATGAGAAAGTCTGCCGCACACTTGTTAATGCCTGAAGTTATACGAGCAGAGGGGTCAGGCTTGTAGCGAGACATAACAAGCCACAACGTGAAGTTACACCTGTGGTTGATCCCGTCAACGACACATGGGAGCGCTTAATGCACTACGTAAAGGTGCAACATGTTTGCCGCCAATAAGTGTTGCACACGTGTAACGCAAGTCGAACACAATTACGTTGCATCATCTCAGCAGGGCAAAGCAGCACTCGCGGTCCAACGCATTGCTCCCACCGCTTCGCACGTCGCACCTCGTTTCTCACTTGGCGTGCATCCTCGGCGGTCGGGTACTTCCGAGGCCTACCGCTCAATCCGTTATGCCCGGGGTCAGCCTCCTCCATCGCCGTCTCTCTCGCTTCGCAGTCGACTGTCGCCACAACCGCCGCCGCGTGACGTCAGCGACGCAACACGTGTTTTTCTCTCTGCGCACGCCGCTCGTTCTGATCTCCCTCAGCCGCTCGCGTGGAGAAGGCCACGTGGTTTTAAAGTGAAAGCTTTACTGGGCGCGAGCTTGCGATTTTGCCGTGGCCGTCCTCCGAGGAGGCACGTGACGTCACATCGCGTTCCTCGTCGTTGCGCTCGCCTCCGCTCGCTTTGCCAGCTGCGTCGCATGCCTGATAACATGTCGGAGGATTGAAAAGGAGAGCTCTTGTGCGCCGCAACCGCACTTGAGGTGGCAGTATGGACGGCGACAATTCTGATAAGCAGGAGGAGGTCTGGAATCGACATCGGAACGAGATGAAGAGGAAACGAATCGCCCAGGAAACAGACGAACAGCGCGCTGATCCACTGGCTAAACGTCTCAGCACAGCTAGACAACCAGACTAACCCGGACTTGCAATCAAGATTAACCAAGGCTAACCATGCTATGCCTTAGCTTTCGCTACATGTAGGCTAGCATAACCGAGCTAAGCCACTGCCATTTTTTGTACCACTCGACTAGACGCCGTGTTTTTTTTTGAAGGTCATCGCGCAGCGAGCCACTTAAGGCTTTGGAAAGTCTCCCACGAGCGTTGATTTCTGAGCACCGACGCACCGCCTCCTCCTATCGCCTGAAGGTCATACCGGACTTTCACGGCCCATCTGCTTTTTACAGGCCACATAATCAAACAAGGCCTGCTCTTTCCTGCCTGGTGCACGTAGTGTCCGAGTACGGCAACGCTGCATCGAATTCCACAGTGGCAGTGTGAAGACGGCTAGGCCAAGGAGAGCAGCCGCACGATGCCACTTGCTCGAATCGATGTAAAATGGCACATGTACTTCTATAGCGATGCTATAAAAGTACACGTGTCCTGTGCACGTATAGACGTGGTTGCGCTTCAGTTTTGCCGTCAAGTCACCCGCGTGTGTCTTACAAGTGATACCACGTGCTTCCGTCTATGAACATTTACTTTCCCCGTTTCTAGCCCGTCTCGCACATCTCTGGGCTGGCTCGCATCAGTTTTTCCGTTCTATAAAGTCGTGCGATCGTCGGTAGCGTCTTCGACATCTGGCTGTGGTCACACACTTACACACTGGCGTTAATTTTAGTACACTGCACTCGAGTAACAAACAAATACTGCACCTACACAAATATATGTCAACCTGGTAACGCTTTACAGAAACCCAAGACAACGCGGCATAGCCAGCTTCATGCAAAATGTTGCGCATAACGTCGATTTTTGCAGTGCGTGAGATGCACGCAATTTTTTTTCCAGCGAAAGTTGTATTGGCTCGCTATTGACGTGGTCCTGATCACGCAAAAAAAAAAGACTTGCTTCCAGAGCAGAGCACCTGTGGAGAAGGGTGGCTTGATGAGTTGACAGCTGCGCTGGCGCTGGAGCGTGATTCATTAGCAAGGATTCCAGCTGCATAGGCGCGCGCTCACGCTACGTGCGCAACCAATCAGAGCCGTTTGGCTTCCGCCGGGGAGGGGAAAGGCTATCACGCGCCCTGCGCCGGCTTCGTGTCCGTTCAGTTCAGTCTTGGAAAATGAATGGGACGGCCACGCGCTGTGCGTTCCCTCGAGGAAAGGGTAGTGTTCGATTAAGGGCGGCGTGATGTCGCCCGTGAAAGGGCTCGCGCCCGCGGCGCGCCGATCCAGCCGTTAGAGCCACCCGAGCCCAGGCGATGTGACAGCAACGAAAAAGTCCCAAGCTAAGGGAGCGCGAGGCCGAAGCAATCCGGCACCATTAACTGAGAGTTACTTAACCGTGACGAAGATCAGGTGCACGCAGGAGAAGGTGCGCTTACCCCCACTTTCCGGTAGGGGAAACGGTTGTCATTTTTTGTTGCTACTTTAGTGATCGAGGTAGATTGTCCCTGCTGCTGCTCTCCTGCCGAATAGCTCTCATCTACGACGACACTACCATCATTACTCTCCTTAGTAGTGTCCTGGTTGTCGGCATAAGTTTATAAAGAATTTAAAACAAGAATTACATTGCAAAAAATGCACGTAATCAAGAGAACCATTTCTTAAGGAAATCAAACCTTTGTATGACTACACTCGCCGGGTATTGGGTTTGGTTCAGCTACCGTGGTCACTCTTTCGCAGAGCTTATAAATACAGCTTAGTATTTCGCTATCGCCGGGATTGGCCCACTCTGTAGTGTCGCCTGGACTGCGGGTGCCGTCTTATGTAGGAAAGGGGATCGATTCCGGAGACAGCATAATGTGCAAGCACGGGACGAGGACATTCGCGTTTTGGACGTCTTCAAGGACAGGCACATAATCTCTATGGCGCAAGACACTGCGAACAATATAGTCAAGTGCATGACATTGCGTTAACCACTTCAATAGTATATATGTTTATCTTGAGCACGGACGATTGAAAGACGAGTGCATTGTTTTCGCCGAGGCTTACCAGTGGCTATTGCATTGCCCTACTGTTCTCGAGGTCACACGTTCGGATCCGGCCGCGGGGGCCACCCTCCTGTGGCGCCGGAATGAAAAATGAAATGAAAAAAAAAGCTGGTATACCGGGCATAGGGTGCACGTTAAAGAGCCACAGGTGGCTAAAGTTTCCAAGAGCCCCTCACTATATATACAGCGTACATTGTAATCACATCGCAATTTTGGAACTTAAAACCCCATAAATGTCACCGTTTAATCAATGCCCTTGGCCGCGTTGAGACGTAACAACGTCGTTAGTGCACTTCTGCCGAGCCCGCGAATGCCAAATATCTGGCGACGTAGCTCTCACAAGACTTCATTTATCCGTAATTTGACACTTCAGCTGAATTATTTTTCGGGATAGGGCTCACATCTGCTCGAATGCACTAGTAGCCTGAGATAAATTAATCGAAATTTCGTTAATTTGACTCCGCAGACTACGCACACAAATGTGCCAACTTCCACGACCTATCAAGCATCTCGGAGGTGCTTCTAAACATTATAGGTGTCTCGTCTGTTCAGTCCTTTCTTGCCTTGTCACCCTCTCTCAGTTCTTGCAATCACTTGCATCTAGAACACGTGCAACACCGACGACTCTTGAACGAGTTGTGCCGCCGGCCCGCACGGATCGGCAGCCATCCTACCGCTTTGGAGACAACGATGATGACTGCGGTGCTTGCAGTGCCGCGTCTCTCTCAGCATTGGCTTGTTTGACGGCGTGTCCACTACCTAGTATTACAGACTTTTAGCGTGCCCGCTGTTTTGGCAAACGGGGGCGGATTGCCGGATAGTCGGGGGCATAAATGTGAGCGGCCGGAGCGGTGCAGCCCTTTGGTGGTGTAGCGCTACACCATAAACCGTAATCGTGTTCAATCGTGTTCACAACCGCTTCCGAAAATTTACACCCCAGCGAAGGAGAATATAGCAATAGGCTCTGTGTTTGTGTGGTTGAGCTTTGCACCACCAACCGACGCCACCAATCTGGCCACTCACGTTGACGCCCCCGCTCATCCGGCAAAACCCCCCCGCGTTTGCCGGAGTACCGGACGCACTAAAATTATTTTGGCATGCATGCTACCGTAGAATGTGCAATATCGCTCACCCAAACTGGCTTTGGAGGATGTCTGGTAACGCTGCCTTACGCGCGAGCTTAACCTTTGTCTCGTTCGTCTGCAGGTACGTCACTGAATGGAAATTGAAGTCGGCCGAGGCTCACCTCAACGAGCTGCAGAAGAGCGGTAACATTAGGAGCTACGGCATTCTGAACCACATCACGAAACCGGATGAAGTGAAAAATGTGCATTCACAAAAAGAAGCTTTAATGGTGAGTGCGAAACTCGCTGAGTGGGCGCCGACACCGCACCACCCATCTCAAGCCAAAGTGGGACTGGGCTTTGGCTTTGGTCAGCACGCAGTTGCTAAGCTTGCCATAGCCGGAAGTTTCAGCAGTTCGGAGCAATAACGTATTCTTTTGAAACCGTGTGTTCTTTAATTTCGCGGTAATATGTTCGTTATAAAAAAGAAATTGAAAGTTGAACTTCCTAGTTTGTTTCTTTTGTTTTTCGCGCCTAATTGTCAACGCTTGACGCGAGTGGCGTCAGGCAGGTTAATGTGTATTGCCGTAGTTCAACTGGTTGCGCAGTAAAAAATTTGTTTAGCTTTTAAATACAGCGTAGCCTACTTTAACCGATAACCAGTTATCCAGGCCCGAGCAGACAGCGCCGAAGGTAATCACGTCACGATGTGCTGGTGTGGGAAAAAACAGGAAGGTGGCTTTTTCACCCATCTCTCGCTCCCGCGCGTTTTCTTTCTGACATTCCGAGCCGCTTCTCACAGAAAGAGTGGCGTATGTTTTTTTTGTATTGCAGAGGCATAACTTACTACTCCTACTAAAACTCTCTCTCTCTTTAGCGCGCCTTTGCACTCTGGCCATGCCGATTGACCAAATGCACGTACAA
Organism: Dermacentor albipictus; assembly: GCF_038994185.2. Taxonomy (NCBI): domain Eukaryota; kingdom Metazoa; phylum Arthropoda; class Arachnida; order Ixodida; family Ixodidae; genus Dermacentor; species Dermacentor albipictus. The sequence continues at coordinate 35,930,218 of NC_091827.1, read as the reverse complement.
CCGCGCTGTGGGCGTCATTACACGTGTACAGTCCTGGGGCTTGTGCACCGCCATGTCACGCCAGGATAACAATGTTCAACGAGGACAGTGTGTTATCAAACAATATACGATATAAATTTGGGTACAGCTTGTAATAAAGTGTGTTACATATGTAAAAAAAAAGAAAAACGACAGTAATCGTAGCTGAAATACACGAAAGCAACGCGACAAAAGGAAAATATACAATTGAGAACCTCAAGTCGGGAATTGCGCTAAATGACCATCCAGTTTTTTCCAGATTGATGGATACTGTACCATCGGGTAGGGAATTTCAGAAGGCTTTAGCGCCAGCGATAAAAAAAGAAGGGGGGGGGGAATTATAAGAGCTGATGCTCGGCCGCGGAGGCCTCGATTTCGTCATCATCATCAGCAGGGTATTTTTACGTACGCTGCGGAACGAGAGCGTCTCCCGGCGATCTCCAATTACCCGTCTCTTGCACATTCCGACTAGCACTTTTCTATCGTCCGCGACTGCGCTTGGTACGCATTCTGTGACTCTAATGCTGCATCGGTTACCTGCCCTACGCGTGATATAGTCTGCCCAGCTCCATTTTAGAGAGCAGCTTGAATGGGGCCGTTCCTGCTGCGAGTGTCGGCGGCATTGGCGGCAGTGGCGCAAACTATTTTAACGTTACGCCTGGCATCTTTCGTTCCATCGCTTTTAGCGCGTTCCTCAATTTGTTCTCGAGCTTAGTTGTCAACATACAAGTTTTTATCCCATATGCTAGCACCGATATAGTGCAACGGTATTACACTTTAGTTTTCAACAGCAGTGGTAAGCTTCCATTCCGCATTTGGAAATGCCTGCCGTATGTACTCCAAGCCATTTTTCTTCTTCTATAAATTTTGTTGTTATGCTAAGGGCCCTCTGTGAGTAATTGATCCAGACAAACGTACTCCTGCACAGGCTCTAGAGGCTCACTGGTGATCATGAATTTTGGTTCCCTTGCCCGACTTTTAAACATTACCTTTGTCCTCGGCATATTAATGTTCAACCGACCATTCACGGTTTCGGTTAAGGTCCTCAATCACCGTAATTCATCCCAAGTGTTGTTCAACAGCACAGTGTCATCTGCAAACCGAACGTTGTTGAGATATTTGCCGTTGATCCTCACTCCTAAGCTTTCCTAGTTTAACAGCTTGAATACTTTCGATAAACGAAGGGTCATTAAAATTAAAATGAAGGGGCATTAAACGGTAGGGGAAGGGTGACCAGCTTGTGCAGAGTAGAGCGGTCAGTAATGTCAATAATAACTGTTGCGGGGCCCCACGTAGCACGGTAATGTTGTGCAGAGAAGGTGCTCGACGTCAGAGGCGCAACGGAAACACCGAACACAGCACAGTAAACCCGGTACCGCTGCTGCGCAGAGAGCTAGGGGTTTCCGGCGAACAGGGCGAAAATCTATGGGCACTTCGCTGAGCTAAACCGCGATAGGCGAAAGCCTATCTATGACTGCCTCTGTTGCTGTTGTCTGAACTGTTCTGCGAACGGACGCCGCCGTGGCCGCGAGCATGGGATGCAATCACAGCCGTACGGCTGCAAGGTTTGTCGCCGATGTGCGCGCACCCCCAGGCGTATGTAAAGCCCCTTAAACGTCGTAAAGTGCTGCCGCGCTTTGAAGAATGCCGCCTCCTCCTCGAGCGCTCTGGCCGTGGCCGACACCGCGTCGCTATTGGCCTAATAGCATCACGTGGGCCCTCGCGCCGTGCATCAGCGCAATTTTTGCTCGAGAAGCGTCTACGGAGTGGCGAGGAGCGCATGTTGGCGCCGTTGCTACGCTCGAGCAATGTAGGCGGCGCCACGGTCGAGGAGGGACGTGAAAGAGAGGAGAAACGAGGAGGAGCGAAGGCGGAGGAGGAGAGTTTCACTACTTTACGGAGTTTCAGGGGTTTTAGGCGTATGTATGTGCGCACTCTCCCACGTGCCCCCTCGCACAGCGCTTCTGGCACGGCGCCTCCTCTCCTTGCTCCTCTCGCCGGTGATCACCGCTTTCCTGCGTCCACCGTGCACGTGCACTCCTTAAATTGCATAAAGCGCGCCCGTGGACGTCGCTGCGGGAGCATCGCTCCCCGATGCACGCAACTAAGGGGAAAATGTCCGCGCGGCTGTGCGTCGTAGTCTCGCGATTGCCTGTCTAGCGGATTACTAGTCTCCGGAGAAGTTGTATATATGAATGAGCGAGTATGAATGAAACTTGCAGGAAACGAAAATTGAAGGCCTAATCCACTCCGTGCAGGTGGCTTGCCAGCGGAGCTCTTACCATCCACTTAACCTATTCTATCTATATAGGCTAAGGAATGAAATGAGTACGTCGTAAAATGCAGTGTATAACTATTTACTGCACAACGACATTCACGACGGCTTTATTATCGCTGTGGTGAACACTGAGGTTCACCACGAAAGGCTCGTCTGTTGGTAGAGGTAAACAGCTTCGCTGTAAAAAACTTGCAAGTAAGGGCAATATCCTTCGGGTTGAGCTTTCTCGGAAGCGCGGCTAGGCGTACACTGTCAAATAATTTATGCTCTTAAAAGATGAAAAGGGTGCAATGTGTCTACATCTCGCACCCTTAGGGTGTCAGTCACATGAATCACCCCCTCAGGGTGGGAGTTACAGACACGTTTGCACCCTTTTCGCTTCTAAGGGTGTAAATTAGTTTACAGTGCTACACTGCAATCGCGATGGAAAGCCACGGGTACCGCTATCTAACTTAACCTTCAGAAATGACCAACACACCACAGGATACGTGTTAGCCGTAGGTACAAGGCGCCGCAGACTGGCTCCATTCCTGAGAGACTTAATTCAATGTGACTTGCTTAGACACTCCAGGCGTATTGCCGCCGTTGTCGTCCACGTCCAAAAGCGATAACATGGCCGCCGCGCGCCGTGTACTGTATGCGCGAGTGAAACCTTGCGAGGGTGAGCTGACGATGACGGCCCAAGCCAACGTGCGGATGGGAGCAAAGCGGGGTCGAAGTGCGCCTTATAACATCGGGTGTAAATAATCGGGGGGGAGGGAAGGGAGCGGCGGGCGCTCCACTCCGGCAGCTGCTGTGTATGGCACGGCCGCGCGGGCCGTATCTTGAAAGCGACCTGCGATGGGGACACAGTGCGCCGAGTGCTGATAGCTTCGTGTGCACTGTCTTTTTTTGCCCGCATACGTCGCGTTGAAGCGAAAGGCAGCACGAAGGTCATTTCGCTCGCTGCTGCTACCGCGCTTCCTCACTCCAGCGACCTGATAGTGACTTTTCCGCCGTCATCGAGTGAGATGTGTTCATCTTTGCAAGTTAGAGAGGTAACGAATGCTTACAAATTTACACGGCCGATAAAACCTCTATACTACAAGTTCGCCCTAACCTTTTGTTTCAATAAAATGCATCACGGAGATGCTACCTGCACTACAGTTGGAATAGCATGCACGAACTGCCAGATACGGCTCTAAAGTAGTCCTTAAATCACTATTTCTCTTCGATGGTAAACGTTAATAATATCGCTGGAATGGACTGTGAAATAACGAATTCATGCCGCGTTGCGTCGTTTCTGTAAATGTTGCTATCTCTATCATTTCCGTGCTTAAAATCCGACCTCACTCAGGAGTAACCCTGCTGCATGGAAGAAACGCGGCCTCTGCCGACGCAATCTTCACGCCCGCACGGTCAGCGTTTTGACAACCGACGATCTCCGCACCTTTTACTTCCAGCCGGCTGCTTTCGTTAGCAAAACGCGTAGTGTAATGCAACTTGCGCAATGCGTGGTAAAGCTATCTTCCGCATGTAACCAAAAGTTACATTCTTGGGTTCTGCACGCCAATAGCCATGATCTGATTGTGGGGTACGCCTTTCTGGGGTGAATGTGGTTTAACTTTTCGAGCACCGCTTGCGCGCAACCTTAGTATAAGTACACGGGCGTTTCTGCATTTCGCTCCCCCCTATTTCTTCCATCACGACACGGTTGCCATGGATCGGTATAGCTCGATCTCAGCAGTGTAACAGTACACATGATGCGCCAAGCATTCAGCGTGGGTACCCTGCGTTACCCTTCCCTACGCAAGGCCACGGGGGGTTTAGCGGCGCTCATCGGACAGGCTGATTTCTGTGGCACAAACTTCAGGCACTTGGTGTCACTGGTGCGAACTGTAGGAATATACGAGCTCATGTTGAAGTTGAATTTATTTTCAAACACAAGTGAAGTATGAATGCACAATCGTGGTTCCTGGAGTGAAAACTGCCAAGGGGGGTGGGAGGATGGGGGAGGAGGACCTCCTAGCAGGCAACAAATGGGAGTCAGTACAATTGTGGCAAAGCTCACTCTGTTTTGTCCTGTTCCCACAGGAACTGTCGAAAAGGACCTCGCATGACCCAGAGCGCATTGTCGTTCTCGCATTTGGATCCAGCGACTACAGCGGAGTGAATTTGCATAACTTCAAGAAAGAGTTCCAGAAAGTTGTCAAGTGGGTCAATGGCTTTCTTCCACGCAATGCGGAGCTAGACTTTTTTTAAACACATAACACCAGGTGCTCGTATATCAGGTGTTTATTTGTAGTGGTACGAGCACCGAGCGACATTCTTGTTTCTTGCACAGCACTGGCCGTTCACTTCCCGAAACGACCGTGGATGAAATTCAAGATAAACCAGACAAAAAATGAGAAAACGAAATAGAACACTATAGTACAGCGCAAAATTCGTGGGTTTCGCTATATACATGATATCGGAGTATAAGTTGAGATAACAGTTGAGATAACAGTTGAGTTACTGAAGTCTAAAAAAAATTATTTAGAAATCACTCATTACCGCACACCAAAGCACAGTATCTTAGACTTCAGAGACCTGCCGCGTGAGAACGACTTGCGCGAAATTCCGGGAAACTCGGAAGTAGAAGGCTGTATTAATGACGTCACTAATAACGTCACACACAAAGTGGTGGCATTACATTTAACCGTTTACTTGATGGAAAGCAGTTGCCTCCGAGCTCGGTTGGTGCGCTGCGTTATCCTAAAGGTGACCTAAACAACACCAGCGCCGAGGTGCAAGAGCCACTAAGAGACACCTAAGTCAAAGATTAGGGTCGCCTGCCGTTTTGTTTTCTTTGATACCTAACAGAATTAAAAGCAAAATTGAATTAAGCACCTGCGGCCGAGAACACAATTCTGATTCGTGATCTGGATTTCTCGAAGAGGTGGACGTTATTTTCATGAGAAATGTGGAATTCGCTAAAACACGAAATTAAATACATCTGTTGCGTTGTTCATTATTGACACACATTGCAATTTACGAATTGCAGCCGGCGAGCTTGCGTAGCAAATTGACGTGCAAGAAACGCTGCGGACACCGCTGGTTTCGAGATATGCGGCATCAAACGCGCCGCAAAAATGTCCGCAAGTTCGGTTTTTAATGCGAGAGCGTTAAGGAGCTCGTGTCGCAGAAAAGCCGGTGTCGTCGGTGTCGTTGGCCGTGAGCGATAAATCCCAGCAGGCACTTCATGATTAAAAAACAACTTGCAAGAAGGGCTGGGTGGGAATCGAACCAGGGTCTCCGGAGTGGGAGACGGACACGCTACCACTGAGCCACGAATTCGTTGCTTCGAAGCGGTGCGGTGTTGTCTTAGAAACGAGCTGTTTCTAAGGCTCAGGCGTGCGTCGCTTGCTCGGGAGCACATTTCGTTGCCGCGCCGAACGCTGCGTTGCTCGACGCTCACCGCGTCCGATGCGGGGCGCGTAGTCGCTGCGCCGTAGCCCATTGTCTTACACCCCTTGGCGGGTCGACGGGAACGCTGTCGCGTTCCACTCTTGAAGGCGAAGCTTAAGCGTCCTCCAATTTTTTACTTTTCTTAACGAAGCGCCGTTCCATACAATGATGCAACGCATCAAACGTTAGCTCAAGCTCTGTATCTCATCCAAATTACCCGCGGAAAAGGCGCATAAAAAATTTTTATTTTATTGTTTCAGCTCTTCGTTTTCAGTGCGAACCGCTTTCTGCCTCCGAAGCACAGAAAAAAAAAAGCTCTGGCGTTCGGAAATGGATTTCCTCACACACACACTGAGGATGATTTTCTCGAAACCAGTGCCGTACTCAGATGTCGCTCCTAGTTGATATGCATTAAAGCTCGCCGACTACAATTCGCAAATCGCAGTATGTGTTGCAAGCATTGAATCTGGAACGTTAGAAGTGAAATTTGCTTAAATGTTTGTTGCTCATCTTCTTTTCTCGTGTAAGTGCCGCCTCGTTCAATCCAGATCGAAGACTATAAGGCTTGTGTTGTCCGTCGCATGCGGTTGTTTAAAATTCTGTATGGTCTAATAGAGAAAAAGCCGGGCATACTTATCTGCGGTCGTCAACAGTGCGGTCATCTAGACGCTCAATGGTTTGTCGTAATTAACTTCAAACGAGTGTATGATTGTTAGGCACCGCAGTATCACCCGCACTTCTATCGACGGTGTACATACGTGCAACTCTTATCATAAAGGTAGCTAGCGAAGGCAGCGCCACCGCAGTTTCGTAGTTTTGTGTGTTCTACTAGCCGCATAGGCTATTGGTCCTATTTTTGTACGCATTCATTGAATTATTTAAATAAAGCTCACTTATAGATTGATTGATTGATTGATTGATTGAACCTTTGTGACGTTACGCTCTGCAGTTGGTCCGTGTTACGAGTGGGGCGCATAACGAAATTTTTTTTACGATGGTGCCTCAGCGTTTATAACTGTTTACCGTGCGAGGTTGGTTTGCGTATACGATACCAGAGCATCTGCACTGTTACCGGGATCAGAACAAGCTTTTAATGGGGCTTGTATTTCTACCTTCGTTGAGCGTTAGCTAGTCCAGGCGAGCCAACTTATTCTGACGCCTCCCCCGCCATCCTTAGACAAGGGGGAATGAAGGAGACAGCATTGTTTGATACGACTGAAACCAAACGTATCGTCCGATTTTAGTATCTACGACAGCCGAACAAGTGCGGAAGGGGTAAAAACTACAGGGAACCAAGCACACAGCCTAACCAAACCTAACCTGACCTAACGTATCATCGCCAAACCAGGCCGATTCTCGGGGGTCACGTCTTTGGAAGACAAGGCGAACTAAATAGCTAACTCAGTGGCCTCAGGGAGAGTTCGCTTGGTAAATGCTAGGTACATGACGTAATGCTCTATGCTAGTTTTTTTATTGCCTTACTCCAAGTCCTTAGCGGCTTACTGAGCGTCAGCGCTTGGAAAGCAGGTCCTCAATGGTTAACGGGCCTTTCAGCTAATTGCTTGGTTTCTGGTAGCATTTAGTGACACCCGCGTCACCATCGGCTCCCCCCATTCGCTCTCTGCTATGGTGTCCCCCATATATGCTCCATCGGTGGCTAGGAATTACCGCTTTCCCATCTCTGCGTGCGGGCGTACCCTCCTATGAGCTTTTATTTTGCACTTTTTATGGCCTGGCTCTAAAATTACCGCGTGACGCACCCTCCTCGTGTCGTTCTTTCCTCTGTGTTTGTGCTCGCCCTTTGATTACGTAGACGATGCAATGGCGATGAACGTTGGCGTGTTTCCTCTGCAGCGAGTTCGACGTTGACATTGTGATCGCCATAACCTCGGTGAGTAGGATGGAAGACAGTGACTCCTGCCACGCAGTACCGCCAAATGCCCTCCATACCCAGAACTATAAGTACCCAGACCTGGTGAGTTTTCGCCACGCAAAACGAACGCATTCACGCGCGATACGAAGTTGAATGGCGAGCGTCGACTGCTTCAGTGACAAAGCCGTAGCGAGGGCGTTTTCTGCGCGTCGGCGACGAGACAGCAGCTACCCAAAGTAGTGCGGTCTTGAAAGTGTAGCGTGATAGCTTTTCATTTTTTTTTAATGACAACGCTTTCAGTGGAATGACTGCTGCTTAATGTATTGCAACTAGTTGCGCACGGAAGGGCGTGGATTTATGCCTTACTCGCGCTCCTTTTATGCGAAGCATATTATGAGAGCTCAACCCAGCTCCTCAGGCGCGGCGGTGTCGCCTTCAATACCACGTGACACTGTGACGTCACGACAGAGGAGAAGTGGCTTTGGCTCAACTTTTGCAAGATGGGCTGGGTGGGAATCGAACCAGGGTCTCCGGAGTGTGAGACGGAGACGCTACCATTGAGCCACGAGTACCATGCTTCAAAGCGGTACAAAAGCGCCTCTAGTGAAGGCGGTGTTGCCTTGGAAACGAGCTGTTTCTAAGGCTCAGGCGTGCGTCGCTTGCTCAGGCGCACATTTCGTTGCCGCGCCGAACGCTGCGTTGCTCGACGCTCACCGCGTCCAATGCGGGGCGCGTAGTCGCTGCGCCGTAGCCCATTGTCTTACACCCCTTGGCGGGTCGACGGGAACGCTGTCGCGTTCCACTCTTGAAGGCGAAGCAGAGTAACGCATGAGTTGTTTCTTCGTCTAGCCGAACCAAATATAGCCAAGCAACAGCAGTTCATCAGGCTAAACAGTGCTGCAACAACTAAAATAAAGGCTAGTATGCTTCGCATCCTGGGCTTAACCTTAGCTAAGCCACAGCCATTTTTGAGCATCCAATAGGCGAGGTACACAAACAACTTCATTTGTCGAGAGGGCGTCAAGTGATGCGTTGTGGCCGCACGACCGTGTCACCGAAATCGTCTGGTGATAAATAGTTTCCCGTTGTGGACGCGTTTGATGTAATAATGGTGTCCTGTATTGCGACACCTGGGTATACGAGACGTCGTGCCAGATCGAGTTACGCGACGCGTACCACTTTCCTGCACATGTGACGAAATATATTCGTGATTAGTAAGGACAGTTCTCTCTAGCGTTCATACATCGTTGCCTTGTATCTATGACAAGGTGTATATCAAGACCAGCGGGGGTATTTTGTTGTTCCTGCTTTGTTCACACCGGAATAGCCGCACCTACGCTCAGCCGGGATGCAGACGCTATTGTCCGTATACCCCCCCCCCCCCTTTTTTTTTATCCGCGAAGCTGGTTACCTCTAGCCCCTGTGTGCATCCCCCGCACGCGTTCCCAATGGGGTCAGGGAGTGGGGGGGGGGTGGGGGGGAGGGCTGACTTAACGTCCGTATAGGTGACAGGAATGTGTGCGCTGATCCCGGAGATAGTGATAGTGCAACACCGTGCCGACCCGCGGCGGAGGGGAAGCAGGCTTCAAGCACTCCACCTACTTCCAAAAATAATGTAATATTTTGGTTGCAAATAGAGAAACAATATGTATATTACAAAATGTACTTAGTGTAGCCAGTTGTCCTTGCTGTTTGTTTTAAACGCTGTCGTACGAATAATGAGAGAGGAAAGCAGTGGCCACGGTGCCTGTGCGCGTTGCTTGCGCTTATGGGGTTATGACGTCACGCACGTCGGAGGTGCCGGCGTGGCTGCGGCAGCGGTTGCGGCAGATGCACGGGAGGTGCGCTGACCGCGGTGGCACTTTTGTCGCTGTGGTGTGGGGCCGTATAAAAGAAAACTATGATTTCAATATGTATGCCGCCCACATGCGCACCACAGTCAGCTTCGCTGGCAGTCCGTCCCCGTATGAACGTTGCGGCCCCACGATTCTTTATTTTTGTGCTAGAATATTTTTTTTTACTACCGCCAGGAAGTGTGGCAGCGCATTTTCTTTAAAGCACTTAGCAGCGGTTGCATCTCCTTAAATTACGTACGTGCAAACATTGGCGGAGTCGTAACGGTGTCTCCAAAATATTTCGAATCCGTCTCGGCGAAAGCGCAGGCCGCTGAAAGAAAGAGCAGATCGGTATGGCAGGAACCGCTAGTCTCGCCATATCTCGCGTCCCGGTAGTACCTCGAAAACGCCATTCGACGACATGGTCGCCCTAGCGGTCAATGCTGGCGTTGTGGTGCTTTACTCTACACAGCCTTTTAGTGCAACGCCTTTCGCTGTAAATATAAAATGCGAACTGGAGACTCGATCCTTTTGGAGAGCCGCTGGAAAGTATCCTGCTGTTTCCATCTTTGGCTTAGTTCTTCTAGAGCTCGCTGCGACCCTTTGTGAATTACGTTCGCGCTGCTGTGATAGGCGAACAGTACGCGCTGATAACAGAAAATGACAGCGAACGTGCTGCTCTGTGAAACGCGGTGACCGAGTGAGCGATGCGCAGTTATGTATGGGAAATAATTTTTTTTTCTTGTCTAGGGGTGTGCGAGTGTTCTAAATTTCGAGCGCGAATAGAATAGCGATTGCAATTAGATCCCTATGCGATATGAGTATATGTTATTTGTACATGTAAAGTCTTCGTTTGCGTCCCAAAATTCGGACTCCGAACCCTTCGGGCTTTTCCGAGGATGCAAGACCGATCCACGTGATGGCTGTGCCAAACAGTTTCGCTGCGAGAGAGCCGCTGCTGCAGCGCGTATAATAAACATCGGTTTCTCGCATTTCGCCCCCATCGAAATACGGCCGCCGTGTCCGGGATTCGACCCCGCGACCTCGTGCTCAGCAGCCGAACACCCCATAGCCACTGAGCAACCACGGCGGGTACATCAGTTTCTGTGCGGACGTGCAGGGCCGACAACTTGTGCTGAATAATGTGCAGTCATTCGATGAAAATGATCGTTCTACGAATAGAATGGTTGCTGCTATTCGGTCTGAATTGGTATGAACATATGGAGTCCTGCGGGGAAAACCGTGCTCCCTTGTATATTTTGGGGGCGTACCCCGTACAATACAGGACTATAGAACGCGTTTGCATTTCACGCAAGCTTCGCGACCGCCTGATACGCGTCGCTTTGGAATATAATGGCGGCATGCAGTGGCGTTATATCAACGGAATTCACAAAGCAAGCTGGGCGAGTTCGTACAAAGGCAGTACACGATACGTATCGTGTACTTCCTTTTGTCCTTCATCCCGGATGCGCTGCCGAACTCCTAGGAATACGTTATATCAACGCAACCTGACAAAAAGAAGCTGCGATTTTTCATTGCATAGGTGGCCTCTATCACGGGTCCTCCTTTCATGAGCAGCCCGTTTCAAAGTCTAGCTTGTCCGCAGTTTTCCCCACTTCACGAACGTAGGACTGTAACAGCGTGCGCTGACGCGACGTTTAGTAACCGAGTGTTTAGCGTTTAAGCCTTAGCGACGATTCGTTCGTAGTCGTCTATGTGACGGCCGTTGTCCCTCGGCGTGCTATGTGAAGCCGGTAGCACGCACGCGAGCCGCCTTTCTTGCCGCAGAGCAAGGACTTTCTTAGAAAGTAAGAAACTACGCTTTTGCCGAAGGTTAAGCACTTTGTCCACTTCCAACCGGCAACAGACAATCCTTAACAATGAGTGAAAAAACAAGTAGAACTTCGAGAAAATACGAAGAATTCGCTGGTCGCTTTTACGCGTCTGGCACACGGAAGCTGCCCGGCGCCACCCTCACGTCAAACTCTGCCACCAGGGGAAAGCAGGGCGCTGCGTGTTCCTCTGACGAGGGCTTCTTCTTTCTCGTATTTGCTCCCCCCTCCTCCTCGCGTCAAAGCGCGTCTTCCTCCGTAGTATATTATATATATACTACGGAGGAAGTAGTATATATCCGTAGTATATATATATATATATATATATATATATATATATATATATATATATATATATATATATATATATATATATTACGCAGATTTCTATCGCGACACGCGCATGCGCGCAAGAGTCCGCGCAGATAAGAGAGAGCCGCTCTCGAGTGTCCCTATATGCATGGCTCCCTGCAGCTATTAAACACTTCCGGAAACGTTCATTCGCGCAATGAACAGACGTGGTGCACGCACGCTGTAAAGCCGTAACGTTACCAGGGGGCGCTGCCGGCTTAGAAAACGACGGAAGCGCCACCTGAAAGCGTTACGGGGAAGAGAAAAATTCCTGTTCCCCTATCGCTGCAGACAGCGGCCTTTTCCCTATCTATTCAAAGGTTGCATATTGAGTAATGTACTTCTGCATGGTACACTCATAAGCCGTTCGTTCATGGTTTATCCAGTGGCCTGGTCGTAACAGTTGTACGCTCTCTTTATGCTACCTTTTTGTACAACTTTGCGCGTCGGTCTATGGTTTCGTGCAGGCGAACCATTGGGAACTGATAATCACCAAAAAGTCGTACAAGTACAAAGCGACGGTGGGCCTCTCTTTCGAGATGGGAACGATGTTGTACGAGCTCAAAGCCAATGTTACCAAAATCAACGAGAGCCTCTACGCACCGTGCAAACATTGGGGCATGGTTTTAAGATCGGCGGTAAGTAATTTCTCCTCCGGTATTTTGTCAATCGTGCAAGTGGGCGTGACTTCAGAAACGATAAATGCACAATGGTGAGCAATAATTATTCATTCCGAAACAACCTCCTCCCAATGTGAAATGGGTGCCCGTATGCAGCCGGCTTTGTAATGTCACAGAAGATGCGATACCGTCAGGACGACAGTTGCGCAACCTTGATAAGTTTCCTGCATCAGCTCGCCAGGGCGTCACTGATATTATAGCGTTTGCCGAAATTGATAAGAAGATTCAGAGTTCACGCAAACGACTCTTGATGCCCAAAGGTGCATTTGCACACAGAAAGCGCCCTGCCCTTCTCGAGTTATTTTCCCTCCCTGTCGTCCTTTTGCGTTACCTTTTGCGTCTTTCGTACGCCCGTAGGTTCGGGTACCAAAACTTTGGGTACACAAAATATAATACTCCCCATTGTTACGCGGTGCTTCTAAGCCGTGTTATATATGACCTACGCTGGTCACAAGCATTATTGTTTAGTTCTTATTTCCGTCGCGATATCATTTATGCTTATCGAAAAGTGCGCTGAGCGAAAGGAAGAAATGTTAGGAAAAAGAAAACAGGAGAGCCATACAGGACCGAGAGCACAGGCGTTTATTCGTTCCCAGCGTATGTGTGACCATGCACAATGTTTAGATAAGTTTGATGAGAAGCATTCGAGAATCTTTGATGCAATGCGCAGGCTTCTGCATGCTTTATGAATACCTCTAAGCTTGGCCTCCTGCTTATAGAATTTGTGGAGGGATCAAATACATTAATTAGTGCATTGCCATTGCCAAATATGCGACAGACGGGGCACATTATTTAAAAGTAGTCTCCATGAGCATTTAGACGCCTGTCCCACTGGGTACCGATTCACGTGATTCCCGTCTCATGAAACTCCTTGGGTTGCCGCATCGAAAATTCTGTAAGTGCCTCTTCCACGTCATCGTCTTCCCCTAATCTGGTTCCCTTGAGCTGTTTTTTTTTTCAGATGCACCAAAATGTGGAAGTCACAAGGCGACAGGTCTGGGCAGTATGGCGGATATTGCAGCGTTTCCCACTTGAACTTTGCCAGTTTTTTTTGTTAACCACATCAACGACGTGGGAACGGGCATTGTCGTGGTGTAAGGGAACCCTATTGCACAATTTTCCACGGGGTTTGCTTCTACAAGGCCCACACAGTCGCCACGCGATTTATTGGACGTTTTGGTCGAGGGAACCGCCGCTATTGCGCTTATTGATACTGGGGCTGCAGTTTCTGTTATCGACGAAAAGCTTTGTCGTAACCTCCACAAGGTCACAACGCCCTTGTCTAATATGCTTCTACGCACCGCGTCTGCGCAGCATATAGCCCCGCTTGCTCAATGTACTGCAAGGGTGGTCACAGAGGGCATTGTCTATGTTGTTGAATTTTTCGTGCTGTCTCCATGTTCACATGACATAATTCTCGGCTGGGACTTCTTGTCTCACCATCGTGCCATCATCGACTGTGCCCGGGCCGAAGTGGCCCTTTTCCCGCTTGCCGATTCCCCGCTGCCTGATCCTTCTGAAGACAAAGCCTCCAAGCTCACCGTTGTATCCGATAGGGACATACCGCCCGAACTGTCTGTGCTTGTGCCCGTTTCTTGCTCTATCGTGCCAAACGCTACAGTACTTTTTACACCATCGCCTATTTTTCTGCGTCGCAAGGCCCTACCTCTCCCGTTTGCTGTCCTCACCACTGTATCTAGATTATCCTCTATGCTTGTGTGTAACCCGTCTCACTACCCTGTGACCTTACTGCACGGCGAATCACTAGGTCGTTCGTGTTCAGCCCCTTGACGCGCTTCACATTCTCGACGCTTCCGACGACACGGCCTGTTGTGAGCTCGACGTCCTCACTGTCATCATCATCATTGTCGTCGTCATCGTCAGACGTTCTTGAATCTGTCGTAGACGCTGATATGCAACCTCCGTATCGCCGCCAAGCCGTCGCGCTTCTTCAGAATTTTCGCTCGTCGTTTGATTGTGAACAACCATCTCTGAGGCGTACGGCAACCGTCACTCACAGTGTCCACACTGGTTCCCATCTCCTTTACGCCAGCGACCATACCGCGTGTCGGCAGCCGAGCGACAGATCATTAACGAGCAGGTCGACGATATGCTGCACCGTGGCGTCATTCGCCCTTCCCACAGTCCTTGGGCGTTTCCTATAGTATTAGTACGCAAGAAGGACAAGTGAATACGCTTCTCTATGGATTACCGTCGACTCAATAAGGTCACTCGTAAAGATGTCTATCCGCTGCCTCACATAGATGACGCCCTCGAATCGGCTGTCCTCGTTAAAGGATGCATCAGGTCGCCTAGGCCGATGGGTACTTCACTTACAAGAATACGACATCCGCCTTGTCTACCGATCTGGCACAAAGCACGCTGACGCTGATGCGCTTTCCCGATCACCGCTGCCTTATGATGTGGCTTCAGTGTCTCCGCTCTTCGCATCCATGTCAGCCTTCAGCGTCGCTGATATGCCAGACGAGCAGCGTAAGGATCCCCTGCTTTCAGCTATGCTGAATTTCCTCCACGACCCATCTGCCACACCCTCTTCTCGAACACTTCGTCGCCAAGCCGCTCACTGTACTGTACGCTACAACGTCGTTTACCGCAGAAATTATTTGCCTGATGGTCGCAAATGGCTCCTCGTGATACCACGACACATGCGTTCTGACTTATGCGCTTATTTTCATGCTGCTCCTCACAATGGCCACGCCGGCGTTCCGAAAACGTATACTCGGCTAAGGCGGCGTTTCTACTGGCACGGCTTGTATCACTTCGTCCGCCAGTGCGCACGCGCTTGCACGCCGTGCCATGACGTAAAATTCCACAGCGCCCTCATGGTGAGCTACAGCCGCTGCCCTGCCCGTCTCGGCCTTTCGACCGCGTCGACATAGACCTATGCGGGCCACTTCCCTGCAGCTCCTCGGGTAACCGTTGGATAATTGTAGGGGTCGACCACTTGACGCGCTACGCCGAGACTGCCACGCTCCCGGCAGCCTCTGTGCGCGAAGTTGCGTTTTTCATATTGCAGAACTTCGTGCTTCGACATGGCGCACCACGCGAGCTGCTCAGCGACAGGGGACGTGTCTTCTTCTCCGAAGTAATCCAAGCCCTTCTCGCTGCATGCAGCATCGTTCACCGCAAGTCTACAGCCTACCACCGGCAAACGAACGGCTTGAAAAAGAGGTTCAACCGCACACTCGGTGACATGTTGACTATGTACGTCGCCTCGGACCACAGTAACTGGGACACTGTTTTGCCGTTCGTCACGTATGCCTATAATACGGCCACACAAGCTACCACTGGCTTTTCGCCCTTTCTTCTGCTGTATGGACGAGAGCCCTCGTGTACTATGGACGCACTGCTACCATACCGACCCGACGCTTCCGAATGCACGCCTGTGTCTGAAGCCGCCAAATACGCCGAGGACTGTGGGCAGCTCGCGCGAATCCTTACGACCGCTGCTCAAGGTCGTCAAAAGCTGCGGCATGACAGTGGCGCGCTTATACCACTTTTTCCGACTGGTTCCCTTGTTTGGTTGTGGGTCCCACCTCATAGCCCTGGCCTTTCAACTAAACTCCTTGCACGCTATGAGGGCCCCTACCGCGTCATAGACCGTACCTCCGCTGTCACCTACGTTGTAGAACCTGTGACGCCCTCACCCGGCCTTAGGCATCGCGGGCGTGACACGGTTCATGTCAACCGACTTAAGCCGCACCATGAGCCGCTCACCTTACCCACGTCGTAAGTCGCCAGGATGGTTCCTCTTCTCTCCCCAGAGGTCATTGTAGTCAAGAGGAGGACGAAGAAGACGGCTCTTGTGGTGCTGTGCGCGCGATCGGCGTTCGTGGACTGCCGGTGCAACTAGACTGTGCCTAATGTCTCGTCATATATCCACATATTACACATGGAACATTTCATGGAACATAACATTTCGTCCTCCTCGGGCCACACCGGCAAATCCATGCGTGTAAGATTTGTGTACATTAGCAGGATGCTTCGTTGGGCAAGTTGGTTCATTGTATTTGGAAACAATGGATGCGCTTTGTAGACAATCACAAGGAAGAAGACGGGACAGGCGCAAACTAACAACTGAGATTTATGCGAGGGAAACTCTTAAATATCAGTTCACGCCAGCGCAGGTACATTAGGGTATGAGCAGCACATAAGAGGAGAAAAAACACAAAATCAGAAAAAACCCGATGGCGGGGCTCAGCTGATCATATCTTCAAGGAAACGTGCCTCTCTGTTGTAAAGTATGATCAATGTGTCACTGATGCATACTTGCTCCTTCTTTTTTATATGGTATGTCTCTAGACGTTCCCGTAATTTTTCGTTACTGCACTTGCGGAGGATCTTAACCTGGTTGAGCAGAGGCCTGCATTTATGATCTAGGCAATGCATGGGTAAATTATGTTGCTACCGGTTTTTCATAGACCTTCCGTGTTCACGGATTCGCACGTTCAAAGAACGGCCCGTCTGGCTTATGTAGGTTTTGCCACATGTCAGGGGAATCTGATAAATAACGCCATCTTGGCTTCTACATGGGAGTTCTGGTGCTTCACGCCACAGCCACCTTGCTTCTTTCTGGCGTGAGGTCTCCCAATGCGGGCGCAGAGGTGGCTCAGCTTGCAGGGAACAGAAAAATGAGTAGGTCACTGTGCTTGGTTGCTATCTTCTTCAGATTGTGTGCAGTTCTATGAACATACGGGATTACGACTGGCTTGGTAGCTTTGTTGGCAAAATCAGTGTTTACTTTTTGAGGCGCTTTTAGCCTCTTTTAGAGCGATTCGACAGCTGCCAGCAAAACAACATCAAAGGAAGCCAGCCTCTTTCAGCCTAGAAATTTGTATGTCGAAGTTGGCCTGCATAGCACGTGTACATGACTTTTTCAGAGATTGCTCGATATTCTGTTTAGAAATCGCCCTTTTGGTGATTTTGGAGGGAGTTGAGTCATAGGGTAACAGTTTCTTTTGTCTGCGGGGGCAGAAACAGCAACAAACGCGCTATTTACCAAAGGTAAATTTGAAGTCAAGGAACTGCAGAATCTTATCGACAGGGAGCTCATGTGTAAAGGTTAGACCTAAGGAATTATGCTCAAAAAGATTTAAAATGTCTGCAATGGCATTGTCATACATAGAATCATTTCGTTCCTTCAGCAACGCACGAAAATCGTCAACATACCTAAATACATGTACTACTTTGTGTTTGCCAATTGCACGAAGCAAGGTGCGGTCAATACTCGATAAAAAGATATTGCATAAAACTGGCGCCACACACGACCCAATACACACTCCCTGTCACTGCAAAAGGGTTTGGTTGCCAAAGGTGATCAAAGTAGCACTGAGATAAAATTCCAAAAGAGCCAGGAAACTGTCTACCGAGATGCCTGCTGAGTTTTAGAAACGTATGACATTGTTAGCTTCAATGCAGCTGCGCACTGATTCAAAAAGTGGCTGGTGAGGTACGGAGTAGAATAAATCTTCGACATCAACGGAGAACCCAAATCCGATCGAGTCAACTGCCTACAGAAGCGAAATAACATCTTCAGAATTCTTAGTGGCAAGGGATCATCAATTCGCAACATGTTCAAGTGCTTCTGCAGAAAGATTTCGTGTTGCCATGTGCCTTTCTCGCTAACCATCGATCCGATAGAGTCAACTGTCTGCAGAAGCGAAATAACATCTTCAGAATTGCTGGAAAGGGATCATCAATTCGCAACATGTTCAAGTGCTTCTGCAGAAAGAATTTCGTGTTGCCATGTGGCTTTCTCGCAACCATGGCTCTAAAGGGCACACCAACCTTGATACCGCTTTCAAGTGGTACAATAAGCAATTCGCTGCGGTTGGCTTCAACTTACTTCCGCACAATAAATTATGTGCTCACATCAGACATAACCACCCGATCGGGCCAAGTATGAAGTCCTCACCGCTCTCGGTTTACTCATGCTCCTTTCAAGGATTGCGTATTACTGCTGCAGGGGCGTAGCCAGTATAGGGGGGGGGGGGTATTGGGCCTTAGCCTCCCCCCAGAAGTCTTAGCCTCCCCCCTTAGCCTCCCCCCAGAATGAAAAAAATTAGGGGGAGGCTAAGGGCCCATAACAACCCCCCCCCCCCTAAATTTTTTCATTCTGGGATGCGCAGCTCACCAAAACAACCCCCGCGGCCGGAAGTCATGCTGCATTATGTCTAGAATGTTTTTTTTCACGCTCGCAACGATATTTCAGCGCGAACATTGCAAAATTGGGCTGGATATCGCGGCAACGCCCATGCACCGGGAGTCGCATATCGAAACGCAGGGAGCCCCTTCCGAGCTCAATGTTTCAAGGGCGTATTGATCTTTGTTTCAAGGGATGTCATGGCCTTTACTTTTTTCAAATCAGCGCCATGCACTACTTCACTCCTTTCAAACTGATATAGTTCTAAAGTTCATTTGATATTTTATTTACTAATTAGGCTGACAGAAAACATGGAAGCATTGATATAGGCTATTTCGGGTAGAATTTTCGAGACATACTAGTATATTATTTTACGAAAAAAAATTACACATTTTACTTCTCTTGACAGTGCGTAGCGTTCAAGAATTCGTTTGCAGCATCTTTGGCAATGGCAATGTAGTTATTATTAATGTATTTGATCCCACGACAAGCTCGATAAGGAGGCGCTCTGTTCCTTAAACTGGCCGGCTCGGCTTGTTTCTTCCACTGTATGTTGCGCTGTACCAGTTTTAGAATGCAATAACGACTCGCCCAATCGTCAACCCTAGTGATAAGGAGGAGGTAGAGCTGCAAAGTGAGAACCCCCCCCCGAAACGATATATCTAGCTATGCGACTACACCGCTGTACCGCGCTTTAAATAACTGCATAAACACACGCACTTTAATGACCTTTTATAACCCACGCTCATCAGCCATGGCCGATTCTCTCATAAACGACGTTCTGTTTCAGGTCTGTGGCGTAAAGCAGAGGCCTGAGTGGATATATGATCCCCCCGTGATGATTTACGGGTCATTCGCCTCCAACGTCACAAAGTCGAGGATCGTCTTGGGTGAATATCTCGGATCAATCAGAGAGAAGGTAGGCAAAATTTGGAGGACTCATACGCTTCGCCCTTTAAGAGTGAAATTATATAGCATTCAAAGGTATCTGAGTGCTCCTTACGCTTCCTGGCAGCTACAGCGTATGTAACCGTAATGCTTACCGCGAAACGCTGGTGGCGAACGTTACGCACGAAGGCGGCCATTCTGGTCGAGACTCGGCCTCTTGAGTGGGCCGCGATGCGGTGGTAGGGAGCACCATCTGGACTTGCTGCAAGTAATTGGGCGCGTGCCGCTCCATGGCTTCCAAGATATTGTTACGTGAAGGAAGATGCGTACGGTGTACCCACGGATGGCTTTTAATGGCGGAGCCAACAAGCGTAGAGGAGCGATAAAACTAAGCTCTTCTTCGTCGCCTCGAAGGCCACCATCAGCGTCCTCTTCTTCCCACTTTACAGACTGTGTCATCACCCCCATCGGAAAAAGCACCTTATTGGTTCTAGAAAAACTGGCCAACCTGTATACGCAATGCCTCATGACTTCGAGCGTACCGGAATCTTAAGTTATGGGGTTTCACGTGCCAAAACCACTTTCTGATGATGAGGCACGCCGTAGTGGAGGACTCCGGAAATTTCGACCACCTGCGGTTCTTTAACGTACACCTAAATATAAGTACACGGGTGTTTTCGCATTTCGCCCCCTTTGAAATGCGACCGCCCTTTCCGGGATTCGATCCCGCGACCTCGTGCTCAGCAGCCCAACACCATAGCCACTGAGCAACCACGGCGGGTTACCGGAATCTTGGAAGAACGCTAACATAATCCGAATTCATGAGAGAGGGGACGCCAAAGACTTGAAAAATTATAGACCGATCAGCTTACTGCCCGTTGCCTACAAAGTATTTACTAAGGTAATTGCAAATAGAATCAGGAACACCTTACACTTCCGTCAACCAAAGGACCAAGCAGGATTCCGTAAAGGCTGCTATAGACCATATTCACACTATCAATCAGGTGATAGAGAAATGTGCGGAATATAACCAACCCTTATATATAGCTTTCATTGATTACGAGAAAGCGTTTGATTCAGTCCAAACCTCAGCAGTCATGGAGGCATTACGGAATCAGGGTGTAGACGAGCCATATGTAAAAATACTGAGATATATATAGCGGCTCCACAGCCACCGTAGTTCTCCATAAAGAAATCAACAAAATCCCAATAAAGAAAGGCGCCAGGCAGGGAGATACGATCTCTCCAATGATATTCACAGCGTGTTTAAAGGAGGTATTCAGAGACCTGGATTGGGAAGAATTGGGGATAAAAGTTAATGGAGAGTACTCTAGTAACTTGCGATTCGCTGGTGATATTGCCTTGCTTAGTAACGCAGGGGACCAGTTGCAATGCATGCTCACGGACCTGGAGAGGCAAAGCAGAAGATTGGTTCTAAAAATTAATCTCCAGAAAACTAAAGTAATGTATAACAGTCTCGGAAGAGAACAGCAATTTACAATAGGCAGCGAGGCACTGGAATTCGTAAGGGAATACATCTACTTAGGGCAGGTAGTGACTGCGGATCCGGATCATGAGACGGAAATAATCAGAAGAATAAGAATGGGCTGGGGTGCGTTTGGCAGGCATTCTCAGATCATGAACAGCAGGTTGCCATTATCCCTCAAGAGAAAAGTGTATAATGGCTGTGCCTTACCAGTGCTCACCTACGGGGCAGAAACCTGGAGGCTTACGAAAAGGGTTCTACTCAAATTGAGGACGACGCAACGAGCTATGGAAAGAAGAATGATAGGTGTAACGTTGAGGGATAAGAAAAGAGCAGATTGGGTGAGGGAACAAACGCGAGTTAATGGCATCTTAGTTGAAATCAAGAAAACGAAATGGGCATGGGCAGGACATGTAATGAGGAGGGAAGATAACCGATGGTCATTAAGGGTTACGGACTGGATTCCAAGGGAAGGAAAGCGTAGCAGGGGGTGGCAGAACTTAGGTGGGCGCATGCGATCAAGAAGTTTGCAGGGACAACATGGCCACAATTAGTACATGACGGGGGTAGTTAGAGAAGTATAGGAGAGGTCTTTGCGCTGCAGTGGACGTAACCAGGATGATGATGATGGTGCGGCTCATCGGTCTGAGAAAGGTATGGTTTGAGACGGCTGGCGTGGCTGGTGTCAGAGAGAGATGAAGGCACGGTGGCATCCAGTGGAGACACTTCACATGTGACAGGGGTCAACTGGCGAAGGATGCGGTAAGGGCCATAGTATCGCGAGAGGAGTTTCTCCGAAAGAACAACACGCCGAGTTGGAGACCAAAGTAGCGCAAGTGCACCTGCTTCGCACTCCACGTCGTGATGACGCTAGTCGTAACGGCATTTATGCGTGTCTGTGAAGCAGAATGACGAATGCAGGCCATGTGGCGTGCTTGGGTCGCTGTGGCTGTCACATCCCGAGTGACCTCTGTCGGCAAGTCGAGTGTGGTCGAAAGGTGAGCCTCGAAAGGCAAAGTCGGCTCTTGGCCGAAGAGGAGGTAGAAGGGTAAGTAGCCAGCTGTGTCGTGGAGCGAGGAATTGTAAGCGAACGTGACAAATGGTAGAGCAGTGTCCCACTCGCGATGATCGTAGGTAGCATACATTGCTAGCATGCCACTGTTCAGGCGTTTGTTTGAGAACGGTAAGCGATAGTAAGCTTGTGCTCAGTAGCACATGATCGAAGTAAGTGTTGTATAACTTCAGCAAGAATGCATCTTCTGCGATCTGCCAGAAGTTGACGAGGTGCACCGGGGTGTAAGATAACGTCGTGAAGCAAGAAGTCAGCGACGTCTGTCGCGCAACTGGTCGGTAGGCCTCTAGTAATGGCATAGTGGGTTGCTTAGTCCGTAGCGACGGCAATCCACTTATTTCCGTCATTTGGCTTAGGGAATGGTCCGAGAAGATCAACGCCAACGCAGAAGAAAGGGTCGGTCGGTATATCGAAAAGCTGTGGCAGACCAGTAGGATGCATAGCTGGCATTTTCCGGCGTTGACACGACTCACACGCTGCAACATAGCGTCGGACGGAGCGCTTTAGACGGGGCCAAAAACACTGTCTCAGAATTCGGTCAAAGGTGCGAGGGGCGCCAAGGTGTCCAGCGGTGGGAATGTCGTGCAGCTGCTGGAGTAGAATATGTCTAACATGAGACGGAATGAGGGTTAGGAGCTCAGGCTCATCGGGGTGCATGTTGCGGCGATACAGGATGCCATTTTGTAGCATAAACATGTGAAGGGATAGGCCAGATGGATCAGAGAGCAGGCGTTTGATAATGGGCCTTAATGATTCATCACGTCATTGTTCAGCGCCAATGTCTTTCAAAGCGGAGAGCGAAAGAAGGCACATCGGTGCGACATCCACTAAGCCGTCTGGTGCATCGACGGGATGACGAGACAGCCAGTCGGCGCGCTGATTCAGACTACCCGACTTGTAGACCACACTGTATGTGTATTCCTGCAGCAGTAGGGCCCAGCGACCGAGGCGTCCGGTGGCATCCTTCAGGGAAGAAAGCCAACAAAGCGCGTGGTTGATCGGTTGTGACTGTAAATGGTCAACCATACATGTAGGGTCGGGACTTGCGCAACGTTCAAATGAGGGGCGAGACACTCGCACTCTGTAATCGAGCAATTGCGCTCGGCTGGAGAGAGGAGGCGGCTGGGGTTGGCGATAACGTTGTTGTGCCCACATTGCGTTGAGTTAAAATTGTGCCTGCGGCGTAGCCACTGGTGTCAAAGCGGATTTCTGTCGGAGCGGAGGCATAAAAATGGGCGAGAACAGGGGGTGTGGTGAGCAGGGTGATGAGCTACGAGAGAGCCGACGCTTGTTCAGAGCCCCAGCAGAAAGAAACGTCTTTCTTGAGGAGGTCATTGGGGGGATGGGGAACATGAGCGAAATTTTCCAGAAACCTGCATAGGAAGACAAAGAGCAATGCAGTTTCAAACGTCTTTGACACAAGCTGGTACGAGGAAGTTCTGCACAGCATGAATTTTATCGGGGCCGGGACGAATTTATCAGGGCCGGGACGAGTGGACGAGATGTCTGAGTATGGCTATTTGACGATGACCGAAGTCACACTTGCACGAGTTGAGCTGCAAGCCATCGTTGCAAAAATACAAAGCACAGATGAAAGTATTTCATGATAGGTCGCAAAAGTTGGAGAGAATACGATGACTTGATCCAACTGGGACAGACAGATGGACAAGTTCAAGCCACGCAAGAGCATGCCCACCATCACTTCAAAGGTCGCCGAGCCATTGCACAGGGCCAAAAGGCATTACCCGGAACTGGTATAAGCCATCTGTAGTGACGAACGCGGACTTTTCACGGTTCATTTCATTCACGGCAATTTGCCGATATCCAGAGCGAAGGTCTATCGATGAAAAATACGTGGTACCGTGGAGACAATCCAGAGCACCGTTTGCGCGGGAAAGTGAATATACATTTTTCTTCGTGATCGTGTTTATATGACGATAGTCAACGCATAATCGCCAGTTGTTATCCTTTTGGACACCGGTATGGGTGTTGGCGAACAGGTGCTGCATCGCCGGCATTTATATGATGCTTCACGGCCGTAGTTTGAGCCGAAGGGCGATCGTTCAAGTCGAAAATGTCGGAGTAGGACTCCAGGAGGCCACGGAGCTCGGTGGCCTGTTGGGTTGAGAGGTCCGGTGCAATCATCTTTGTAAAGTCATCGGGCGGGGCAGAGGCAGAAGGCGCAGAATGAGCACTGGTCGAAGACGGCACAACAGATAGAGCGGAAATGTGGCACTCGTGCGACGGTGACTACGTGGCAAGAGACGTGCCTCGAGGAAGCGCCTGTGGGCACTGTTCGACATTTAGGACAGGAAGACATGTCTGATTGTCCCCTACAGAAACGATGGTGTGCGGGAAGGAGCCATTGTGAGATTCCAGCTCTGAAGTCGCGGGAGTAAGGACTCCGTCTCTATCAGGTGCAGGTGGGCAGAGTAAAATAGTGATGCAGGTTGGTGCTAGCGACGGAAGGCGAATAAACCAGGAAGGTCAACGGTAAGGTGTAGATGAAGTTGTGCAACACCGGCTGAATAGTCAATCAGGGCGTAATGGGTGGTCAAAAATGACACTAAACAAAACGGAAGTGTGGCAGCCGGCGACACTCACACGTGCAGCTCACATTCCAAGCACAGCCGGAGTTCACCGTCGGTTACCTGAAGCAGTCGAGTCGGAGCAGGAGTAAGTGCTTTCTTCGAGAGGCTTCGACGCTCCGCACTCACGATGGAAATTACCGCTCCAGTGTCGACGAGTGCTGTAACGGGCAAACCATCCACGTCCACGTCCAGAAGGTTCCGATCAGTAAGCAGGATCAGTAGAGAAATTTCAGGCCGAGGTTCTAGAGCACCGTCACCTTCGGGAGCTGCCCCAGTTAGCGTCACGTTGGAGAGCGGTGACAACAAGCTGGGGACGGGGAGCGACGCAGCTGAGGCGAACGGGAGCGGCGACTCTGTGGTGATGGCGAGCGGCTAGTCGCGATGGCTCGGGCGTTGTCATGTGCGCCTTCAACCTCGGTGGGGAGGGATGGCGGGCGAGCATTTAGTTGGGAGCGGCAGTAGGCGGGAAAGTTTCGTCCACAGTGTCGACAGGAATTTTGACAGTGGTGAGAGATCTGGCCCACACGACCACAGTAAGGGCAGATGGGTCTTTCATCATGTGTGCGCCATTCGGCCGGGTTGCGATAGCTCGGATATGAACCGCATTGGCTCCTGTGAACAAGGGCAGAAGCAGCAGACGCAGCAAAGTCAGCATGGTTGGCGGAGCAGATGGACTGATGAACCACATTGTCAAGTTCTTGGCGAATGACCGACTAAACGAGAGAAAGGTTCGAGCGGCCGGGAATTTCCAAAACACTTCGTCACTGGCGTGGCAGGAGACGCTGGTTCGAATTCTCGCCGGACGATACGTACGATGTTCTGCGGTGGGCTCACGCGTGGGACGAATGTCTTCGTACGTCGATGAAGCTGCGGTATTGGGTAGACGCGTAAACTGCTGAACTATGCGGCTGCTCTTCGCGTATTCAAAGCGGCGACATTCATTGGTGATCGTATTGACCGTTGTTGTGTTCTTGTAAACAAGCAGGTTAAACGCGTTGTCCGCGATGCCTTATAAAACGCGGCTGACCTTGTCTGCCTCTGCCGTATTATTATCCACATTGCGGCAAAGAGCCAGGACGACCTGGATGTACACCATGCAAGATTCAGTGGTTGAACGAAAAAACCAGTCAAAAACACAAAGGACAAGAGGAGAGGTTCACACCACAACGACTGGTTCAAGTATGTACCAACTGGCCCAGATTTCAACCCTTCTGCAAAGATTCATTGGACGTCTGTGTATTGGTCCAAGGTCCTTCTTAGCAGCATGTTGACGGCGGACGGGCTTGCCGAACAAATCTCTAAGTTTCTACTTGCACTGGTCCCAACTTGTAATATCTTCTTCGTGCGTCTCGAACAAAACTCGGGCTGTTTTCTTTCGGTAGAATATTATATTAGCCAGCATAAGCGTGTTATCCCACCTGTTGTGTGAGCTGACCCGTTTGCAATTCTGCAACCAGTCATTAACGTCAATGTTGTCAATCCCGGAAAACATACCAGGGTCGCGAGGCTGGGCCAGGATGAGCGTCGGTGGCGACGACTAGGCCGTGGTTGAAGACGGTCCTTCGCCTGACATGGCGGCCAGGTTACGTCCGATGCGGGGCTCCGTCTTGCGCAAGTGATTACTCAGTAACTCCACCAGTGATGTTACGGGAAGGAAGAAGCGTACGTCTATCCACAGATGGCTTTTAATGGCGGAGCTTACAAGCGTAGAGGAGCGATAAAACTAAGCTCTTCTCCATCGTCTCCAATGCCACCATCAGCGTCCTCTTCTTCCCACATGAGACTGCGATTATATTCCCGCGCAAATGGCCCACGACGCGACCGGTCTATGAATGGTAGGAACGCTGCAAAATGGGTTTGTTTGTGTTTTCGGGTAACAGCATTTCCGTTGTCTCGTATATTGAAATCGCAATACTACACTATCATGTCTGTAGGTTGTGTGTAAGCGCTATTTCAAGATTTTTCTACGTATTTTAGCTTAAGAGATTGAATTATTTCAGTAACTTCCTTGCGCACCATGGAGGGCCTGGGTAAGGGTGGTTCGAAAATCTCCTTGGAACGACGTCCGACCCTGGACGCCGGATTTTCTGTGACACTGTATGTGCCTGCCTTGAGTAAGACATTTGCGATGTGCACGATATGCACCTCCCGTCTTTCGTTAGTGGTTAGGCTTATATGTAACGTGGGCTGTGGTGTGAGGGCTCGTGTTTCATATGCTTTTGCCGCGGAGCTGTTTGACCTACAAGCCTCGAGGGCTTGTAGGTCGAGGGCTGTTTGACCCTTGCCGCCTTTAGTGTTACATAAGTACTTAGGCTTACCCGCAGCACATGGTTCTCTGACTTGTCCCACTGGCTTCTGTGGCGGAATTTTCCAAGTGTCCGTCTTAGAGCGAGGCCTGGTGTCGGCACAATCACTCTACCACGCATGCGCCCTCCATTAGTGCTTAGACTTACATAAACAATGCAGCGCTTATCCGCACGTATTTCTATAGCTGTGAAGCTTACAGAACACATGAGCTTCTGCCGCGAAATGGAATGTCCACCTTGAGCAAAGCGGTGATCGGGACGAAAAGTAACGGATGCACCCCGCTGTACCCCGACTGACTACTAAGGGACCTCGGGATTGCGTTTGCTAACTCGGCGCGGGGCTGGAAATGTGAAGTGGAGGCAAGGCTAGAGCACAGTGTGGGGTGGCTGTATATTAAACAATATTGCTCCCACTGGAGGTAGTAAAAATGTCACTCACACTGGACGAAGAGAACCAGAAAACTGTCTTGTAAATTACGCTAACATTGTGGACAGCGTCCGCGAAATTACTGGTAAAAGTGACTTCAGAAACGCGGTATAACAGTGTATGGCGATAGGAGCATTGGAGAGAAACATGGCTTTAGTAAATATAAAAAAAAAGTATAATAAAGGAAGGCGCCGTTCCGCCCGGAAATCGGAGCTTCGACTACGATAGCAAATTAGTAGCCAGCTATACGAAGTCTAGTACTTTTAGCGGTTGTATAAACTTGTAAAGGCGCGCTTACTAACTAAATTGACGAGCACGGTGCTACGCGAGCACAGGTAAACATGGACACATGTTTACTCCCTGACCACGGAAACTCGCTGCGGTAACGTTGGAGTGAGGAAACGCGGCAGTAGCAGCGAGCGATTTGACCTGCGTAGCTGCGTCTCGCTTCAACGCGAACCAAGCGTCGAAGGCACAGCGCATACGAAGCTACTAGCATTGGGCGCACTTTTTCCACTTCGCAGATCGCTTTAAAGATCACGGCACACTAGCGTGCCGATCTTCCGAGCCGGAAGATTGGCACGTTGGAAAGCGCTATCGCCATCGCCATCGCTATCGCCATCGCTATCGCCATCGCTATCGCCATCGCTATCGCCATTGCTATCGCCATTGCTATCGCCATCGCGTGTCGCGCCGCCAGTTCGCCGGCCTATAGCAGAGCCATCGTTGCTGCTGCTGTGTTTATGGCTGGCGCTTGACGAGTCCGATAAACCGTCGCCACAATGAACATATACATCTACCTACCTTAATTGTTACCGGCGTCTCATACGTCAGACACGCATTTATTTGACACTCCTAGTGCGTACTTATTAAAAGACTGAAGGCTAACCAAGAATAGTGACGAGACAGCTATTAGCGGTATTTGGCGCTCTGCAACTGTACTTTGCGCCACTTCAGGATTTCGCAGTTGAGCTTGCAGCGAACCTCGTTGCCGCAGCATCGGCTGCAGTTGCGCGTATCGTCGAAGGAAGGGTGCAGACGAAAATTAACCTACCTAATTATTTAAATATCTATTTAACTTTTAGCTTTTGGTGAGTCTGGTTAAGCTTGCACCATAGGGAACGGTAGCGAGCGAGGTCTTTGCAATGAAGCCACTCTGTATAACTAAGGAATTTCGCCCTCACAAGCGCTTAGTTAACCAAGCATTGGAATGTACTATGGTGATGAGTAATATTCTATACTAGCGGACAACATTATCTGGCGTTGAAGCGAAAGCTATACGCAGCGAAATCGCGCACAAGTGAGAGAGCTTCTGAAGAGTTTCATGTTCTCATCCACGTTAGCTTAGCCTGGGGAAGAGAAAACACGAACACCTTATTCGCAACAGGTAAAGAAGGTAATACACATCACTGAATGTAAAAGATTAATTATTTTGCTGCTTTTCCGCGTCTGAGCAAACTCGATACCGTTGCACGTGAGGCTGCGGAGACTCAGCGTATGTTCCGAGCTGCCAAAAGCCCTGTTAACACTGCCAGACTACTTGGCGCCGTAACACATGTGTAGCCGCCACGCCCCTGTAGCCTTTCCTTGATTTGCACAGAAAGTTGTCCGCGAATATAGTTGGCTGCCATTTCAAAGTCTACGATCGACATACGAGGACGCCAGTGTAGAAAAAAAAGGATTTTAATGCTCGGCTTTTTGTCCAACAATGCGTCGCAAGATGTTCGTGCCAGCGTTCATGTCAAATCGCTGGCACGAAACCTAATGAAAAATTATTTAACCAACCGGCTACAGTACACATACATTTGTCATTACAAATCAGCAACGGGTGAAATCAAATACGCTGTTCCGCAGGGGTCCATCCTAGGGCCACTTCTTTTTTTATTATACATTAATGACATCACAAACGTGCCTCTAACACCTGACATAATCATGTATGCTGATGACACCCATATCTTCTTTTCTGATGGAAACTTGCTTACTATCTAGCAAGAAGCAAATATTTGGCTCAGTAATCTTTCAGGCTGGCTTGGAGCAAATAAATAGGAATGACACACTAAAAAGACAAATACATTATTTTTTTGGCTTCGTAACAAGGGTATTGATGATAGCTTAGTATTAAAATTCCGTGATGAAATCATTATACTTTCTACGTCCCAGATGTTCTTTGGTGTTACGTTTGAAGAAAACTTAAACTGGTCCAGTCATGTCGGCAACATTAAAACCAGGGTTATTAAAACCGGTGTTATTAATAAATTAAAACGTATATTACCTTCTAGGTTAAATAAAAAAATTTTACTACAGCGTAGTGCATTCGCGCTTCCGATATTGTTTATCTGTCTGGGGTACCACGACGAAAGCCAACATCCATAGTTTACTAACCTTGCAGAAACGCATGATTCGGGTAATTGAGAATGCGCCGTATAGAAGCCACTCCACTCCCATTTTCAAGAAGAATTGTATTTTAACATTAGAAAACCTTATTAACAAAAAAAACAACCATTGCAATATTTAAAGACGTAAGATTCAATGGAAGCGCCTTTTTTAAAGCATACCTCCCGAACGAACATAAATACAACACAAGGCAATAAACCTACACCAAAGGCAAGATCCGTACCAATTACGGCATGCAAAAGCAGGCATTCATAGTTGAAGATTTTCTGAATCATCACCCTAGTTTACTCACTATAATAAATGAATCACCCTCCCTGAGCACTTAAAAAAAACTGAACATGTATTTGCTGTCGCTTCTGGTATGACGTATGAATGAACTGAATGCAAATGAATGAACAGTACTGTTCATTCATTTGCACGCAAATCGCATTCAGTATTTCTGTTACGTATTTCATGTACTTCATTTTTTTGTGTATGTATCCACTTTGTGTACCATGCTTGCCCTGTGTGCTTGAGTGTTTTGTGCACTGGCAACGGGTCAGGGAAGGGAACTGACATTAGTCAGACATTCGTGCCTTTTTGTCAGCCTCTTTAACAGAGATTCTCCATTTTTTTCTGTCAACATGATCATTCATTCATTCATTCATTCATTCATTCATTCATTCATTCATTCATTCATTCATTCATTCATTCATTCATTCATTCAAATGATAAAATCAAGAGTTCGACGAAAACTCGCCTGGTCGGGATTTCTCATAGTCAAGGGTCGCTAACCAAAAGTTTTGGTCGCCAACCAAAAATAATCAGATACCAAGACGTTTCGGCTCCCATACGGGGGCCTTGTTCACTATGTTTTGAATGTCTGATAGAGATATTAATGATCATTAGAGTGTGTAACTTCACTAATGCGGACGTACATGTGTTTCTTGCACACAGTGGAGGAAGTTCCGCACAGCTCGCGAAAAACTAGGCGAGATACTTCGGCGCCGTCTGGCGATGCTGCTCTACAATGTGCACCTAGATGACTTCGAGAGGATTTGCTACGCTCTCCCTTTCACAATCCTTCAGCAAACCTGTGCGGAGTTTACGGATCGCGAAAGAAAGTGCTTAGAATAGGCACCTGACTCGACGGCATCCTTCAGCCGCATGTAGCGGGCGATACGGAAGATGGAATTGTCATTAAAATATTTGGGCATGGTCTCGTACTCTTTCTTAAGACATCTTTTTAGACGATTTCGACGGATATAGCGCGTCTGGTAGCTGGTTGTCTTGTAACGACTTCTAGAATGAAACGGTCGATTATGTGACTTGTCTCGTATGATTATAACAGTGGCACGAAATGATAACTCGCTCGATGCTGTGAATGCGTAGCAAGTGTCAGCAGCCAAGGATAAAACATTTCGCAGCTTCGCCAGATAAGGCGAAGCATCGTATGCCATAGAAAATTATTAGCTATTCGAAATGAGGGTAGCAGTTTAATCAGTCGTATAAGCTTTTAAACATTCGTTAGGTTAACAGGCGCGGTGCCTTGCACACACAGGCGAAGATCTGTATGTGACCGTGGGCACTCGCTGTCAAAATCCTGGCGCGAGGAAAAGCGGCAGCAGCAGCTAGCGAATTGCCCTTCGTGTTGCCTGTCGCTTCAACGCCAACGAACGAGAACAAAGTGCACATGGAAGCATCAGTCTTCGGCGTGCCTAGACTCTGTACCGAACGCAGACGGCTTCCAAGATAGGGCCCGCAGGGCTTCGCTCAGCAGCGCCATACGCAGCGTCACCGCATAGTGAAACGCCCGCTCCACCCCCCCCCCCCCCCCCCCCCACCGTTCTCTAGCGCGCGACGGAAGACAGCTAGAGCGCTTCCTCCCCGCTTTCCTCCCCATCATAAGCGAAGGCGAGCGGCATGCAATAAGGGAAAAAAAAACTGAAATGACGCCCTATCCCTTCCGCGCGCCATGCGGAAAGTGTGGAGGAAATCACGTGGTATTTTTTGCTGTAGCGGCCATGTTGTCGGGGGCACAATGGCGGTTTTGTTATGGTGGTGTATGCACATGCGCTGGCTGCCCCGCAGGGCTTGTACCGTGAAAGTTGTCGCGTGCGCAGCATTGCTTTAGTCTCCGTATTTTGTTCCGCTGGGATATCACGACCGTGCTCTCCGGGCTGTTGTGTTCAGGTTGGGGTGGAAGACGTTGAAAGCGTGAAAACAGCCCGCTAGCAATGCCCTGCACCACGTACCATGCTACAGACGACCTGGGAATAAGTTCGCCGTCATCGGCGCATTCGTCCTAACGTTTCAGCGAATACTGAGACCTCTGAGCTTTAGAATATGTGCGATAAACGTCTTGCAGATCAGTGGCAACTGATAGCGGACTATCAGTGATTGATAGCGGACGATGCATTTGGAGAACGTAAAACTGCCATGTGTCTGTCTGTCTGAAAAACATTTATTTAGATAGGTTTTGCATCAACACTAGGTGGGCTCCCCCTTACGGGAGCCCGTTGGCGTCGGCCGCCGCCCGGGCCCGCCCGACCAAGGCCCGTTGGGCCGTCAGGTCAGAGCAGCCGAGCAGGGCTGCCTCCCAGTCTTCCCGGGAAGGGTTGGGTAGGGGGGTTAGAATTGGGGTTTTTTGACATGCCCATACCATGTGGAAAATGTCTGAGGACTTTTCCCCACAGTGCGGGCACTCCCCCGTGCAAGCGGGGTCAAAGTATTTTAAGGCTGCCGGGTACAGCAGAGTTTTGGTATAAAGGCGAAGGAGTATGCGCTCCTCCGCCTTTGTGAGGCCCTTACAGGGCTTGGGATAGATGGCATGGCCAGATTGGTAGAGCTGAACGATAGCATGGGAAAGAAGCGACTGCAGTGAACAATTAAGGCACTAACCCTCCTTACAGCAGATGTCGTTCCGCTCGAGTGTCGCAGAGAAGTGAAGGTCGGCGGAGGCGGTGCAAGAGTGAAGAAGGTGCGGCAGAAGAACGTGCGCCTTGGCGCATACCAAAGGGCTGATTTTCGCACGTAGGCCCGATCGAGACCCTATCCGCACGCATGCGCGCTCACTGGCCAGCAATATAGAACTTTGTTTCCGTGAAGCTTCATTTACCGGAAGAATCGTATTCCTCAGGCCACAGTCTGTGTACTTAGGCGCGTAATGCCTTCTCCTTTCCTGGCCTCTTTGTCGGCGCACTGTGGCATCGTCAAATCTCCGCGGTGCAGGGCTCTCCCGTAACTTAAGTGTTCAATAAAGCAGAAGGATTCTTATAAAACCACGACCAGCACGCGTGCTTGTTCTCATAAACTGCAGGTGGGCTGCAGCTATACGTCGTGATGTGCATAAAGTGTGCTGCCCGTCGTCGCCTGTGCAGTCTTGCGGCGCAGCGAGCATGCACATACATATTTTCAGCAACGCTGCCAAAAGTAGCGTAGGATTCGCCTCGCAGTCTAGCTCGCAGAATTTATTATAAAGTACTTTCAACGCTGGAGCACAATATTCGGACAAAATTACTTAAGCAAGGGTAACGCGATGTTACACACCGGTATTGGATCCGCTGGTCGGATCACTACGGCGTGTGCACGTCCGCGCATACGCGGTTTGCTTGCGCGCCGAAGGTGAGAAATGTAAACGGGAGAGGAGAATCTGCCCCGACAAGATGGCGGATCGACCACAACTTCCGGCGCCACCGAGCTCCACAAAGAAGGACTTTCCCTTAGTCTTTCCTTGCATGGCGAGCCACCGTGCTTCTCTGCATAATGGCTCGCCGCGCACGCTGGCACATCGCGACGTATGGATAGCCCATCTCGCACGCTTTCACTCGTACCCACAGCGTAACGGAACGGGGCCGCGATCGTAGAGATCCGATGAACGGATCCAATCGCAATGTACCAATATATTATGGGGTTTTACGTGCCGAAACCACTTTCTGATTATGAGGCACGCCGTAGTGCAGGACTTCGGAAATTTCGACCGCCCGGGGTTCTTTAACGTGCACCTAAACCAGAGTACACGGGTGTTTTGCCGTGTCGCCCCCATCGAAATATACGGCCGCCGTTACTGGAATTCGACCCCGCGACCTCGTGCTCAGCAGCCCAATACCATAGCCACTGAGCAACCACGGCGTGCCTGCTATGTACTATCGCGATATCGTTTCTAAAGTCATGTCGTCTGAGTATTGTGCTCTAGCACTGAAAGAAGATTCGTAATGAACTCCGCTACTTAGACCACGAGGCCGTTCTCCGCTACTTTTGCCGACTTTTGTGAATATAAATCTACGCTTTCATATTGTAAGGCAAGGGGAACCAGGCGATGACCTGCAGCACAGTTCACGTATGCGTGGATCACGACACATCTGTCTATGGCTAGCCCACCTGCAGTTTAGGAGAACAATCATGTGTGCCATTCGTGGCCAGCCGTGGCTTTTTTGCTTTTGAATGCGTAAACATTTCTATGCCTGCCCAACGAGACATTTTCCCTTCACGGAAGACAACGAATGCAACCAGAAACTGCAATGGCTTGTACCTACGTAAGGTGGAGGCAATTATTATTATTATTATTATTATTATTATTATTATTATTATTATTATTATTATTATAATTATAATTATTATTATTATTATTATTATTATTATTATTATTAT
Source organism: Dermacentor albipictus (assembly GCF_038994185.2). Lineage (NCBI taxonomy): Eukaryota > Metazoa > Arthropoda > Arachnida > Ixodida > Ixodidae > Dermacentor > Dermacentor albipictus. The sequence continues at coordinate 35,895,969 of NC_091827.1, read as the reverse complement.
TATTATTATTATTATTATTATTATTATTATTATTATTATTATTATTTGAAAACACATGGCAGAAAAAATAAAGCGAGGGCAGGCTGGCAACTGCCACCGGAAGGTGCCCAACGCCTGCCTACTCTTCAGAAAGGAGAAGACAAACATAGTAATGGAAGATAGGAAGGAGGGGAGCAAAGAGGAAAGAAAGAGAAAGATGACAACTCTCACAAATGAAGCGCTGATCACATACAGCACAGGTCACACACTGTACAGGTCACACACAGTAGGGCCAGTCACTGCAAGTCACGCTACAACAAAATATTAAAATGGAATACCGTCCGAGGTGCTGTCATTAAAAATAATAGAAGTATGCTGCAAACGCGACCCTAAGAACAGTGCTTAAATTATTTGAAATCGCTCACACAACACACACAACCGCATACGTTTCAGTCACGAACAGTTCAAAGCAAGCCTTCAGAAGCATGAATACAGCATTGCATATACCCACGTCAACAGATGTAGCGGTGGTTTTGCAACAGCGTCGCTAAATTAATCCTAATTCACCCGAACACCAAATGTCGAACTGTGTTTCCTAGAGTTCAGAGAAGTGCCAGGAGAAGTGCATCTGAGTGCGCATGAGCGCGCATATGCGAAAGGGGCACACCGCGGTCTCGCCGATGTCTACTCTGTGACCGGACTTAGCGCAGCACGCCATCCCATCTCAGAGGCCCATTTTCACTTTGTCAACGGCTGCAAAGCGTAAGTACGCAAATAAATAGAAACAAACGTCACTCACTATACGCACGCATTCGAGTATAGCTAGCAAACAGCTCCCACAGTAATGCTTCCAAAAAAAAAAAACATTAAAACTAAGAATCAAGTATACCTTCGAATTATTCTTGCAAACACCGGTTACGATAGCAGCGCCACCAAGAAAAGGAAAAAAAAAGCACAATGGACTTTCAATGGTAACTTAACAATTATTCAACAGTGAAGTACCCAATGGTGTTTCAATTAAATTTCAGTGGCCAATATTCAAAAGTCCTCAACACTCAACCCAACAATTCTCCAACAATCTCTCAATAATTCCTCAATAAAGAACTGAACATTGACCAACTATATTTGAATGCCTTCTCAATAATTTTTTGTACGGGTTATAGTGCGGCTTGTGACGATGACTAATCCTGAAGACCGTCTAACGCCGCAGTGCCAACACGCGTCATAGCCTTAACCAATAGAACCAACCATGAAGTGTCCCCTAGAAGCATACTTCAGCAGACACACCTGGAAAAAAATCTCGAGAACATCACGTGATGGTTTCATTCCAATTTACGCTAGTTGCCCATGTCCTTGATAATTCCTTCTTTTTTTCTTAAAAGAAAAAAAAGAATGTTCAGGGAAATTACTATAGACACGCTTCTAAACCAAGCTCTCTTACTAATTTTGTAATTTTTCTTTCTATTTACATTTACAACGAAATAAGTATTTTCATGCTGCCTACTTTTCATTATTGCTATAAATTTATTTTCGAACGTCGCTTTGGAACATCTAGCTGTACTTGCCGATCTCCCATAGTGTGCAACACCCACACGCTTAACAATAATAATATTTGATTGCACTTTATTCTTCCTAAAAATTATCTTTATATTTTGACCCCCCCTAGGACGTAATCTCCATTCGTAGCCCCACATTGGATTGCGTCCATTTGAGGTTCAACAAACTAACACGCCCTTTCTGTAGGCAAGAGCGAGCGCCTGCAACGTGCATGCGAGAATGTTCTGCTTGGGTGGCTACACAGCGGTAACGTTCAACCAATCTCCGCGAGCGGGTATCGTATGGCATGAATAACTTTATTTAGGTCCTGAGGGATCAGTCTGGGACTGATGCGGGCCGCTCCCACGTCGGTACAGAGAGGCCGAGCCCCTCTGCCGTCACACGGGCCCTCTGGACAGCCGAGTTGAGTTGGTCCGCCAGCACTTCACTGTGCAGCATCCCCTGCCACCACTGTTCGCCTCGAGAACCACCACCGGCCAACGCCAAGCAGCGCCGAAGCATGTGTCCTAAATCGAGCGAACCCCCACACTTGCTACAATAGAGTGAAACCCCGCAGTCCGGATTAATTTTGTTCATGATGACCGGGTTAGGGTACATACGTGTCCGCAGAAGCCTTAATGTAACCGCCTGTGGCCTATTTAATTTAGAATGTGGCAGTGGGAATGCCCTGCGCCCTAGGTAATAGTGCTTGGTGATTTCGTTGTAGGTAAATAGCTGGTCCCTGTACTCAGGAGCGGGAGATCCAGCCCGTCAGCGGGTATGTGCTCAAGACATTAACATCATTATCATCATCGTAATCGTCGGCTCGGCGGGTGATCGCTCCCACCTGCAGCCCCGCCCTGTATACCTCCTCGTCTCCTACCCTGCCGTGGCATCCTGCCTACCACGAAGTTCGGCTACCGCCCTCCGGGAAACATCGGTGTCAGTCCCTACGCCTCCTTGGGCAAGTCCCTTTGTCGCAACTCTGCTTGGTATAGACCCTGTTGGCTGCTTCATGCCCGCGGGTGCTGTTAGGCCTAACGTCGAAAGAACTGCGACCTGTCTCTTGAGCGGCAGCTGTTTAGCAACCCATCTCTGATAATACAGAATTTGCATCACATCTCTCAACATAGGCTCCGTTCAGATCGTAAGGCTAGCGAATGGCGTACACTGATGAAAATGTATCGTGCGTCCGGTTTTGAAACAGGGCATGTGTCATTTTGAAGCCTCACATGATATGGAAGATAATAAAGTGAAAATCGGTTCGGAAGCTATTCGCTTTACATGTAAGCGCCACGATAGACACTTCGCCTTTCTCCCAATCTCTGTCCCACAGAATGTCTGAAATTTATCGACAACTGTGTATGGTTAACGCGCAACGCTGCTCATCTTTTGCATTGCGTCAAGTTTTCTAAAGCTTCATCGACAAGAACTCTTCAGCCTTTTGAGTACAGCGCCTATCTATGCCAAAGCTGCTTCGATTTAATTATGCGATCTCCCTGACGCGCTACCGAATGTCGGAATAAATATCCCCAATGCTAGGTATTCGTCCCTAAAACGACTTGCGTGTGGGTGAATGAGATGAACAGCCAGATTCGCAGAAATTCGCTAAAGGCGACGCGTCTTAAAGCGTCGTCCCTGGGAGCCTAGCGCGCGACGAAAGACGGCGCGCTCCCTCCTCGCTTTCCTCCCTTCCGTGCGTGAGACGGAGTCGCGTTCGCCGGTTTAGCTTCGCACACACATCATACGGCACGCGGCATATTATATATATATATATATATATATATATATATATATATCCTCTCTCTCTCTATATATATATACATATACATATATATATATATATATATATATATAGAGAGAGAGAGAGGATACATATATATATATATATATATATATATATATATATATATATATATATATATATATATATATATATATATATATATATATATACACGGAACCTCACGGCGACGGCAAAATGCACCTGGAGTGTCCCTAATATTTCTATCGCAATTAAAGTCTCACGTATGCTGCTGTCTAGCTTCCGGCAGCGTTTCGCTTTGCCGCCTGCCTCGTGTTTTTGAATGAGGTAGCGTCACCACACCGTCGAAAATGAACAGCCGATTTGGCACTGATTAAAAGGGGGGGGGGGGGAGGAAGGGGAGAATTTTCGGCCAACTCGAAGTCTGGCGAGGCGAAACCTGGCCACATCTCCGTCTCACAGGTAAGCCGTCGGACAGCGCAGCAGCGGCGGTAAAAGCGGCCGCCTAAATCCGGACGTCTAGTCAGGTACAGTCGCGCCTTAGGGGCCATTCGTGCTGAGGTCGACCCAACGGAGAACGGACTGGCGGGTTTCGTCTGCGGGGGCGTCTGGCGAAGTCTTTCGAGCAGTCTTTATTCTTCTGTGTATATGAATTTCCATTGGGACAACAGTTTGGAGATATTGTTTCCCAAAGTGGTGGGACGAAATACATGGGCGTTCCAGTTACTTTCGTGCTCCAATGCCTAAAGGAGCGTTTTGCTAAAAAAGTAAGTGCAACCACAGTGTATCTTTAGGGGCAAGTTGATGGCGCATATCTCCAAAGTGGCGTCATTCTAAAAATTCCTTTCAACACCCCCTTCAAACTCACAGGCTACAATTTGTAAATTGCAACGCGTGCCGTAAAGTAAATAATTCAAATAATAATTGGTGGATTCCTGTTAGTATAATATGTGATTTGATTTCTCATGCAAGTAATGCCCGCCTCTCTGAATAATCCTGCTCATGGACTAGAGTAGTGTTATCTGGAACAAAGTATATTTTTTTAATTCCGTAAAACGGAAATATGATTACCGCGAAGATATCTGGATCAAAGCCAAATTTAGCAGAGTAAATTTTGGAAGGAACATACTTTTGCGTACGAACACCATAGGTAGCGACACATATCAGTTGAACTACGTTACTGCGCAGATTACATTTATGCTTTACCTGAGCTACTACGGAAGTCAATATAGCTAAATTTCCCAGTGCTTAGAGCAGCATGCTTAGGATAAAACGGACAAAAGTAGAGACACGCACGAGCGCTACTTGAGACAAAACGGACTTCTATCCCTTCAAATTTCTGCTCTGAGCACTAGATAAAAAAATGCACCGACAAGGCCGATACCCCATATTTGCAACGATTACTGTAGCTTTCTTCGTGGCACCTGAAGGGCTCAGATTCAGTCGTCGGTGTTTGGTGCATGGTTGGGGTCGGAATGTGGAGAGGAAGCGTGAGCATGCAGCTAGGAGGGACAAAGGAGCGGCGCTGAAAGATGGGAGGTGTGAGCAGAACTAGTAACGCACGCCGGTTGGGTGGAGCGAGGGATGACGTCATCAGGCAATGGCGGTACAGTGCAGACAGCACGCGCGCCATTGGTGACACGGTGCACCTACGCTAGGTTGGTCCCGGCTGTGGAGTGGACGCAAGTTCTTCGTTCACGTCGGTTCCCAGAGCACCATAAGTGCTTGCGATTTGTTTTTCTAAGCATATCGTTTGCATTCAGGAGACCGATATATTCAGACGACCTTGCGTGACACAAAGCACAAGGCTGCAAGCGAACTCGATGGTCCCTCCTGGAATTCTAGAGGTGTGCCTTCACCTTGAAATGCAAAGTTCTCGATTGGCAGCGTCAGCCACCATACAGCAGTCCTTATGGCGGTAGATTGCATTCTCTTTTTTTTTTCTTCGCTGCCCTACGACGTGACGCAGCACTGCTGTGTCGGCTGTGGGTAGGAGTAGCATTCGCCAACTCCTACATCTATCGTATTGGAATGGCCGATTCACCAATGTGCGCTAAGTGCAAGTGTGAAGAGACCATCAGTCACCTTCTGTGCCACTGTTCTCGCTTCGATAATCAACGTGAGACTCTCCAGTGTGCCCTAAATAGACTGGATGACAGGCCATTTACGGAAGCGAAGATCTTGGGAGCCTGGCCTCACAGTTCATTGGCCCAGAAAGCAGTTCGAGCGCTTTTTCGCTACCTGAGGGCAACAGACTTGAGTGCCTGACTATAGGCATCCTTCACCTAAGTTCTCTCTCTCTCGCCCTCTTTCACTCCCCATTCCCCTCCCCACGTGTAGGGTAGCAAACTGGACTCAGTCTGGTTAACCTCCCTGCCTTTCCGTCTTCCCTTCTCTCTCTCTCTTCGCTGCCCTCTTGGCAGCCGCGACGAAGTGAAGTCGGGCCAGCGTAGCTCCAAGTTTCGGAGACCCGAAGTTATTCCGATGATTGACCGGTGCACCTCAGATTGTTACTTTTTTTCTTTGCTCGTCGTTTGTTTTTCATAATTGAGAATACCGGTGAAACATCCTCGAAACTGCTGTGCTGCCCCTGCCCCGCAGAACCTCACAACCGCGGCTTTCACCCTCGACGGCGAATCCGAAAGCTCACAGAAGCCGCGGGGCCGATCTCGGCCCACGAAGTTCTGAAACCGTGCCTTACAAGCAGAGCTCCGTAATGGAGTCCACTGCGCCGTTGACAGAGTTGGATCCGCCGTTGACAGAGTTGGATCGTCCGGGGTCCCTTGCAGACGACGTTCCCCAGTCCCCAGAGCAGCCCATTGAGTTTATATCTCCAGGTACGTTACATCAGTCACGTGGTGAACCTTGACGCAACCCTAACTTTCATTTCTGCTTTTCTTTCAGAGGCTGGCCCCGAGTAAGTATCGCCTAGATTCCGCAGACACAGCTAACGCCGGTTCAAATATCGCGATGATATCCGTGATTTTTTGCGAACATTGCGGCCGCATGTAAACAAGTGTTTTGTTCCGTGGGCCTCCGAGATCAGCGAGTGGGTGCGTGGTCTCGGAGGAGAAGGTCACGTGTGCCCTTAACGTTTACTTTTCAAATCACTGAACCGAAATATGGCTCTGTTGCCATTCAGCTACAATCGCTATGACGCGTCACAAGTATATCCCTCCCCCCCCCCCAAAAAAAAATATAAGAAGCCTACTAGAGGGAGCTTTGCCGCTGTGATCGCCTGACCAAGGAAACTACGGTAGCTCACGAATTTGTCTAATCTTATTTCTGGCTTCGGGCCTCCTCCCGGCGTTATTTTTTACAATCGATACTTCTAAAATCAATCACAGTTTTCTGAAGACGGCAATATGATAAGCATAGGCGCACATACGCAATCACTGCGAACTTTTGTACTGATAAGACAATGTTCAAATGATGTTCAATGTGTAATGTTCAAAAGATAATGATCAAATTGCAAAGCGCCAACGCTGTTCGAGGCCACGAGGCCGATGTCTCCACCAATCCGTGTATTCTTCCTAATTCCCGTGCAGGCTGAACTGCCATAATTGTAGCTCATGGAAACTGTGATAGGCACAGTGCACATTAATTTTACTTCGGTTTGGCATGGCTTCATTAGTGAAGCAATTGCGTTTTTTTTTCTTTCTTTCTTTGTGGTTCATCCGTGTGTCACACTTGCAGTGGGCAGTCTATATATATCCTTCTTTGTAGTTGATTTGTGTTGCATGCATGTAGCTCATTTCCTAAGGAGCGCGGGGCGTTTTACGTTGTCTTATATACTTCGTTATGATATGCGATTTTGACTGCGTATAATTAAGTCGCTGCACTGTCGAGTGTGCACGCCGTTATACAATAATGGTTTCTGGACAGAGGCAGCTGCAATGGACGACCACTTCAGGCATTCAAAGGAATCTTTCTACGTGCACTCAAACGGGTTGTGTTGCTGTGTTCGATAGTTCAACTGGTTTACTGCGGAGGTCACTTAACCTTTCCTTTACATCACTTAACGGGTTTCCATTCCGTCGTGTTGGCGGTGGATTGATTGTAGGAAGAGAAATTACAGGAGGAGAGAGGGCGGCCCCGAGAGGAGTAGGGCGTGAGAAGTAGCAAAGCGCGCCGATTGGTCGGCGCAACTAAGCGATGACGTCATCAGGCGGCAGCGACGGTGTGAAGAGAGTATGCGCACCGGCAGAGACGTTATGCACAGGCTAACACGCGGGGGCAGAGGGGACTCGGAAACTTCGCTTACACTGATTTTCACACTGCCGGGGATGTGGATGGTTTTGAGCAAGTGAAAGGTTAAATGGTTCACATGTGAAGGTAACTGAAGCCAATCATCGATATACAACACACTTAATATGTCACCGTTAGGTTAAAACAAGAAACTAGAAGTTTTGTTCGAAGCCAGAATGATGAAGCTCGGACAAACGTTGCCCATCATTCCCTTGCTGCATGACCCACTGTAACTGCGGTATGGCGTAGACAATAGCGCCTGATTTCCCTCTTTATTTTGCTATGAAAGTCTATGCAGGCGCCCAGTTTAGGCGACAGATGACGTCATTGCGGTCGGCGCTCCTTCCTCTTTGCGCGAGTGTGGGCGCTCCTTCTGAACCAAAACACGCAGGGCACAACGACGACGCCGTGTTTGTTCCGGCGTTTGGCGCATGCTGTCTCCCGTGTGGCATTCTCCCCCGTACTCTTGGGACAAAGAAACGACAACACAGTAGTGCAAACAATCACAAGAGCATTTATGGCACCTTTCATAGATCAATGCCTCCTAGCCGAGTTGCTATCCCCAAAACATGCCGATGGGCGCGCGACAGCTGGCGGAAGTCCGACTCACTGCGACCGGATAGCGAGCGAATATGTTCGCCCCATGCCGGATCCCAACGTCTGGTCGTTCGCGCGTACGGTCACCCGAATGGTGGCGCGTTCGAACGAGGCCTCACGAGATGGTCTCGCAGACCATGGATCGGCGCAAGCGCGGAGCGTCCGCGCCGCTTGACGATTTCGAACCAAAGAGAGAGCGCCTTGTCTAACGCGCACCCAAGTAACCCGGCCGTGAGGCGGCGTTAGCAGCGCAACACTCGCGCCATCTGTCGCACTGCGCTTCAACCACTCCGACCGCCGCGGGCCCCAGGCCACGCGGCGAAGCCGTACTGCAGGAGACAGGAGCTGTGCGGGAAAACAAGATATCAGGGGACGCGTGAGAGTCACGCATCCCCACACACGTCAAGACGTACGGCTGAAAAAACCCCGCTCTCCATGCGTAAACTTTTTCTTTCCTGACTGGCGTTTGCAACAGCAGGCTCGCCCTAGCATTGGCAGGCGCACGAGCGCTGAATAAGACGCATGCGCAGCGCCGTGTCTCGACCCCAGACGCCTAACTGCTTCGTCACAGGGCGCAAGAATGCAGTTTAGTGCGCGCTCGCAGATGGTGCCAAAATTTTATCCTCGCCATTACACAGTGCCACCGTGTCCCATTTTGCATGCTGTAACGCGGCCACTCTACACCACTATCGGTGCCGCATTTAGAAATTGTTCACACTTCTAAACAGTCCCGCGATTGGTGAAAGCTTTAGGCCTCGCAACACGTTGTTTCATATTACCTTTATTTGGGCTAAACTATCTATCCTTACCCCCGTATATGTAAATGCATCTCAACTTGAAGCCCTTGCTTGACTTCATTTAACACCTGTCGTGGTTGCTCAGTGGCTATGATGCTGTGCTGCTGAGCACAAGGTCGCGGGATCGAATCCCGGCCGCGGCGGCCGCATTTCGATGGGGACGAAACGCGAAAACACCCGTGTTACTTAGTTTAGGTGCACGTTTCAAAAGCCCAGCTGGTCGAAATTTCCGGAGTCCTCCACTACGGCGTGCCTCATAATCAGAAAGTGGTTTTGGCACCTTAAACCCCATAATATCATTATTAACTTCATTTAAGTGACGCCTGTCGTGAACGCGCCGAAGGAAACGCGCTGGGCGTCTTGAGCACGCTCACGCCAGGCGTCATGTAAATCAAGTCAACCATGGGCTTCAAGTTGAGATGCATTCATGAACACGGAGGTTAAGGTGCGTTTTTTGGCGCTATTTAGGCCAAGAAGTGTCGTTCACTTACAAAGGCTTGAAAGTGCGTTCATTTGTAAATGTTACGGCGTCTACTTCGCGAACAAATTTACGGTTTAGTATCTCTGCACACCGTGAACAGGGCCTGCAATGCACGAAGTAGTATTACAAATGGAGTTACCACGTGGTTCAGGAACTCGCACATGGGACTCACGCGAAGTAGATTGCCAGAACACTATTTGTTTTTAGACTGTCCAGGGTGACACAACTCACCCGCTTGGGGCAAACTCTGTGTACTGTTGTCCTGTTCCCTATACGTTTGGCGCCTCCCGTGTGTGCGAGTATCGCTGAAAAAGTAACTTGCTTGTAAGCTGAAACGTTTACATTGCAGGCGAGCGGATCAAGCCGCCACGGCGGCCCTGTTCATCTCCCTGCTCATTCTCTGTGTTGGTCTAGCCATGCTTATCATCGTCGTCTGGGCTGGAGCGGACGGTGAGCTCAATTGTCGATGTAACGAGAATTGAGACAGACAGACAGACAGACAGACAGACAGACAGACAGACAGACAGACAGACAGACAGACAGACAGACAGACAGACAGACAGACAGACAGACAGACAGACAGACAGACAGACAGACAGACAGACAGACAGACAGACAGACAGACAGACAGACAGACAGACAGACAGACAGACAGACAGACAGACAGACAGACAGACAGACAGACAGACAGACAGACAGACAGACAGACAGACAGACAGACAGACAGACAGACAGACAGACAGACAGACAGACAGACAGACAGACAGACAGACAGACAGACAGACAGACAGACAGACAGACAGACAGACAGACAGACAGACAGACAGACAGACAGACAGACAGACAGACAGACAGACAGACAGACAGACAGACAGACAGACAGACAGACAGACAGACAGACAGACAGACAGACAGACAGACAGACAGACAGACAGACAGACAGACAGACAGACAGACAGACAGACAGACAGACAGACAGACAGACAGACAGACAGACAGACAGACAGACAGACAGACAGACAGACAGACAGACAGACAGACAGACAGACAGACAGACAGACAGACAGACAGACAGACAGACAGACAGACAGACAGACAGACAGACAGACAGACAGACAGACAGACAGACAGACAGACAGACAGACAGACAGACAGACAGACAGACAGACAGACAGACAGACAGGTCAGTCCACTAGGTGGGCTCTTACCGAATTACCCCCAGGTTTGTAAGACAGTGTATGAAGGTCGTAGTGAAGACGACCGCGACCAGTACAGGGCTCAGTTCGCAAGGTGCGCGGAGTGGCTGCTTCCAGAACACACGATGACCGAGCTTTGTTGTTGTTGTTGCTGCTGTTGCCTTAAAACGTCCGCTCTGTCTTGGCGCCGTGCAGATACCGACGACGACTTTGGAGACGTTGAAGGTGGCGGGAAAAAGAACGACGCAGACACCGAGCTGCCGAAACAGGTCTTCGTCCCCCGCTACGAAAATGACACTCCCGGAAGTACCACGGTGGCGCCCCAAGCGGCTGCCGTGCCAACCACTCAGCGTGCCTCAACCACTCAGCGTGCCTCCACGCGTGTCGGTAAGCATACGAAACCATCAGCGGGAAACACAATGAACCAGGCTTTGACGTTGTTTGCAGACTGGAACGGGTCCCTGAACACAACTGCCCTCCGTTGCATACATAGCAAGAAGCGCTTACGCCAAAGCTGGCGAGAATTTTCTCACTGCCAGCATTCACCACCAAAAAAAACACAGCGCGTCGCACATTAAAGAAGCGAAATTCGGTGCACCATCGAGTGTTTCGTGACGTTGCAAAAAAGATACGGTGCGATTATCATGCGCGGTAGGCCGTCGCAGATCCGCTTCTAAATACAACCGAACGAGCGGAATGGCAAGCTTACGCAACCGGCGTCCAAATTGGGCTACTTGCGCTCGCGACAAACACGCGGTAGGTCGCATACTGGATGCTCAGAGGTGATCAAAGAGCACGTGGTTTGACGTACCCTCACGTCGTCAAGTTGTAGTTGTAGTATGCGAAGCAGTTATTCTGGAGAAAGCGTCAGACATGAAAACTGTATACGCTGTAACGCGCGCGTATTGAGACTGCTGTGACCACCACGATAAGTTACCGGTGACAAGTTTTCAAGCGGGTCACTATATTGCAGTGTGTGAGCAGATCTCTCTTGTAGCGAGACCAGGAGCCATTCAAGCCGTATGTCGCAGGTCTGTCTGTGCACGCGGGACAATGTGCTCGTTAATTTATTAGTAAGCGAATGTCTAGTGCAATTTATACCGATGACAAAACCACCAACCTTACTTCGTGTACTTGTCTAATGTTTTACTAATGCGATCATTTTATCGCCCTTCGGGCGAAATTACAGCCTTCTTTTTTTCTTCATCCTTTTTTGTGTCTGTCGCATGATTCGGCGGCACTCAGCTACGTCATGCTTGTCACTGGCTGATTTGGCAATGCGTCCAGTCGAGTGAATTCCGCGGCCTTACGCTCGTATTATGCAAAAAAAAGGACATCGCTGGTTCGGTCCACAAGCGAGCGTGACGCAACTGAGTTGCACCGAATTCACCGCGAGTAGATTGCGAGCAGCACCCCTTACGTGCAGCGTAGTTCGGTGGCCTCACCGATCCATCTCACGCTCGTCCCCCGGAGTGAATCAGGAATAGGTTCCGTCGCGTGAACCCAACTTTATCAACAACGACTGATCGTAGATTTCCAGGGAGAAAGCGAATCCCTTACAACGACGCTGTCGCTTACACCGGCCCACTCGAAATCTTTGCGCCAGGTAACGACGTTCGCTTAGACAAAGCGACTTGCCTCGCCGGGGCCTCGTAGCGTGCATGACAAGTCTTTTTTGTTGAAGCGTTGGCTCCAGGATGAGGCAGTTCTTTTACTCGGCCGCGGTTTATCACCTCGAGTCTGCATCTTCCTGCGAACATCTTTCATGTCTGAGTTTCTTTTTTTTCGATGAAAACATTGATTCATCGGTAAATTTACGCAGAATAGCCTGGCGCTGAGCTATAGCCGAAGATCACTAAAGCAAACAATTCGCTGTCGTTTACTTGAGCGCTGCTGGCGACATCTTTTGTCACACTGATCAAATGGTGAGGACAGAGCACGTCGCCGCGTCACGGAAATCTTCTCTTCGAAAGCAATAACGCGCTTGTGATGATTATTTCCGCGCAAGCGTGCAAGGCCCATGACCAGCCCCCTACTCACAACCTAAATACGCCCCTAGTCGCCACCAGTGCTGCAGACCCATGTTGGCCGTTAGGGCGCCTTTTGATGTGCTCGCGTACGCGTTCAGCTGAGTCACCATGGCTGTGCTGAAGCCTTGTGTTATCGTGGGTGCTCACGTCTCGCTTTGTCTGCTGCGTTTGCAGCGCCACCACGTAAGGCCACTCTGCCGGCCCGAACAAGTGCCCCAGCGACGATTACAACAAGAACGAAATCAACTACTACTAGGACGCCACCACGTAAAGCCACTCGGCCGGCCCGAACAAGTGCCCCAGCGACGACTACAACAAGAACGAAATCAATTACTACTAGGACGAATACTAGTGCTACCACCACGACTACCCCCACCACCGCCACCTCGACTACCACCACCACCACTACCACCACCACCACCACCACCACAACCACAACCACAACCACAACCACCACCACAACCACCACCACAACCACCACCACTACCACCACCACCACCACCACCACTACTACTACTACTACTACTACTACTACTACTACTACTACTACTACTACTACTACTACTACTACCACGACTACTACTACGACGACGACTACTACAAGTACGACTACTACAACTACGTCTACGACTACTACAACTACGACTACGCCATTCCCTGACGGTAAGTGACAAACGACTAGCACGCTCTACGTTTCCAGTATTTCGTAATGGTACGCATGTATGGGAACGAGTTAAAAATGTTGTGCAGAAACCGTCTACAATGATTGTCACTATAACCGAATAGCCGACCGCTTCGAGAAACGTATTCGCTTTATGAAAGCGACAAATAACGGCAAATAACGCGCCAAATACAAGTCAAGCTCAAGGGATAGATTAATATTCGAAAACATCCGAGGCGCCAATATTATCGAGAGGCGAGCTTTATTGAGCTACGAAGTCAGGTAATGTAAGGCTATTTGAGACTCTGGCGGGATATTCTACGACTTAGCCAAATGACGTCGTAACCATTCTTTACACCAGGTGTTTCAGCGACGAACACTTTCAAAAATGTTTAAAGGTTGCCTGTGGCAGATAACACGATTCTAGTGCATGAGCTGGTCTACTCGATGAGGCGGCATGCACAAAAAAAATCTAAATGCACAATCGACTAATTAATCAAAATGGACTAATTAAACGTTTACCTAATTGCTCGCAAGGCGCATCCACTTGGAAGGATTCTCAGGACGACACCAGCTTAGAGATATTAATTCCCGCGGTTTGCGGAGAAATGCATTGGCGTTACAGTCACTTTTGCGCTTCAGTGCATGAAACGACGTTTTGCTTAGAAAGCGCCAAACCTGTGTGTGTCGTCTGCGTTCTTCTTCTGTCCTGTTTCTGATGCGATACGCCTTTTGCCTCTACACTGTTAAGTAATTTACACCTTTAAAAGCGAGAAAGGGTGTAAATGTGTCTATAACTCACACCCTTAGGGTGTGAGTTAGACACATTTAGTTATAGACACATTGAGTTATAGATACATCAATAACTCACACCCTTAGGGTGTGAGTTATAGACACATTTACACCCTTTCTCGCTTTTAAAGGTGAAAATTACTTTATAGTGCAGAGGCAAAAGGCGTATCGCATCAGAAACAGGACAGAAGAAGAACGCAGACGACACATTTACACTCCTTTTCCATTTCAAGGGTCTGAATTACTTTACAGTGTATTAGTGTGATGGTTCCAGCAGGTATGTACGCGAGCACAAGAAAGAAGAAACGCACGTGACAACGCTGCACTTACAGCGAAAGTATATTGCGAACAAATTCTGTAGAGGATGGGGCGTTGCGCTACTAAGCCCTAGGTCGCGGGATCGACTCCCGGCCGCGGCAGCCGCATTTCCATGGGGTGAAATGCAAGAACACCCTTGTATACCATGCAGTGGGTGCAGGTTAAAGAGCCCCAGGTGATCCAAATTAATTCGGAGTCGCTCACTACGGCATGCCTCATAATCAAATCGTGGTTTCGGCACGTAAAACCCCAAATTAGAAAAAAAAAGCCGTTTTACTCACTGACGGTGTACCGCAAAAGCAACGATGACGTCTGCAGCGTCACGCCACCTCACTCGTGGCGGGAAATTTGACGAGGGTTGCAATGTGGGCTTGTTGCTAATGCATATTCAAGGGGTGTACGGTGTCCCTGTGTGTCTTCTTTTGTCAGGTTTTTTAATCGCGCCACCGTACACCCCCTAGGGAAATTTGAATTGCGGTAGAGGAATGGGCTCTCTTCGGTCGCGGTCTTCTCTGCATGGAACTGTGTTTTCTTGGTAGGAGGCAAGTTCTGCGAGACTTCCGGAATGTATTTCCTCTCCCGCCGCAGGAGTCATTCTCCTACAGGACCAACAACACCTTATATGACGCAGCCCCGCAGCCGCGGGAAAGGGGGGGGGGGGGTAGGGAGAGCGGAAGGAGAAGACGGCTTTCCTTGCAAAGCGCCGCACCGCAGCATGTATACCTTCGGATGCCAACAAGGCTCTCGTGCAAGAACCTCATAACGCTATAACACTGGGCGGTCGGGAAGAAACATTCCCCGGACTGGTTGCGCCTTTGTATCGGCGACGAGTTTCTGACCACCGCGAATGATCGGGCAAAAAGGAAGCCAAAGACAGCCATTCGCTTTAAAAGCTCTCTCTCTTGTCCGGAGCCTCACAAATTTCGAGAAGCACCACTTACTACGCTAAAATTCGGGAGAGACAGAGAATGTGTAAAGTGTTTTTCTTTCATGGGGGTCGACCTGACTAGTTTTGTTCTGTTTCAGCGAAGGAAATACTGTGCACAGTGGGCCATACTGCCGTCACGTCTACTATGTACCCGCCCAAAGGGCCGTGCCAGTACGTCTATTACACGGACGTCGTCATCGTGGAAAGCCAAATACGCGCCTCGCTCGTTCAAGCCAGCTGGGAGATGTTCCAGACGATGGCCAAGAACTATACCACGGTCAAGCCGGGAGTCGCTTTCGACCACCGGTGAGTGGACCGAAACCTGTGAGGAACATCTGTGTAGAACAGTGCTCACAGAGTCCGTGAGTCCGTACAATTGTTCGACCATCGCGAGAATATGCAGCCTCGGCTTAGCGCATGCAACGGCCTTGCGCACTCGTTCGAGCAGCGCATTGACGGCTGCGCATGCTCACCTAGGAACCTATTAAAGTGTGAACCTGACGCGTTGAGTGCGCATACGCATGCACCTATTGCCTGCTGGCGCGCTTTGCAGCCTCTCGCGAAGCGCTCTCGCGAGATCCCGTTACCGGTACCGAGCGTCAGTGAGACCTTGCACATTGGTGGGCTCCAGGGTTGGCGATGCATGCGGTGGCGGTGACTGCGTAGTTTCGTTTTATCGTGATTCTAGAGCGCTTCACAAGATGGCGCTGAGGAACGCCGCTAGATCACCACAGAAAACCCTTGAGTGTTGACCGAATTGTAGCGCATACAGAAGGCGCTACTAAATGTGATCTGTAGAAACACACCTGTGTACGCAGCAGCTGCGACTGCTAAACCGAAACTTTGCAATCATGGGTACAGTGCAAGAATATTTATATGATTTGGCATTGCTTCACTGATAGAAAACGAACTGTGGTTTATTCCTTGTGGATCAGCTGTGTTCCGGACCGTTATTGCCTCAGGGCGTTTGTGCAGAGCAGTTGGGGGCTGTACGCTCAGAATTACGCCGTTCTATCACTTAATTATTTTATTAATTTTATTTGTACATACTGCAGCCCCATAGGAGGGCTGTTGCAGGAGTGGGTAAAAACAGTGTTGAACAAAAATAAAGTGAAATCAACAATGACTCTTACAACATCGTTACAATACAACATCTTACAAATTCTTTGCATCGATTCATAAAAAGCAACGACACAGCAATCCGCACACATAAAGTATAAACTAAAGCTGAGTTAAGTAGTTACACATACTGGTTTTCATGTAGAGTACTTTCGAATTCGCCTATCGGGAATGAACGAAGGCAGCCAGGTAAGGAATTCCCTACTTCTATTGTGCGGGGAAAGAAGCTCTACTTGAAAGTATTTGTACGGGCACAGAGAGGGTTAAGATTAAGCTCGTGGAAATTACGCGTGCAAGAAGGCTTCGTGAAAGATGTGCAAGCTGTGTTTGAAGTGTGATAGGACTTGTTAATTATGTTGTGCAAAAATTTTAATAATTCCACATCACGACGTAATGAAAGTAACGTTAGTTTCAGCGTAGGGAGGGCAGACGAGGGTGAAAAAATAGCGGTCACACCGGTGTAAAATGAAACGGACGGCTTTTTTTTGAACTGCTTCTAGTTTGATTATGCGGTTTTGGTTATGTGGTGACCAGACTGTTTCGGCATAATCGATAACAGGGCGAACAAGAGTTTTATAGATGTAAAAGTTTAATTGCTTTCGGAGCCTTTTGCATAGTACGACGTAGGTATCCAAGTTGTTTTAGTGCCTTTGAACATGTTTGGTTAATGTGTGTAGTCCATGAGAGATCGTGAGTAAATGTTTCGCCAAGGTATTTGTATTGTCGAAATCTGGTTAAAGCTGACCCATTCAAGGAATATGTCGCAATTACAGGTGCTGCTCTTTTCGTGAAGGACAAAACAACCGTTTTTTTTTATGTTCATTTTCCATTTTTCACACCAAGCAGTGAAAGAGACAAAGGAATCGCTTAATCGCTTAGAACTATTCGCACAGTCAGTCACGTCGTATAAGACGCAATCGTCAGCATAAAGACGAATATTGGAGGAAACAAGTTTTGGGAGGTCATTGACATAAATTAAATACAATAAAGGGCCCAGGACGGATCCTTGAGGAAACCCGTAGCCTACTTCAAGTAAGGATGACCTTGCAGAACTAATGTCGACGTATTGGGACCGGTTAGAAAGGAAACTAGCAATCCAATCGACCAGACGGGAATATTTTAGTATTGCATTTAATTTTTGCAAGAGGTGAGAATGAAGTAGTGAATCAAAAACTTTACAAAAATCAATGAAGATAGCATCAATCTGTTTACCGATATCCAGTTGATAAGCGATGTCATGGGTGAAGTCTGTTAACTGCGTGACAGTACTGAAACCACGTCTAAAGCCGTGCTGAACATTAGTTAGAATGTTGTTCGACTCAAGAAAATATATTATGTGTTTGTAAATAATATGTTCCAGCATTTTGCACGATGGGGAAGTTAAAGAAATTGGTCTCTAATTCGTTACATCTGTCTTCTTGCCTGATTTATACAAGGGTATTACTCTTGCAAGTGTCCATGATGAAGGAACGATTCCTGTATCTAGAGACTTATTGAATATAATTTCAAGATAGCGTGATGTCCATTGTGAATAGCGAAGTAAAAACGGATTCGGAATGTTCTCGGAGCCACTAGACTTTTTCGTGTCTAGATTTAAAATCAAATTAAGAACGACATTAACGTCAACTGAAATGTCGGAAATAGAAAAATCCTAATCATTATCAAAAGCAGGGTAGACATGAGAATCGTTTGCGTACACCGAATGGAAAGATTCATTGGATGCATTGGAGACGCGTGCAGGATCGTTTATAGTTTCATCACTGATAGTCAATGAAGGTGAAGAATCAGTAGTAGGCATGACAAAACGTCAGAACTTCCGAGGATAATTTCTTAGAAATCCTGGCAGCTCGACATGAAAGAAAAAAATCGTTGGCCGCATTCATATTCAAATCTATTTCCTCTTTGGCAGAGGTGAATCTAGCAATTGCATCAGTGTCATTACTGCGTTTTGAGCGTCTCAGTCTTCTAACGCGGCGTAATAATTGCAAAATTTATCTAATCATCCAAGCAAGGGAAGGCACAATTTCTTTTCTTACTTTTTAACGGAACAAAGCGTTGAATACACAACTTTGTAATGTTTTCAAATTCGCGAACCATTACCAGCTTTTCAAGAACGCCTTAGCTAATATTGTATGAGTAGACACACTTGATAACTTTGATTGCAATACTCCTATTCCTTGTATCACATTTCCTGTTTTCCTTGTTTTGTATGCCTGTAACCACTATTCACGTATTCACGTCACAATTATGAGAGCATTTTTAAGGGTTCGCCAGCACTTGTCATCATGCATACCACTAGGTCTATAGTAGATGACTATTGGACAGTATCATCAACCATGAGGGGTTGTTTTTCTATTTATACTGTTCTTTATTTGTAATGCTCCAAGGACACCGATGGAGCATGTGTGAATTAGAGGCTAAGTGACGATAATCATTCCCGTAAGACAAATTTGCAATGGGAGACTGTGTTAAAAAATAGCGATCAGGGGACGCCATTGTGCACGCCGTGAAATTCCGCCGTGTCGTTGAATTACGTCATGTCGGTATTTCGAGGCAAGGAAAGAAGCCCGTCAACCAATCAGACATCGGGACGAGAGGGCTAATTCAACAATACGACAGAATTTTGACTTCGTCCTGAATAGCACAAGTAACAGAAGGCTGCGTCAAGCCAAACGGACAAAATTTGCATAAGTCGACGTGTTATATGCCCACCACTGGCATGCTGGAGGAAACGCGTGTACACAACGTCGCCCGATAGCCCTTAGGCGGCCTTACTACGAAATTCTTCTAGCGGCCTCCGTATGATATTCTTAGCGACTGTAGCTTGCAAGGCTATTGTTCGCTTCATTCGCTCGGTTCGCTTCATTCTTTCCAACTATAACAGGACCGCTAGCATATCTTCAATGAAATCAAGCCTTAATCTACCATCCCTAGCCTCACGTCGCAAAGCGTTTCGTATCTGTCTGTTCCATAAGATGTTTCATCACCCACACCTGCGTAGCGAATTAATCCCTCCCCCACGTCACCTATCATCTCGATTAGATCATGCCTACAAGGTCGGTGTTCCATTTTGTAGAACTAACGCTTTCTTCCAGTCATTTATACCTCGTACAGCAGTAGAGTGGAATCACCTTCCCGCACTGACAGCCACCATCAAAGATTACCAGCTTTTCAAGAACGCCTTAGCTAATATTGTATGAGTAGACACACTTGATAACTTTGATTGCAATACTCCTATTCCTTGTATCACATTTCCTGTTTTCCTTGTTTTGTATGCCTGTAACCACTACCCTCTCCAATGCCAATGGCCCTGAGGGTACATGAAATAAATAAATAAATAAATAAATAAATAAATAAATAAATAAATAAATAAATAAATAAATAAATAAATAAATAAATAGCTTTTCTAAATAGACATCCTAGAGGGAAACCACTCACAGCGGTATACTGTATACGGACATTTCTCCAGAGATGGTTCAGTCACTCCATGAATGCTGGCGGTGTAGTCAGCGTAAAAAGTTTGCGGATCGTCGAATCAGAATTTCCGAGAAGGGGCGGTGGGAGGGGGGGGGGGGGTTGAGGCGTCCGGCGTACCCCTCTGGCTACGCCCCTGTCAACCTAGTGCCCATGCTCAACAGGTCAAGGTCGACGCAATTGCCCGTGAAATACAATAAGAATAAGTAAGAAATCAGTGAATAATGAACTTGAAAAGGAGACGCAATAGAGACGTACAGTCGACATTGAATCATCAAAATTTGGGCCACCATGTATGTCGACCCTGTCTTCTTTGGCGTGGACACTTGGTTTACACTTTTTCTTTTCTGTCGACAATAGTAATGGATCACAACATGCGACGATTTCCATCGTTACGACAGCAAAATTTTTTTTTGTTCCCCTTGCCAACTCGGAATCCACAATCCACCATCGCGCAAGACTGGCCAACTAGCTTGTTGCGGCACGCATGGCCTAGACAGTGGTGCCAACTTTTCTTCCTCGGCCAAAATTACGCATTTCATCCCATAGCATTCGCGGTCTTTTGTTCCAGTTACATCGCCGTGGAGCAGATACTTGCTGCCAGGCCGGCACTCGCCGCACTGGCCGAGAACAACATCCAACAGTACGGCTTGCTCAATATCGTCACAAAACCTAGTGAACTGCACACAATAGTGGCGGCCATGAAGCTAATTATCAAGGTGAGTGAGCGGTGTTGCGAATACGCTGTCCACAGCTTTGTATTAGTACGATGCAGTGAACAGTTGGTCCATGTACACATGCTTACTAGAGAAGTAAGTGTAGAAATTTCGAGTGGCAGCAGCCTGTGGAAAGCAGAAGCGCTTGTAGCGACATCCTTTGACGCTTTCTCCATTTAAACGGGGCGTTAGCGTGACCTTCGTGATTGCGACCGCCGTCACAATCTCGGAGGCCTCAGCGGTAGAAACGTTTATTATGTTGTTTGACACAGTACTCGCTGGAAAAATAAAAAAAAACAATTGCTTAGTGATTATGTTGTCATAAAAACAATTATGCCGGAAGGCAGAACATAGTCGTGGCGACGAAAGCCCCGTCAGGTCATGCGCTGGATCACATCTCGCAAGACGGCGGCCGCGTGTCTCTACCATTCCAGTGAATTCTGGAACGTAAGCATATTTATCGCGGGGTTTCTCGCTATATTACCTATAGAGGAAAACGTGGCGTCACCGTTTATGCGAGTTTTTTTTTTCTTCTAACGATTGCTGTGCTTTCATGGGGGTAACATAACTTCGACGGGGTGGCCGGACGGGAGACCTGCGGTATGAGGCCTAACGGCAGGGACTCGAAGCGCCGCAAAAGAAGAGCCAGGCTGCTGGAGTCGGGGACCAGACAAAGAATCCGTTTATTCCGAAGAGGGGAAAGGAAATACATCAGGGCACACTTACAGCGTTAGGCGCGCAACGGCGCCTGCGATCATAACCATTCAAAACCGAAACTGGATACCGAAACTGGATATTACAGTGGGGACGACGGCATATGGGTGTGGGGCGGGGAGGGGGAGGGGGGGGCTTGTGTTGGCCTGTATTGAGCGAGGCTACACCTAAAATGCGAACATGACTGCACAGACACGATGTGTTCTAAGAAATCAAATCTTTATAAAATGTGTTTCATTCACCCGTATTACGTCGTTTAATGAAGCTTATTCTCACCAGCTGCAGTGTGTAACCCAGTGAAGAAAAGCTGAAACAGATGAAAAGACTGAAAAGCGAACGCGGACCTTGTCGCCTGTCCGCCAACTTTAGTGGCCCGCCGATACTATTCAAGTTTCCTATAAATTGTACATCCAAGCACAAGTCCTGACGATCGAAAAAAAATGGCTGTGGCTTAGGTAAGGTTAAGCCCAGGATGCGAAGCATACTAGCCTTTATTTTAGTTGTTGAACCACTGTTTAGCCTGGTGAACTGCTGTTGCTTGGCTATATTTGGTTCGGTTAGACGAAGAAACAACTCATGCATTACTGCTTCGCCTTCAAGAGTGGAACGCGACAGCGTTCCCGTCGACCCGCCAAGGGGTGTAAGACAAAATGGGCTACAGGGCAGCGACTACGCGCCCCGCATTGGACGCGGTGAGCGTCGAGCAAAGCAGCGTTCGGCGCGGCAACGAAATGTGCGCCTGAGCAAGAGACGCACGCCTTAGAAACAGCTCGTTTCTAAGGCAACACCGCATTCACTAGAGGCGCTTTTGTACCGCTTTGAAGCATCGTACTCGTGGCTCAGTGGTAGCGTCTCCGTCCCACACTCCGGAGACCCTGGTTCGATTCCCACCCAGCCCGTCTTGTGTCTTGTGCACGTCACGGTGTCACGTGGTTTCAAGGCGACACCGCCGCGCCTGAGGAGCTGGGTTGAGCTCTCGTAATATGCTTCGCATAAAACCACGTTGTTGCGTGAGAGTAAAGTTAAAACATCTCTTTACGTGCTGTTTTAGTAGAAAGTAAACCATACTGGCAGACGGAACGTAGTCAGCCAGACGCGTCTTCGAGGTGCCCTGGCTGTCCAAGAACAATGCCGATTCGAAGACGCCATATCGTAGCATTCCGGTACATACGACGACAGAGCAGTGCCAGATGACCCTCCAGGTGTCCTAGCCAGAGACTATATGATAGGTGCGCACACAGGCTGAAGTAGTATTCATAACGTAACAATATATGCCTTATTATAGGTTCCCATTTCAACCACGTATCCATTCACAATGAGAAATAGCGCGTCTGTGCGACCTTGGGCAGTCGACGGGCACAACAACTGCACACGATGACCTGATTAACAGTAGCAACCCTCTTGAAAGCACCATAATATATACATGAGCACACGTGAGCAAGAAACGTAGGGAAGGGAACGAACGCTTTTTTTTTCCTCTCGCGTCAGGCACTCAAGGACATCCAGGGCGCCGATCCAGATAAGAAGACCGCCATTGCGATTGGATCGCTCGACTACAGCCCGATGGGTTTTATGCACGACTACCACCAGATCATCAAGAGTGTCGTCAAGTAAGCTCGACACGACAGGCACATCTAATTGACTTTGACTGATCCTTTAAGTGTCTTATAACCAGTCTCAGAGTGAATAACCAGTTAGTTTTTACAACTCCACCGTCTAAGCCAATGATAACTTAGCAGCTCAATCATGGCATCCTCCGTCGCGAATGGCATGTTGACGTGAAAATGACCTGCTTGTCTTCAATGCGCTGCTTAGTTTATTGCCTGGTTTAATCTCTTACAGCCCGAGTTGAGTGGCTCGAGAAAAAAAGAATTGAACTGCACCTACAAACAGCTAAAAAATCATTCCGCGTGTAGATAATTGCATAAACAGGCCTGGAGTGCCACCTCATCCCGGTGACCAGAACCGGTAACTCACTCCCTCACCAGAGCAGGATTGGCCACTTTGGTGCAGTACTTGGCCACAACCTCCTGTATGAATAAAACAATAAAACCCCGCCCTTAGTCCCCAGCAGCTGCGAAGCAACTGATCACGGCGGTGGTCAGACCTGTGACGACTCCGAGAGTGCTAAGAATCTCTGGGTCCGAACAGGCCGCCATTGGAATCTGAACCTGGCAACATTCAACCCTAGAACATTATCTAGTGAAGCGAGTCTAGCAGTGCTATTGGAAGAATTAGCGGGCAGTAAATGGGATATACTGGGGCTCAGTGATGTTAGGAGGACAAAAGCATATACAGTGCTCAAAAGCGCACACGTCCTGTGTTACCGGGGCTTAGCGCAGAGACAAAAACTAGGAGTCGGATTCATGATTATTATAGTCATAGCTGGTAACATACAGACATTCTATAGCATTAACGAGATTGTGGCAGGTCTTGTTGTGACACTTAATAAGAGGTACAAATTGAAGCTCGTACAGGTCTACGCCCCTACATACAGTCATGATGACCAGGAGGTCGAAGGCTTCTATGAAGACGTGGAATCGGCGATGGCTAAAGTAAAAACAAAATACACTATACTGATGGGCGACTTCAATCCCAGGGTAGGCAAGAAGCAGGCTGGAGACAAGTCAGTGGGGGAATATGGGTCTAGGAATAGCAGGGGGGAGTTATTAGTAGAGTTTGCAGAACGGAATAATATGCGGATAATGAATACCTTCTTCCGCAAGCGGGATAGCCGAAAGTGGACGTAGAGGAGCCCAAATGGCGAGACTAAAAATGAATAAACTTGATACTCTGCGATAACCCTGGCATCATAGAAGATGTGGACGTGCTCAGCAAGGCGCGCTGCAGTGACCATAGGATGGTAAGAACTCGAATTAGCCTAGACTTGAGGAAACTGGTACATAAGAAGCTGATCAATGAGTTAACGATTAGAGGGAAAATAGTGGAATTCCTAATCAAGCTACAGAAGAGGTATTCGGCTTTAACTCTGGAAAAGGACCTTAGTGTTGAAGCAATGAACGACAATCTTATGGGCATCATTAATGAGTGTGAAATAGACGTCGGTGGTAACTTCGTTAGACAGCATACCAGTAAGCTGTCACAGGACACGAAAGATCTGATTAAGAAACGCCAATGTATGAAAGCCTCTAATCCTACAGCTAGAATACAACTGGCAGAACTTTCGAAGTTAATCAACGTAAGACAGTTGACAAAAGGAAGTATAATATGGATAGATTTAAACATGCTCTCAGGAACGGAGGAAGCCTGAAAGCAGTGAAGAAGAAACTAGGAATAGGCAAGAATCAGATGTTTGCGTTACGAGACAAAGCCGGCAATATCATTACTAATATGGATGAAATAGTTCTAGTGGCTGAGGAGTTCTACAGATATTTATGCAGCACCAGTGACATCCACGACGATAATGGAAGAGGGGATAGTCTAGAGGAATTTGACATGCCAGAAGTAACGCCGGAAGAACTAAAGGAAGCCTTGGGAGATATGCAAAGGGGGAAGGTAGCTTGGGAGCATCAGGCAACAGCAGATTTGTTGAAGGATGGTGGGCAAATTGTTCTAGAAAAACTGGCCACTTTATGTACGCAAATTTCCTCATGACCTCGAGCGTACCGAAATCTTGGAAGAACACCAACATAATCTTAATCCATAAGAAAGGAGATGCCAAAGACTTGAAAAATTATAGACCGATCAGCTTACTGTCAGTTGTCTACAAATTATTTACTGAGGTTATCGCAAATAGAATCGGAAACACCTTAGACTTCTGTCAACCAAAGGACCAAGCAGGATTTCGTAAATGCTACTCACTAATAGATCATATTCACACTATCAATCAGGTGATAGAGAAATGTGCGGAATATAACCAACCCTTATATATAGCTTTCGTTGATTACGAAAAAGCATTTGATTCACTCGACACCTCAGCAGTCTTGGAGGCATTACGGAATCAAGGTGTAGACGAGCCGTATGTAAAAATACCGATATCTATAGCGGCTCCACAGCCTCCGTTGTCCTCCATAAACAAAGCAACGAAATCCCAATAAACAGGGGCATCAGGAAGGGAGATGCGATCTCTCCAATGCTATTCACGGCGTGTTTACAGGAGATATTCAGGGACCTGGATTGGGAAGAAATGGGGATATGAGTTAATGGACAATACCTTAGTAACTTGCGATTCGCTGATGATATTGCCTTGCTTAGTAACTCAGGGGACCAATTGCAATAAATACTCACCGACCTGGAGAGGCAAAGCAGAAGGAGGGGTCTAAAAATTATTCTGCAGAAAACTAAGGTAATATTTAACAGTCTCGAAAGAGAACAGCAGTTTACGATAGGTAGCGAGGCACTCGAAGTAGTAAGGAAATACATTCACTTAGGGCAGGTAGTGACCGCGCATCCGGTTAATGAGAAGGAAATAATCAGAAGAATAAGAATGGGCTGGGGTGCGTGTGGCAGGCATTCTCAGACCATGAACATTGCCACTATCCCTCAAAGGAAAAGTGTGTAACAGCTGTGTCTTACCAGTACGCACCTACGGGGCAGTAAGCTGGCGGCTTACGAAAAGGGTTCTACTTAAATTGAGTACGGCGCAACGAGCTATGGAAAGAAGAATGAGGAGTGTAACGTTAAGGGATAAGAAAAGAGCAGAGTGGATGAGGGAACAAACGCGAGGTGATGACATCTTATTTCAAATCAAGAAAAAGAAATGGGCATGGGCAGGACATGTAATGAGGAGAGAAGATAGCCGAAGGCCATTTAGTGTTTCGGACTGGACTCCAAGAGAAGGGAAGCGTATCAGGGGGCGGCAGAAAGTTAGGTGGGAGGATGAGATTAAGAAGTTTGCAGGGATAGCATAGCCACAATTAGCAAATGACCGGGGTAGTTAGAGAAATATGGGAGAGGCCTTTGCCCTGCAGTGGGCGTAGTCAGGATGATGATGATGATGCAAACAGCTTTCATGTGAGACAAACACGGATACTATTAGTGCATCATTTCCTAGCTCAGGGTAAAATGTGTGCGCTTTAATTACGAGAACCTGAAAATGCGTGTCTATATCACGAAAGAATTCCTGTATGTCAGCACACATTCGTAATGCGCGAGATTTGAATCGGCAGGCCAACCTAATGGCGGCAGCATGTGAAATAGTTTAGTTTTCGCACCTGAATGGAAGCAACCGCGGGAGTTTATTGTTCATCCTCGCTGGCAAACCCTGTATGCAGACTGCAGAGCATTATCTTCTAAGTCAGGGATGGGGACTCGCCGACATTTTCCTTTTATCTCTGTTTCACACCACATCAAAATGAGGCTCCTTAGCTGTCGCTTTTCTAATCGTCCCGTTGGAATTCATTTAGACGCTTAGATGTGGAAGCGGCCCGAGCAAGAACAGGTTGGGTTAGGTTAGGCTGGGTTAGGTTAGGTAAGGTAAGCTAAGGTAAGGTAAGCTAAGGTTATATTAGGTTAGCGAAGACAGGTTAAGGAAACCGTGAATAACATCTGTTGTTGTACGTGGTCGCGCTCTGCTGTCTCGTTGCAGCACTTTCGAGGTCGACATTGTCATCGCCATATCCTCGGTTAGCGCAATGGAGGGCGGCGACAACTGCTACGCCGCGCCACCCAATGTTGTCAGCGCACCGATGGCTAGGTTTCCGAGCTTCGTGAGTATTGTTCGACTTGTGCATCGTCACAAGTCGCATCGCGCAGCAATTTCCGAGAAGCCGAAGGACGCAAATTCGTGAACGTGTGGCAGAGTAGGCAAAGCTTGGTGCTGCGGAGATTCAGCCAAATCATATCATTGAATCCCATACACTGATTAACGATATGTTCCGAAGTACGCAGGTCAACAATGCGGGTCACAAAAGATTAAAGCGTGGGCAGAAAACAGTAAGGCAATGGGAGAGGTATAGAACGGTGACAAACAATCCGGTGTATGGACGATAACCTATTTGTTCAATTGGAGTTTGTATGCATATAGAAAGAGAAGAAAAAGATATTTTTACATAGCCTTCGTAGATATTTGTGACAGGTATGGCACGAAAACGTTGCGCACGTCCTTAAAAAATTGGTGTATGGTTGACGTCAGTATGACGTTACTAAAAAAAACTACTCGATAATAATAATAAACTGCTGATAGCACGTGATTGAAAAAAAAAAAACTGTCTGAGAGAGATCAGCGCTTGAGAAAACCTTGCTCTATAATTGCCATTTGTTGCCGTTGCTATTTATGAAATACTTGATACGCATAGGAACCAATAGAAGCAAATGATTTAAGTTAAATATGAACGGCATAAAGATTTATCTGAGGTATCATGAACACTAGACGAAGAGAACACACAATGGAAGTAGTTATTTAATTGCTGGACAAAAGGTTGCGTTGGTGAAGCAATTTCTAACAGGTTTAATGTATGCCCTCGACATTGTTTTGTTAGCGGAAAGCGAAAGAGATATTAGGCTTGTGCGGCGGGTATTCAGTGCAGAAGAGGGCGCAATTATGCTATAAATCTGACGGAGAAAAATCAGCATTGATGGCATTTATGGCACTTCTGATCAGGAAAGTGGAACTATCAGATTTAAGTTAAATGTTGAGAAATCACAATTGACGCCTCTTATCTCACCTATTATCATACCACGATTCGCCACGTTATCATGCCTATTTAGGTGTGATAACGTGGCACATTAAGAGCGAAGGTAAACAGCCACGTTTATTCAAGACAAATATCTAGGACTCTGTATCATATATTGAAAGAAATGCACAGAAGAAAACATGAACTACTCAAGGATAAGAGCAAGAGAAACTCTGGTTTAATAAAAGATTGAACGCAATGAGGGCATAACATGTGTGATTGACCGCGAGGCGGATGGAAAGTAGTCATGGTTCACGGGCTTAGGCACGGGAACTGGGTGTTGCGTTTAAACGGAAGTGGTCTAGAGACTTATCAAAGGATGGTTGGAAGGCCAGCTTAAGGTACGCATCAGGAAAGAATTACAATCGTGGCAGCACATGGAGACACAGAACGGGCGTCCTTCAAAATTCAGGAGACGCGAAGCAAAACATCCTAGAATATAACGATGCGTGAACACGAAGTAAAGTGGATGGGCACGTTTCTTTTTTTCTACTCGGGTTAACGTTAAGCATATGAAAAACATGAGCTCACGGTGCACAAAGAGTTGCCGGGTAACTAACCAGCAAACATGACCTAACGGACTGAGACAACGGCAGAGAAGAAAAGTCTGGCTAAACAATACGTCAGATATGCCGAAACACAATACTGGATCGGTACATCCCGCACGCAGGAGACCCACTGGCCGTTGGTGCGCCGGAACGCGACGTACGCGAACGAGAAGACGTTGGTGGGACTCTCGTTCGAGATGGGAACCATGGTCTACGTCTTGGAGAAGGACGCGTCCAGTCTGAACGAAAGCGCCTACTCCAAATGCACGGGCGTTGGCATGACGAGCCGCGACGCGGTAAGTTGGAACTACTACTGGGACCACCACTACTACTACTACTACTACTACTACTACTACCACTACTACTACGCAGTTCCCGCCCCTTCGTCGTCAACTGAGCCTGACTGGGGCAGAGGAGTACCGGGATAGCGGGACGCGCGAGAGAAACATTGAATCCACTTAGACTGGCGAAGTATTTTCCTGAAACGTCCGCTGTATCGGAGCAGCGGCGTTGCGCCGCCAAGCACGAGGTCACTGGTTCGATTCCCTGCCGCGGTGGCCGCAGTCTGGTGGAGGAGCAGGAATGAAAGAACTCGTGTATCGTGTTTTGGGGAGCACGTTAAAGAGGCCCAGATGTTCAAAGCTAATCCGCAGCACTCCACTACGGCCGTCCCTCGTAACCCACTGAATTTTCGGGACGTTAAACCTAACAATTATTTTTACTACCTTAAACTTTTTGCTTAATTCCTTTTGGTTTAGGAACAAAAACTGTCAATTACTGGAGGACGTAGCGCATTTCAGGAGACTAGTGGCTAGGAGACTAGTGGCACAGGAAGGGTACCACATTTCTAGAAACTGTGCTGAATGAACGATGTGGAGAGACGCCATAAGAAAGTACTATTACGTGTATGACGTTTCTATTATCCGTGGTTGACACTACTTACAGCTTATAAACGCAACTGGTTAAAAAAAGACTCTGCTCTATTGAAAGACACACTATGGAAATCGTGGGGATGTAGAGTGTCGCTTGCCTTTACGTAAGCATGCCATTGTATTTAGTGTACCTTTCAGATACGATGGCCAATTTGGAAGATTTCTTATTTAGTATCCGCATCCTCTAATTATGAACGACGTTAGGTCTATACAGCGCAAGCGCATCGCACTCGTATTAACAAATATGTCCACGCTTTCCTTTACTATACGCACTAGTCTAGCGCTATCGTTGTTGAGGCGTTTTTTAAAGTAGCCATGAAATGTGAATGTAGTAAACACGCGCAGCTGAATCTACAGCATGTATCAAGGTTTGCGGCGTCAAGCACTACATGTGGCTCCGTCCTCTGCTCTTTTTTTTGCCTTTGTTTTCCGTGCGTTACGTATCTGCAGCACGTTACGTATGCACGTTACGTTACGTTACGTTACGTTACGTTACGTTACGTATGCAGCATATGCTGCATGAATAGACGGGCTACTTGCGTTTTCGTGTTTTATAACTTCCACTCAGTATAAGCGAGCGAGATGGGAGCGCATAGTCGACCGGCGTTTGTTTCAGATCTGTGGCAACAGGTCGCGCGCCAAACCCGCAGAGCAACTCCTGAAGGAGCCGTACATCATATACGGGACGTTCTTAACCAACGACAACAAAACAACTCACGTCGCCTTCGCGGAGTACCACACCACGGGTCGAGACAAGGTGAGCACGTTCCGTTGCCTCAGAGATTCGTTCTCCGGTTGTGCTGCCTTCCAGATCCGATCTCGGAAGCCACGCCGCGATTCCGCCCGATCTCCGAGGCTGCCTTCATGCCATATGTGTACCTCAGAAGCTTTCCTTCGAGTGGTCTATAGTTTTAGAAGCTGTTTTAGAAGCTGCCGCCTCACCACCTTCTGCTGGAATCTACAGACATGACCTCCGAGATCGGGCGCTCGCCGCCGGATCCCGGAGGTCATGCTACAGTCAGAGAGTTTGTTTTAAGAAATTCTACAGGGAACTCTGGCACTATAGTGTCGACGTGAGCTTCAAGCATCGCGGTTCAGCCAGCATGGGAATGACGGTTATTGAGTGCATGAACTTGCCTAAATCTATGGCTTCAAGCGGTTTCATGACTTTGAAAAGTCGTCATTTTAATCGAGGTATTGCATTATATATGCAGGAATTCAGAGTGATTATCCATGGTCGGAACACCTTATCGCCTTCGGTGTTTAGAAAAACAGGATTGCTTCGAAATTTGGACCATTACAGGTAGACAGAGCGTAGTGAAATAAAGCCAGAAGAACGTCTGAAGCCGCAAGCACGAAGTTCAGACAAATCCATACACTAATCATCGATCGTCTTGCACCAGATACCCTTTTTATTATCTCTTAGAGGAAGATCTGCGGCTGTAGTCGTCCCTTTCCACTTGGTTTTCACCTCTGTGTATTGAGCGGGCAGACGGGCTGCAGTGCCCATGCACCCACTGAATTTATTTCGTTATTTTGAATACACTAAAGGCCCTGAAAGGCCTTTAGGGTATTCATAGGGGGGGGGGGATACAATTCACACATGATATATGTACCGCACCTAGTTCTTTGTCCATGGGCCTTTCCGTTAACGATTTTTCCTTCCCCTGCAATCTTTTCTAATAAATCAGTCGTTAGGAGCCCTTGCTCGTGTTTTTTGTTGTTGTCGTTGTTGTGTGTATGGCATAACACCGCGACTCTAGTATTTAATTACCCTTCATAACCCACTCTGCACTTGCAGGGGCTTTAAACCCGACATTTTATTTCTTATATGAAATTTAAATTCTGGAGTTAGATCTACGTGCCGAAACCACGATATTATTACGAGGCTCCCTCTCGTGGGGGACTCCGAATAATTTGGCTGACCTGGGGTTCTTTAACGCTCGGCCGATGGTCGGTGCATGAGTGTTTTTGCATATCGCCCTCGTCGAAATGCGGCTGCCACAGTCCAGGTTTGAACCCGCACCCTCGGTTTCACCAGCATAACACCCAAGTTACTGCACCACCACGGCGGCATTTCTCTCTTATCTTTTTTGTAAGTTGCCTTAACCACTTAGTGCCCCGAACGCAGTTACACATGGAGGAAAATAAAACTTGCTCACCCTTATTTCTGGCCACGGAGAATGCATTTCTAAAAAGAAAAAAGAAAAATAATTAAGTGTTATTTAAGTTATGACGTATTTAGGAGAGTACTTAAGGGCCCCTGAAACGGTTCGGACAAATTTTGTAGGCGCGTAGGGTACAGCTTAAGTAGAACATTCGCACCACAATTTAAGTGAAGCGTTACGTATTAATGGAGCTGCAAGCGATTAGAAGTTACCCTCCTCCCTAGCTATGCTTTTCCTCCTCAACTCGCTCGCCGAGCGAGCGGCGCTAAGCTCCGCCTTCACTGGTTCAGCGTCACGATGCGACGTCATATCGCTCACTTCCGGTTGTTTAGGAGCACGCCCCCTCCCGCGCGAGACCTCTCCGCTAGCCGCTTGGCCGTCGACCGAGAGCTATCGAAGCAGCGTCCGTTGCGAGCATTCTGTCGTAGCGCCGAACGTGTCCGGTACTCCGCTAAAAACAGGCAAGCTGGTCATTTCGGCAAATGACTGGAGGCATAAACTCAAGCTGATGAAGGAACTTTAGCGTAGACGTACGTGAGCAGCCTGATCGGTCTGCACGGTCCAGACACTTGCTGGCGCAGCGCTTAACCAGTCAAACAAAGCGCTAATATTGCTCTAACCAAGTGTAAAGCATTTTAAACATTTATAAATCAACGTGTTGATGATTACACTCCTGCGAAAAATACACACCAGCAGCAAAGAATACATTTCGTTGCTGCTACTGTGTATGGTTGAGCTCTGTGCCACCAGGTGGCTGCACTGTGCAGACCGTTCACATTTGCCCTTCTGCTCATCTCGTGGCTCATCCCGGCACAGTCAAGCGGCCAGACCCTGTCCCCTTGCGCTTGCGTTTGCCCTAATACTGGACTCGCGGTTTGCAGGTCGCTAGGTTTGCAGTCCACAAGGCAACAAAGTCGAATCATAGTGCTCGCGAAAAGACTGAGACCGACTCTGACCGCGGAGCTCTCGTCAAAATGGAGTACGTTGAGTACACAAGCAGACGACACTTGCTGTGTGCCGGAAGTGCTGAAGTGTACTAAAAAACTATTCTTGTGTATTCTCTTTAAGTTATTTTCTTTTTACAAAAACAAAGTAACTAACATTCCAACTATTACGAGCATCATTTGTTCACCATAAAGTTGGAAAAATTATCGACCACGCGCCCTGGTCAGCCAATCAGATAGCTCGCCCATGTGACGTAATATGGGTTATTTGCATCATATGGGTAGGGGCGGCTTAAAATTCCGCCGAGCAGTGCGCTGCGATCGGCAGCGATGTGTATTTTTAAAACCTTATAATAAATTACACGCTTTACGCAGAGCACTTAGATGCATCAATTAATGATCAGAAGAACCTACTCTAACGACTCAGTACGTTTGTAGAAAATCGTCAAAATCGTTTCAGGGTCCCTTTAATTCGTAGTCAGTTCACCATGTTAGCCACAACTCAGAACTCGCTCCGACATGCCGAAACGCCGACGTAGCCTATGTGTGGAATTCCCATGGCCTACGTTAGAATTTGGGGATATCTGTAGATTGCTTAAGCTTTGCAGAGTTATTATAACGAGAACTTGCTTTACGTTACCGTACAATCCCATCCTATATTTTCCTTAGAACTTTCATTGCAACTTTCCTTTCGCCTCAATAATCTGTGCCGAACTCCTAAGTTAAACTAGTATTACTTTACCTCGCATCGCTGTATGTTGATATGCATGCAAACTTATATTGCGTTTGGTCTCAACTTGCAACAACTGATACGTTCACTTTTGGCTTCTGCTTAGGTTACCATGATACCAGGTGTGTTAGCAAGCCGGGTTAGACCCCAGTCACGCGGGACAAGCTTTCCCTCATCTGCCCGACACAATTTGTCCACTACAGTACTTCCCACGTAAAGCACTTGGTGTAAATGCTGTGCGATTTTTTTTTTTTGTTGTTGAAGAGTTTGAACATAACCGAGTGAGACTCACGCTTTGGCACGCAGTACGTCAAGGCCCGTAGGAAGTACGGCTCTATACGACGCCGGGCGGCTTGGCTGCTCTTCAACGTCCACCTGGGAGACGTGAGAAAAAAATGCGGCTCCGACGCCTTCGGCATAGTGAAATTCATCTGCCAGGACATTCGGGGTTCCAAGAAGTGTGACTGATAGGGGACGCCCTTTGGATTCGGCCGGGCGGCCCAAACTACTGCGCCTGCATGGGCTCCGTCAACGTGCTATATACCGTGGTGGACATTTTGCTGAACGAAGATAAATAATTTGCGCTTCTTTATTTCCGCCATATTTCCCCGCGTTCTCTGTTTCACGCGAATGCACGCTGGGAAAGATGCCGAGGGGCGTCGTGGAATTAAAAGCCCTGAACGGGAAAGCCACAGAACCGCGATGAGTTGTTGCTCTGGCTTGCTGTGAAGCAGACACACACCTGCACCTGCACGCCGATCTCGCTTAGTTATAAAGTCCTCGATAAAGGTGCAAGCAACTACAGAAGATTCGTGGGAGGCCCAGCTGACAAGAGCAAGTCCTGATAGACAGCTACGGCTGGTGGACAGGCCTATAGACTATCAGCACAGAGCCACAGCTACCTGCAGCAGGGTGGCTGCCCACCTTCGGGCATGAGCAGCTTTGTCCCCGAAATAAAGCTTATTCACTCGCTCGCCCGTAGTTAACTGCCAAGTTTAGCCTTCTTAAATGTCCTGTCACCCTCGGCAGATGAGAAAGAGTGCCTGGGATCTTCTGTATGCACCGGCGTGCCTTATAAACTGCTCCTTTCCAAGATAAGTTGTAGCACAAGCATCAGTGGCACAATAAGGAAGGAAGGAAATCAACTTTATTCGAGGTCCTGCAGCCCGCGAGAGCTTTGGGCTCTCATGGAGTGGGCGTCTCCCACGACGGAACCGGGAGGTTGAGTTTCCTGGCGGCGTCAATAAACCTTAAATGTAATTACGTATGCCTCTTACTGCGCTGTGCATGCACATGTCATCAATATTCTTCCCTCGACAAGAGAAATACAATTTTTAATGGAAGAAAGTTGGAGAGGTTGAACCGAGTGAAGCATCGCCAGCCTGCTATTCCGCTGTCTGGAAAAGAATTGGGGGGATAAGAGGGATAGGGTGTGCAGGCAAAGGAAGCTGTTGTTGTTGTGAAGAATATGATAATGATGACGGTTGCACAGCGTATACCGTTTCTGTGCAACGCGTACGTACACACTTCACAGCGTAGCACAGTCCTCATCGCGGGCTGAGGCTACTCTAGGCTACTGCCACGTATACATAGGAGACTGTGTACAGCATGAAAGCGTTTGCATCTGTTAACGCCACTTGCGTATAAAAACCAGACAGTAGCAGCCGCGGGGCGTCGATTACTTGTCGATCGCCGCGGGGCTTTGATAACAGAGTCCGATGGTAATTTTTCGGTACGCTGTAGTTGCTCGCGCTGACACGTCAAGGCCCATGTGCGCGGTGGCAAGCGTGGCCCTACATGCGATTTCGGGCTTGCGCTTCTTGCTTGAAGCAGTGGCCAGGAAAAATTCGTCGATGCCGTTTCAACTTCCTTCTTCAGGACCTGCGACATCGGAGCCAGGAAGCTCTCGATTGGACCTACAGCTTGTCAAGTTCGGCAACGCCATCGCTCTAAACGGCGACAGCGTCAAAACTGACGCTGCCGCCTCTTCATGTGACATGATTTTCTTGCTCATTTGGTTCACTATTTTCATATCCCTTTTCTGTTTGAGGATGTGCTAGTGTCGTCTGCTACTGCTGCTACCTCGCTAACTCATACGGGTTTTGCGACATTTAGACATTGCGTTGCATCTCCGCGTTTTTAAAGTGAGACCGCCAATGACAATAGTAAAGGGGGAGTAAAATTTATAATAAATCCACTCGAACAACGTTGTCTACCATCTTTTTCCTACTTTGTTGGTGGTTGTCTTACAGAGTATATATACAACAACTGGGGTCATTGTATGTATGTTCCACTGGATATATGTTTAAATATATCACTTGAGTCATTGAGAATGTGTATAAGTGGGCATGTGCCATTGTGAACATTCTTGGCCAATCCCGTAGAGTGGGCATCTTCCGTTGGCTTAGGTGCCCGAATAGACAAGCAGAATTAATTAATTAATTAATTAATTAATTAATTAATTAATTCATTAATGAAACATTTCATTTTCACGAAGGAGGTATCGCGGCAAAGGTGGAGCCCTCAGTCCAGGGGCCCTGTGGCCTTTGCCATCTTGCGCGCTCTGTCGGTCAGCTACAGGCGGCTGCAAGTGCAGTCGGCATCGCAGAATGGAGAGGTTCGCAACACATAAGTGAAGAACTGGGCAGTGGAAGTAGCCGAGTGACGGAGACAGCTAGAAGACAAGTGTACAAAATGGAACCAGAGCCGCATTGGGCGAGGGGCACAGAGCTCCATAGAAGTGAAGATGTGGAGGTGAAGACATTTCAGTAAACATCAAAGGAAGCTTAGCTTTTAACCGCTTCAACCATATGCATGGGATCCACCCATTTCATCTCTCCTCGTTATTGTTGCGGTCTCCTTCAGCAGTGGTTCGCAATAGAAACAAAATATTAGGTCCTTCCTTCCCGTTAACATAGTGGTTCCAGTGCCCGCTCATCGGCGTATCGTTCGCTCTGTGTACGTGCTAATCATCGGAGTAATCATCGCCAACAAATAAACACGTGCTCTGCTCAACTTTAGTCATCCGGTAGTGGGTATATGTGAATTTTCTTTGAAATGAAGAAAGCACTACGCTCGGCATAGCGGTTACCTCTCGGTTTATCCATATTGAATCACGCGTACAAGAAGGTTTGCAATGCACATAAATCTTTACTTGTGACTACCGCTGACTGAACTGTTATCATTCCTTCGTTTTCTTCATCTCATTTTGTTCATTTAGAACACGGAAGCTACTTCGTTCTCATCTGACTTTCAAACTCATGTTATGCGGCTAGATTCATTTATTGGGCTTCAAAATCCAATTAATGGTTTCTTAAGTGCACCACTAGGTTCTTGGACAACATCTCCCTAAGAGGAATGCACTTTCATTTTATGATAATCGTCATTATAGTAGCAGTTGCGCGCTGACCCTGCTGTGACCTCTGTCCAGGCTCGTTTAACGTTTACGTCCAGACCTCGCAAGGCACGTACACATTTTGCCATACAAAGTCGAGCCATGGCAAACGTTCGCTCTGCGACGTAAGATGGCTGTAAAGCCACTGAATCTGTCTCCCAGGAGTCGTGTTTAGCTAGCTGCGTTGAAAGGACGAAACAGAAGAAGGCTGAATGATTACAATGGATTGACCACAGCGTGACGGCGACGGCGTGAAGATGATGGTGTGACGTCCACGGAAGGACGACGACGTCATTATGACGTCAGTGTGCGAATGACGACGTCAGCGTACGACGACAACGACGACAGAGGGATTAGGACAGCGCGACGGCGAAGTCGCTGGCGCAACGCCGACGAGCATGATACGACGAAGAAATGACCAAGACGACACCATAACAGAGGAGCATATTATTGGGGCGCGCGCCGTGAAGGCGAAATGTTACGGAAGCCGGGCGTTGTTGTTGCCCACCGAACGTGCAAGTCATAATCACTAGGGGGATTGGCCAATTAAGAAATGGGTGGAATATTGCAAGTTACAATAAAGAACACATTTTCAGGACTGCCGTGGAGCTAGTGCTGTTCCAAACACTGAACTACGGGTTGAAATAAAGCAATAACAACGGGAAACACCAATAATCAATAACTGAAAGGTAAACAAAGAAGACAGAAAAGGACACACATTTAACAAGGCGTTTGGTTCGCTTCCATAAGAAATTCCCGCAAAGCGGAGCAACATCCCTGTAGCTGAATCCCAGAGTAGAGGCCCCAAAACGAAAGAATAACAGGCACTGGTATGTCCAGGACAAATCTTCGAAGAGTTAGTTCCAATGCTTTATTTCTTGCCGCATCAGAGTGGCCACGAGATCGCAGGAAGCCATGAATCGTTTCTTTCTGATTACAAAAAGCGCAGAGAAGGGAGCGCACCAAACCTGATCTGTGTAAGAAAAAGTTTAGGGAGGGATTGCGGCAACATAATTTTGTGAGGCGCATGGCTGAAGGCGACTTCCAACCAGAACCTTCTCCAGCCCAGTACACATACGTCGCATCTATACCCCGAACCGTACCCAGATGACTTGTGTAAACTATGTAGGACAGAACACACCACCCTAGAACACATTCTTTGCTGGCCATAATTACCAACGGGCAATGAAACCCAATATGTCAATACTGCACAAATCAAACATGGGCTACCCGAAATCACATTCTTTGGGGACGCGAGGGCTTACCCCTTCCCAGGTCGCTCCTGCCAGCTCCATCACAACAGACTTGGGAGGAGCTGCTCAGAACGCCGGATCAAAAACTGCAAAAAGCCCTCGTTGTCTGTGCCGAAAGGGTCGCTCCTCGTGAGGGGCCATCCTAGGGCTCGGACCTGCCAGATCATAACTGAACAGAATCTTAACAAAGTTGTTACCACCACCACCTATGGGAATGCGCACATGTACAGGGTAAAAATTCAGTCTCTTCAGAAAAGCTAGGGGCGCGGTGGAAAGCCGCGCTGATCAGCTCAGGTCTGCAAGACCAACTATATGGGCCATCCAGGAAGCTCGAGAGGTGGCTGGGAGACAGGGACTCTCTGCCTCACCTGGCACGGCCTAGGCCCCAGGCCTCAATCAGCTGGTTTCTTCAATAAAGTTGCTTCACGCACTCACTCACACTTCAAGCATCGTTGTGTTGCAGAACTCGCTACGCCGTGGGAGTGCCAGGTGCTTATAATCTGGAGAAGCCGTGAGTACTTGGTCTTGTAAAGCTGCTGTATTTGAACGCATCCGGAATCTAGCCGCCGTGATGGATGCTGTCATGATTGCACTGACCCAGAAAACGTGTCAACGAGCGTTGCTTGCTAGCTAGTTTGCTCTTTACACACAATGGCACTTTCTCTCTGCGAGGGATTGGCCAAGAAGCCTGTGGTTAAAAGAGGAGTGGATATAAAATTTAAAGAGGAAAGTAAAGCAATATAACGGCGAACACCTACATATCGAAACAAACCAATTTTATGGAGACGGTTCTCGACGACCTGCCAATTCTAGGAGTATTAATACTCCTACCATACACACGCGCGTATACGCACGTGTGTATGGTAAAAACAGCCTTTTCCAATGTTTTCCTGTGGGAATCCAGCGCGTTTAGTTGACACCGGATTGCACTGTGGACGCTGGCGTTCGCTGGGAGTCAATGGCACACCGGTGAGGCCGCTGGAAAAGAGCTGGGTCACACTGGACGAGACGCTGGTATTACTATATTATGGGGCACACTGGTACGCGCGGTAAACGCGCTGGTTCTCGCTGGAGTTCGCCTGCGCACAGTGGAAGTTGCACTGATTGCGTTTCTGCCGCAACGGTTACATTGCGTATGGAGTAGGCGCTGTTGAATAATGAATACTTGATGCAGTTTTATCAGGAGATAAGGGTATACCTTGAGGCCAGCAGTGCATGTTTCGTGTGGCAGCGTGGAAAAAAAATGTGCGTGGGCTGTTCTGTTTGTAAATGCATATATGTGACAATGAGAAAAAGAGAGAGAGAGTTAGAGAGCCCTTATTTCAAGCATCGAGGTGATTGCTTGTGGCACTGAAGACAACTTTTTTTCAAGTCTATTTTGCCGCATTTCGATGGGAGCGAAGTGCAAAAACACCCGTGTATACATAGATTTAGGTGCACGTTAAAGAACCGCAGCTGGTCCGAATTGCCAAGAGTTTCCCAATACTGCTTGCCCCATAATGAGATCGTGGTTATGGCACGTAAAACCCCCTAATTTAATTTCAATTTGCTAATCTCTCTTTTGACTGTGCGGATAGCTATGCTCTTGGACGAAACCGCGCAAGCGCAGGTGAGGAGCCTGGTCGGCATTTGTTGATTTTCCGTGTTACGCCCGCAGTCTATAACAAGTATTGTTGCGTAGATTTGAGTATTTGCATGCTGGAAAACCCGCATTCGCTTGTGTACGTGGTATTGGTTCAAATTTATTCTTTAGTGCCCATCATCAAGCAAATTGAGAATTTTCATTTTCGCTAGCCGCCTTAAATAATTCTGAAGTTTTACGTGCAAAAATCAT
The DNA here is from genome assembly GCF_038994185.2 of Dermacentor albipictus. Classification (NCBI taxonomy): domain Eukaryota; kingdom Metazoa; phylum Arthropoda; class Arachnida; order Ixodida; family Ixodidae; genus Dermacentor; species Dermacentor albipictus. The sequence continues at coordinate 35,856,180 of NC_091827.1, read as the reverse complement.
GATCTGATTACGAGGGATCCACATTTGCGTCCAACTTCTTTAATCATGCATGGTTACTGACGCAGTTGCTACGAGGGTGGCCCGGTCGTTACGAAGTTTTACACACGCAGCAATGCAAATTAGCCCGTTCCTTCAGCATGTCCTTTATGCATGCCAAAAAGTATATTCACGATAACGGTGGTAGTAAAGGAATAGCGTGCTAATTAAACTTATGTGATTCGATGCGATGACCTAAAACTATATCGGGCGATTGTTTCGGGGTCGCCTACGAGAAGACTGAACAGAGAGGACGCGAGAGTGTGCAGATGCACCCAGGGTGCGAAAACTAAAGAGATGTAGAACATGTGCAAGAAGAAAGTTTTACTGGCATGGTAAAATGTAGGAAAATACCCGAGAAGGGTCGAAATTCGGCCTTGTTGGTACGACATAGTGCAAGTGAGCGCATAAAACACAGACGACGGGGGACAGTAGCGCGTGTGTTGTATGCACTGTTTGCCCCTGAGTTTCGCGCTTCCCTTGCGAAAGGAAAATGCTGATATGCATTCCAACAGAGTACTAGACCACGCTTCGCTGTCAATTCATGGCACACGACTAGGTGATCGAAGCGTTTTTCGCACACATATATTCTGTCGGCTGAAGGGATCGAAACTTCCTCGGGATCGCACACACTGGTCAGGCGATCATCGTCTTTTGGGGAAAAAAAAAAAAACAAGAGCTTAGCTTTGCAGGACTTGTACCCCGTATTAGAATGCGGGACCAAGCAGTTTCTTTTTCGTTATGCGCCAAAATACTCGACACATTGCTGAGAAAGCGCGCGCAAACGGACCATGTGACCTCATTTTCCCCTTCCCCTCGAGGACCCGAACTACTCGTGCCTTTTACAGGCTGAGCGCCGGAGATGATCTCTCCACGGCGCCACCGCCCAGTTCATGCACATCTCACATTATTCCACCGTGGGCGCGAACACTGGCGAGCAGGCAGGCGGCAAACCTCTGCGCATGTTGTCCATGCTCTAAAGAAAAAATAATTAAGGCCACCTGGTGTTGGCGCCGTAGACTACTGGCAGCAATGGATTCGGAGCAACTGCGTGGGCATCGCAAATACAAGCGGATGTGGCATGGCCATATTTTCGAATCTCGGAAGCCATGGCTAAGTGGAGCGCTCTTTGAGGAACAGCCGGCAGATGACAAGAGTGGTCTGCGGCGTCGACAGGATGGATGGATGTTATGAGCGCCCCCTTTGGAACGGGGCGGTGGGTTGCGCCACCAAGCTCTTGCTATTATACTGCTTAATGTCCTACCTAAGTTAAAAAAATAATAATAATAAACACTATGAATTTCCACATCCAAATTTTCTGATCGCCTATTGCTAACTGTGCTTGCTAACTGTACGCCGCCAAACAGAGAGGACGCCCATGCGCATGGGATAAATATTATGAAGCCGAAAAGAGCTACGTCGACGCACTGCGTCACGCTAAACACTCCTTTTATCACAATAATCTACCAAACCTGTTAATCAATAACCCGAGGCAATTTTGGAGAGTTTCAAACGATAGCGAAACGCGCACTATTAAGATAACTAACGAATCGAACGAAATTATTAATGATTCCGATTGCGCCGAGGTGTACAATTCGGCCTTTGCTTCTGTGTTCACAAACGAATCTAATGCGCCTCCCATTTCGTCATCGCTTAGTATAAACTCGTTAATGCCAGCCATTGCTTTCAATGCAGACGGTATTTGTGCAATCATTGACAAAATCAAGTGTTCATATCTTCCGCCATAGACGAGATTAACCCAAAAAGTTTAAAATACTTATAAGCTTATTTCTGCAGCCTATTTGTCCTTGATATTTGCCCAGTCTCTTTCTTCAGGTTTCATTACAGATGACTGGAAAATTGGGAAGGTCGTTCCAGTTCACAAATCAGGTAACAGAAACTCGCCTCTTAACTACCGCCCCATCTCCCTAACAAGTGTCCCCTGCAAAATCATGGAACATGTCATCTACTCTCTTATCATGAATTTTCTTGACTTGAATCACTTTTTCCATCCCGCCCAGCACGGATTCCGCAAAGGTTTCTCCTGTGAAACTCAGCTGGCCATTTTCCTGCACGATGTTCACACTAACCTTGACAGTAACATACAGAATGACGCAATTTTCCTGGATTTCTCTAAGGCCTTCGATAAGGTTCCTCATCAACGGCGAATATTGAAACTGACAAGACTTAATTTGCATCCTGATATTTTGAATTGGATCATCGAGTTTCTTAGCAACCGCTCCCAATCTGTCATTATAAATAATCACCTATCTAACCCTGTGCCGGTAACATCAGGCGTCCCTCAAGGATCGGTTCTTGGCCCTCTATTATTTTTCATATATATATTAATGACTTACCTTCACGTGTGTCCTGTAATATCGGAATGTTCGCCGATGATTGTGTCATTTATCGAACTGTACGTAACACCAGCAATCAAACAGCCCTGCAGAAAGACCTCACCAACATACTAACATGGTGTGACGATTGGTTAATGAAACTTAATGCACAAAAATGTAAAGTTATGTCTTTCATTCGTAGCAGTAATCCCCTGGTATTTCCCTACCAAATTAGAAGCATGCCTCTCGAACTAGCAGAGTCCTATAAATACCTAGGTGTCACTGTATGCAATGATCTGTCTTGGCATAAACATATTTCTAACATCATATCATGTGCTAATAAAACACTAGGTTTTTTAAAACGTAATCTCCGCCAGTCACCTCAAAACGTAAAACTGCTTGCCTACAAGTCCCTTGTTCGGGCAAAACTTGAATATGCATCTGCCATTTGGAGCCCGCACCAAACATATCTCATCACCTCACTTGAATCTGTTCAGAACCACGCTACAAGGTTCATTCACTCACAACATTCATATGATGTCAGTATTTCCGCACGTAAAACACAATCCGGACTATCTAATCGCCGACGCATTGCAAGTCTTGAGCTCTATCACAAGTTCTTTTTCAGTACCCTTCATCATGCGCCATACATCGTTCCTGCGGCACGCTTCTCTCACCGCACCAGTCATCCGCAGCAAGTCGCACGGCCACGTGCCCGAACCACTCATCTTTCCGCCTCATTTATTCCTCCAGCAGCTAAAGACTGGAACGGCATTCCTGCTGACATTGTTAGCATCACTTGCCTGTCTTCATTCCTACAGCGTGTGCTTAATCACTTTGAATATAACTTTATGAAGTGTACCAAATGTGGAACTTATGTTAAACCCACCCCTTATGTAATAACATCATATTGCGAAAATTGCCATAGCACACTAGACGTACATCACTTGCTCTGGCCGTGTGGTCGGACCCACACAAACAAGGATCAAGACTCCGCCAGGCTACAAGAAGCATTACGCAGCACGGACCTGGCGGAGCAGCTATGGGCCGTCCAGCGAGCCCATGATGCGGCCAGGGAGTTACAACTCCCGGTCCTAACGTGGGAGTAGCCCGCTCTATGGGACCTTGCGTCCCGTAGCTCGCAGGACCTCTCATTAAAGTTATTCATTCCAAAAAATTATGTAATACCCCCTCCGGAGGTCTTTAAGGACAATAAACTGAACTGAACTGAATACCACGACACCTTATTTTCTTACACTAAATTTAAAAACTAAATTGTTGCCTTACTGTTTACAGATATTAGCCAGACGTTGCAAATCAGGACGCCTTGACAACAGCGCCGCAGTTCAAACGGAGAGAAGCGGTAGTATCGAGGCATCCTAGCGGCGCGTATAGACAGTAGACTTTGACGTTGCCTTCGGCTCCAAGCTCGGCGTCCTCAGCTTGTGGTTAGGGCGGGCTAGTGCCCTTCTAGTAAGTGCCGGCAGGTGGCCAAGGATGACGAGCTCCAAGCTTCAAGCGTTACGGCGCCGGGGGAGGCACGGTGCGGAAACTGTGGCATCCAGCTTGTGCAAGCAGAAAGTGGCCTTAAACAGCACGGCTCGCAGGACTGCCGGGGTTCACAGTCCTCGAAGTGTTGCCTCTGGGCTCCGTGACGTTAGAACGGCTGGCCGGGCATATTCAACGGTTCTGGGAACGGTGGTTTTAGGAGTATCACTCCCTAGCTCCGGGGAAACGTCACTCCCATCACATTGAATCAGAGCTTTTCGAGAATTTTGGGACCACCAGCACGGGCTTTCGTACCAAATTTCGAACACGGTGACCTTAACGCTGTCGCGTTAAAAGACAATGAGTCACGCCACAGTGAAGCGCAGAAATTGATTTTTTTTTGTTACATTTTTATCTTGCTCCTTTCAAATCGCCTGCGTTGTATCAGCATCCCTGGCCTGACGGAAGAAATGCTTTGCAGAAATTATCTTCGAGCTCGAAAGGCTCGAGACCGCCGCATGTCTTTCCCGTGTCTTCCAGGTGCACGTTGAACAACATCCATGCCACTCGACTGCGAAGGTTGTCGCTGCCAGTTCCGCCACTTACGTTCAAGAACTGCAAAAAAAAAAGACAAGGCATGCCGTGCGCTCCGCAAAGCGTGTACTCTTGAAAGCCGACTGTGACAAAATTTTTGGAATGCGTAGTATATTATGCCTAGTGTGAGATAGTGTCGATGTCGAGGAACCTCCGTGCAAAATTTGACGTTTGAAATACGAACAGTAGTGTCATGCAAAGCTCTAAAAAAAAAAATAGCCGCTTCCGATACCGAAACTGAAAAAAAAAAAGCCATCCATCACCACTTGCCATAAGTGACGGATAGCCTACAACTCGCTGCTTATCAGCGTGACCTCCGAGATTCGGGGCCGGCCGCGGCGGCCCGCGGTTTCCTGGGAAAATATCTGAGGCGGCTAGCTAGGATATACGTCGTAGTGGCAACTACACCAGCAGCACGCCCCGTCTGCTTGGGTGCTGTTTAGAGGCTGATAAGAAAAATGTAAATTGCCCTTTTTTGCGTTACAAAAGCACAATAATCCACCCTGAGCTCTTAAAATTCTTATGGAGTAGTAGCTGCGTGCCAGTCTACAATGAACATACAGCCGCAATAATATTTCTAAATGTGTTGGGGTAGTAGAAAAGATACAGGGATTTGGTGAACGACTGTACATGTCCGCCGCGGTTTCTGACTACACCGCAGTCAGTTTTAGGTGACAATTTTAGCTTGTCCGTAAATGTCATTACCGTTTGCGGTATACCGGGTTACCAGGGTGGTGTACGGCCGCATCAATGCCGGTACCGCGTTACGCAGAGTTTAACCAGATAGCGCACAAAGCTAATACTTCACTGACCTACTGTACTGTACACAAGTGCTGTTTTAAAGCGTTGGTAGCGGAAAATTCCGTAACGAGCGCCCCCTTTATGATTTTTTATCACCGAGAACACTCACGCGATACAAGAACAGTTCGCATTGTAGTTGAGCAAAGTGTCCCGCGATGTCGCAATCAGCATTGACGTTGTCGTCCACGGCTGCGGTAGCCCGGTAATCCGTAAGCGAAGAGAAGTTTTCGGACAAGCAAAAGCTTTGCAATATTAGAGAGCTTTAGCTTGCCTTGGAAAATTCTTAATGTTTGCGGTTTATCGGGTTACCGGTAAAGTGCGCAGACGCAAGAACGCTGGTAGCGACATCTACTGATGCTTCAGTTAACCTCAACACCTTAGACACGTGTCCGCGTAAGATGAGTTACTGAAAAAAATTGACTCGCCATTCCGCCTCTCCGAGAGTGAATGTCCAGCGAAGCTTTTGAATATCACCACTACAGCAGGTGAGGCTGGTGCAGTGCTTTATTGATGGCTCGGATGCTTGTTTTGTTTGAGCTTGTTCTTTGTTGAAATGTATGCTGTTCTCTTTGTTGTATGGGTGATATCAGTGACTGCACGCACTGTTCGCTTCACTTTGCTGAGGGATGGTGTCCTCTGCCTTACGGGGGTGCGAGCCATTGCATTTTTTGCGTGCTCACGGGGGGTATGATCAATTGCTGCTTACGATAGGTGCTTGTTTAGAGCTTGCTCTTCAGTGAAACGCTCGCTGTTCGGTACTTGTATGCATGATTAGACAATGTACGCAAGGTTCGCTACACTTTGCTGTGTGCTTGTAGCCTCTGCAATACGGGGGCGGGGGTGGGATGAGCGATTGCATTTTTGCTTGCTTAGGGGGTTATGCAGACTACCCAGAGGCTAACAGCTCCGCTGTAAAAAAAAGAGATAAAAAACATATGTTCACGATTATGCCGCTGGCGAAAATTTACACCACCTGCAATGCAGAGAAGTTACCTGGCTAGTGCAATAATTATTCTGTTCTTGTTTGAATAAGTTCTGCGCCACCAGTTGGCGCCGCCAACCGGGTCATCTTCTGTGTAACCCGGTAATCCGCAAAGGGTAAAATGTTTGCGGAAAAAAATTTATCCAGACGAATGACGACCTCACGCTTACGCTGCTATGTACTGACCCTTTCAGTGGCAGTGTGCAGGTAGTCCGTGAAGATGACTCTCCTCTTGTTACCGGCAGTCGGGAACACACCGTACGTGAGGTGCGGTGCGGCCAACTTTTGCTTGTCTTTGTCGACGACCTTCGCCGATCCGCAGAGCTAGAACGGAACGCCAGCAGTCGACGGCGAATCAGTACCCTCGAAGCCCATTAGAAAGCAAGAAGGCAGGTGCAGATCCGATGCACATGATGACATTTAATGTGAGGCGAAAGTTTTAATTGTAGCGGTTCGATAAATGCTGACGGTGTGCCAACATTTGAAACATTCCAATAACGAATCGAATGTTCCCCTATTCGACTGCGTCTTCCAATCGAATAGTCGCTATCCGCAATTACGAAGGCCTTTCGAGTAGTTTCCGAATATTTGAAATCGCCAACTGTACGGGATCAAGCATAACAGTGAACGAAAAGTGCAATAAATTTCATCCATGACTACAGATACATACGAGAATTTAGATGCAATGGAGAAGACTACGTCGCCCAGGTAACCAGAATTTTCCTGCTAAACCGCTGTCACACACACTCACCAATGAATCCTAAGCGTGCGAATAAACTGCCCATTCGTTCGGAATGCTCAACTGGCGCTTTTAATATAGAACGATTCATAATGCGCCATATTATGACAATCTTGCTAACGTTGATCTTATAGTAGTACGTGAAGCGCTGTTTATAGTAACGGTCAAAATGACCTGCTCAATATTCGGAAATTATTCGACATTAGACTCACTTCGCTTCTGGCACTTTTCGATTTGTATTCAATTTGGTTTCCAAACTTCCCCTTCGCGTACACTTCCATTACGCGCTATGTGCAACCAAATTCGATGCTTGCAATAATATTTATCGTCGATGCAGCGACGAAGTGAGGACCATAAGGTGATGTATGATGGTTGTCGAGGGCTGAATGGTGATGAGAGGTGTGTACAGAAGAAAAGTACGATAGGTACTACTCCTACCGTATACACAGATAATGATTAGAGGGGTATCTCAAACGGACAAATGTGCTAAATGAAATGTGTAAATTTTCCGTGGTATTTGTAAGGGTTTTGTAAAGGTCTTACGCACATAAAGTAGCGTATTTAAAGCAGTGTATATTCCATCAATTTTGTCCGTTTTAGCAGCGGTGTTAGATGTATGTGACTTAGTGTTGATCTTTATTGCTGGGTTACAGAGCTGTGAAGTTGGTATATTCGTTCTTGAAATTTAGCTATTTTCCCAAATATTTAGTAAGAAATTGACGGCATAAATGGCAACTCTGCTTCCTATAATTACTTTAATTCGACTTATTTTAAATGGAACAATTATCTCATAAAATTCGGCGTGGTGATTAGCGATAAAATATATTTCTCTGTTCCTATATATTTAGGTAGCAACCCCTGAGCAAAAGCTTCAAACAGGAAATACTGAGCACTTTCTCCTATTCTTTTCTTCTTCTCTCAGTATTTGCTGTTTCCCTTTAGGAGCTGAAAATGCGTGAAACGTCAAAATTTCAAGCAGTCCCCGCTCTCAGCCATGTCTGCCTGGCGGCAGGCATAGCATGCTCCTCCAGATGGGATATAATGAAAAAAAAAATGAAATGATATGTACAGTACACGACACACACCCAACCTATACAAAACGCAGGATTAATGTCGTGAGTGGATATTCAGTAGGATAAAAGGTACTGCTTGTTTGTGGTTCATTACTATACTGATACGGGAATTACGCGGACATCGAAGAAAAGGGAATGTGTTTATTTGCATACCATCTACAATGAGATGAAGCGGCCAAGCTGATTGCCAGCTCGTGCAGCGCTTCTTGACGATCGCGTTCAAGGAACCGCTGGAGCGTTCATGCGCAATAGCTGCGTTAAGAGAATTCTACTGCGTCCGGTATTCCAGCAAGCCCGGGCGGTTCGCCGGTTGAGCGGGGGCGTAAACCTGAGGGGCCAAATTGGCGTCGCCAGCTTCTGGTTCAAGGCTCAACCACACAAACACAGAGCCAGATAATATATTCTGCTTAGATGCTAGTGTGAATTTTCGACCGCAGCGCAATCGTATTCACAATTACGCCGCCGCCGAAAATTTGCACAAGCAGCGAAGCAGAATACAGCAGGTTACTGCAATTTCAGCTGCGTGTTTGTCTGAAGTTTATGCCACCAGGCGGCTCCACCGCTCCGGTGTCACCGGCGTCACGGCAGCCGCTGAGTTTGTGCGGCATTGGCGGAGTGATAAGGCTTCAGCCGTGGCACATACACCACGTCAATGGGTAGTGAAGTAGGAGACGATGCTTTAGGATAGAGCGGAGTGTTCACGCAGTTCACGGCGCTAATCTTGGGAATAACGTTGTATGGTCCCGTGTAGCGGTCGATGAGCTTCTCGCACAGGCTATGGACGTCGACAGGGCAACCTGAGCTAACACAGAGTTCCAGGAGGATAGTCCACGTCGCGGTGCCGGTTGTTGCAGCCTGCTTTCTGGGACACTTGCGAAGCACAGAGCAGCGCGTGAGCGACCTGTAGAGCCATTAGGCTCGCGCGACAATGACGTCGCGGAGATATGCAGCAGGAACGGAACGCAGGGAGCTGTATGTAGCTGTGTGTCGAATGGCAACACCGGGTGGCGGCGATATAAAAGGAAGAACCGCGAATAGACGGCGGCGTCATGGCGGGACGAAACGTACCAAACGTGAAGGCAGGCATAGGTTGGTGTCGCAGTCGCGGCGTTCAAGATATGCAGATGTGGACAGCAAATCGGTTGGGCCGTCTGCTATGGCCATTTGTTGGCGGATAGTACGCGGTCGGCAGCTCATGCATTGCAGAGCAAATGCGAAGAATGCCTTCGACAACTTTGGACACGAATGAGCGGCCACGATCCGTAACCAGCTGGTGCGAAGCACCCTGCTGAAGGATTGTGTCGTTAGAAAGCATGGCGACGTCTATTGCGCAGCTACTTGGGAGCGCGCACGATGATAGGAAATTTGATCGCGTAGTTGGTCGCGACGGCAATCCATTTATTGCCGAAGACGGATGTGGGAAAGGCCCCAGCTGACCAAGGCGGACACGAAAGAATGCCTCTGGTGAGATGTCTACTCGCTGCAGCTGACCAGCAGGTGCAAGAGAAGGACGTCTGCGGCTCTGACAGCGGCAGCAGGCGGCGATGCAGTCGTGCACGCAACGGTAAAGGTCAAGCCAAAAGAGCCGCCGTCTCACGCCGTCGTATGTGTTGGAGACGCTGAGATGCCTAGCTATCGGTACATCACGAATATCATGTAGAAGGGTAGAATATGCAAGCGCCGCGAAAGAAGTAGCAAATATTCAGGGCCACGTGGCAGAAGATTGCGGCGGTACAGAGTGCCACCGCGTATTGAACAGAGCGGCGGAGAGAATGGTCGGAATGACCAGAGCAGAGACTGTTCATGATGAATTTTGAGGAAACACTGCGGTGCTGTTCGGTGTCTATATTGTCCAAATAGGAGATAGCCAGTGCACAAGTATCGGCATCATGTTGAGGAGAGCCAGTCCTGTCCATCGGGTGACGTAAGAGACAGTCTGCGTCTTGGTGCATTCGGCCAGATGTGCATATTACAACAAACGAATACTCTTGGAGCTGAAGAGCTCAACGACAAATGCGGCTGCTCGGGTCTTTTAGAGAAGACAGCCGGCAAATGTCCTGGTGGACAGTAACGACTGAGAATTGACGGCGGTACGTGTACGGACGGAATCTTGTGACCGCCCAGACTACGACTAGTTTCGTTCCGGAGTATAAAGGTGGCGACTGACATATCATATGACTCCTTCCTGGTTATGCTGATGCTGGGCGAGGACAGCTCCTTCGTCATGTTCACTAGCATTGGTAAGAACTTCAGTGGGCACTGATGGCTGAAAATGGGCCAGTATAAGTGGTGAGGTCTGCCAGTCGATCAGCGCGGAGAACGCGGTGGCTTGTTAGTGCCCTCAAACCGCAATGGTGGCTCAGTGGCTATGGTGTTGGGCTGCTGAGCACGACGTCGCGGGATCGAATCCCGGCAACGGCGGCCGCATTTCGATGGGGGCGAAATGCGAAAACACCCGTGTGCTTTTATTTAGATGCACGTTAAAGAACCCCAGGTAGTCGAAATTTCCGGAGTCCTCCACTACGGCGTGCCTCATAATGAGAAAGTGGTTTTGGCATGTAAAACCCCATAATTTAATTTTAATGTGTTTGTTCGTGCCCTCATGAGAAATGCACGCCCTTCTTAAAAAGACCCATAAGAGGACGAGCGCTGTTTGCAAAATTTTGTACGAACATAATCTAACGAAACTCTGAACATAGTTAGCGGAACACAGTATTGGGAAGTTCTTCGGCGCACGAATCTTGTCAGGGTGGGGCTGGACGCCGTTGATATTTACAAGATGGGGGACGATTGTTATTATTTGCCGTCTGCCGATAATTACACCGGGACGAGTTCATTGAAAGGGCAGCTCAACCAAAGACAGAATAGCTGATGGACGGATAAGGGGACTCTCGAACATTGCGGAAAACACAATGACGAGGTCGCGGTAACAAAGGGAGATTGATCATCTATAGACTCGAAATAAATAGTCGATCATCCTTTCGAACGTAGCTGGGGCATCACAGAGTCCTAAAGGCATAACCTTAAATTGATAGATCCCGTCTGGTGTAATAAGCGCTGTTTCCTCGCGTCCATGTCGTCGACAGAAATCTGCCAGTATCGAGAGCGTAGATGTATAGTCGCGAAGTATTTGGCTTCGTGAAGACAGTCAGGGGCGTCATCAACGCGTGGCAGCGGGTACACGCGCTTGTGAGTTATCTTGTTCAAAGAACGATAGTCGACGCAAAATCTACAGCTTCCTTTCTTCTTCTTGATCAGGGCCACAAGAGAGATCCATGTAGTGGAGGACGCATCTATGACGCCTTTGGCAAACATTTTACCTACTTCACGCTGAATTACTTGACGTTCAGAATGACACACATGATAGGGATATCCTGCGATACAGGGCCCGATACAAAACAATGGTGGGCGGATCCCGGCGCCACTTTCATGTTCCTGTGCTGCCCTCTGACGCACGCCGCTGGAAACATTTTGGAAACGTGCCGCGGGTATCGCCAGTTGATTCGTGTACCAGCGCTCGTGTTCAGTGTGCGTCGGTTGTGCGTTTCATGGATCGCGATTAATTGTTAATGATTTCTCCGGGGCAGCATGGCGTTGACCCATCAACTGTTCTGGGTGAATAGGCCCGAGTGCGCTGTTGTGGTCACAGCGCGGTCAAAAAAGTCACGCTGAGTTCCGTCTGCCAACGCGGCTGCCTTGGAGTTCGTTGTCGCTGACGTCTGTGCTTGCACATTGCTTTTTGTATTCCTTTTAGGCATTCACTAAACTTTTTGCGTATTCAAGAAGCCTTCGAGCACATCCTTCCAAGTCGGATTGGCCAAAGCGATGCATTTGTTTACATGTACATCTCCAGCTTCAGATCGTTGTTAGCTTCGGATATTGTGGAAACGACGCATCGCTGATGTGAAATGATCTCAAAACGTAGCAAAACATAGATATCTGCACATATGAGCCGCTTTGTTCCTCCCCGAGATGAGTCAACATGAGCGGCCGAGCCACTTAAACAACTGCAACTGTGATCCAGACGCATATATATTACGGGCTGTTGCCACTGATTCTCGCTTTTCTTTAACTTCATCATACTTACATTTTGCGTGTGCCATAAAGTATGATTAGAGAAAACTGTGCTTGGCATAAGCCCCCACTTGTAGGGCGTGCAGTTCTCTCGCGAAAACGAGGATGTCATCGCTGACACCGTTGGTTACTGAGCGAGTTTATGCTGCTGTACCGAATGCACTCTCTCTTCTTTGCCGTTTGATGCAGAGGTAAACTGTGCTTCTGTGGAATTAAGAAATGTGTCAGCATATGAACACACACAGACCCACCATCTACGGGAATGCGACCGGCAGCGTTGGGGAACGGTGACCAAAGTGCAAGATGTTGGCACAGCGCTGTTTCGCCGCTTGCCGCTTATGTGCAAGTGCCGTGGGAAGTGAAGAGTAGTTATCAAATCGCCATGGGGCCACAACTGAACTATAAGAGTGGTTTCCGTCGTCCTGACCGCTTATTCTTTAGGTTCAGATCCATCGGTAGCGAATGCACGAACTCTACGGGGTCAGATCTAACCCAACCTTCGATATAAACAGGATAAACATTGACTCACACTTCACGTGCACGGCTTGAAAGGCCTGATGCTCGTGCATTTCAACTTCGAAGGCATGTCGGCGCATTTTGAGCGCGAATAATTATATTTACAACTTAATGAGCTGCAGCTATCGCGTTGCCGGTTCGACTGCGGATCGCGTAGGTTTCGATCGAACGATCACGGTCCGAACGCTGATTTTGTCGGTGCCGTCGTCGACAAGAAAGCCGGTCGCGCTATACGACAGTCGGCCTATAACGATCAAATGGTCTCAGTGACACAGTGCTGAATAGTAGGCCAATCGTCGGCGTCAGCGTCTTGTTGGTCTCGTATCGACCCAGTGTTACCACGCCTTAAACGAGTACGCGAAGTCAGGGACGCGCTGCCACCACCAGCAAGAGTGGGCCGATGCTGCAAGAAGACTGCGTCAGCAACGTGTTTTATGCGAAGCATATTACTAGGGCTCAACCCAGCTCCTCAGGCGCGGCGGTGTCGCCTTCAATACCACGTGACACCGTGACGTCACGACAGAGGAGAAACGGGGCTCCAACTCGCGCCGTCGCTCGCGGCGTCGCCTTCAAGGCTGACCACGTGACACCGTGACGTCACGAAAGAGGAGAAACGGGGCTCCAACTCGCGCCGTCGCTCGCGGCGTCGCGGCGGTATATAAGCAGCTGCGCTTGCCTCTGCTAGACACTCACGAGGTGAGATGCCTCCTGGAGACAGAGCTGCTCGTTGGAATGCGAAGCGGAGGTTGCGGCGAGCTACAGAGACTGTTTCTAGGTGGCTTTGCTACGGCGCAGCGACTACGCGCCCCGCATCGAACGCGGTGAGCGTCGAGCAACGCAGCGTTCGGCGCGACAACGAAATGTGCGCCTGAGCAAGTGCCGCACGCCTGAGCCGACGCCGACGACACCGGCTTTTCTGCGACACGAGCTCCTTAACGCTGTCGCGTTAAAATGAAGGCTAGTATGCTTCGCATCCTGGGCTTAACCTTAGCTAAGCCACAGCCTTTTTGAAGTGTCGCCCAAGTGTAACGTAGTGGTTTAGCGATAAACTTGACAGCCGTCAACGCAAGGCGGCAACTACGTGGCTCACGGCGCGGTCCGGACGGAGCCGTGGCCCTTTTCTGTTTTGGAGTTGCAGTCTTACGCTACGCACGTTTTCGGCACCGAACCGGCGTCGAGCTACCAGTAGAGTTTCAACGCGTTACACGACACAAGTGTTCGCTGCAGTGAGGGTACGCGCGCATTTTTTTTTTTTCGGGGTACTTTCCCCCGATATCCATGGCCGCGTGGCCGCGCGCGCGTCCCTTCCAAAACGTTTCGCGACTAATCCGCTAGGGAAGGGCGCATGCGCCGTCGCGCCGTGGAAGAAAGGCGGATTCAGGTCAGAGCGATGGTTCATACCGCCGTAAGGCCTACGCTACAAGCAGTGACTCATCAATGGCTCATACCCCACAAAAAGCGATTTGAGATTGAGTTTTCGCGTAAAAGAAATATGTTTTATCATGCGTTCAAATTATTTTCTCGCATATTCAAATTACAGTCCGACGCTATCATGTCTGTAGGTTGTGTGTAAGTCGGACTTTACGAATTTTCTGACGCATTTTTATGCGAAGCATATTACGAGGGCTCAACCCAGCTCCTCAGGCGCGGCGGTGACCATGAAATCACGTGACACCGTGACGTCACGACAGAGGAGAAGTGGCTTTGGCTCAACTCTTGCAAGACGGGCTGGGTGGGAATCGAACCAGGGTCTCCGGAGTGTGGGACGGAGACGCTACCACTGAGCCACGAGTACAACGCTTCAAAGCGGTACAAAAGCGCCTCTAGTGAATGCGGTGTTGCCTTAGAAACGCGCTGTTTCTAAGGCGTGCGTCTCTTGCTCAGGCGCACATTTCGTTGCCGCGCCGAACGCTGCTTTGCTCGACGCTCACCGCGTCCAATGCGGGACGCGTAGTCGCTGCCCTGTAGCCCATTGTCTTACACCCCTTGGCGGGTCGACGGGAACGCTGTCGCGTTCCACTCTTGAAGGCGAAGAAGTAATGCATGAGTTGTTTCTTCGTCTAGCCGAACCAAATATAGCCAAGCAACAGCAGTTCACCAGGCTAAACAGTGGTTCAACAACTAAAATAAAGGCTAGTATGCTTCGCATCCTGGGCTTAACCTTACCTAAGCCACAGCCATTTTTTTTTTTTTAGAAATTCAATTAGTTCGGTAACTGCGCCGCGCGGAGGGCCTGTGTGGCTGTTGTTCGGGATGATTTTTTTTTCTGACGGACAACGTCGCTGACGGCGGGCGCTGACGCTAGGTATTCTGCGGCACGGCGCCCTTAATGCTATCGCGTTAAAACTCGAAGTCGCAGGTACCGACACTTTTTCGAGGCGGCGGCGAAGTGGAGCACTCATTATAAGGAAATGCGGATACCAGCGTCGACAAGTGCAGGCACAGTTGTACCGTCGAACTTCAGCGAAGCTTCGTCATGTCGGCAATGCAAGTACCGAAATCGTGTCATGCATTTACCTCAGTCTCTCGCTTATACGAAAGCTCTGTTCGCGATTATATTGACGCCTTAGACGTTCTAGAGCATTGCTTTATCACCTGAACTCCACTTCATAGTAACCCTTAGTGTCCCTTCAAGCCACCGCTGTCGCATATATGCGCGAACTCCAAGCAACGACCGTGCGAGGAAGGCAAGACGGGCATGATGAGACGCTGGAACACTCCTTGACGTTTTATGTTGCTCGCGCTGACCATTTACCACAATAGAGACGTTTAGCGTTTCCGGTATTCGGGCAAGCGCGGGCGGTTTTCCGGTTTAGCGGGGGCGCCAACCTGAGCGGCCAGATTGGTGGCGCCAGCTGGTGGCGCAAAGCTCAACCACACAAACACAGAGCTAATTACTATAATCTGCTTAGCTGCTGGCGTAAATTTTCGACAGTGGCGTAATCGTGTTCACAATTACGCCGCTGCCAAAATTTTGCACGGCTGGCGAAGCAGGATATGGTGAGTTACTGCAGTTTTAGCTCTGCGTTTGTCTGGTTGAGCTCTACAACACCAGGCGGCTTCACCGCTCACGTTTACGCCCCGACCATCCGGTAATCCGCCCAAACCGCTCCCGTTTACCGGAATAGCGTACAAGCTAAAAGTCTCTAATATGTGTGTCGGATGCGCCCCCAAGACTGTGCACAGCTAAAAAAAAAAGCTCTCGTTCGCAGGCTGCTTGCCTCGATCCCTGCGAAGAAGATCACCCGCGCCGCCTCCCACCACTCACAGAGAGGAAGAGCGAACAGAAAGGCTTTCTGAGAATTACTCCAAACGTTTCATGTCGCCCCTAGGGTCGCCGCATATTCTCTATGAGCGCCCCTCCCCCCCTTCCCCTCATCTAGGCACCGAGCGGGAACCTATTGCTGTCATTCAGAAGGTTTTACTTCCGCCAACCCTCGCGAAATTGATTGGCTTGCCAGTGGTAAAGGCGGAACTTTGAAACTGCCATTACTTTGTTCGTCTAGTCTGTGGTCGAGAAATGTGTTCGATTCGAAAACGCCTTCGTCGTGCCTTCGCAGATTATTTTTGTCAACTGTTCCGTTAATAATGGTCTCTAGGTAAAAACACATAAAACACACACTTTAGTTTTCTTTATACATGTGCAACACTTTGGGGATACACGTAATAGCGGTACGGCTAATCGGCCACTTAAAGCATAACACTTGTCTAGTTGGGACCTGTCGTATGGCACTTGAAACTCGCATTTTAATGTAACGAAATCGCCGCTTTTGTAAGTAGGTCACATGGATAGTCAGATCACAGAAACGCTAGAAACAGAGAGAGAGAGAGATTGGGAAGAGGAAGGGGCTCTATTTTAACGCGATAGCGTTAAGGAGCTCGTGTCGCAGAAAAGCCGGTGTCGTCGGTGTCGGCGTTTGCGGCGTTGACCGTGAGCGATAAATCACGGCAGGCGCTTCATAAAAAAAGCAACTTCCAAGATTGGCCCGGTGGGAATCGAACCAGGGTCTCCGGAGTGTGAGACGGAGACGCTACCACTCAGCCACGAGTTCGATGCTTCCAAGCGGTGCAAACGCGCCTCTAGTGAATGCGGTGTTGCCTTCGAAACGAGCCGTGGAAAGTTATACTGCGGTGTATATCGGTAATTATGAACATGTAACGTACAGAAGTCACAATTACACGAGTTGCGAAGTGCGTTTCCGCTGCATTTCTTCTGCGCTTTCCGCACACGCAGAGCCATCTTGCGGCAAACACAGAAGACCCCCTCCTCTCAATGTACGGCGCTGCCCCGACAGGAGGCGCGCAGCGCGCGCATTGGGACCGCTGCCAGGCGCGTCGCGGGACTCCCTCTCCCCTGACGACGCTTCGCCGTGCTCCCGGTTTAGATTACTATCTATCTCTCTGCCCGTGCCGAAGGCGACGTTTGGCTGGCGTAGATCGTTTCCCCTCCGAGACACCGAGTTCTTTGGTTCGTTTCGTTCGCTCAGGCGCACGTTTCGTTGCCGCGCCTAACGCTGCGTTGCTCGACGCTCACCGCGTGATAGGTGGGCGCTAAGTCCGATGCGGGGCGCATCGTAAGTGATCGCTGTGCCGTAGCGCATTGTCTTATACCCCTTGGCGGGTCGACGGGAACGCTGTCGCGTCCCACTCTTGAAGGCGAAGCTTAAGCGTCCTCCAATTTTTCTGCAACCGTTTAGGGAGCATGGCGTAGCGCCTGAAATGCTAAGCCCGTACGACCCGTGCGGCCCATACGAAGTCAGCAAAGAAGTCCTTGTCTTCGAAAACTCACCGCTTCCCTGCTTGTCAGGGAAGTTGCGTTGCATTTAGCGTAGATGGCGCTAGCCAGATTGGTGTAGTCGCTGGTCAGCTCGTAGATCAGCGTGCCCATCTCGAACGAAAGTCCCAGCGTTGTGGTCTGTCTGTCAGTGGCGTTCCTTTTCAGCAGAGGCCACAGCTTGACCTGCAGACAGTTCCGCGCGCGTTCGAATATTGCTACGCAGT
This sequence comes from Dermacentor albipictus, assembly GCF_038994185.2. Lineage (NCBI taxonomy): Eukaryota > Metazoa > Arthropoda > Arachnida > Ixodida > Ixodidae > Dermacentor > Dermacentor albipictus. The sequence continues at coordinate 35,838,540 of NC_091827.1, read as the reverse complement.
ACGATTCCATCCGCTGACTACGCTCTGTTGCGGTAGTTCCGTGCAGCAGCGCCAAAGCTACGCCACCCGCGTGTGCAGATTCTTGCGCGGCGAGATGTAGTGCCACAGTTCGGTGTCCGTTGGACGGCTTAAACGGCCTTGACAAGTAGTCTCGTCAGCATGTGTTTACTGGCAATATTCTGTACAGGTTGCAGGGTGGTTTGTTGCGCGATTTCACTTATACGTTTTTAAGAAAAATATGTACTCAGGCTCTGCGATATCGAAAATAACGTCCTGCTCTTGTTCGAATGAAAACGCGCAGAGAAAAAGAAATTACTGAAATGTTGCCATACCGACATTAATTTGCATTCAAAAAGGACGAGTAATCGTTTCATTTGACACTGGTCGAATTTATACGTGTAGCCGGCACAGCCACAACACTGTGGACGACTCCCTTCTGCTTAGTGCTTCGTTCTTGGCGAAAATTGCGGCCATAGACTTGCTTGTCTCGTATCGTTCCAAGCTGCTGTTGTGCGCGAAAGGAAAAAATCGGCGTTGAACATCCTTGGAATAGTGCGGAAGGTGTGCAGTAAACGTGCACTAGTTCTGATTAAGAAAAAGGCTACACTTACGAATTAGGGATGGTCGATTAACTTTTTAAATTCCATTAACGATTAATCACTGATCATTTCAGCCTTTAGTTGGTTAATCACTTTCTATGCAGGATTTTTTTATCGGCTAATTGATTATTGGAGATTAATCGAGATACAAGATGAACTTCGTCTATACAACTACCAGCTACGCTCATCACGGCGGCTCAGCGGGGCGGCGCAAAGTGGCGGCGCCTAAATTAAGGTGAGGGAGGAATGCAGAAACACTTGTTACCGTGCTTTAGGAACGCTGTAACAGAAACAAATATATTTATTTATTCCATTTCAATATTTACTTTTAATTTTTTTTTACGAGCACTGGTTTCTGCCGCTCCTTCTATTATCTCTTTCAGCGACTCAATGGCCCACGACCACCAGACACGCCGGCTGACACACGGTTGTTGACACGAGATTGACAGACGGCCGTGTACCTGGCCTTGTGCACAGCAGTCCTTTATTCTCAATTCGACACCCTCGACGCTAACACACCTTCGCTCGTTGCCGCAACCACCCGCCTTACGCCTTATCCCCTTTAGAAGAACCCCACCTATATATACTGTGGCGAGGAATGGGTAAGTCGCCTTGAAGAAAAGTCCACTTCTCGAAACGTTGGTTCCTGCTTTCACCTTGTTCTCGTTTTGCTCATCACCTTGAATTTCCATCTCCCGCCTTCCCCCTGTTTTCCCTGGACCGAGATTAACGTATTACTGTGCAGACTGTAGAGGCTGACTGTCGATCTTGAATTCTTGTTTCCTTGCCAGGCTATTTAACATTACCTTTGTCTTGTGCATAATAATCATAAACTCCACTCTTACAGATTTAAGTTTAGGACCCTCAATCATTTGTTGTAATTCGTCCTGCTGAACAGGACAATCTGGCATGCAAAACGAAGGTTGCAGCAATATTCGCCGTTGATCCTGACTCCTAAGCCTTCCCAGTCTAATAGATTGAATACTTCTAAGCATGCAGTGAACAGGATTGAAGGGATTGTCTCGCCTTATCTGACCCCTTTCCTGATAGATAATTTTCTACTTTTCTTGTGCAAAACCAAGATAGCTGTGTAATCTTTGTAGACATTTCCCAATCTTTTCATGTATACCTCCTGTATTCCTTGATTACGCCATGCCTCCATTACTGCTGGCATATCTACTGAATCAAATGCATTTTCATAATTTACGAAAGCCATATAGAGAGGTTGATTGTACACCGCGGATTTCTCACTTACCTGATTGATAAAATAGGTGTAATTCACTGTAGAATTTCTGTTCCTGAAGCTGCTTGTTTTTTTTTGTTGATTGAAGTGTTGCCCTGATTCTATTGGAAGTTATTTTGGTGAATATTTAATGCAATACTGAAAGCTGGCTAGAATGGACCTATATTTATTTAATTAATTGACGTGACCCTTCTTATCTAATAGATAAGTATTATGATGGCATTCTTCCCGCTCTCTACACTACAAGGCAGCAAGCTTTTCAAGGATAATAACTCCCCCATCTTTCATTAAATTCTTTATTGTTCCATTGTCTCCTGCCGCTTTTCTCAAGGGACATGTCTTGCAAGGCCCTTCTAACTTCATCGCTAGTAAAAGAAAGAGCATTACTTCTAATGTAAGTTGCCTTGGTGCCTCACCTTCCACTTCAATTGCTGCTTCGAAAATGAGCCTAGTTATGGTTTCATCCTTTTCCTCTCTGTTATCTCCACTTTCCCGTTCGAAATCTGTATGTTCGTTTATGAGTACCAGCCCGAAATCACTTGCTTTTACCCTTACTGCGCCCAGGTTCTGTTTCATCTTCGCTGATTTTGAATAAATCTGTCAATGAACCTCGCACTTCATAGCTACCTGGGTCAGTGTATTCCTGGAAATGTAAATACTCTTTAGCACCCTTCACGTGGTTGGCCTTGGCCGTCGCCTCCCAAAGGAAGGAGGTCATTACGACCCACACGGTTGAGACCTGCCGTGGCTTATGCTTGCAAAATGTGATTATAGATGAACTCGACCCCAGGACGTAAATCGAAATTGTAGAGGTTGAAGCAAACGTACCAAGCTCGGGTCTTTCCCCTGTGGCGAACTTAGGAGAACGTTCGGAGGCACGGCGCGGCAGCTCTCTCTACTCTCCATCGAGCTCACTGAAGCTATGGCGATAACCGTGTCCACGGCGAATGAACTGCGGGCAACAGAGCGCAGGAAATCCATATTTCGCATCCTCCTTGTGAAGAGAGCAACCATGCCTTCACTCTTTAAAACCGTTTACGCCCTTTGGGGCTTTTTTCGCAACAATAACCGTCATCTGCCTTGCTTGCGTTTCTTTGAAACTCAGCGCTCGCTACTCGTGACCTGGAAGTACTCGTGACCTGGAAGTATTCGTGACCTGGAAGCACTGGAAGCCGCTCGTGACCTGGAAGTACCGGGCTCGCCGCGTTAAAGGAAATGCGGGCAAGACAGATGAAGATTATTGTTGCGTTACAAAATACGACTCAGAATGCGTAATCCTTTTTTTTAAGTGTTCCACTAAGGTACTGTTCGTGACGCCCTTCTTTACGGAAGTAACTGCACACAAATCCATTTTCGGTTTTGAGAGCAATACACTCTTAAACCTGTTTCAACCCTTTGGGGCTTATGTTGTGGCACAACAGTAATCGTCATCTACCTTTCTTGGGTTTCCTTTCATGAAAGCTCTGCGCTACTTTCCTGTCGAGAATGCTGTGTCACGCTGATAACGCGCAAGCCGTTCTTGACTTGGAAGTACCGGGCTCGCCGGTTTAAAGAAAGCAAATGCGGGCAAGACAGATGACGATTATTGTTCTGGGAAGAGATGAGACCCAAAGGATGCAAAGTGTTTTTAAGAGTGTAGTACTGTTCAATAGAGGAAAGTCGCCAGCAATGTCCTTCAGAAAGGGAATACTGGTGACGCCTTTCTTTGTGTAGTAGTAACTGCACGCATGTCCGTTTTATTTTTTATTCTTGAGGGCTTCGTACTTCGGCCGCATTATGATGGAGGATGAATGGAAAATTACAGCAGAAACTCCCTAGTGCGACTTCTCAGATAGCGAATCGGCATTATATCCAGTTGGTCTCGTTGCACTCATGCAACGAATGAGTGACTTAGTGACTGAGTTATGCACACCGCGGGTGACGCAACGCATAGGCGCCAAATACGGGGGTCAGGAGGGTCTCCGGGGCCTGAGCCTCCTCCACAGTTTACCGCGGAAAGGGGCAGCCTTCCCCCCCCCCCCTCCCATCGGCAATGTCGAAGCCTACACCCCCCTCCTAAAATGTCGTTACGAGAGTTTCGATACCCCCATCATTTGAGGGTACTTTTTAGTTGCCTATACCTTTTCAGTTAAAATATTATTGCGCCTAAATGCTTACTGCATCGTAGTTGGCGCAGACGTGCACGGTTAGTGATTCATACTACAGCTTTACTGCTGCACATCCTGACAATAGGAAGACAAGCGCATTAGGAGCAACAGTTAAGAAAAAATTATGCTGTGAACACCATGCACAGACACAATATATTTAAATATATACACAGGACTAAGCTTATTACATTTCTTTAAAAGAAACAGTTTGCCAACTAACAAAACTTTCTATTGGAAGGGATAGCCTGTGCCTAGAAAATGAATATCTTGCTGCATGTTCACCTTACTTCAAATTTGTTGTCGCGTTTTTACGATCCTGAAAAAAAATCTGCAGACATCAGTGACCCCTTCGGCAGAGTCTTTTATCAGCGGCCTGTGAAATGTGCGTGAATGATACGTGCCTCACTATTACTTCTTATTCCAGTAGGCAGCGCTAAAGATTCATGATCGCAAAAAAAAAACCTCTTCTAATAATTGAAAACATTTATTAGGAATGGAAACATTGCCACTTGAATGCAGAGGTAATAAATATATGTAGTTCACTCAGTAACCAAAATGCGGCCAAGCTGGGTTCAATAGAAATCGGAATCAATAGTAGTAAAAAAAATAAATTATGGGGTTTTACGTGCCAAAACCACTTTCTGATTATGAGGCACGCCGTAGTGGAAGACTCCGCAAATTCCGACCACCTGGGGTTCTTTAACGTGCACCTAAATCTAAGTACACGGGTGCTTTCACCCCCATCGAAATGCGGCCGCCGTGGCCGGGATTCAATCCCGCGATCTCGTGCTCAGCAGCCTAACACCATAGCCACTGAGCAACCACGGCGGTTATCAATAGTAGTCACCCGAAGCAGTACTAATGATTGCGAAGTGATACCCTCCTATAGGGTACTCTCTTTCACAGAAGGGAGTACCCGTGACTCCTGGCAGGCGTAACTGCCATGCACGGCAGTTACTGACCCATTCGAATCTGCCGTCATCTCTTTGAAACTTGCCATAATGCACGCCGAATCGTATACCGCGGGTCCCTTGCCCTTACAGTCGTATTCACAGATGGGCATTTGCTCCAGCGTTCCTGGACTGTGCACAGCAGTAGTCGTGTACATGAACCCAATGCAGCGGAGCCATGATTGCGCGACGGCTTTTCGCGTGCCTATCAGGCGCTTGCTTACTCGCTTAGCGCAATCACGTGGCCAAAAATTGGCTCCCTTGCGCTGCGCAGAAGCTTCGTTATCGGATGCGAGACCAACGCTCGGAAAGATTCGGCCGAATAAGCGCCTTAGACGTCGACTTCCGTAAGGAGCCATATACAATGCTAAACGAAGAGCAGCGCCACAGCGCGACTGAAAGATGCACTGTTAGATGTACCCTTGCCATGCACCGCACCGGCATGCACACGATACTTACTCTACAGCCAGCTTGACCGCCTGTTTGAAGCTGACCATGCTCGGAAGACTGTAGTCACGCACTCCGATCGCAATGACATTGTGCGAGCCATTATGGTTCTTCTTGATCTCCTGCAAGAAGAAAAAAAAAGAGTGCTCGCTCAACGTGGTGGGGACACATTTTGAAGAATGAAACCTGAGGACTCCGACATCCGTTTGAAAAGGTGCATTGGCTTTAGTTACGTGCTTAGCGTTTACAAGTCAACAAAAATGCACTTCCTTAACAAGCGACGTCTCTTTATTGTGTCCTGTTTCTTAAGCTTCTGTCGCCAACAGTTCAGGCAGATTTGTTTACCATTACTGTATCCGCAACCCAACCCTTATGAAAATGACTGTTGAAATGCTGATGGCAAATTGTTGATAACTTGTTGACTCAGTAGCCTTTCAGCAATACCTCAATAATTATTTAATCCACAGAGCAATAATTAAACAGTAAAATTGTTGGGTAGTTCAAAACAAATAAGTCACCTAAATTCTGTTGATATATTGTTGAATACTATAAAGTATTATTGAGCCAATGTTGAGTAGTTTCCAACAATAAAGTCGTTGACTAAAGTTTGTTGATATATTGTTGAATTGTATTGAGTATTATTGACCTATTGTTGAGCGTTCACAACAAACCACGCGCACATGTGTATGTGTGCGTCCTTTGCGCATATATGTATATATATATATATATATATATATATATATATATATATATATATTGTTTTACTGATCAGATGATCATCATTGTATATATGCAGGGTGTTCTTTCACGTTACATGAACCACAGACGTGTCTACCGAGTGACGAGAGAGACAGTGACCCCTGCCCAACATGTAGTTACGGCTATAGTTCACATTACATGACTTGGCCTCTCCCCCACTTCAGAGAGCGGGCGAGGGGATGAGCCCCATTCACTGTACTGGTTGGCGCCCCCTGTTCACTAAGTAGATACTTCTGTGGTTTAAGTTACGTGAAAGGCCCTGCACGTTTCTACACACACACAAACACCCACACATATGTGTGAATAAGACTTCATGAGAGAGGCATCTATGGCTGCCGCAAAGTTTTATTTGAAATGTTGATGCACTTCTTGAAAAACTCTCGGCCATGCACACGCGTTTTCTTTGCCGGGTGTCCCAGCTAACTTCAGCTAGAGCTTAAAGATATGGGAATGCAATGTAGCTGGATAGAACCAAGGTCATCTTGTTTGCCGTCGCTTGATGATACGCAAATTCTTTTTTCATTCAGCCTAATTGGAGAATTATTACTAACTAAATGTCTGGCTTTTCAAATATGATTAGATTAAAACTGTCAATGAGAAAACTGTGTAGCGACATGAAAAACCTCCCGATACAGCTTTCTGTTGCTCAACACGTGCTACCTAAAAGTTTTTCCTAGCGTGAAAGTATGCCGCAAATGCACGCATAGTTGCCGCACGACTGGCCGCTCTAGGCAGTTTCGTGTATGCGCGGGCTTCTTTCACGCTCGGAAAAGTACTTTTATGTGGCACGCATTGAGCAACACAAAGCTGTATCGGGAGCTTTTCATTTCGCTGTACCGTTTTCTCATTGACATGTCAAGTTACATAAGACACCCTGCGCGGCCACACACGCACACACCCACTCACACTCACACACACACAAACACACACACATATGTATGAATATGAGTTCAGGATAGAGGCAAGTATGGTTGCCGCAAGGTTCTATGTGAAAAGTCGATACACTTCTTGGAAAACAACTTTCTCTCTTTCACACGCATTCTTTCTCATAGCGGGTGTTTCAGCTAACTTTCCTAAGAGTTAAAAAATATGTCGATGCACTCTAAGACGACTCGACCAAATGCATATTGTTCACTGTCCTATGTTTCACGCTATTCTTTATTTATCTTAATTAGTTGATTAGACAAGAAAATTAGCCATTGTGAAGCAGCAAAGTAAGGCAAAAAATTCCTATTAGAAAGTTCTAGAGGACATTGTAAGACGTCCGATTAAGCAATTTCCAACTTTCTATCTATTAAGTGTTGGTGTTTTTCAGGTTACTGCGGATGCCCGCGAAATACAAAAAGAATTTCACGTGACATACCCGCTTGCGCGCCGTGCTTGCAGCGCTCCCAAACGAACATAGCATCTAGCAGGCTGTTCTGCCGCTTAGAAGGCGACAGGGCAGTGACGAAGGCGTTGGCTGTAGTATTGACGATAGCGATGTGCTTCCCTCGCGGCGGTTCATGATGGCGATAAGCAGACGGGTGGTCACACCGGTTAAATTAATGCTGTGTTCGTTAATAGCCTAATAGACGCTGGCGCGAGTTCCACACCACGTGACGCTCGTGCCTATTAGGAACACAGCAGCAGCCACGGGCAGGTAAAAGTGAAACTCATTATCTCCAAACATTGTGTAAAAAATATCAATAAATCAATCAATCATTCGGCAGTGTCCAATTGAACGACCCAGCAATGGCTCCGACCTAGTAACAGAAACCAATCTTGAAGGCTATGCTTTTGCTGGCTGTACGCGCCGGAAGCTACTGCAGAGGCGGAAACTCACCATGATCCATGAACGCCATGTTTTGGAATCTACCCACAGGCAAGTCGCAGCTATTAGCGCCGCCCCAGCTGAAGGGAAACATTATGTTGAGTAGTAGCGGGGAAGCTGTACATTACGCTCTTGGAATGTCTGTAGGTATATTTTTTTCAGAATTTGCTGCGAGACGGTGTTCACTGAAAACAGTCGCACTTACTCCGATGCGTTCTCACTTTTCAAAAAAAAAAAATAACAGAACCGCTGTTATAGGGTACTTTAAAAGGCCCCTGAAATACTCTCGTAGTAATCATAGCGTGGCCTCACTTTTAAAGGACAGTGGAGTTACCGCACCGATACCCGTTTGTTTTTTTTTATTTTCGTCTCCACTAGCGTGCTGGCAGTTGCACAACGGAGAAGCCAAGAGGGCAAAGACCCGGCTAAAAGTTGAGTATCGCCGTGGTGAAAGCACTCGTCGGGGCACCCCATGGTGGCCGCGGTAAACTACGCTTCACACCACATAATAGTTTCCTACAATAATCACCACAGGCAACTCTGGCGCTAGTGTCTGCGTGTGCTGCGAGCAGGGTGGTTCAGCACGCGTGGGCACGATGGGCAGTACACGGACTGGCCTAAACTTCGTCGTTCTGGCTTTCAGTGGCTTCGTGACAGTGTAAAGTTTTCATTGTTAATAAAGTTCTGCGTTGTAAATAATTAAAAGGACATTATTTAATCTGTCCGACGGCAGGATTCGAGCACAGGACCTTGAAGACGGGAGCCCGATATTGGAAGTCGTCATGTTACGAACCCATGGAAAAGCAGCAATCATGCAAATTTGTACCATCTTATTACCTTCTGCATTAAAAAAATTACGAATTGCATTGAAAATTAGAATAATTTCTGCCCAGATAAAGTGTAATAGACCTAGCGAGAAGAACGCCTGAAGTCCCAAGCACGAAGTTAAGACAAATCCATGTACTACCCACCATTGCCAAGCTGGCTGAAGGGTAGCAGCGCGCGAGTTCTTTCTGTGACGTAGTAAGTATGACGCAGCAAGCCATTGCCACCTCGGAGTCCACGCGCAGCTGACGCAGCTACGCGCAATGCAAACATGACGTGATAACATGGTTTTTCGGTCTTTTCGAGATCGCAAACATATTGTTGCATTTTAATTCCCATGCACTGTAAAATAATTTACACCCCTAAGGGTTTTTTTCGGTGTCTAACTAACCCCCTAGCACCCTTGAAAAAGCTGGGTTTTATAGGGAATTACACCCTTATGATGGTTATTTTATATTCCAATAACACCCTATCCCTTGAGGGTGTTTTGAACAACATATTACCCTTCGACCCATGGGGTGTATGGGTGTGATCAGGAATATATTACCCCTTCACCTATCGGGTGTAATGAGCAATATAATAGCCCTTGAAGTACGGCATGTGGAAGCGGGTACATATGCACTTCATTGTTTGTTTCTAAGTCTACAGTTAGGCTAGCACACAGAAATGTTATGTATGGTGTGCATACAATAGGTAATGTGTTTACAAATGCACTGCATAGCAACTTTGAGAGAAAACACATCATCACTTGTGAGTGTTCTGCGTGAAATGGTCCCATTTATCACAGATACAGAGTGACTGCATGGTGGGTCATTTATTCTAGCCTCCTGTACAATATTTTGAGCTTGCACTATGCCTTGTGGTGACAAGTCTTGCGGCCGTTCTACATTGAAGAACAGTCTCATTCAAACCAAAGTTCCAGGACACAGGCGAGGATGATGATGCCTTTTTGCAGCTCCATTCCAATGTCCTAAGGCGAGCCATCATAGATGAAGCCATTTCTTCATTGATCACTGTAGCCATCTGCTTCTTTTCTACCTGCAAAATGATTTGTTGCAATTTAATGTCAGGAAAAGTACACGAAACATGACTAGCAGCGCTTCCCTGCATCATTCACTTTAATATTTCAAGATCACATGAAGAGCAGGTTAAAGAAAACAAGCACAGATAGTGCTTACTTCCAGGAAATCGTTATTTCGAAAGAATAAGGCATTTAATCTGCCACATCATGAATGTAGGAGAGACAGGCTACACAACTATATGAGGGCAATTCAGAAATTATTGCCTCCAAGCCCACTACTTTGCCAATATTACAGCAAACATTTTGAACTTTTTATCATTGATGCACTTATGCTTAAGCTATCGAATGTCACATGCCTCGCCTTCCTATCTCTTCTCGTTCCAGAGTAATCGAGCAATTCATGGCATCCAGTGGTGACGTCCAGTTCAAACAACAGGCTGTAATTGAATTTCTGACTGTGGAAGGTTGTGCGCATATCAACATTCATGGCCATTTGACTGCAGTTTACAGGAATGCCTGTGTTGACGTCAGCACTGTGCAGAGGTGGGCAAAGACTGTGAAAGACCAAAATCCTACCACATCAAATCTCCCGGATCAGCACCGAAATGGATGGCCCACAATGGCTTCTGATGAGGGTCATGAACAACAGCAGATGAGTTGACTCGGTGCAATCGCAGGATCAAGCAACACCAGATTGCAACACTCGCCATTTCCATTGCCTCAGTGAACCACGTCATTAAAGACCTGCGTTACAAGAAGACTTGCGCTTGTTGGGTGTCACGGTAACTGACGACTGACATGAAAAAGTCGAAGCATAGCCAACAAGTTCAATTCTTGTAACCCAAGAGGTTTTTAATTATGTGGTTCACTGAACCAATGGAAATAGCGAGTGTTGCTGCAATGTGGTGTTGCTTGATCTTACGATTGACCCGATTCAACTCTGCCTGATGTTGATGATCCTCATAAGAAGCCATTGTTGGCTGTCCAGTTCGGTGCTGATCCTGGACATTTGATGCGGCTGGATTTTGATGTTTCTCAGTACTTGCCCACCTACACACAGTGCTGATTTCAACACAGGCATCCCCGTAAACTGCTTTCAGATGGCAATGAATGTTGAAGGGCGCAGAACCATCCGCAGTGAGAAATTCAATTACAGCCCACTGTTTCAACCGGACATCACCACTCGATGCCATGCATTGCTCGATTACTTTGGAACGTGAAGAGGAAGGAAGATGGGGCAAGTGACATTCTATAGCTTAAACATCAGTGCATTAAAGATAAAGAGCCAAAATGTTTTCAGTACTACTGGTGAAGTAGTGGGTTGTGCATCAGTGCACAACCCACTTTTGTGCCTCAGTGTATAAAAGAACATTTTGTTAAAAAAGTAAGTGGAACAACAGTGCATTTTTCTGGCAAGTTTGATGGTGCATATCTCCAAACTGACGCCATTCTGGAAATCAATTCCAAGTAGATACACCTTGTAATCTCACTGGCTATGATTCGTAAATTACAATATGTGCCCCAGATATGTGGTGGCGCTGGCAAACACTCCCAGCGTTCTACTAGGAAGCATAAATACCCAAGAAAGTGATGGGGAAACGGCGCCCGCAGTAGCTCAATTGGTAAAGCATCTAACGCGTAATGCAAAGACGTGGGTTCGTTCCCCACCTGCAGCAAGCTGTTTTTTCATCCACTTTCATTTCCATTAATTTATCATTTCTTTATTTCATTTGTTAATCACAAGTAATTTACCCTAACTTGTCCTTGGTGTCAGTGTTTGCTGGCTTCTTAGGATATGATTAATAAACATCGGGTTTCTTGGTTAAGCCCCTTTCTTTTCGGTTATATTAGCTATAATGTAATTCATTCGAAAGATAATAAATTTTTTTAATTAGTTTAATATGTTTCGATTTCTTGTGCTAGATATATCTGCGTGTTTGAATATTCCTGCTCAAGGACTAGAATTATGCTATATGCAACAGGACTATATTTAAAAATTCCACAAGACTGAAAATCATCGCCCTGCATAAAAACAGTGTGAATTTAAAAACAAGCTTCAGTGAACCTTATTGAATCAGCAAATGGCCAGTGTAACTAGTCTGATCATCCTGGAAATCTTTTGTAGCTTATAAGCATAGTGAATTTCAATTCCACATTTAGGAGTGCAAATTTTTCTAGAAGTCAGCTTTTTCTTTTTAACAGCTAGCATCCCTGCCAGTTTGCTTAAACATAATGTTGCATGACTTCAACAGTACTGCACAATCACTTTTTTCTGCTCACAGTGTCTAGTGATGTGTCTTTAGCATCTGAGATAATTAATGTTCATGCAGATAAACATCAGAAAACATTGCAATAACTGCCAAGGAAATGCAATCATGCGTTTTGTTTACAAAAGAGCATGTGCTCTACCTTCTGCCAGGTTTGTTTTCCGTGTCAGGCTAGAACGGAACTTGCACAAGAGGCACCTTTTGCATCCATGAAGATATTTTATGAGGTTATGGTGGTGTCGAAACATGACATCAACCATAACACTTTAAACTATTTTATGAAACAGGTATTTGTACAAAGATAGAAAAGGCACCAATTTTGAATTTATCACATTTGGTTTAGAGTACCATAGTATAAATGGCTCAACTAGTACAGGTACGCAAACGGGCTAGTTGGTATTGGTCGATGACGTTAGACAATGTGAACTCGACAAAGGATGGAGAAAGAGGCGATAGCATTTGTTCCATTTCTCGCCACTTTTGACGTCCCTTGTACAAGTCTGCGCTGTCTGTCGAACATCATGGATCAACTAGTACAGCCTGAAAAAAATATGTCATGAAAGAAAACTTGACTTTCAACCTCGACAATTCTGCCTGTTAGGTATTATGGTTTCTTTAGAACTTATTTCTTTATACAAAGTCAGACCCATCAAGTAAAGCTTACTGAGAAAGAAATGAAGAACAACGTCAACACCTCTCAAGGCACATGCATCAAAGGAGTCAGAGCATCATACACATTACCTTTAGGTGCAAGAGTATTCTCTTTCTTAGGCAAACTGCATTTCTAGTTTCTTAAAGCCTATATATTTATTTGCCACAGCTATGGAAAAGATGTGTTGGTGCAATTTCAACTATTATGTACAACAGCAAAAGGTAAAGCACAGGAAGTCTCACTGCTCCTCTGTCTAAATGACATTCAGTTTCATTTCTCATGTCCACTCCTATCCTGATGGCAGCAGAAACAGTAAGACAGCAACGTGGTTCAGAAAGTAGATGAAGGAGCTGATATCGTAGCTGACATAAAGAGTAAAAAAAGGGAGCTGGTCAGGCCATGTAGTGCAGACGTGAGACATCATTAACTAGCGCGAAAAAGACAACGGACGACAGCTAGAAGCACACAGGACAGAACTCTAGGCTTCAACTGAAATTTTGGCTACACAGAAACATAGGATTCAGGGGATGCGACCTCAACGCATGGAAGCAACATTTATCTTTCCTTTTCCCTGCCTGACACAGAAGGTATTGGAGCCAATCGATGGGCAGGTTCATTTCGAGATACGAACACTCTTTTTTGGCGAGAGCAAGGGAGGGGTGCTTACACACTTATCACCCGCTTTTCGATGCAAAGTGCTTCGAATATTTTCTTGTCGACCTGCCTCTAGAGCCGCGTGGGCAGATGAGTGCTTTGAAACTGCTCAGTGCATGAGCACTTACAGCAATGATTGGCCAGATGGCCACCAGCCATGACAGATGCCCTATCTTTGTTACCCCAAGCGGTCGTTTAAACACCAACCTGTTTTGCTTGAGGGCACATAGGGCAGCTTTGAGTGCCTTGGTGGCTGGTGGCCACATGGCCAATCATTGCCATATGTGCTCATGCACCAAGCAGTTTCAAAGCAATCGTGTGCTCAGGCAGCTCCAGAAGCAGGTACATAGGGAAATATACGAACCACTTTGCATCAAAAAAGTGGGGAATAGGTGTGTAAGCACCCGTCTTTGGCTCTTACCAAGAATGTTCGTAAGTGAAATTAACCTGTTCATAAATTTGTTCCGATAGCTCCTGTGTTGTTTCTGTCCGTCGACATTCTGTGCATTCCATGTTTCTGTGTAGCAAAAATTTCAGTTGAAGTCTAGACTTCTTTCTTATGTGCTTCTTGATGTTGTCTTTTTCACGCTAGTTATTGATGTCTCAAGTCTGCAATGAGCACCAACTAGCCCAAGTGCCTTCTTCAACCATGTAATGCATAGGGCAGATAACCGGTGGCACATTTACAGAATGGATGCCAAGAGAAGAGAAGGGTAGTCAAGGACGGTAGAGAAGTAGACTATGATGAAGTCAGAAAATTTTGCAGGCCTCACTTCGAATCAGCTAGCGCAAGACAGGGGTAATTGGAGCTCACTGGGGGAGGTCTTCATCCTCCGGTGAAAAAAATATGTAGGCCAATTGTGATGAAAAAAGTATACCTGTCGGGTCAGACGTCTTCACTGTCTTTTCAGCAACATGTAGGCCCAAGACAGCCAGTCGGTTCCCATGCAATTGCTTCATGCTGACTGCAACTGCATGGGCACAAGAAAACAACCCACCATTAATACCATTCGAGATTGACGACTCAATAAAAGAACCTCTCAAAACTGCAAATACAATTAAGCATTTACCAGCTTAATAAATACATATATAAAGGCCAAGAACAGTTACAATAACCAGACACTTTATAACTAGACATTAAAATAAGGTAGTGAAGCGTACAATAACCGTAGGACGCTAAGTGCAATTCATTTCAGAAATACTGTTGACAACTGACAGGACGCCTTAGGCAGGGTTCAGTCACACAACAAGAAAACAAATAGTAGTAATAATAAGCACGCCTGCGTGAAACCAAGAAACGAGTACAAGAACGAGAAAAAAATTGATTAGGCTCGGTGTGCTTATTTACACAAAAAGATAAATTTATAAACAAATAGCGCAACCACGCATTCATCCGCAACAGCACGACAGCTTCTATAACAAACGAGCACAACTTAAAGCGATTGATAAGTACGTAGCCGGGACGGTCGTGGTTCTTTTGTTTTGCATTAGTTCTAGTCATGAAACCACAAGCATTGCAAGCTGCCTGCGCCATTACCTACCACGGGACCTCCGACAAAAAAAATAAATAATAACAATTGAGTGAAAGTACACAAGCGACATTTAATACGGTTGTCACACTGCACACTGTTGGCCGCGATCGATCCTGACTGGAATCGAATTTCTGGACGCGTTTGGCCTCGTTGCACAATCGGTGGACGGGAGCCAATCGCGGTCGAAAATTTCGATCCAGAACGCGCTCAATCGTGCTCAAAAGTGGCCGTGTGACACCGGTATAAGTCTGTGCCCATCTTTGGTAACAGAAAGAACCAATTAGTCAAACCAAAGTATTACTTCCCTGCCTGCGCCGAATACTGACGCGTAGCAGTACTTAATTCTCTACAACTCTAGTTGAGGACACGTGAACAATGAAACATTCATTTTTTTTTTCTGTTTCACATTCGGTGCCCATAGGCTACGCCTGGAGTACATATACTACACTCGCATCCAACACACCTTGCGCTGTCCTTTAAATAAATTACGCGAAAATTACTACCACAATGACGCACCATAAAAAAAGCGACGCTGAACGTGGCTACGTACGTACCTTTTATATGAGCAGTTCATGCGCCTTGCAAAAGGTTTGAAGGCGGAGCGCTGTCACGATCTGTACTCTGGGCACGCCGTTTCGTTTACGTAGTGGATGGACCATGTTGACGATGCATTCCGCCGAAAAACAAAACGTCCACTTCATCACTGTTGAGGCCGAATGGAAGATGTTTTCTCCTTCGCCACGAATGACGGCCGTCGTAGGCGTAGTAAACACACTGTCACAAAGAAACACCGATGTCGTAGGCCACTGGTGCTCTTCTTTCTCACGCATAATCGCGTCGCCTTCACTCCGGACGCTCACTTCGCGTCGATGAGCACAAAAGTACACGAAAACAACGAGGTGGTACAACCTAAACGCAGCAAAAAACAATCTAATTACTCACAACTTCAAGAATGTCACGGAGGACACACACATGTGCTCCCGGCGGCCCGCCGCGAGACGCAGGAAATGACGCAGCGGCGACAGCGGCGACACCCGTCGGGGGAAGTTATTTCAATTTCGGTTTCGTTTTCAAGGCATAAAAACAAATATTCTTTTAAACTATGTGTGTGTATTACTTTCAAAGCTATTTATTTTATGCTACCTCTAAGCCATTTTCTGTGTTTACGGGTAGTTTCACTGGAAATTTATTTCCAGAAACATGAGCTGATATCAAATCAAATGGGGCAAAGGTGGGCTGGTAACTGCGTGTAAGTGAATTGATTTGTCGATGCTTTCTTTTTTGTTTGTTTGCTTGGACGTTCATTTGTAAAGAGACGTGGCCCTTCCTGATTGTATAAGATACAGAGGTACTTGCGAGTCTGTCTTTTCTTTTATGCACAGAGAAACAGAGAGAAAAAAAAAGCTTTAATTGGCATTTTCAAGAAGTTCACAATGCTCATATTTCTGAACTGGAGTGTTCACTCAAATTTTAAATAGCTTGGATTAACGGCAGATATAAAAGTACTTGCATAATAGCTTTCTACACGTATAGGCGACACCACGAAATTTCACATGTGCAGAATTACACGAAAACCTTAAGTTTCCAAGTACGAAAAGTCTTTCTTTGCCTGCTGTCGTGTAAGTGCAACCGAAGCGAATCCAGATCTCGGGGTTTTTTTTTCTTTGTTTTTATGAGCGGATGAGCGAGTGGGGCCTATGACCGCTCAAAAGAAAGAACAAATATAACAACGATTCCCCTCTGGTGGACAGCACCGTGAGTTGTCGTTGTCATAATCTGATGTCGGTCTTTGTCTTACTGCAGTTGCTTATAATAGCAGTTTGACGGGTAATGAGGAAGATGTACTCAAAATCGAGGTATTTTGTGCATGCGGTAGACAAGTCATTTTCGACCCAACTACGCTCGCCCTCAAACTACCACGAGCAGAGCCATTTAGTATTGTTCCCATTCAATAGCTGTGCCTATACCATCGCCGAACCCCTTTGCTCGGCGAGGGTGCAGCTGTGGTAAAGGCTATTGAATGACAACAACAATTTCCTGGCAAAGTGTGGGAACTGTGATGACATTTCGTCTGGGTGTTGGCTTTAAGCATTCTCTTGTCTCCCCTTAGTACCATACTGTCTCTCCTCTGCGCTGTTTCATGTGAGTACAAAAAAGTAAGTGCTGCAGCTTCTGCACTACTTTTGCGGTGGGTGGGGGTGGGCAGAAGGGGGCTAACGCGTAATTAGTCTTCCAGAGGGCATTGTGTCGATGGCCAGAGTGTTTCAGTGGGCATTGTGACGGCCAAAGAGGTCCAAAGAGCATTGTAGCGATGCCCATGAAGTTCTCGCTAAAAGGACTCGCACACGCCTTCCCCACGTCCCTCTCATGTTCATTATGCACGCTCTCAAACCACCCACCGACGCGGCTGGCAAGCCAGTGACAGCAGCAGCAGCAGAATTGGAAAAAGTGAGGGAGGAGGCATAGAAAGCTTCGCTTTAAAATCTGGCAGAGCGCCCCTGTGCACGCTGTAACCTGCAATCCAGAGCTCTGGTGTTTTGACAAAATTCAATTTCATTCTGCAAAGTATTTCTTTCCCGTATTCAGCATGTGCACCTGTCCTACCCGTCTCGCGAGGGGAGACGGGCGAGTCTCGCGCAGGTCTACATATGCCAAGACATCGCGAACGTACTTGGCAGGTGGGCAGTAGCGCGCACACTTGAAAAATGCCTCACCACTGTTCCGTGAACAAAGATTGGTCTGCAAATGCCCCGCCAATTTATGGAATCTTGTTATATCTACAATGATTGGCTTGATATCCTATTCATGCATTCAATAATACTGTCTCCAATTTGGGAGGGGAAATATTTCAGTAAATACCGTTGTTAGTCGGTGTTGTAAATACTTTATGCATCGCAAGTTGTACGTTGGTTCTCTATACTTTCTTAGATTATTCTCCCTTTCTTTTTGAGCACTCCGTTCAGGCAGCTGTTTGTAAGCCAGTAGAACGTTCCTTTACTATACAACTACAAACTTAATAGTTTTTTTTGTACAGCCAGCTTATTGACGCAGACGCGAAGCCATGAGCGTTTTGCACGGCTCTTTCTGCAGATGCTGCTTGAGCAAAGCATTGTGGTGGGTGAGAAGGCTCAAGTTTGCGAACGAACCTACCTTGTTTATAAACTTGAGAGAAGCAGAACGAATTGGGGTTATTGATTCGGCGAAAGAAGGTCAGGTGGGGTCAAAGCTTCTCGAATCGGCGTATCTTTTGTCCGCGTATGGTTCGTCGCACCCTTTTCTGCCTGTTTTGTCATGCTTGAAAGAAACCTAGACGACCGCACTGCTTTAGAGCAATTGTGGCGCGTCCAGCTGCATGCTGTCACGTGGCCTATTCATTTTGCTAGATTCCTGGCGTCCCAAAAGCAAGAGCTGCACTAGTTCTGCCTTGCTGAAAACATTTTGAACATTTTTCTTTTGGTTAAGTATTCAATACTAAAAAAAAGTAGGTGCGCGCTTTTGGATTCCGCGGAATTTGTGCGTGATGACATTTAGGAACTGTGTGCCACCTAGAACACTGTGACATAATAGATAGTAGTGCTCCAGCAACAGGTTTTTCCCAGGACATATTTAAAATGGCTTATCAAAACAGACAGTGAAACGGAGGGGGACTCTCTTCAGGAGTTTTGTCGGCTTTGAAAGCCCGACATGAGGGGGGAAGGGCTTGGGGTAAGGCAGGGCCCATTTCTGGACCCTCCACTGGTTTTTAGTGCCGTGGGACACGCCGTCTCTTCGTGCAATTGTATGTTTGTGAATGTGATAAAAACAAACAAAAACACCCTTGCACCCACCCCCAATATTCTTAGTCAGTGCACCCTTTCGGTGGGTAAAAGGGTGTTATGGCATCTAGAACTGCCCTATGCTTCGCAAAAAGTGATGATGATGGGATGTTTCTTGAATGAAAACACTCTTCAAGGGTGTTATGATTCGCAATTCTCACCATCAAGGGTGTAAATTATTTTACTGTGTGAGCAATTATGTATGGCCGAGAACGGTCTTCGCACTGACGAAATTAGCCAACAGCGTTCGTGGGCCAGCTCCTTGCCATGAAGTTGCATGACGGCATAACAGAAGCGAGAGGAAGTAAACTTTTACTGTCACCGGCACGCGAGTGTATATCCCCTGTTGCATGCCATGCACTAATAGTTGGTTGACACGTTCAGAGCAGCCTCAGCGACCGAGTGGCAACATTTTCTTATTCTGTCCAAAAGGTGTTTAAAGGCCCCTTTATCACGCAGGCGGCATGTATAGAAAGTGGCTTAACGGGGCGCGATATTGTAGCGATGCCTTATCTGAAAGTACTACCTTTTGGCGCTTTTCGCGTTCGTGAAGTGTCAAGAGCTGCTCTGCCTTGGATGGGGCGTCGAACGCAGCTACTCACGAACGCGAAAAGCGCCGAAAGGCTTTAGCGTCGACATAGATAGATAGATAGATAGATAGATAGATAGATAGATAGATAGATAGATAGATAGATAGATAGATAGATAGATAGATACACTTTATTAAAATAATAATAAACAAAAGACAGCTAATGGTAGGGGCCCTTAGTCCAGGGCTCCGCTGGCTTTTGCCATCTTCTCAGCTCTCTTTATCAGCTTGAGCTGGTCGTCGAGGGCCGAGCTGGACAGCAGTGCCTCCCATTGCTCCCTCGTGGTGTTCGTGTCTGGGTGTTCTATGTTGTGTAGTGCGCACTCCCACGTAATGTGGTATAGGGTTGGTGTGGCACCACACCATGGGCATTCGTCCCTGTAGGCTGTGGGGTGTATCCTATGTAATATGTGTAAGTTCGTGTAAGTGCCTGTCTGGAGCCTACGCCAGGCAGCGGCATCCTCTGTGTTTAGATTTCGATGGGGTGGTGGATATAGCAGACGACGCCCTCTGTGGTAGTTGACGATTGCTGGATACTCGAGGTCGACAGGGTCCAGGTCTTCTGCAGCCGGCGTGTTGAGTGCTCGGTTATGTACAAATTCTCGAGCTGCTCTGTCGGCCTGCAGGTTGCCCGTGATGCCTGTGTGGCCCGGTATCCAGATGATGGTTTGGATGGCGAAGTCCTCAGGATCCTCCTTGAGTATTCCGGCTAGGACTTGTGCAGCATGTCTTCCAATTCTTCCCTGTAGGAAGTTGCGGCAGGCCTGCTGGTAATCCGTGAGGATCGTCAGTGGTTGGTTTGCGTGTAGGCCCTCACGGATGGCTAACGCGATGGCCAGCTCCTCGGCTTCCGTAATCGTGCAGGGGCGGGTCGATGCAGCGGAGGTAACGTGGCCTCGGTAGTCGCATGCCACCGCAACTGCGCCCTTGTTGTTCGTGCCATACATGGCAGCGTCCGTAAAACGGGCCGTGGTATTGAATCTGAACACTTTCTCCATGTACTGGGCCCTTGCTCTCCTCCTGCCGGAGTGTAGGTTAGCGTCCATGTTGCGCGGTATCGGGGCAACGTGAAACCTGTCCTGAACGTGACGAGGTATGTAACAGGTTTCTTGGGTTCGTGTTGTTATTTCTGGGAACCCCAAGGTTTCTAGGACCTGCCGGCCCGTGCGAGTCCGCGCAAGTCTCTGTTGTTGCGAGACGTTAAGGGCTTCTGACAGTTCGCTGAGGGTGTTGTGCAACCCTAGCGCCGACAAAAGGCATCGCTATGGATTCGCGGCACAAGTGACCATTCTTCATGCCACATCTACATCACCGTACGCTGCCACAATGCATCGAAGCTGCCAAAGCCGAGACCTTTCGCCTCCTCGTAAGATCCAGTGACAAGGAACAAGTTTGCGACGGATTTTCGGCGTCGGCCGGCTTTCTCGTACGGGTGCAGGCGCTGTGGTACGGCACGGGCTAGGGTGGGTCGATATTCTCCACGCCAGAGTTGACACAACCGCGCTTTCTACAATGGCGTTGGGCGCGCGAATGGCGGACGCCGTAGTGTGTGTGTGTAGTGTGCGGCACTCGTGTGTATCCCCCATTCACGTGCCCGACGCCGCAGTAGACGCCCAGGTTGTCTCCACTCTGCACGGAGCGTCGCGCTCGGCGTCGCAAGGTTCTGCACGTGGTCAGCCAACGTCCCCTGACGCCCGGCAGGCGCGTCAACGCCAAAGATGCACCGCAAGCTTCTTCATTCTGGTTAAGGCGTTATTCCTATCGCTCTGTGCCAGTGTGTGTCTGCACAGAGCAGCAGCGGTACAAGTTTGCGAGGTACAACTGCGATTATGCGTAATGCCGCGGAAATGCGCGGGGCGCATCGGACGCACTCGGTGGCGCGTAGAGAACCGACGGGCCCCCGTACGTGGCATCGTTAACTGAGGGCAGAAGCCGACGGAATTTAGATTTGCGCAGCGATTACTCACGTCAAAAACCGGTCGCATGGACTCCACTTCTTTGACAATGTCACCGGACTTCGTGAGGACATTGAGCACAGCGAAGTGCCGAATTTTCTCATTGGACAGCTTGGCCAAAGCACCGGCGGCATTTTTTATCTTGGCCGCGGTGATGTACCTGAAACGGAAGCAAGACGGATCACGGGGTGGCGGCGCGGAAGCAACCGAAGGCCGCATGGACGATGGAATGTCAAAAATTACGGTATGAGAGCTCATGGAACGTTGTTTGCGATGCATTCGCCGTGTCGCCTGATGGAGATGATGGTACGAGCATTCCCTTTTAAATGCGGAGGCAGCGTGTTCTACCGATCTCGCTCTCTTGACCTCTACATGGTGTATCTTAAAGGCTTTATTCTCGCACCCCTTTATGAGGATCGTGCTAACATTTAAAATATGTAATAGGAATCTAATGAAATTTCATACTGGATGCATATTCAGTTCGAGGATTAAATACTCAATAGTGTCAAATATTATTTTCTCTTATGGTTTCTCGAGGAAGGAAAACCGACGAAAGGGGGGCTCGTTTTGTAGAACAACGGGCATACCATGTGTTCCACCTAACTAATGCAAGAATTTTATAATATGTTAAGTGCCCCGTATGTGGAGGAAAGCAATGTAACGCCGTTCGCCGTCGCGCTGTGGAAGTCAGGCTATTCTTTGTATTCCGCCTAGTTACCTAATTAGTTACTTTTAATTTTTCGACATGTCAAATGTAACAGTCGGAGGAAATTGTCGTCGATATAATTGTAGAAGATCCGGAAAAATTCCTCATCCAGCTTTCTGGTACTCAATACGTGCTACATATAAGTTTTCTTTGCGACGCCTTAAAGGAAGTGCGTGAAATACAAGAAAAAAAAAGGTGCCACGCAGAGTCGTGTCGAGGTCGTGTGGGTCGTTCCCACACAGGCTACATCGCACGTGGTTTCCCAATGCAGCTCTGAGGTGGGAATGCTTTCGGCTGGGCAAAAACACCCCATTTAGATCCGAGCGTTCAGGTCCCGTAACGGTCGACCACCTCCCTGGTTGTGAGGGCGCTTGTATTTATTTTACCGGCGGGCGCCCTGCGACAGCTCTAATACCCCTGTCATACGGGCACCCACGAACTCCGCTGAGCGTGAAACTCCCTAACGAAAATTGACGGCAGTGGAGTGTCGGCCGTGATACAAGGCACAGTGCGAGCTTTCGACGGACGCCGCACGGGGTAAAAACGGCGCTGCTGCGCTTATGTCCTCGTGCAACTCTTCACATAAACGGTCGCTGTTAAAGTAATTAATATAGGTTATTTTCTCAAAACAGTACGTATTAATACAAAATCACAGCGAGAAACTGTGCGGTACGTTAAGGCAAGACTTGTTTTCCAAGCATAGCGAAGTTGCAAGCGATGCTGGCCACACTGCGCTCTTGCTTTCGTGCGTGGGCAGTGCGGGTCACGTTGTTGGGCAGCTGCGCTTCGAGTTGGGATTCCGCTGTGTAATCGTGCGTGTCTGTGTGTTCGCGATGAACTCAACTGCTTCTAGATGAGTGACGAAACTCGGTTAGAACGACACATGCGGCTCGCGTGCGTATAAAAGCAAACGAAACGGCGGAACGACGTTTCCCGATGCGGCTTGGCGAAGTATTCGTGTAGAGGGTACAGGCACCGATGCCCTTAAAAAGAAATGAAAACTTCCAATAGGTGGCACACACTCCAAGGCAAAACGAAATAATGCTCAAATTTCTAAATGAACCAGTTACGACGATTTACAAGCATGGTTTTCTGCGGAACTGTAGCTACCTAGGAACGAGAGTACTCCATCCATCCATAATGGTCATTGCCCAACTCCCTTCGGCCTAAATCTCCATTTTACTTCCTTGGCGCAATGGATCGAGACCGTGTGACACGGAGCGCAACTCCATTGGTGTAAAGACGAAGAAGTTCAATGGAGTTCGCGGGTGCCCGTGTGACGGGGGCATAAGTCTGCACGTCACAGCCGCGTGGAAATGCTTGCCACCAAGGCCGTGTGGTGGGACAAGGGCCCACCCAGAGATCGCGCACACAACCACACAGACCTACTCCCCCCGCATTTTTCTTTTTTGTGGCGATGCGAATCCCCTCAAGTAGCCGAACAAAAGGATGGAGTGGGATTGGAAGGGGGCATCTCTACCCAATAAAAGGTAAAAAAGAAACTGCGTGTTTCCGGCGGCTTTGCGATATTAGCACCGTACTTCCGATGTACAACACGGACGCTCTATCACTGGGTCATTGCCGAGATCATCGGGCTACCTACATGGAATGCTGTACATCGATGACCGAGTCCTGCGGGCTAAACCTCAGGCTCGCTCGATAACTAAAAAAAAAAGATACCCGAGGCAATGCGAACGATCCAGCCTCTAAACGCAGCGTGTGTACGATCAATTTGCAGCTGCTGCAGTTGTGACTAATGCAAAGCACGCCTAACACCATGAACCGAAAGGAAAAGCAATATGTTCGTCGTCGTCGTCGTCATCATCATCGTAATCATCGTCAACCTGAAACCTAGCTCAGCCTTAGGCTTAGTCGTCATCGCCCTTCAATCGGTTTTAACGTGGCAGCTGAAGCCTTTCTCACCATCGCTCCTGCCTCTGGTTTCCACGCTGTTACTCGTAGCCTGCATCTCCATTCGTCGTCGCAATAATCGCATCATCACCACGATCGATTCTCTTCAGAGTGGTAGGCGTAGTCTGCGTTATCACAACCGCATCATGCAAGCCTCCCCTAGATAACTTTAGGCCTCATAATTGTAATCAGCGCCCTCTTCTGGTACGAGGTCGTGGTCCAGTGCGTGGTGGCATCATCATCGTCATCATCCGGTTCAAGGTGTTAGGCGTAGTCTGCGCCAACAGCGATTGAAGCGGAAGGTTACTCGTAGCATTAGCAGCCTTTCAAAGCACATGCTCCTCACCTGTGGTCGAAGGAGACTCCCATCTTGACGTGGCGGTATGACAAAGCCATGTACTTGTAACGCCACCAGCTTTCCTCCATTTTGGCGGCGTATATTTCGTTCCCGTCGATGATCACGTGTGTGTAGTACAAGTACGCACACATCCTGTCTGGAGGGTACATGGACTTTATGAATGCGCTGTCGCCCACTGTACACAGAAGCTCCCGGTCTGGGTAAAAAAAAAAAAAGAGAGGTTCTGAGATATTAAGCGCCAAAATCGCATTATGATTACGGGGCACGTGTTATTGTGGGACACAACGGATGATTACTGACCACACGGGGTTCTTTAGATTGTATTATAATCCGAAGTGTTCTTTCCCAAATTCCATTTTCGTTAGCTTAGTGGTAATGAGGTTGGTTATATTAGAAGAGGAAATGGCAGCCTATCTTCAATTTTTCGAATTCCTTGTCGAAACGAATTCGGCCCGCTGTGGTTCAGCAAACGTTCATGGAACTTTTGCTGTTGTGTATTCAGGCCCCTTTTTAGAGCACACTGCAACGTATATTAAAGCCCATAAAGAATTTAACTAAGCCTAAGCAGACGCTGTCCGAAATCCATGACGTGGCGACTAGCATGGTGCGGGAACTTAACAGTGACCGTCGCCACCAGTCTTTGGTTTTCACACCGAGGAGTGTTTTGGACATTTACCCTGCAGGCATCTGCCGAATTTCATGGCGTGGCATTTTGACAATACGAGTATATTTCAAAACGTCGCCCAAATTTCAAAAATTTTCAGCTAGCAACGACGCGAGGGCACGCGCCCTTCTGATAACACGCGGGTTTGAGGCACTTATTCCTAACTATATGCTGCTGCGGTGTATCAGTGTTTTAATCCTGGCCAAACAGACCATTGCTATAACGCATAAATGACGACGTTACGATTAAGTGTCGTAAATAAGCCATGTAATTAGGAGGGATGATCCGTAGTCGAAATTCGGGCGGCCTTCTGAAATTTCATTTACCTTAAAATGCTGCCTTTAATTTAGACTGGTGCACTGCGGTTAAGTTTTACAGATGACCGAAAGGTAAATGTAGAAAATTTCCTGACCTATGTGCGTGTTCAGGCTTGCCAAGCTTGGCACCATGGAAATAGTGGTTTTCTTGCTATTGCAAAATGTTATTTACTAGTATAGCTCGAGCGGTTATTTTCTCTCCCTTTAGTTTAAGCGACGGCAACTGGAGGGCCCATTCAGATGCACTTTTTGAGATGATCAGTGCAACTACCAACAATGCAGAAAAATACATTTATAACAGCATACGGGGCTTTTTTACTTCATAACCAAGGCGTTTACCTAATGCTTCAGTAAACATGACCTATAGGGTTACTGCCGCGACAGACTGTGTTCTCTATTTCTACGTCACACTGCCTACAGTTGTCTTCTTGGGATAGCACCGCAAGATTTATCAATAAAGAAATGATACGTGTCAACAATAGTCTCTAAGGTGACCATCGATAGAATAGGCGACCATATTTTGAGCCAAACAGGATAACAGGGTAAGTGAACGTCGACATTAATTACGTGCATTTCGTAATGCTAAATGTTACGTGCAAGCACAGTGATAGAGAAAAATAAGCAGTCGGTACATTTGTTCCAGTTACTCTCAGCACTTGCATCTGCAAATTTATTCGAGCGCTAAAAGCTGCTCGTATGAGCAGAACACACCGGTCAAATCGGTGGCAGGTCAACGAAGCAGAGTTCTCATGAAAGAACCGAGTCCAGCCATTTCTGACCCCGGGTCACTTAGCGTTCGGGGCAAGGCCGAACGTTAATCATTGTGCGAACGCTTTTTGTGCTTCCAAATTTACCTTGACCCCATACATGCAGGCTATCTTCTTCTTCAGGCTTGAACTTGTGTCTCGTTCACACTGGGACCGCCGGCGCCTCTATAGCGGCGCGGAATCTGTTTCCGCCGAAATACCGCGTCGTTCATATCACTCGCATTTCGTGAACACCGCGAAACACCGCGAAAGGTAGAAAAAGAAGAACAAAAAAGCACGTCTTATTTTACTACTAGCGTAATCTGCCAAGCATGAGCTTTATCTTGCACTCCCCCTTTCCAGCCACGGCCAGCCCCATTCCCACCCTCCCTAACACGTCCCCCTACACTGTCCTGCGCTAGCGTAACGTTCGCGCTTTCATAACTTTTCGCGCGAGGTCGTATTTCTCGGCATTGTGCTTGTGCTTGGCGTGGCGCTTGCCGTACAGAACCGAGCAATATTCTCGAAGCCTCCGTGAACTTCTTCACTTGCGCGCCAGCTGACGCGGCCTTTCGAGACAGATTGTGAGAAGACGAGATCAAACGCGATCAATGATTTGCGGAGTGGCGCCAGGCGAAGCATGGCGCGTCGTAACCAGGGCAATGCACACCGGGTACGAAAGTGATCAGTCCAATTTTACATGTAGCAGGGATCATCATCATCAGGAGTAGCAGCCTATATTTATGCCCACTGGCGGGGGGCTGTAGACGAATACCTCTCCCAGCGATCTCCAATTACCCTAGCCTTGCGGTAGGTGATTCCAGTTTGCGCCTGCAAATCTCCCAATTTCATCACCCCACCTAATTTTTTTCCATCACCGACTGCGCTTCCCTTCCCCTGGAACCCATTCTGTAAAACTACTGGCCCTCCAGTTGCCTGTCTTGCGCATAACATGCCTCCCTGCAGCTCCACTTGTTCTTTCAATGTTGAACCTGAATTTTTCGCTGTCGCCGTTTGTTCTCTGATCCACACCGCTCTCTTCTGTCTCTTAACGTTATCCCTGAGAATACCGACGTGTGACAACAAGCACTTCCCTCTCTTTTCTCCCGCTAGAAATAAATAAATGAAAATAAACAAAATAAAGAAACAAGGAAATTCCTGGCTACGTAACTCGCAAGGCATGAATCAGTCGCTGAGTCCAGTTCTCATTGGTCCACGCGACGAGAGACTCGGGTGGGGGCAGGAGCGGCGGAAATCGCTACATATAACACCGATCGGTGCGGCATTAGGATCCGCGCCCCTCCGAACGACGGTCGCCTCAGTGTGAACGAGTCATTTCGGGCGCTTTAGACCTACAAGAAGAAAAGTTTATCCACGCATTTCTATTTATCGAACGTGGCGGCGACTATTGCTTACATTTCGGCAGCTGCGTCGTCGTCGTCGGTGTCGTCGTCGGTGTCGTCGTCGGTGTCGTCGTCGGTGTCGTCGTCGGTGTCGGTGTCGGCTTCGGCTTCGCGGTCGCTGCGGGCGGGAAAAATCACATTGTGTCGCGTGTCGTCAAAACCGAGCCATTGTGAACGAGGTAAGGTACACGCTTAGAACGACAGAAAGTTGAGCTCGTTGGTGGGGATTCACAATGCAAAGAATGGATAAGACGTGCGGACACGGACAGAGGAGAAGTGGACAACCCGAATGCGGCGTTCGCGTTGTCCACTTCTCTTGTGTCCGTGTCTGCACGCCTTACCCTTTCTTTGCAATGTACACGCGTTGAGCGCGAAATGCGTCAGGCAATTCACCGTACACGACTCAGTCGTAACGAACAACCTAAATCCATTATTTAATGCGAAAGCGTTATTTGCCCCATTGAGCGAAAATATGTCGGCGTGACTGAAAGACAGTGCCAAAAAGTGTCCGTGCGACTGCACGGTTCTGGTTGACGAAACGTGTGCCGAGTTCATGCGTCATTGGTCACGTGAAGGCGTAGCGAATGGTGAGCAAATGGCGCCACGTCATGTGTGTATCAAATAAAAAAAAACCATTAATGCCCGATTGAACGCCGCTGAGTGGCCCTTCGAGCTATGAACTCATCGTGAGCAAGCGGGCTCGTTAAGACAGGGCGCATTTCGATTTGGCGCTACCGAGGCCGAATGTCTCTCTCGCCTTCGTTAGAACGAAGGCGAGAGATTGCGCCTATAAGGAACGCGTGAAGCAAAAAAGATTTCCCCAGAGGGACTGTATAATGCTTTCGCATTCCCTCACGTAGGCAGCCCTTAGTGCAGCTGCCGAATTTATGTTATCGAATGTTCCAGTACTACAGAAGCAGACATCGTTTCCAACTCATCGTACTCTGCGGATCGGACGGTTTTCTGGCTCGCTTGTCAAGTAGGAAGCGCATAAGCACGACAGCGGAGTGGGATCCGCGGGCGTACGAGATGTCGTACCGACAACAGCTAATCAAAGAAATTTTTTTCCCTGCAAGTTCTGACTGAGCATCGAGTCGGATCCGACGCGCGAGTCAGTTGAATAATGCCCACACCGGAACCTTGTTCTTGGCCGTTGGAATCTGTCGAAGACATGTTAGAGGCGGCTGTCGGTGTACGTGCGACAGGTCTTCCGTACGATTGCGCGCTGAGTCGTAAAAACACCTCCGTAGACGCTCTTACCCAGGTTCTGCGCAGGTTCGGCTGAATGAGTAAAACATTTTCTTCTTTTTTTTGGAGACACGTTAAACGTGCTTAGTGGAACCTTAGTGGAACGAGTTACGCACGGTACGACAGGTCATCCGTTTGTGGGATCGGCTATCGTCTGTCGGAATAATTAGGCAATTCTTCATTTGGATGTGTTGCGCAAGTAATATCTGGCTCTTATACAAATGCATTTCAAGATTTGGCGACTGTGCTAGCTGCCATGGGCAAATTTTTAAAATTTCTGCACAATAAAGAACAGTCTGCTGGTATGTCAGAACAATATGATGTCGAATATATATGCCTCTTCTCGAAAGTGGCGGCCAGTAACCACGTCAGCGACATGATCGAAAGCAACGGTACGAAGACATGTCGAAGTGCAGGCAGTCAGCGCAACAACGATCTAAGCGAAGTGGCCAGTGTGGCTAGGATATTTGTTCTTCACTACCGACGGCGTCGACAAAACTAATTGTGTTCGCTGATATGTGCTTATCAGAGTATCTCATACACCAAATACGCTGTATACAGGGAATTGCGTGTTTCTCTTAAAACCGCTGAAAAAAAAATCTTTTCGCCCTTAAAAAATTTATGTTGCTGCCTAAATTTCTGTATATATGGCATTTGACGGCCTGGATCGTTCGGTATGACACTTGGCATAGGCTTACATGCCTGGCTAGTCGCGAAAACGAACTTTGAATTTGCGTTCCCGCACGCCCCTGGCACTCTGCGATGATTAAAACATGGCGGCTCTAACTTCCGTCGTCTGCAATACGACAAAACGTGGCCTAAGAGTCTGGCTTCTGTTAATCCCTCAAGAACGCATCCAAAACGCAGACAAAGGCAACTTGGCAGCTCTTTTTTTTTTCCTTAGAAACCAGACAAGTAACATTGACCAAGTGCCACACTGAACAATCCTCACATTACAATATCTTTCTGCGAAATCGATCAAGATCATCTTTCTGTACTATTGTAAGACCAAAACGCACATTCCAGTACTAAAGGGAGCTATCAAACCTTCCCGAAACCCAACAACATGCCACTACGTCCGGTGTTACTGGACGTATCCGAAGCATGACGTCAACGACGTGTTTTCGGCTCCCGCGTCGCTTGCGGCGAATGCAGCGAGAGAAAGCATGCCTCCGAGATCCGAGGCAACCATCGGTGGAGCGAGGATTTGGACACAGCTCCTATTCGTTTGGTATGCCTGACTCTTCGGACGCTTCATCACATCCTCGTGAAACCGGAAGGCAACGTTCACACTTGGGAAGCGGAGAGCGGGCGGAAAGGCCAAAGCGGGCGGAAAATCTTTTCCGCGCGGGTCCAAGATGTTCACATTCGTTTCGCCACTGCAGCGCAAACCACGGCCGCTTTCGCCCACATCCATCTAGCCTTCGTAAGTTTGTCCGCGTGGTGGCGCTGTTCATCACACCACTTCAAGCAGTGTGTTAATTCATTGACTTATGAGTTACTGAAAGCTACCATTTCACACAACAACACAGCATCCGGTGACGCCGACCGGCTTTCCGCTTCCCCATGGCCAAAAAATCGGTCCGAGAACGATCCGACTGACCGCCTGGTTTTCCGCTCGTTTTGCCGTCTAAGCGGCCGGATATTGTGAAGTTTTTGCCGCTTTCGCCTCGTCCGATACCATGTGTGAAGGTAGCCGAAGACACCGCCAGAATATAATTGCTAATCAAGTCAGCTTGTTGTTACCAACTAATATGTTACGAACGTGAAACAAGAAGTGTTTTTTTTTTGTTTGAAGGCCAGGGTTATATGAAGATAACAGTATGTCTTCTTACATGTACAAACGGTCTTCTCATGTATGTTGTCACAGAAACAGATTTTCTTTGCCAAACTAAAAAAAAAATAAGAGTGTTACATTGTGCGGTGGATTGGAAAAGTGACGTTGCATCCTGGATTTTCAGCTCCTCTCAGAGTATTGGAAACGCATTTCGCGAGCCTACCAATTTTGACGTAGTTGGTGATGACTCAGTGGTCTCAATCGAAACAGTGCCAACTACTTCAGAAGCTGTTGGCAGTGATATCTATAAACCACTTGCACACAGTTTTCCATGCGTTCGACTTCATATATGCGGTGTCGTAAGTTTTGGTTTATCGAGGGTTGTATCTTCAGTTACGTCACAGAGGGCTCGTCTATTTGGCGATGTTAGGAAGTGTACGTGATGTCACCAGTGCTTTCACCCACGAATGTCAGCAATGCTTTCGAGAACACCAATATGCTATGCTTGCTGTCCCATCCGAGCCAGTTCTTGTCGTCAGCGATACGACTACGAAATTAGTTCAGATTTAGTTTTATAAAGGACTGACCTCAATGTGAAATTATTGTACAAGAGGTCTCAGGAGGATAGCCAAGCTTAGTATACTTCCAGCGCTATATCAGACTCATAATTATGTTTGCTTCGCCGCCTCTAAAAGAAGTTTGTAAGACGAGTTTCACATGACGAGCTGCGGCAAGGGACTTAGCGACGTCTACTGCGGGTCCGACGGCCATCGAGCTAGTCTTATTAACTACAGTGTTAGAATCAGTGGCTGTCAACGACGCTCGCAAAACGCGGCCCGCTCGTCGCTGCGTGGTACCCGTGTGTCTGCCAATGGCAAGCATGCACGCGCTTCAGTGATGCGGT
Organism: Dermacentor albipictus; assembly: GCF_038994185.2. Lineage (NCBI taxonomy): Eukaryota > Metazoa > Arthropoda > Arachnida > Ixodida > Ixodidae > Dermacentor > Dermacentor albipictus. The sequence goes on along the minus strand of NC_091827.1, from coordinate 35,807,238 downwards.
TTGTACCGCAGCGAAGGAGCGTTGCGCGCAGTTGATTGGTTTGTAGTTTTCGACGGAAGAAAAGTATATGCGCAGGCATAGTGCGGCGCGAAATGTGCCTGCGGGGATACTGGACAAGAGTGGTCGTATGCCTGTACGAGTGCTCCGCATCTTCGTACACCGGCTGAATCCCTTCGTCCGATGACGTGTACAGTCGACGAATCGTACCGTTAATTGCACCATGTGTCTGCCGTGATCAAAAATTTATGAACGCGGAAAAAAAATGAATCAAGTGCTCACTCGGTGGCGCCGGTGGAGGAGATGGTCGCGTTGGTGAGGGAGTTGGTCCTACCGGTGGAGGAAGTGGTCTTGCAGGTGGAGGTACTGGTCGCCCAGGTGGAGATAGAGGTCCCCCAGATGACGGAACAGGGCCCCCAGATGGCGGCGCTGGTCCCCCTTGTGGCGAACCCGGTCCCCCAGATGGCGGCGCTGGTCCCCCTTGGGGCGCACCTGGCCCCCCAGATTGGGGAGCTGGTCCCTCTTGCGGAACCGGTCCCCCAGATGGAGGTACCGGTCCTCCCGGTACACTTCCTGGTACTACTAATGGAGGAGAGGTCGTCGAGGCTGGCGTTTTAGCTTCTATAATGACTGGTACCGGAGGAGGGAGGCTGCTACCGCCACCACCGCCACCACCGCCACCACCGCCACCTCCGCCACCACCGCCAACGCCGCTGTTGCCGAAGTCATCTTGTCCGTCTTCTACGGGTCACAAGGGCAAGAATGTGTCGTCATACAAATGCTTCTCTGACAGAGTATAAGAATGACGCAGAAGCTGCGCCTATATTGGCTTACAATTTTTTTCAGTTTTGCAGACACCTTAAAAATCGGCTGATGCTCTTGACGCAATTCTAGACCTTCAACAAGGTTATTGAGAAAAGTGGGCATTACTAGCACGCGAAATCGAAAAACACATTCAACTAAGTAACAGGCAGTCGCGAATTAACTTCTTGATTTACGGCACATGTGGCACTTTACAAATTGTAGCGGTTGCGTCTTCGTGACGTGTCTAACTCGATTTGATTTGGAGAATGACACCAGCTTGGAGATATCAGCCAATAATGTCACCACAAAAATGCACGGTTGGTCCACTCACCTTTTAACAAAACGTTCTTTTATGCATTGAATCACAACGCTAACTTGAATGCACGGTTGCAACAGCAACATCGCTTTTGTGGGTGACGGGATAAATTAGCGAGCAGGTCGGTCAGACTTGTACGTAACTAAAATACTGTACTCAAGTTACGCTATCTTAAACAATTTTCATAATATTTTGGTGTCTTGGAAATACATTGAGAGAGGAGTATTTCTGCCGTAACCTAAATGCGCTTCAAGGTTTCCTGTACAGAAGAAAGGCACAACACTGCCTTCCACAGAAACTTGTTCCACCACGCACCCACGTAGGTGTACCCCCTGGCTCTTATGTTCGTCTTTGATTCATGAAAGAATTTAACTACCCCGCAGGTGGGGAGCGATCACACAACCTTATGCAAAGGTTGTGGGATCGTTCCCCACCTTTTCCAGTAATTTATCGTTTATTTCACTTATTAAGCACAAGTAGTTTTCCCTATGTTGTCCTTGGTGTGTCAATGTTTGTTGGCTCCCCATGATTGGACTAATAAAACTGGGGCCCCTCAGTAACCTCCTTTCTTCTCGTGTGCGTATATATATATCGAAAAGAAAGAAAATACAGGCGCACCAAAAAGATTCTGGAACCATGGACGGTCATCCGCAGCTTCAAGTAAAAATTTTCTAATAGTTATAAGGGAGCCAAACTGTAACGTCTGCGATGGAGACCACGAGCTGCCGTACATCAAAGATGTCATTAGGGATAACTTGGACAAGAAAGAAAGCGTAGTACAGCCCCAAACAGGTGCAGGAACAGAGAAGCCTTAGAGACCAAAATGTATCGCAGAAAACAAGAGGACATGGACGACGATTTCGTGGAGCTGTTGAGGTACATACCTAGAGACAAAGGATTACAAATTGTAAAGGAAGGCCGGAAATACAATCACGTTGCGGCAACTCACTAAGCACTGATGCAAGGGTCTCATCTGTCTCCAATATTGTTCACGATTCATGCCACGGGCGTAGGAATACGACTGGAAATTAGTAAATTAGATTTTGATCTCTCACATCCATGATGGGCTAAAGGTGGAGCAGGATGTGGCTGGGCTGATGCATTCGGAGGACGTAGTGCTACCAGCGAGCAATGCGAGTTATTTACAGAAACTTGCTAATATGAGTGACAGTGCAGCGACGAATCTAGGCCTGATGTTAACGCAGATAAATCGGGGATTATGAACTTTGATAAAGAGACAAGTGATAACGTGGCACCAGCTCAACGTATAGTCAAGCAATATGTATAGCTCGGTGTATACATAAATGAATGAAAGGCCTACTCAAGCATTTACCAAAAATAAAAATATATGAAAGGGTAGCGGAATGCAGCAATAACAAAACATAGAGTGCTGTGACGCTACAAAAAACAGGAGGTGATCCGGGGAATTCGGAAAAAAGTAACCGTGCCAGAGCTAACGTTCGCAAAAGGAATCCTGTGCTGTAATCAGAAATCTTGCCGGTGTTGAAGATTAAACAGACGGTGGTGGGCCGACTGAATTTGGGGGTCTACGGTAAATCCCCACCTACAAAAAAAAAGCAGTGCAAGGTGGCTCGGGTTCGGCTTCTTTTGTACTTAGGGAAGCGCAGAGCAAGATTCGTTTTGAAAAAAGGCGAAGGAACAGGGATCACAAGAAATGGTCAGCTCAAGTGCACAAACATCTGTGCATCAAAAGCACGGACACGGAATTACGGAAAAGGTCAAGGAAGTCGGTAATGCAGTACACTGTAACTAAAAGCATAAATATACCAAAGGAGGTCGTGGAAAAACGTGAGAAACAGAAACAGTAAATTCGATGCGATGTACGGTAACAGACACGAAGACGGAGATTTACGGAAACGGCGCCAAATAAGCCAGGAGAGACAAATCTGTATGAGAACGCATAGATAAGTGCCTTGCTATTTAAGGCCCCAGCTGGCTGCCTCAACAAAAAATATACCGGAGCAGATATGCGTCACAGAATTAGGCATGAGTGGGCAGCAAAAAACGACTCCGCCCATGGTTATGGAATGCCAAGGTATCCACCCAACGAGACCCGTAAGGAGTGTCCACCTTCGAGAAGCGTTGGTGTTCAAAGAATACGGAAGAATTAAGTGGTCAGCAGGCGAGATAAGTAAGGGACGATTAAACTGTTATGTAAAGTACAATCAGGGAGAGGATTGATAGAACCGGAGTCAGGGCAAACGCTGGTAAAGTTAAGATCGAGATCAGATATAGACAAGAAGGTTAGATAGCCAGAGATGAACTAAAGTATGATGAAATCAAGCAAGCTATGGGACCACTTGCCCCCTCCCCGTTTCAAAAGGGATACTGATAAATGGCATCATCATCATCATCATCATCATCATCATCATCATCACCACCACCACCACCATCATGGACACATTTATCCCATCTGATGTTGTAGGTTACTCCATGTTCACAGCACCTCTGTTGTCACGCCTGACATGCACTCTTCGAGTCTTTGCATTGCCGGCCGTGCAGCTACCGGAGTATTGGGCCGAAGTAGCGCTCCCGACGGCAGATCATGTGACCCAGCAACATCGACGGTCCTCGGCTACTATCAGTAGTGAGTGATACTGCTGATGCATTTGTGCGCGGCGCCACAGCCGGAAGAGTAGTATGGGAGAGAACAACCATGTATGACATTTTAGGTACGGTATTGCCATGCCAGTTCTTGCAGGAGAGCCAGTCATCTATCTCACGACCCATTGTAGTGCAGCGGGTATTCGTTCACGCCGGAAGCCAAGCGAGCGAATGCCGTTGGGATCACACGCATCCACTTTATTCTCATCTGGTGACGTAAATGCGTTGCCCCTTGCCACTCCCGACACTTGCACACTGGCCATTGCAGCGAATAGAATTCGGCTAAAAAGAAATTCGGCATAAATTATTTCCGCTTAAGCAAGCGTTGTCGGGCGTTCATTGACGCCGAACTGAGATGGCTGTCCACTAGGGTCGGCCTTGTCGGAGCACATGCCATTGCCATGGAGCCTCATGTGGCACTCATACAGACCAGGATTATACGGTGCAGGAAATCTGTATAACCACCGACATTCGCCGTTTTGTTTCCCTGACAACGCGAGTGGCAGCTTTTAATGGACACCTTCACTTTAACCGGGCTTGCAAAAGGAGGAGTCTCATCCCTCGTTCTCTGCGACTGAACTGGCCTGTACCTTCCAAGTTTGGCCTGAGCGTCGCCGCAAAGGCAGAAAGGCTGTTGTGCAAGCAAGGAGACTGGACTGCCGGAACACAGTTCAGAAACTTGAAAGCGAGACGTTCTTTGCCCGATGTCGCCTTGAGTTCCGCTGTGCGGACCACTTTGCTGGCATCCAGCTACACGCAAATCATGAGGCCAATATACGGATACGCCATGCCGAGTTTACGCACGAAGTCAAACTTCACAGACTCTCGGACACAGCCAAACTCCATCGTCCACAGGGCGGGACTGCGGCGTTACATAATCTGTCTTCGCACAGACTTTTATCTTTCTGACGTCTCCGTTCTTGAGCTAGGCTGGAACTTCAATGTTGGTCTTGCCCTGGACGTGAGAAAGGTGGCTTGCACTGTGGAGAACGCCGTCATCCAAGTTCATCAGTCCCACCGGGATGAGGCCTGCACCCGCGTTATCGGTGTCCTCTCTCGGTTGCAGCAGCGGAAATTTGCTTCGCAACTTTCTGCTGAGGAACGCGGTGCTGTCTAGAGGCTTCATGACAACTCTGAGATCGCGGTTCCCGCTGCAGAAAAGGGGCATGCCACAGTTCTACTGGACACGGCCACGTACAAAAGAAAAATGCTGGACCTGCTTGACGATCAGAGCGCTTATGTCCAGCTCACCCGGGACCCTACCTTGAAGGTACAGTGAGAACTAATGAAACTCCAAGTGGAGGTGCTCCACTTTGTTTCTCCCAAGGACAAGTACCTCTGCTACTCGATTCTTTGCCGTAATGGTGCGCGCCCTGCGCTTTATGGCTTACCAAAGATTCGCAAACCTGGTGTCCCTTTGCGACCCATACTGTACTTTACCCGTTGCCCCCTGTACAAGCTATCCGGCTTTCTGCCCATAATTTTGTCCTCTCCAGACGGAAAAGGCACAACACATTTGCGCAACTCCACCGATTTCGTTGAAAAAGTTCGGGATCTTGTCCTCGACGACGACGACGAGGTGATGGTTTCGTTTGACGTTGTGTGTCTGTTTACTTCCATTCACACTGACATGGCCGAGGAAGTTTGCTGCTACTCTCGACGCAGATCCGGCTCTACCAGAACGGTTGCCATTTGGTGTCCCCGACCTGAAGAGTGTCCTCAGTTTTTGCCTGGGCAAGACCTACTGCTGTTTCGGTAAGACCGCCTAATAGCAAATGCACAGCGCACCAAAGGTTGCCTTAGTCTCGGTGACCGCTGCGAACCTGACGATGGCATGGCTCGAAAGTCGTCCGCTCATTTCTTTCAGCCCAACGACAAGAATTTGTCTACGCTACGTTTATGATTGTTTTTGCGTAGTCAAGTGCTGCGGTTTGGAAGCTTTCACCAGGCATCTAAACAATCAAGCAGATTCCATTCAGTTCACGGATAAGATGGAGACGGACCACAAACTGCCTTTTTTGGACGTATTGGTGAAAAGAAGCAATGGTGCGCTTTCTTTAACGTTTTCAGAAAGAGTAGACACACTGGCCGGTACCTGTACTTCTTGTCCGCGCACCCTGAAGCTCACGAGAGGTCAGTAGTTGCCTCCCTGTATGGCTGTGCGAGCCGCATTTGCACGAAACCCGAAGACATAAATTCCGCCCGCCGTGGTTGGTCAGTGGCTATGGTGTTGGGCTGCTGAGCACGAGGTCGCGGGATCGAATCCCGGCCACGGCGGCCACATTTCAATGGGGGTGAAATGCGAAAACACCCGTGTACTTAACACCAGGTGCAAGTTAATGAACCTCAGGTGGTCGGAATTTTCGGAGTCCTCCACTACGGCGTGCCTCACAATCATAAAGTGGTTTTGGCACGCAAAGCTCTATAATGTAATTTGTTTTTAAAGACTCAAATTCCGACGTGCGGATAATCCGGAAAGATCTTTCGTCAAGCGGTTACCCCCCTGGGTTAATGAATGCCGTGGAGCACCGTTTGTTTGAAGAAACGTTGGGCACTGCCGACTTGAACCCTTTCCAAGCCGGCATTGGCCGTTCGAAGAAACGAGGTTCCATTCTTTACATTCAGATAAGTTTTGCTTGGTTGGTGTACATCTTTCTTTGTGACGTCTCATCCCTACCAGACGGGCTTCCGTCAAGCTCTCTATTACAGCTTCTTAGAAACCTTCGATACGCTTGCTTTAGAAAAAGTTAGTAAATTCAATTTATTTCGTTTTGTGAAAGCAAAGAGTCGACTCATCCATAATTTCTGTCCTTACCGGAATCACTCGATCCAACGAGGAGGAAGATCACCAGGCCGGCTATCCCCAGGAATATCAGGCAGAGTACAGCAGCCACATATATGCTCCGGTTCTCGTCCTCCCTGGAAGGTATTTCGCACGTCTTCAATACTAGCGAAACAGTTTTACGCTTCGGCAGGAGATCATTGTGATCAGGTAAGAAGTAATGTCCCTTTCAATCAATCAATAATAAATAATAAATAAATAAATCGATGAATCAAATTTATTCCTGCATCAATTAAAATACAGGGGTAAAAAAAGTCGCAGTTTCTCGCCCTAAAGGCGAAGCACCGATTGCGATGGCAAATCAGTCAATAGCTGCGCGAAGTAAGGATGGTAGTTTTATCAGGCGTATAAACTTGTAAACATTCGCTGACTAACTAAATTAACAATGATATCATGCGTAAGCGTGAATGAACGAGGACGCAGAAAGGAACAGACACACAGAGAGTGTCTGTTTCTTTTTACGTCCTCGTTCAGTCGCGCTTACACACGCTATCATGTATCTAAACCAGCTAGCTCAGCAACGTGTTTTAACTAAATTAGCAAGCATGGTGTCATGCGCGCACAGGTAAGTGATGAACCCATCTAGCTCTATGAGTGCGGAAAATCACGGTCAGAATGTTGGAGTGAGGAATCGCGGCAGCAGCAGGGAATGAATCGACCGTGATACATCTCTCGCTTCAACTTGAACGAAACGTCGAAAGCACAACACACACGAAGCTACCGGCACTAAGCGCTCTCTGCAAACCTTGCAGGCCGCTTTGAAGATAGGCCCGCGCGGGAGCGCACTTCGACCACGTCGCAGCTCGCGTTCAAGATGCGGTGCCCGCTCGGCTGCGCTGCGAGCAGCATCCGCCGAGAAAAGAACGCCCCTCCACCACCCTCTCTCGCCTCACCCTCGTGCCTCGCCTGCGACTGGAGACGGCGCGCTTCCGGTCCTAAAAACCCTTAAGCTTCATGAAGTAGTGCCACGCTTTGAACAAAGCCGCCTCCTCCTCGCGCACTCTGGCCGAGGCCGAGGCCGCGTCGCTATTGGCCTAATAGCATCACGTGGGCCCTCGCGCCGTGCATCAGCGCCATGTTTGCTCGAGAAGCGTCTACGGAGTGGCGAGGAGCGCATGTTGGCGCCGTTGCTACGCTCGAGCAATGTAGGCGGCGCCACGGTCGAGGAGTGAGCGTGAAAGAGAGGAGAAACGAGGAGGAGGGAAGGCGGAGGAGGAGAGTGTCACTGCTTTACGAAGTTTGAGGGTCTTTATCCGGTTCGCCCTTCCTCGCTTGCACACGCGAGACTGAGCCGCGTTTGCCAACGCACCCTCGCGCGCTTTTACTCGCACATACAGAATGCGGCGCGCGGCGACGATTTTATCGCCCTTCGACTTTATACGTAACCTCACGGCGACGGCGACGGCAGAAATGCGCCTGGATTGTCCATACAATTGCTATGGCAGCAAAGAAAATGACGTGCCGATCAGGCACCTCGAGTGGTTCTCACCTCCGTGCGTTTGAGTAGCGACATTTCAGAGTACGCGAATTAGTAGGTATATAACATATAACGAACGCCATCGACAGAAATAAAAGTGCCACTCTTACCATTGGGCCCTTTGTTCCAACCATCTGACCCATGCGGGGAGCTTATTGACCGCTTCTTATTGTGGACCGAGAACTTACTATTCCTTTAGATGGCTACGACCTTAGCCAGTCGTTCCATAGCTCACGCGCCGCTTGCGCCTAGCTGTCGTTGATGATAATGGTTTCCATGATCTTTTACTTTATATATTTTATGACTATAGGCTTTAATATTGGGAGACGAAGCTCCCTCGTATTCTTTTTCCTTCCTCGATAGCCTGGAACCATGCGTCCAACCAAGTGCTGTCAGTGTGAAAGGAGAAATCGTTTGTCTAGCTGGACCGGGCCCCGCAGATGGTATTTATTTTAAAGAAGTGAAATGGGTTGCCCTGGAACACTTACAAAATTATATTAAGGGGTTTTACGTGCCAAAATAGCGACATGAGTATGAGATTATGTGGAATAATTTTGACCACACCTCGAGTTGTTTAACGTGCCCCCGATGCACGAGACACGGATGTTCTTGCATTTCGCCTCCATCGAAATGCGACCGCCGCAGCTGGGATTATAATGCCCTCGTTCTTCGCGCTTATCGTTTTCTGCTCATTTTTTGCATTATTTCCACATTAGCTCACCAGCAACGAGTTAGTGCTTGGAATGCTCAGCGGGCGTCAGGGGCCCTTCACAGGCCCATGGCAACCACTGGTTACCTCTTTCTGTTTAGTAAGAACCACCGCATCTTTCACCTTGCTCTTAATCTTGTTCATTCAAGGGTGGTCTGATAGGCGATTCCACTCGACACGGCGTGCGAGTGCTGCTACCTGACGGCGTCTTCGAGCACTGACTCTCTCTTACTAAGGGAGAGGTATAGTATTTATTCCTTGCAAGTGTCAATGCGTCTAGTAGTGGGACTTAATAAGCCTCCTGAACAGCTGAATCCGCATTACAGTAGACAAGGGATACGCTCGTACATGATCGTCCCCATGTAGCATCGAAATCAGGAACAGTACTGAGCTAACGTTATCCACTGTAGAGCTTATATATGCATAACTTGCATACTGCATAATATGCATAATATGCATATTATGCATAATATGCATATTGCATAACATGCGTAAGTTGGGTTAAGAGACACACGTGCCGAGCAAGGTGTCACGTAATGCTCATGGCGTTTTACGTTCCAAAATTTGAAAAAAAAAACATCAGCAATACATTTGGGATTATCGGAGCTACTACGTAGATCTTTAGGGATGGCACGCTATAGCCGTATTGATGGAGCGTCTAGGATCCGGAAACGGCAAGGGACCTCGATGTACGCGGACGGTGCAAGAGTCCTGATATGGTATCTGCCCGATCAGTAATGACTGTACGATTGCACAAGTCTCTGGTAAAACAACGTCACTAGGGCAACTCGCATAGGCAGATCACGCAATACTCTTGCGACAACTCCGTATTACGGCTTACCCAGGTTCCACAGCTAAAAGAATGGTGAAGAAAGGAGGGGAGAGAAAGGATACGGTATTTCAGAACGACAATATAGTGCGAAAGTAGGTAATTTTGAGCAAGATAAATTATTCCAACACCATGTTTTTCTTGATGACAAGGCAGGCGTTTGAAATGATGTACTGAACAGCTCGACACACACAACACAGTAAACATATACACAGCTTTCTTCTGGGGTGAGCTTTGAATGACTGACCGAGCCGCAACACCGTTGCTGTTCGTACTTCACGGAATGCAGCAGGGAATAGGAAGGTCGATTGCAATCGAAAGTGCACATTACAATTACAAATACCAACGCTTTTGCCTATTGAACCAGTGACAATAATTATCAGGGAGAAAGTGCGCAACCAACAATCGCAACACGTAGGGGCATATCAAACGTGCAGTCAATGACAGCCAGACAGCTGGGTCGTTATTGTTAGTGTTGTAAAGCAGGAAGCTCGTCAATAAAGATTTAGTCTTTGAATTGTTGAACATTCGCTCGTTTAACACGGAGGACATACGATCGGTACGAGGTGCCGTAATTTGTACGTGATGATTTGTTTGTGTAAGTATTTATTCCTGCCGAGTATCAATGCGTTTAGTGGCGGGTCTTAATAAACCCCTGCGGGGATAAAGTCTCATTACACCTATATAATTTCCTACACAAGCCATCCATACGCATCCTTTTCAACCTACTAAGTAGAATCAAAGCACCTACGGTTGACATGTCTGTTGAAACGTTAGTAACCGGTAGCCTATACTGGAAGAGTAATGACGAAAGTGGACCCGAATGTGAAATAGCAGTTCAGATGTAACCGTTGCTATGAAACCAGTGACTGCCTCACTAAGGATTTCTCAGAAAGAACAGAGCGCAGTATCCCCTTTTGGGGTCGGAAATGCGCGTCAATGTTTATGAAAGAATTTCCATGCTCTGCAGACAAAAAAAAAAAAAGAGACGGTAAAGCATTGTGACTGCTCTCTCTAGGAATCGCAATTCGAAACTCGATGCCTGGCGACATCCTGTATTTACACTTGGAAAATATCACTCAGTGCTTGTAGGGCGGTCCGTGATGTGTGCTCTAATCTGCCTTGTTTGTTCAATGAGAACCAGCTTTCTATTTTTGTCTTTACTATACCCAGCCCGGTCGTGTTATCGGCAAAAGTAAATTAATAAATTAACAAGCTACAATACTTACTCGACATGTCGCTGAGACCAATGCCTAAATGAAAATGGAGGAGAAATAATTAAGTGTCAAGGGATGGTGTGCGCTAGTATCAACATATCGATACGTTGCGTATCGAACCGAATTTATGGTACGAAGGCTCCACCCTTAAATAAAGAAAAATTATTAAATGGAGCTCTCGCCATATGAGAGCACGCTCTGAAGACTAATATCAATAAAAACAAATTAAAAACGCATCAGGCAGGGCGAAATGTCTTAGGCTTGCAGGACTTTCGCAAAGTAAACCTGCTCTTGTCAGTGGCTGCCCTGTGATTCTTGACAGACGACAGAACTGACACTGACAGAGAGACTGATCAAGACTCTAGATAGTGGAATGATGTTGCATGGAACCGAAGATAATCAAGCGGAGGTACTGGACAGCTGGCCCGCATTTAGTGCCACCTTTTGCAGATCTCCAGCGACACCACGTGACGACGTTCCACCTGGTAAATAAAAGTAGCACGGCAAGACTGACAGGGCCGCTTCTGTCGAGGATGGCGTTTGCATGAAAACATCGGCCAGCCTATCTGAGATGGCTAAACCTGATCGACATCCATTAGCAGCGAACAGTTGACTTCGTCAGACTCGGTGCTAATCTTGTCCGCGCCTGCCAAGGTTGCCGAGTTGCTATGGCGACCTGCTGCTGAGCGCGAGGTCGCGGGTGCGGCTCCCTGTCGCGGCGATCACTTTGCGATCTGAACGAAACGTGCGAGACGTTAAAGTCAGGAGAATTCGGCGCACGGTGAAGAGCCAACAGGCGGTCAAGATTATTCCGAAGCGCTTTACTCTATATGGCATTCCCCATGACTGACTGCGCGGTTTCGAAAACGTCATGGTGTAATGCTATCTTAAATGATATCCGGTTCGGATATAGTTCGCCGCGTGTCATCAGACGCGTATGTCGGTACAGATAACGATCAGTTAAAAGGGAAAATGAGACATCCACTTAATCGTAGCAATTGCTATGATGGAAACCTTTGTAGCAATTGGGTTTCCTTTGTAGCAATTGCTACGATTAGGTGGACATGTCATTTTCCCTTACTTCTCTCCACCTTGCTGGTTTCCGCAGAGCGATTGCATCAAACCCTTGCTTTTGCCTTGAGTTGACAAATTCGACTACGGCCTGCTATCTGCTAGCGGCATGTCTAGCTCAGATGATAGAGCGGCTGCCCCAGAAAGGCGGTGGTCCCGGGTTCAAGTCCCGGACCAGGACGAATTTTCCTTTAACTGTGAGGCTTTTCTTTCGAGGAAGCCGTTTGGGTTTCCTTCGTAGTGATTGGTACGATTAGGTGGATGTCTCGTTTTCCCTTAATTACTTCTCTCCACCTTGCGGGTTTCCGCAGAACGATTACGTGAGATAACGATCAGCCACTCATATCACAGTTCCTTCTGAACGTAATTCCAGTTTCCGAAATGAACGTCACGCTTACCCGACATCGCTGTACTATCCACAGTGCTTGACATGGCAGACTGGGAATACTCGATCCTAGAAAAATCTCCTGGAAACCAAAGAGAAGCGGGCAGCTCAGTGATGGTATACTTCGTGTAAATCGACGTAACATTAAACCTACCCATTGTTCAGCGTTCCTGGACGGACGTTCGTTGGGTGACGAAGAGTGGGCGCGGCTGTGAAATTAGTCGACAGCCCGTGGTCAGGCGACGTCGACTTCCGACAGATGCTCAACAACGGAGTGCTGCACAAATGGTGCGTTACTGATAACCCGCAATGTGTTAGGGACGCCACGTGCTAATTTTTAGCGGAGCGGTTGCATGCCTTAGCTGCGATGGCCACAGTGCGTGTGTACTTTGTTTGTAGCGTATGCTGGAAATAAGCCCGAAGCGAGCCGAGAACGGGACGATATGTAGTCGGTGATGGGATGAAGGTCGTGTACTACACATGCGAGATTAGCCGCGTTTGCAGGAATTAGACGGTGGCACATCGCACCACCTTTCTAACGAATCGAATTCGTGTGGAAGAGGACCGTGCTTTGGGGAAGACACGTCGCTCTAGTCGCCTTTGGGGAATTTGGCAACACCCGCTTTTGATGTCCTTCACCGCAACGTAAGTCGTTTCCGGGACAAACATTATTACGCCGGGACAATTTATTCCCAACGTTCAATAGCGCGAAGGAGCGACGCTATACGATAACTTTTTTTCTTGGGCGAGTTGATGTTTGCTGAACGACACGATATTGTAGCGCTGAAAATCCGGAGAAGATTCTAAGAGACAGACAAAAGAGAAGGTGTGAGAAGATGCGAGATGAAGAGAAGGTGTAGGGCCGTCTTCCCTTCTGTCTGTCTCTTAGAATTGTTCTTTCCCGGTTTTTCGCGCTACACTATGATGTCGCTGAGCTATGCTACATTTACACCAAATCGTTACAGGCGTTAAGTCGGTGCGATACTTGAAAGGCTGGAAATTTCTAGTCAGCAAAGTATCAGCTTCTTTGCTTGCACTGCGAAGATGAGCAGCGTTGCATATTAGCTACGCAGTTGTCAAGGAACTTGAGACGCTGTGTGCACTAGATATCGAGAGAAGAGGAGAGTGTCTAGTGTGGCGCAGACCTGTGCATCGAATAGCTTCTAAACCGATCTTATCTTCTTGACGTCTGATTTCATCCGCAAGGTTGCAAATGATAGACCTGCTTGTTTAAAACAGGACAACCTACACGTTCTTGTGAGTGCGCTAATTTCGTAACCTCGCGAGCCGAACGGAGCCTAAGTTCTGATACGTGACGCGTGTTCCGTACGATCAGCGATGTGTAGCTAAGCAGCTGTCGCTTGAGAGACGCGTCGGAGTTCCCTTGGCATATCGGCTTATCAGCGCCCACGGGTCAAGAAGCCGAGAACAGGGCCTGCAAAAGGACCGTCTCCATAAAGAAAGGACCCACCCTGAAAGCCACTGGGGCTCACGCTGACGTGTCCCGGTGGGTGGCAGCCGAATTTCTGCGCCGAGAGGGCACGACTGCAAGGGCGATAGCCGACGAGACCGGGTGGCAGGACTGGGCACGGGACCAGAGAGAAGGACTGCCGAGGTGCGTGACCGTTGCCGGACAGTAAGGGCCCAAACAGAACGCTTTCGCGTGCCTGTCTGCAGGTGCTCGCTCGTGCTAACGGAAAACGGCCCTGTGGGTTTCTTGGACCCCGGACGAAATGACGCAACCCAGTGAGGAAAGTTTACCATGAATCGCGGTTACTTTTAGGAGAGATATATTTTTTCTAAAGAATAATAAAACTCGACAAGCTGACGTAGTTGTTGGTGGTGTTGAGTCTGTGGGTCGCGCCCACTATGGCAGTTTGCAAATAAACAGTTGACGTTTGAAAGTGACAGTCGAAATGAAGAGAACCTACAATAAAACTATAACAACGGCCCTTCAATGCCCAAACGCAGTTCCCCACCAGGGAGAATTAGAAGAATTGGTTCATCTACGTTTCTGGATATGGGGAATGGGTCTGTATGAAAAACATAACTAAGTGGCATTTGAATTAAACATATTTGATATAGTAAGTAACTTTAGTAACTAGTGCGCTGAACTATCCACACCTGAGTATCTTCAGCGCATCAAAACGCCGTGGTATATGCTATAGATAACATTTTCCGTGCTTATAAATCGTAATGTTTAGTGTGTGCAATGTAGTGTAGCATATACGATGCATGGTCATTACAGTGGACAGCTTACAAATGCTTAGTTTTCCTGTTTCCCCGTGCATATTACGAAGAGGAGGAGGAGTAAAAATAAACTTTAATTTAGGACAGCAGATGCGAGATCTAGGCCTCTCTACCTAGGTGGCAGCTTCGAGCCCTTGGGCCCTGGCGGCATCTTCGGCCAGCTGAATTGCCTTAAGGTGGTCTTCGGGTGCACAGCTGAGCAACGCGGTCTCCCACTGCTCTCTGGCCTTGTGTATGTTGTTCTGTGTGGGTGTCGGAGGACAAGCCCAAACCATATGGCGTAGGTCCACCCCTTCTTGACAGACTCTACATCTATCCGTGTGAAAGTCCGGCTAGCAGCGGCGGTAGGCCACCGTGTTCCGATATGTATCTGTTTGTAAGAAGTGCCATATGCCGTCGCTTCCTGTCTACTTAGCGAGGAGTGTCCCTCGACGTAGCGAGTTCTGCAACACAACGATGCTTGAAGTGTGAGTGAGTGCGGGATGCAAACTTTATTGAAGAAACCAGCTGATTGAGGCCTGGGCCTAGGCCGTGCCAGGTGAGGCAGAGAGTCCCTGTCTCCCAGCCACTTCTCGAGCCTGCTGGATGGCCCATATAGTTGGTCTTGCAGATCTGAGCTGATCAGCGTGGCTTTCCACCACGCCCCTAGCTCTTCTGAAGAGACTGCATTTTTATCCTGTACATGCGCTCATTCCCATAGGTGGTGGCGGTAACAACTTTGTTGAGATTCTGCTCAGTTATGATCTGGCAGGCCCGAGCCCTAGGATGGCCCCTCACGAGGAGCGACCCTTTCGGCCCAGACAACGAGGGCTTTTTGTAGTTTTTTATCCGGCGTTCTGAGCAGCTCCTCCCACGTCGGTTATGAGGGAACTGGCAGGAGCGACTTGGCAGAGGGTAAGCCCTCGCATCCCCAAAGAATATGATTTTGTGTAGCCCATGTTTGATTTGTGAAGTTTTGACATATTGGGTTTCATTGTCCGTTGGTAAATATGGCCAGCATAGAATGTGTTCTAGGGTGGTGTGTTCTGTCCTACATAGTTTACACAAGTCATCTGGGCACGGTTCGGGATATGGAACATGGAGTATTGGCTGGAGAAGGTTCTGGTTGGAAGTTGCCTCCAGCCAGCCGCCTCACAAAATTATGTTGCCGCAATCCCTCCCTGAACGTTTTCTTACACAGATCAGGTTTGGTGCGCTCCTTTCTCTGCGCTTTTTGTAATCAGAAAGAAACGATTCATGGCTTCCTTCGATCTCGTGGCCACCCTGACGCGGCAAGAAATAGAGCATTGGAACTATCTCTTCGAAGATTTGGCCTGGACTTAACAGAGCCTGTTATTCTTTCGTTTTGGGGCCTCTACTCTGGGATTGAGCTACAGAGATGTGTGCTCCGCTTTGCCGGAATTTCTTATGGAAGCAAACCAAACGCCTCGTTAAATGTGCGTACTTTTCTGTCTTCTTTCTTTGCTTTTCAGTTATTGATGATTGGTGCTTCCCGTTGTTATTGCTTTATTTCAACCCGTAGTTCAGTCTTTTGAGCAGCACTTGCTCCACAGCATTCCTGAAAATTTGCTCTTTATTGTAACCTGGAATAATCCACCCATTTCTTAATTGGCCAATCCCCCTAGTGATTATGACTTGCACGTTCGGTGGGCAACAACAACGCCCGGCTTCCGTAACATTTCGCCTTCACGGCGCGAGCCCCAATAATATACTCCTCTGTTATTGTGTCGTCTTGGACATTTCTTCGTCACATCATGCTCGTCGGCGGTGCACCACCGACTTCGTCGTCGCGCTGTCCTAATCTCTCTGTCGTCGTGTCGTCGTACGCTGACGTCGTCATTCGTACACTGACGTCATAATGACGTCGTCGTCATTCCGCGGACGTCACACCATCATCTTCACGCCTTCGCCGTCACGCTGGGGTCAATCCATTGTAATCATTCAGCCTTCTTCTTTAGCCTCCTTTCAACGCAGCTAGCTAAACACGACTCCTAGGAGAGAGATTCAGTGGCTTTACAGCCCTCTTACGTCGCAGAGCGAACGCTTCCCATGGCTCGACATAGTGTACCAAACTGTGTACGTGCCTTGCGAGGTCTGGACGTAAACGTTAAACGAGCCTGGACAGAGGTTACATCAGGGCCAGCGCGCGACTGCTACTATTACGACGATTATCGTAAAATCAAAGTGCATTCCTCTTAGGGAGATATTGTCTAAGAATCTAGTGGCGCACTCATGAAACCATTAATTAAATAATCTTTTCAAGCCCAATGAATGAATCTAACCGCATAAAATGAGTTCGATTCAAGTCAGATGAGAATGAAATAGTTTATGTGTTCTAAATGAACAAAATGAGATGAAGAAAATGAAGTAACGATAACAGTTCAGCCAGCGGTAGTCACAAGTAAAGATTTATGTGGCATTGCAAACCTTCTTGTGCGTGTGCCCGAGTATGGATAAACCGAGAGGTAACCGCTATGCCGAGCGTAGTGTTTCCTTTATTTCAAAGAAAATTCACATATAGGCACTACTGGATTACTAAACTTGAGCAGAGCACGTGTTCTATTTGTTGGCGATGATTACTCCGATGAATGGCACGTACACAGAGCGACGGATATGCCGATGAGCGGGCACTGGAACCGCCATGTTAACGGGAAGGAAGGACCTAATATTTTGTTTCTATTGCGAACCATTACCAACGCCCCTCATGTGCCCGTGCCATATGCTGAAGGAGACAGCAACAGTAACGAGGAGAGAAGAAATGGATGGATCCCATGCATATGGTTGAAGCGGTTAAAAAAAAACGCTTCCGTTGATGTTTACTGAAACGTCTTCACCTCCACATCCTCGCTTCTATGGAGCTCTGTGCCCCTCGCCCAATGCGGCTCTGGTTCCATTTTGTACACTTCACTTCTTACTGTCTCCGTTACTCGGCTACTTCCACTGCCCAGTTCTTCACTTATGTGTCGGGAACTTCTCCATTCTGCGTTGCCGACTGCGCTTGCAGCCTGCTGTAGCTGATCGACAGAGCGCGCAAGATGGCAAAGGCCGCAGGGACCCTGGACTGAGGGCTCCACCTTCGCCTGGATACGTCCTTTGTGAAAATAAAGTTTTTCATTCATTCATTCATTCTGCTCGTCTATTCGGGCACCTAAGCCAACAGAATATGCCCACTCTAGATGATTCTCCACGACCTCCTAATTGTAGGAGTATTCCCTGTGGAACGTAGTGCCATTTGACTAGGATAAACCGAATAGACAACTAGTGGGAACCAATATCTTGTATAGCACAGTCCCGCGACATCAATGCGTTAGTGTTTACGTTTACGCTAACGACATTGTGCTTTTTTGCCTCTACTACTGACCTTCACTATCTTTTTCCAGAGTTTCCAGGCATACTTTGGTAGTCTTGAATCCTGGTTGTATTATTTGTACGTGACCTTCAATGTTCCTAAATGTTGGGTTCGCGGTACGCGTCCGTAACAAAAATCTCCACCGCGTTTCTTGTCACTTCGTTGGTCGTCACATCGTTGGTCGTCACGCTGTGAAGGATGACCCAGCTTTACCGAGATGACCAAACACTATAAATATGGAAGGGCTCATTCGCCCCCCGCCCCCCCCCCGTCACACTACTCGCTAAGTAGACGGCAAGCGACGGCATATGGCGCCTCTTACAAACAGATACATGTCGGAACCCGGTGGCCTACCACCGCTGCTAGCCGGACTTTTACACGGATAGATGTAGATTCTGTCAAGAAAGGGTGGACGTACAACATATGGTTTGGGCTTGTCCTCCGACACCCACAGAGAACAAAATACACAAGACCAGAGAGCAGTGGGAGACCGCGTTGCTCAGCTGTGCACCCGAAGACCACCTTAAAGCAATCCAGCTGGCCGAAGATGCCGCCAGGGCCCAAGCGCTCGAAGCCGTCACCTAGGTAGAGAAGCCTAAATCTCACATCTTCTGTCCTAAAATAAAGTTTATTTTTCCTTCTCCTCCTCCTCTTCGTAATTTGCACGCGAAAACAGGCAAACTAAGCATTTGTAAGAGTTCTACTGTAATGACTATGCATCGTATATGCTACACTAAATTGCGTATACTAAACGTTACGATTTATAAGCACGGAAAATGTTAGCCATAGCATATAGCCGGGCGTTTTGAAGCGCTGAAGATTCTCAGTTGTGGATAGTTCAGCGCACGGGGCCCTGGACTAGGGGCAGTTACTTACCATACCAAATATGTTTAATTTAGTTATATTTTTCATACAGATCTATTCCCCATATCCAGAAACATACATGAACCAAATCTTCTAATTCTGGGGAACTGCGTTTGGGCATTAAAGGACCGTTGTTATAGTTTTATTGTGTGTTTTCTTCATTTCGACTGTCACTTTCAAACGTCAAGCTGTGTATTTGCAAACTCCCATAGTGGGCACGACCCACAGACTTAATACCACCTACAAGCACGTCAGCTTGTCGAGTTTTATTATCCTTTAAAAAAATGTGTCTCTCCTAAAATTAACGCCGATTCATGTCAAACTGTCCTCACTGGGTTGCGTCATTTGGTCGGGGGTCCAAGAAACCAATAGGGCCGTTTTCCGTTAGCACGAGCGAGCACCTGCAGACAGGCACGCGAAAGCGTTCTGTTCGAGCCCTTACTGTCCGGCAACGGTCACGCAGCTCGGCGGGCCTTCGCTCTGGTCCTGTGCCCAGTCCTACCACTCGGTCTCGTCGGCTCTCGCCCTTGCAGTCGTGCCCTCTCGGCGCAGAAATTCGGCTGCCGCCCACCGGGACACGTCAGCATGAGGACCGGTGGCTCTCAGGGTGGGTGCTTTCTTTATGGAGACGCTCCTTGAGCAGGTCCTGTTCTCGGCTTCTTGTCCCGCGGGGGCCAATAAGCCGATATGTCAAGGGAACTCCGACGCGTTTCTCAAGCGGCAGCTGCTTAGCAATACATCTCTGATCGTCCGGAACACGCGTCACGTAGCAGAACTTAGGCTCCGTTCGGCTCGCGGGGTTACGAAATTAGCGCGCTCACAAGAACGTGTAGTTTGTCCTGTTTTAAAAAAGCAGGTCTATCATTTGCAACCGTGTGCATGAAATCAGACGTCAAGAAGATAAGATCGGTTTAGAAGCTATTCGATTTTCATGTCTGCGCCACAGGAGAGAATTTCCCCCTCCCTCGATATCTAGAGCACCCAGCGCCTCAAGTTCCTTGACAACTGCGTAGCTAATATGCAACGCTGCTCATCTTCGCAGTGTAAGCAAAGAAGCTGATACTTGGCTGACTAGAAATTTCCAGCCTTTCAAGTATCACGCCGACTTTGCGCCTGCAGTGATTTGGTCTAAATGTAGCATAGCTCAGCGACATTATAGTGTAGCGCGAAAAACCGGGAAAGAACAATTCTAAGAGACAGACAGAAGGGAAGACGGCCCTACACCTTCTCTTCATCTCGCATCTTCTCACACCTTCTCTTTTGTCTGTCTCTTAGAATCTTCTCCGGTTTTTGAGCGCTACCATATCGGGTCGTTCAGCAAACACCAACTCGCCCAAGAAAAAAGTGATTGTATAGCGTCGCTCCTTCGCTCTATTACCCGCCGTGGTTGCTCAGTGGCTATGGTGTTGGGCTGCTGAGCACGAGGTCGCGGGATCGAATCCCGGCCACGGCGGCCGCATTTCGATGGGGGCGAAATGCGAAAACACCCGTGTGCTTAGATTTAGGTGCACGTTAAAGAACCCCAGGTGGTCTAAATTTCCGGAGTCCTCCACTACGGCGTGCCTCATAATCAGAAAGTGGTTTTGGCACGTAAAACCCCAAATATTATTATTATTATCATTCGCTCTATTGAACATTGGAAATACATTGTCGTGGCGTAAGCATGTTTGTCCCGGAAACGACTTACGCTGGGGTGAAGGGCATCAAAAGCGGGATTTCCCATATTGGCCAACGGTGATTACAGCGACGTGTCTCCCCCAAAGCATGGTGATTGTCCGCACGAAGTAGATTCGTTAGAAAGATGATGCGATGTGCCACCGTCTAATTCGTGCAAACTTGGCTAATCTCGCATGTGTAGTACACGACCTTCATCCCATCACCGACTACATATCGTCCCGTTTTCTGCTCGCTTCGGGCTTATTTCCAGCATACGCTACAAACAAAGTACACACGCACTGTGGCCATCGCAGCTAAGGCATGCAACCGCTCGGCTAAAATCTAGCACGCGACGTCCCTAACACATTGCGGGTTATCAGAAACGCACTGTTTGTGCAGCACTCCGTTGTTGAACATCTGTCGGAAGTCGACGTCGCCTGACCACGGGCTGTCGACTAATTTCACAGCCTCGCCTACTCTTCGTTACCCAACGACCGTCCGTCCAGGAACGCTGAACAATGGGTAGGTCTAATGTTGCGTCTTTTTGCACGAAGTATACCATCACTGAGCTGCCCGCTTTACTTGGTTTCCAGGAGAGTGGCCTACGTACGATCCGTCCCAGTATGCTGTGCCAAGCACTGTGGAAAGTCCAGCGGTTTCGAGTAAGCGTGACCTTCATTTCGGAAACTGCAATTACGTACAGAAGGAACTGTGATATGAGTGGCTGATCGTTATCGCACCTAATCGTTCTGCGGAAACCCGCAAGGTGGAGAGAAGTAATTAGGGGGAAATGAGACATCCACCTAATCGTACCAATCACTACGAAGGAAACCCAAACGGGTTCCTCGAAAGAAAAGCATCACAGTAAAAGGAAAATTCGTCCTGGTCTGGGACTCGAACCCGGGACCACCGCCTTTCTGGGGCAGCCGCTCTACCATCTGAGCTAGCCATGCCGCTTGGAAATAGAAGGCCGTAGTCGAATTTCACAACAACTCGCAGCAAAGGGAAGGGTTTGGCGTAATCGCTCTGCGAAAACCCGCAAGGTGGAGAGAAGTAAAGGAAAATGAGATATCCACCTAATCGCAGCAATTGCTACAAAGGAAAAGCAATTGCTAAAAAGGTTTCCATCGTAGCCATTTCTGCGATTAAGTGGATGTGTCATTTCCCGCTAACTAATCGTTATCTGTATCGACATACGTGTCTGGTGACACGCGGCGAACCATATCCGAACCGGATATCATTTAAGATTACATTACACCATGACGTTTTCGAAACCGCGAAGTCAGTCATGAGGGATGGCATATATAGTAAAGCGCTTCGGAATAATCTTGACCGCCTGTTGGCTCTTCACCGCGCACCGAATTCTCCTGACGTTAACCTCTCTCACGTTTCGTTCACATCGCAAAGTGATCGCCACTGCAGGGAGCCGCACCCGCGACCTCGCGCTCAGCAGCAGGTCGCCATAGCAACTCGGCAACCGTGGACAGGCGCGGACAAGCTCAGCACCGACTCTGACAAAGCCAACTGTTCGCTGCTAATGGATATCGATCAGGGTTAGCCATCACGGATAGGCTGGCCGACGTTTTCATGCAAACGCCATCATCGACCGAAACGGCCCTGTCAGTCTTGCCGGGCTATCTTATAAACCAGGTGGAATGTCATCACGTGGTGTCGCTGGAAATCTGCAAAAGGTGGCACTGAATGGGGGCCAGCTGTCCAGTACCTCCTCTTGATTATATTCGGTGCCATGCAACATAATTCCACTATCTAGAATCTTGATCAGTCTCTCTGTCAGTCTCAGTTCTGTCGTTTGTCAAGAATCACAGGGCAGACACTGACAACTATAAGTTCAGTTTGCGAAAGTCCTGCCAGCCTATCTAAGGCATTTCGCAATGCCTGATGCGTTTTTAATTTGTTTTTATTGATATTAGTCTTCTTAGCGCGTTCTCATATGGCGACACCTCCATTTATTATTTCTTTTTTATTTAAGGGTGGAACCTTCTTACCATAAAGTCGGTTCGATATGTGACGTATCGAGATGTTGATACATGCGCACACCATCTCTTGCAATTGAATTGTTTCTCCTCCGTTTTCATTTAGGCGTTGATTACAGTAAGACGGCGAGTAAGTATTGCAGATTGTTTTTTTATTTTTTTTTGCCGATACGATCACAAGGGTGGGTATAGTAAAGAACAAAAATAGAAAGAAAGCTGGTTCTCACTGAACAAACAGGGCAGGTTAGACTCCAAAGCACGACAGCCCTATAAGCATTGAGTAATATTTTCCCAAGTGTTAATAAATGATGTCTCCAGGCATCGAGTTTCGAATTGCGATCGCTCGAAAGAGCAGTCACAATGCTTTAACGTCTTTCTTTTTTTCTGCAGAGCATGCAAATTCCTTCATAAACATTGACACGCGCATTTCCGACCCCGAAAAGAGATACTGCTCTCTGTTCTTTCTGAGAAATCCTTGCATTCACTGGTTTTCTCGCAACGGTTACATCTGAACGGTTATTTCACATTCGGGGACACGTTCGTGATTACTCTTCCACTATAGGCTACTTGTAAAAAATGTTTGAACAGACATGTCAACCGTAAGTGCTTTGATTCTACTTAGTATCTTGAATAGGATACGTATGCATCGCTTGTGTAGAAAATTATGTAGGTGTAATGCGAATTTAGCTGTGCAGGGGGTTTAGTAAACCCGCTAGACGCATTGATACTTGCCAGGAATAAATACTCACACAAACAAACCATCGCGAACAAATTACCGCACTTCTTACCGATCAAATGTCCTTGTTGGTAAACCAGCGAATCTTCAGCAACTCAAAAACTTAATCCTCATTAATGAGCGTCCGGCTGCACAACGCTAAGAATAACGATGCGCCTGTCTGGCTGTCATTGACTGCACGCTTGGTATGTCCCTCTGTTTTACGGTTATTGGTTACACGCTTTCTCCCTGATAATTATTGCCACTGGTTCAACAGCCAAAAGCGTTGGTATCTGTACTTGAAGTGTGCATTTTCGATTGCACTCTACCTTCATTTTTCCTGCTGCATTTCATGAAGTGAGAACAGCAATGGTGTTGCGGCTCGGCCAGCTCTTCAGCGCTCACCCTAGAAGAAAGCTGTGTAAAACTTTTTTTGTGTTGTGTACTTTGTTTACTGTGTTGTTCAATACATCATTTCGAACGCCTACCTTCTCATTACAAAAAAAAAAAGAAAAAACATGGCGTTGTAATAATTTCTCTTACTGAAAGTACTTTTTCACTTATTGTCGTTTTCGAATACCATATGCTTTCTCACCCCTCCTTTCTTTATTATCTTTTAGGTACTGTCGCTGGGTAAGCCTTAATACGGAGTCGTCGCAAGATTATTGCGTCTGCTTATGCGGGTGACCTTTGTGACGTCATAGCAGAGCCTTGTGCAATCGTACAGTCAATAATCATCGGGCAGGGTTTGCGACAGTTTCTGCTTGAGCTAGTTGGCCCGACGTACTAGTTAAAGTATTATTAGTTAACAAAACGAAAACGAAGTAACTTGCACTGGCAGGACGAACGACACCTACCGATTGATTTTATTCCCCGAGGAAGACGAACATTTATAACCACGATCATAAACGCCGAAGCTCCCCTCCCCCACCCCCCGGCGATACCAAAGCCTACCTCCCCACCCCCACGCCTAAAATGTCATTGCCAGAGTTTTGTCATTCACATCATTTTAGGTTTCTTTTGAGTTGCCTAGACCTTTCCACTTAAAATTTTATTGAGGCTAATAGCTTACTAGATCGTTGTTGGCGCGGACAAGCACGGCTCTTCATTCCTACTTTCGCTTTCTGCAAATCCTGGCAATAGGAGGGCGAGCGCATTAGAAGCACTTGCAGCCTGATCCGCATTTTCTCACTTCAGCGTTGTTCGAAATTTCCACTGTAACCACCACGCACATACACAATATATTTAGGTACACACACAGCACAGAGTTTATTATATTTCTGAAAGAGAAAGCGGTAGCCAATTAAAAATTATTTCTCGAAGTATGGATAGCCTATGCCTAGAGAATGAATATGTTGCTGTATGTTCATTTCATTTCGAATGGTTTTGCGCGCTTTTTTGACCTAGGATAAAACCTGCAGACATCAGTGACCCCTTTGGCAGGGTTTTATCAACGGCGTATGAAATGCACATGAATGATATGTGTCAGTATTGCCTTTCTTTACAGTAAGCAATCCTTACTACTCATAAAAAAATTCTAATTCACAGCATTTGTTAGGCATGGAAACATCGTAATTAACCCGCAGAGGTCATAAATATATCGAGGGTGTCCAGATTAACCATCGTGCACCCAGATTTTTAAAAGAGAGCAATTACATTACTGAAAAAAAAAAGCCTACTGCATGTTTTTTTTCCCGTTCACATACTTTAAGGGCGCTTTACGGGCACAACATAGGGGGAAAAAACCCAATAATGTGATCATATTGCGTGACACAGTGAAACTTCAGCAAAGCATTAACAAACATGTGCTCAGGAAAACAGGGAACATATCTGGATAAAAAAGTGTTTGAGAACACGCACACACGTGGACCACGATGCTCAAGACAATTTAAGAAAGAATACACTTCTGGTAATAATCTATTAAGGACCAGCACAGAGCATTCTTTTCTACAGTGGAGTAGCTGCCAGTAATTTTTTTCATTACTCAGATTTAATTAGCCACTTGCAATGATTTATCTAAATCGAAACGTACAATCCTAATTATCAAAGTGTCATTGAGGCATTCGTAGGCACAGCCAAGGGGCATCTAATTGCCGGATTTTCAACGACGTAATAATTGCGCACGTAACTTTGCGCGACTGATAACTGAACACCGCGAAATATGAAAAATACCACGTGACTGCGCTCCCGCTCACATCATAAGACGGAACCCTCGAACAAGCTCCCTCTGAGTCAGCCAGAACGGAATAATGGAAATAAAGAGAAACGTCGTGATCGAGCGTGTTCCTTATCTGCCGTGTCCCTGCTAAAGTAACAGGTTGCGTTTGGTGCTAGTTGGAAGCAAGTGGTGATAGCTGTTTTCTTAGCGTAGAGAAGGTGCAAGAATGTTTTTTTTTATGCGAAGCATATTACTAGAGCTCAACCCAGCTCCTTAGGCGCGGCGGTGTCGCCTTCAATACCACGTGACACCATGACGTCACGACAGAGGAGAAACGGGGCTCCAACTCGCGCCGTCGCTCGCGGCGTCGCCTTCAAGGCTGACCACGTGACACCATGACGTCACGACAGAGGAGAAACGGGGCTCCAACTCGCGCCGTCGCTCGCGGCGTCGCCTTCAAGGCTGACCACGTGACACCATGACGTCACGACAGAGGAGAAACGGGGCTCCAACTCGCGCCGTCGCTCGCGGCGTCGCCTTCAAGGCTGACCACGTGACACCGTGACGTCACGACAGAGGAGAAACGGGGCTCCAACTCGCGCCGTCGCTCGCGGCGTCGCGGCGGTATATAAGCAGCTGCGCTTGCCTCTGCTAGACACTCACGAGGTGAGATGCCTCCTGGAGAGAGAGCTGCTCGTTGGAATGAGAAGCGAAGGTTGCGGCGTGCTACAGAGACTGTTTCTAGGTGGCTTTGCTAGGGCGCAGCGACTACGCGCCCCGCATCGGACGCGGTGAGCGTCGAGCAACGCAGCGTTCGGCGCGACAACGAAATGTGCGCGTGAGCAAGCGCGGCACGCCTGAGCCGACGCCGACACACCGGCTTTTCTGCGACACGAGCTCCTTAACGCTGTCGCGTTAAAATAAAGGCTAGTATGCTTCGCATCCTGGGCTTAACCTTAGCTAAGCCACAGCCAGTTTTTTTTTTCTTTTTCACAAAACCTATCACCGCAAAAGCTAATCGACAACGTCAGGGCGAAGGTTTACAGGTGCACTTGTTTCGTCCCAGTCGCCATGTCTTTCTCCAATGAGCAGAAAGAAAACATTATCCTTTGCCTAGGGAGCTGCAATTGGCAAAAAGAGGAAAGCCGCACATACATGTCAGTAATGGAAGTGGGACGGTAGACCAAACGCATCGACTATCATCAGAAATTATGAAAACCTGAGACCGACCGGCAGCTTCCAGAAACAGAGGCGGCGGATTCCATCTTTGAGTCCCACAGCCTACGCACGTATTTTCTAGCATTCATGGCCTCAAACACCCATGCTAGCTAGCTGGACGTGGCCGCCCAGGTACCAGTTTCCAAGTCATCAGTTTGGATGATTCTAAATGACGCGGCCTTTCAGGCGTACCACGTTAACCTGCACCAGTGCTTCGAAGTAGGGACCTGCAGAAACGTCTAGATCTCTCGAGTTCAGTCATCGCAATGCCGATGAGTTACCGGACTTCTTGGGCGACATCATGAGCCCAGATGAAGCCAATTTTCGCAGAAACGACCATGTACATTTGCATAATTAACACTACTCGAGCGACTCCACTCCGTACTGAGTAAAGCGTACTCGGCACGAGTACCAGTGGCTGTTCATTGTGTGATTCGGAATTCACGCCGGTGCTGTAATCGGTCCCATCTTCTTCGATCGCACGCTGAACTGTAACACGCCACGTGAACGAAAACCATGTAGGAGTGGCGAATGGTCTCTCAGCGAAGGTTCGCTTTCACGTCTTCCACCTCTGTGGTATCAGCAAAGTGGGGCACCAGCACACAGCAACAGCCAAGCACTAAACTGGCTGCAAGCGAATTTTCATGCGCAATGTATTGGAAGGCACGGGCCTGTAAATTGGCCGTCGGGGTCACCTGACATGTCTGCTCTCCATTTCTTTCATTGGGGTTATGTGCAAGATCGTGCTTATATGATAGAGACGGACGTCAAATGAGCTCAAGGCGACGATAACGGACGTATGACGTATAGAATTACCACGTCGGTCATCAAGAAAGCGACCGAAGATGTGATAAAGCGGACTCATTACTGCTGTTAGGGTTGGCGTCTGGCACCATGTGCAGAAAGAAATTTCATCCGACCATCTTCGTCGAAATGAGGCGTGACTTCTCCTGCGTTGGTTGGCGTCCCGCACCACGTACAGAAAGAACTTTCTCTCACCCGACCTACTTTCACCAGTCCTCATCGAAATGAAGCGTGACTTCCTAATTCGCCATGTGTGTGTGTGTGTGTGCGTGTGCGTGTGCGTGTGCGTGTGTGTGTGTGTGTGTGTGTGTGTGTGTGCGTGCGTGTGTGTGTGTGTGTGTGTGTGCGCGTGTGTGTGTGTGTGTGTGTGTGTGTGTGTGTGTGTGTGTGTGTGCCGGCACGTTAAAGAACTCCACGTTGTCAAAATTATTCCCCAGTTCCCCACTACGACGTGCCTCATAATCATGTCGCGATTTCGGCACGTGAAACACCATAATACAATTTTGTACGTGTTCCAGGGCAATCCATTTGACTGCTTTCAAATAAACATCATCTGCGTGGTCGGGGCGAGGAAAACAAACTATTTCTCCTTTCACATTGACCTCGTTCGGCTGGATGCATTGTTCCAGTCCATGGACAACAAACAAAGAATACTAGGGCGCTTCATCTCCCGATAATAAAGCCTATAGTCATAAGATATATCAACTAAAAGCTCATGGAAACCATTATCCTCAACGACAGCTAGGCGCGAGCGGAGCGTGAGCTATGGAACGACTGGCTAAGGTCGTAGCCGCCTAAAGGACTAGTAGGTTCTCGCTCCTCAATAAGTGACCGTCAATAAGCTCCCCTAACGTGTCAAATGGTTGGGTCAAAGGGCCAAAAGGTAAGAGTGACACTTGTAGTTTCTGTCGACGGCGTTCGTTATTTGTTATATACCTACTAATTCGTGGGCTCTGAAATGTCGCTACTCAAACGCACGGAGTTGAGAACCACTCGAGGTGCCTGATCGGCAGGTAATTTTCTTTGCTGCCATAGCAATTGTATGGACACTCCAGGCGCGTTTCTGCCGTCGCCGTCGCCGTGAAGTTCTGTATAAGGTCGAAGGGCGACAACATCGTCGCCGCGCGCCGCATTCTCTGTGTGCGAGTGAAAGCGCGCGAGGGTGAGTTGGCAAACGCGGCTCAGTCTTGCGTGTGCAAGCGAGGAAGGGCGAACCGGATCATCATCATCATCAGCCTGGTTACGCCCACTGCAGGGCAAAGGCCTCTCTCATATTTCTCCAACAACCCCGGTCATGTACTAATTGTGGCCATGCCGTCCCTGCAAATTTCTTAATCTCATCCGCACACCTAACTTTCTGCCGTCCCCTGCTACGCTTCCCTTCCCTTGGAATCCAGTCCGCAACCCTCAATGACCATCTGTTATCTTCCCTCCTCATTACATGTCCTGCCCATGCCCATTTCTTTTTCTTGATTTCAACAAAGATGTCATTAACTCGCGTTTGTTCCCTCACCCAATCGCGAACCGGATAAAGACCCTTAAACTTCGTAAAGTAGCGACACTCTCCTCCTCCGCCTTCCCTCGTCCTCGTTTCTCCTCTCTTTCACACTCACTCCTCGCGACCGTGGCGCCGCCCACATTGCTCGAGCGTAGCATCGGCGCCGACATGCGCTCCTTGCCACTCCGTAGACGCTTCTCGAGCAAACATGGCGCTGATGCACGGCGCCAGGGCCCACGTGATGCTATTAGGCCAATAGCCACGCGGCGTCGGCCTCTGCCAGAGCGCGCGAGGAGGAGGCGGCTTTCTTCAAAGCGTGGCACTACTTTACGAAGTTTAACGGGTTTTAGGACCGGAAGCGCGCGTCTCCAGTAGCAGGCGAGTCATGAGGGTGAGGCGAGGGAGGGTGGGGGAGGGAGTTTCTTTTTCGGCGGATGCTGCTCACGGCGCAGCTGTGCGGGCACCGTATTTTGAAAGCGAGCTGCGAAGTGGTCGAAGTGCGCTCCCACGCGGGCCTATCTTCAAAGCGGCCTGCAAGGTTTGCAGAGTGCAGTGCCGGTAGCTTTGTATGCGTTGTGCTTTCGACGTTTCGTTCGCGTTGAAGCGAGAGATGCATCACGGTCGATTCATCCGCTGCTGCTGCCACGATTCCTCATTCCCCCACTCATAGAGCTATATGGTTTCATCACTTTACCTGTGCGCGCATGACACCATGCTTGGTAATTTAGTTAAGACACGTTGGTGAGCTAGCTGGTTTGAATACATGATAGAATGTGTAAGCGCGACTGAACGAGGACGTAAAAAACAGACATTCTCTGTGCGTCCGTTCCTTTCTGCGTCCTCTTCCATTCACGCTTACGCATGATATCATTGTCAATTTAGTTAGTGAGCGAATGTCTACAAGTTTATACGCCTGATAAAACTACCATCCTTACTTCGCGCAGCTATTGACTAATTTGCCATCGCAATCGGTTCTTTGCCTTTCGGGCGAGAAACTGCGACTTTTTTTACCCCTGTATGTTCGTTGATACACGAATAAATTTGATTAATCGATTTATCTATTATTTATTTATTTATTGAAAGGGAGATTCTTTCTTAACTTATCACAATGATCTCCTGCCGAAGCGTAAAAATGTCTCGCTATTATTGAAGACGTGCGAAATACCTTCCAGGGAGCCCGAGAACCGGAGCATATTTGGGGCTGTTGTACTCTGCCTGATGTTCCTGGGGATAGTCGCCCTGGTGATCTTCCTCCTCGTTGGATCGATCAATTCCGGTAAGGACAGACATTATGAATGAGTCGACTCTTTCATTTCACAAAAGCAAATAAATTCAAATTTACTAACTTTTTCTAAAGCAAGCGTATCGAAGGCTTCTAAGAAACTGTAATGGAGAGTTAGACGGAAGCCCGTGTGGTCGGGATGAGACGTGACAAAGGAAGACGTACACCGACCAAGCAAAACCTACCTGAAAGACAAGACGTTTCGGCTTCCATACGGATGCCTTGTTCACAATGGGGCGAAAAATGTTAAAGTGCCTGTTTAGATAGGCTTTAGCATGTGGCGCAAAAACCCCGCGAAAGATGGGGAGAGGGTTCCTTCGTTTTGATTGGACATGTGTTCTGTAGATTGTACCTCGAGAGACCCCAGGTACAGACGTGACTTCTAGTCTCTTTCCTGGCCCATTAGACTAGATTTCATTCCCTCAATATAGCGCGTAGTCGTTGCTGCGTGCTCTGCCAAAGCATTTGAAGTCAGTCTTCTTTTATCCACATCGTTTTGGTGTTGGCGTAGCCGCTGTTTAATGTCGCCCGCCTCCTCTATATGTAGACGCAATCGCAATCCGCACAGGGGATCTTGTAAGCAACGCCAGCAAAGGCGTCCTTCGGCACCTTGTCCTTTCCACTAACGAGTACGTGCCTGAGTTTGCGCACAGGCAAGTTAGCCACCTCGACGTCATATTTACGCAGCATGCGTGATAAGGTCTCGCTTATTCCGGGCACGTCAAGAATGGAAGCGCGTTTCTTCGAACGGCCACTGCTGGCTTGGAAACCCTTGGAAAGGGTTCAAGCCGGCAGTGCCCAACGTTGCTCCAAACAAACGGTGCTCCACGGCATTCATGAACGCGGAGGGGTAACCCCTCGACGAAAGATCTTTCCGGATTATCTGCAGGTCAGAATTTAAGTCTTCAGGTTTCGTGCAAATGCGGCTCGCACGGCCCAACAGGGAGGCAACTACTGACCTCTCGTGAGATTCAGGGTGCGCAGACAAGAGGTACAGGTACCGGCCAGTGTGTGTACTCTTTCTGAAAACGTTGAAAGAAAGCGCACCATTGCTTCTTTTCACCGATACGTCCAAAAACAGGCAGTTTCTAGTCCGTCTCCATCTTATCCGTGAACTGAATGGAATCTGTTTGATTGTGTAGATGCCTGCTGAAAGCTTCCAAAGCGCAGCACTTGATTAGGCAAAAACGATCGTCAACGTAGCGTAGAAAAATTCTTGTCGTTGCGCTGAAAGAAGCGAGCGCACGACTTTCCAGCCATGCCGTCATCAGGTTCGCAGCGCTCACCGAGACTGAGGCAACCATTGGTGCGCTGTGGATTTGCTATTAGACGGTCTTATCGAAACAGCAGTAGGTCTTGCCCAGGCAAAAACTGAGGAGACTCTTCAAGTCGGGGACATCAAATGGCGACCGTTATGGTGGAGCTGGGTCGGCATCGAGATCAGCAGAACACCCTTCCTCGGCCATGTCAGTGTGGATGGAAGTAAACAGACACACAACGTCAAACGAAACCATCACCTCGTCGTCGTCATCGAGGACAAGATCCCGAACTTTTTCAACAAAATCTGTGGAGTTGCGCACATGCGTTGTGCCTTTTCCGACTGGAGCAGACAAAATTTTGTGCTGAAAGCCGGACAGCTTGTACAGGGGGGAATGGGTAAAGTACAGTATGGGTCGCAAAGGGACATCAGGTTTGTGAATCTTTGGTAAGCCATAAACCGCAGGGGGGCGCATCATTACGGTGGAGAAGCGAGTAGCAGATGGACTTGTGCTCGGGAGAAACAAAGTGGAACACCTCAGCTAGGAGTTTTAGTAGTTCTCTCTGTACCTTCAAGGTAGGGTCCCGGGTAAGCCGGACATAAGTGTTCTGATCGTCAAGCAGGTCCAGCATTTTTTCTTCTGTACATGGCCGTATCCAGCAGAACTGTGGCATTCCCCTTTTCATCAGGGAGAATGGCGTTCTCAGAGTTGTCACGAAGCCACTCGAAAGCACCGCGTTCCTCAGCACGAAGTGGCGAAGCAAATTTCCGCTGCTGCAACCGAGAGAGGACGCCGATAACGCGGGTGCGGGCCTCATCCCGGTGGGACTGATGAACTCGGATGACGGCGTGCTCCACAGCACAAGCCAAATTTCTCACGTCCAGGGCAAGACCAACATTGAAGTTCAGGCTTAGCTCAAGAACCAGAATCCAGGAGAACTGTGCCATTCCCCTTTTCAGCAGAGAGAATGGCGATCTCAGAGTTGTCATAAAGCCTCTAGACTGATGAACTTGGATGACGGTGAGCTCCACAGTGCAAACAACCTTTCTCACGTCCAGGGCAGGACCAACATTGAAGTTCCGGCCTAGCTCAAGAACGTAGCCATCAGAAAGATCAAGTCTGTGCGAAGACAGATTATGTAACGCCGCAGTCGCGCAGTGTGGACGATGGGGTTTGACTGTGTCCGAGAGTCTGTGAAGTTTGACTTCGTGCGTAAACTCGGCATGGCGTATCCGTATATTGGCCTCATGATTTGCGTGTAGCTGGATGCCAGCAAAGTGGTCCGCACAGCTGAACTCAAGGCGACATCGGGCAAAGAACGTCTCGTTTTCAAGTTTCTGAACTGTGTTCCGGCAGTCCAGTCTCCTTGCTTGCAGCAACAGCCTCTCTGCCTTTGCGACGATGCTCAGGCCAAACTTGGAAGGTACAGGCCGGTTCAGTCGCAGACAAGAAAGAATGAGTCCCCACCTTTCGCAAGCCAGGTTAAAGTGAAGGTGTCCATCAAAAGCTGCCACTCGCGTTGTCAGGCAAACAAAACGGCGAATGTCGGTGGTTACAGCTTTCCTGCACCGTATAATCCTGGTCTGTATGAGTGCCGCATGAGGCTTCATGGCAATGACATGTGCTTCGACAAGGCCGACCCTAGTGGACAGCCATCTCAATTCGGCATCAATAAACACCCGCCAAAGCTTGCTTAAGCGGAAGTAACTTATGCCGAATTTCTTTTTAGCCGAATTCTATTCGCTGCAATGGCCAGTGTGCATTTGTCGGGAGTGGAAAGGGGCAGCTCATTTACGTCACCAGATGAGAAATAAGAGGATGCGTGTGATCCCAACGGCATTCGCTCGCTTGACTTCCGGCGTGAACAAATACCTGCTGCACCACAATGGGTCTTGAGAGAGATGACTGGCTCTCCTGCAACAATACCAGCAATACCGTACCTAAAATGTCATACTACTGTTCTGGCTGTGGCGCCGCGCACAAATGAATCAGCAATATCACTCACTACTGATAGTAGCCGAGGGCCATCGATGTTGCCGGGTCACATGATCTGCCGTCGGGAGCGCTACTTCCGCCCAATACTCCGGTAGCTGCACGGCCCGCAACGCAAAGACTCGAAGAGAGTGTGTCGGGCGTGACAACAGAGGTGCTGAGAACATGGAGTAACCTAGAACATCACATGGGATAAATGTGTCCATTGATGATGATGATGATGATGATGATGATGATGACATTTATCGATATCCCTTTTGAAACGGGGCGGGGACAAATGGTCCCGTGGCTTGCTTGATTTAAACAGATTTTACTGCATATCTCGCTATGTAATTTTTCTCTATATCTGATCTCTGTCTTAACTTACCAGCGTTTGACCTGACTCCGGTTCTATCAGTCCCCTTCCTGATTTATTTTTACATCAGTAGTCTAATAGTCCTTTACTTATCTCGCCTGCTGACCACTTAATTCTTGCATATTCTTTGAACACCAACGCTTCTCGAAGCTGGACACTCTTTACGGGTCTCGTTGATTGGATATCCTCGCATTCTATTACGATGGCCGGAGTCGTTTTCGCTGACCACCCATGCCTAATCCTATGGCGCCTATTTGCTCCGGTACATTTTTTGTTCAGGCAGCCAGCTCGGGCCTTAAATAGCAAGGCATGTCTCTGCGCGATATTATACAGATTTGTCTCTCCAGTCTTAATTCACGCCGTTTCCGTAAATCTCCATGTTCGTTTATGTTTCCATACTTCGCATCGAATTTACTGTTTCTGTTTCCTGTGGTATATTTATGCTTTCAGTTACAGTGCACTTGATTACTGACTTCCTTGACGTTTTTCGTCATTCCGTGTCCGCGGTTTGATGCACCTGTGTTTGCACCTGTGTTTGCAGCCGACCATTTCTTTTCATCCATGTTCCGTCGTCTTTCTTCAAAAGGAATCGTGCTCTGCGATTACCTAAGTACAAAAGAACCAGAACCCGAGTCACCTTGCAGCACTGCCTTTTTATTGGGAGGGGGGGGGGGGTTTACCGTAGCCCCCCAAATTCAGTCGACGCACCACCGTCTGCTTCATCTGCAACCCCGACAAGATTTCTGTTTATAGTACAGAATTCTTTTGCGAACGTCAGCTTTGGCACCGTTACTTTTTTCCGAATTCCACAGATCACCTCGCGTTTATTGTAGCCTCAAAGCCCTCTATGTTTTGTTATTGCTTCATTTGGATTGTTCGCTAGTAGCACTATGTCGTCCGAATACATCAGCCCAGCCACATCCTGTCGCACCTTTTGCCCAACATGGATGTGAGAGATCAAAATCTAATTTACTAATTTCCGGTCGTCTTCCTACGCCCTTGACATGAACCGGGAACAATATTGGAGACAGATGGCACCCTTGCATCAGTGCTTAGTGAGTTTCCGCAACGTGATTGTATCTCCGGCCTTCCTTTACAATTTGTACTCCTTTGTGTCTAGGTATGTACCTCAACAGCTCCACGAAATCTTCATCCATGTCCTCTTGCTTGAGAATATTCCATTACAATTATTTGTCTACGTTGTCGTAAGCTCCTTCAGTATGTTGAAATGCTATCCATAAAGTTCTAATCTGAGCTACTGAAATATGTAGGCCCACCTTAGCACAAAAATATTCCCTGCTAAGTATCGATCTGACCAGAACCCATTGTGTATTTCCAGAACTACTGACCAGAACTACCACTGTGTAGTTCAAGTAGTTGTTTATAGTTTCTACATCCATTTGGACAGCTATGATGTTATGGCTTTCATTTTCATTCTGTATATCACCCAGGTTACTGTAACTATCCTGTACGAGCTCCTCTGACCCGTATCCCGTTTTCCCTTATACATAAGGTTCATCCTGCTTTCCTGCCACCCAAATGGATTTCGCTTCTTTCTAATCACTTTGCTGCATGACATTAGTCAGCAGTGCCTTGCTTGTCGGACCCTAATGTTTGCTTAGCTGTATTGTGGTTTCATCGGATCCTGTGGCCGTGTTATTAGGTTCATTTTCTCCCCCTTTTTTTCTTAGTAAAAGCTTTCTACGATACATTTTGATCTCTAAGGCTTCCTTGTTCCTACATCTGTTTGTGGCTGTACTACGCTTTCTCTCTTGTCCAAGTTATCCCTAATGACATCTCTGATGTACGGCAGCTCATCGTCTCCATCGCAGACGTTAAAGTTTCGATCCCTTATAGCAATTAGCAAACTTTAACTTGAAGAACCGGAAGACCTTCCGTGGTTCCAGAATCTTTTTGGCGCGCATGTATTTTCTTTCTTTTTTGGTATATATATATAAACGAGAAGAAAGGGGGTTACTGAGGGGCCCCATTTCCATCAGTCATATCATGAGAAGCCAACAAACACTTGCACCAAGGACAACATAGGGAAAATTACGTGTGCTTAATAAATGAAATAAACGATAAATTACTGGAAATGAAACTGGATAAAGAAACAACTTGTCGCTGGTGGGTAACGATCCCACAACTTTTGCATAAGGTTGTGTGATCACTCCCCACGTGTGGGGTCGTTACGTTTTTTCATGAGCCAAAGACGAACTTAAGAGGAACGGGCGACATGTACGTGGGTTCTTCGTGGAACAAGTTTCTGTGGAAGGCAGTGTTGTGCCCTTCTTCTGTGCAGGATACCTTGAAGCGCATTTAGGTTACCGCAGAAATACTTCTCTCTCAATGTATTTCCAAGATACCAAAATATTATAAAAGTTATTTAAGATAGCGTAACTTGAGCAGAGTATTTCAGTTACGTACAAGTCTGACCTACCTGCTCGCTAATTTATCCCGTCACACACAAAAGCGCTGTCGCTGTCACAACCGTACATTCCACTTACCGTTGTGCTTCAACGCATAAAAGATCGTTTTGTTAAAAAGTGAGAGGACCAACCATACGTTTACGTGGTGACATTATTGGCTGATACCTCCAAACTGCTGTCATTGTGCAAATCAAATCGAATTAGGCCACTAACACGCAACCGCTACAACTTGTAAAGTGCCATATGTGCCATAAAGTACTTAAGAAGTTAATTCGCGACTGCCTGTTACTTAGTTGAATGTGTGTTTCGATTTCTCGTGCTAGTAATGCCCACTTTTCTCAATAACCTTGTTGAAGGTCTAGAATTGCGTCAAGAGCATCAGCCGATTTTTAAGGTGTCTGTAAAGCTGAAAAAATTGTAACGCAATAGAGGCGCAGCTTCTGCGTCATTCTTATACTCTGTCAGAGAAGCATTTGTATGACGACGCATTCTTGCCCTTGTGACCCGTAGACGACGGACAAGATGACTTCGGCAACAGCGATGGTGGCGGCGTTGGCGGAGGTGGCGGAAATGGCGGTGGTGGCGGAGGTGGCGGAAATGGCGGCGGTGGCGGAGGTGGCGGTGGTGGCGGTAGCAGCCTCCCTCCTCCGGTACCAATCGTTATAATAGTTGGAACGCCAGCCTCGACAACCACGCCTCCATCAGTAGTACCAGCAAGTGGACCGAGACAACCGGTACTTCCATCTGGTGGCCCTGTTCCGCAATCTGGGGGACCTCCATCTCCACCTGGGGGACCAGTACCTCCACCGGTAAGACGAGCTCCCTCACCAACGGGACCGGCGCCACCAGGTGAGCACCTGTTTCTTTTTTTTTCTGCGTTCATAAGTTTTTCATAACGACAGACACGTGGTGCAATTAACGGTACGATTCGTCGACTGCACACGTCATCGGACGAAGGGATTCACCCGGTGTACGAAGATGCGGAGCACTCGTACAGGCATACGACCACTCTTGTCCAATATCCCCGCAAGGCACATTTCGCGCCGCACTATGCCTGCGCATTTAATTTTCTTCCGCCGAAAACAACAAACCAATGAACTGCGCGCAACGCTCATTCGCTGCGTTACAAACCGCATCACTGAAGCGCGTGCATGCTTGCCATTGGCAGACACACGGGTACCCCACAACGACGAGCGGGCCGCGTTTTGTGGGCGTCGTTGACAGCCACTGATTGTAACACTGTAGTTAATAAGGCTAGCACGATGGCCGTCGGACCCGCAGTAGACGTCGCTACGCGCCTTGCCGCAGCTCGTCATGTGAAACTCGTCTTACAAACTTCTTTTAGAGGCGGCGAACCAAACAGAATTATGAGTCTGATATAGCGCTGCAAATATACTAAGCTTGGCTATCCTCCTGAGACCCCTTGTACAATAATTGTACATTGACGTCAGTCCTTTATAAAATTAACTCTGAACTAATTTCGTAGTCGTATCGCCGACGACAAGAACTGATTCGGAAAGAACTGCAAGGAGAGTATATTGGTGATGTCAAAAGCATTGCTGACATTCGTGGGTGAAAGCACTGGTGACGTCACGTACACTTCCTAACATCGCCAAATAGACGAGCCCTCTATGAAGTATCCGAAGACACAGCCCGCGGAAAACCGAAACTCACGTCACCACATATAGGAAGTCAAACGGATGCAAAGCTGTGTGCAAGTGGTTTATAGATATCACTGCCAACAGCTTCTGAAGTAATGGGCACTGTTTCGATTGAGACCGCTGAGTCATCACGAACAACGTCAAAATCGGTAGGCTCGCGAAATGCGTTTCCAACACTCTGAGAGGAGCTGAAAATCCAGGATGCAATGTCACTTTTCCAATCCACAGCACAATCTAACACTCTCATTTTTTTTTTTGTTTGGCAAAGAAAATCTTTTTCTGCGGCAACATAGATAAGAAGACCGTTTGTTTATGCACGATGAGATACTGGTATTTTCATATAAACCTGGTCCTCAAGCAAAACAAAAAACCCTTCTTGTTTCACGTTCGTAACGTATTAGTTGGTAACAACAAACTGACTTGATAAGCAATTATATTCTGGCGGTGCCTTCGGCTACGTTCACACATGGTATCGGAGAAGGCGGAAGCAGCAAAAATTTCAGAAAATCCGGCCGCCGAGGCGGCACAACGACCGGAAAACCAGACGTTGAGTCAGATCGGTCTCAGACCGATATTTTCGCCATGGCGAAGCGGAAAGCCGTTCCTCTTCACCGGGTGCTGCACTAGCATCTAAACATCCGGTCGTAAAATTTAACATCTTGCGTTGTTCATTGTTCACTCTTCCAGGAACTAAACAAAACTATCAGAACTATGTCTTCTTCCTCTTCTACGGTAGACGAAAGTTGATGACGACACGGGCAGTTGTGTGAAATGGTAGCTTTCAGTAACTGATAAGTCAATGAATTAACAAACTGCTTGAAGTGGTGTGATGAACAGCGCCACCACGCGGACAAACTTACGCAGCCTCGATGGACGTGGACGAAAGCGGCCGTGGTTTGCGCTGCAGTGGCGAAACGAATGTGAACATCTTGGACACGCGCGGAAAAGATTTTCCGCCCGCTTTGGCCTTTCCGCCCCCTCGCCACTTCCCAAGTGTGAACGTTGCCTTCCGGTTTCACGAGGATGTGATGAAGCGTTCGAAGAGTCAAGCATACCAAACGAATAGGCGCTGTGTCCAAATCCTCGCTCCCACGATGGTTGCCTCGGATCCCGGAGGCATGCTTTTTATCGCTGCACGTTTAACGTGCCTCCGAAAAAAAAAAAGAAAATGTTTTACTTATTCAGCCGAACCTGCGCAGAACGTGGGTAAGAGCGTCTGCGGAGGTGTTTTTACGACTCAGCGCGCGATCGTACGGACGACCTGTCGCACGTATACTGACAGCCGCCTCTAACATGTTTTCGACAGATTCCAACGGCCAAGAACAAGGTTCCAGTGTGAGCATA
This sequence comes from Dermacentor albipictus, assembly GCF_038994185.2. NCBI lineage: Eukaryota > Metazoa > Arthropoda > Arachnida > Ixodida > Ixodidae > Dermacentor > Dermacentor albipictus. Next base: position 35,768,138 of record NC_091827.1, on the reverse strand, counting down.
TTTCAAATGATTCGCGCGTCGGATCCGACTCGATGCTCAGTCGGAACTTGCAGGGAAAAAAATTCTTTTGATTAGCTGTTGTCGGTACGACATTTCGTACGCCCGCGGGTCCCACTCCGCTGTCGTGCTTATGCGCTTCCTACTTGGCAAGCGAGCCAGAAAACCGTCCGATCCGCAGGGTACGATGAGTTGGAAACGATGTCTGCTTCGCTAATACTGGAACATTCGATAAAATAAATTCGGCAGCTGCACTAAAGACTGCCTACGTGAGGGAATGCGAAAGCATTATACAGTCCCTCTGGTGAAATCTTTTCTTCGCGCGTTCCTTATAGGCGCAATCTCTCGCCTTCGTTCTAACGAGGAGGAGGAGGAGGAGGTGCAACATTTATTAAAAAGAAAGGACAAGGAGGTGTTTTTCTGCTTGTGCGGGAGGCGCGCTTAGTCCAGGGCACCTGCGGCTCTTGCTGTCTCCCGGGCCCGCCGCACCAGTTGCTGCTGGTTACGAGGGTCCGAAGTAGTCAGCACGGCCTCCCACTGCTCGGGTGTGGGGTTGGGTATTTGCGGGGCCGCCTTCACGTTGGGGCACGCCCATGTGGTGTGATATAGGGAGGCGTATTCATTACAAAGGGGACATTTGTATGAATATAGTGCAGGGTGTATTGCGTGTAGTCTGCTTAAATGGGCGTATGTGTTGGTTTGTAGATGTCGCCATGTTACGGAATCTTCACGTGAGAGGGTCTAGTGTGGAGGCGGGTATTGTCGTCTGTTCAATCTGTAGTGTTGTAGTATGGCGTTGTATTGTAAAGGTACGGGCTCCATGGATGCGGCCGTGTCCCTCTCTTGTGGCGCCCGGGAGGCATGAACGAAGGCAGGAGAGACATCCGGCCTCGGTAACGCCAAATCAAAATGCGCCCTGTCATAACGCGCCCGCTTGCTCACGAAGAGTTCATAGCCCGAAGGGCCGCTCAGCAGTGTTTAATCGGGCATGAATGTTGTTCTTTTTTATTTGATACACTCATGACGTGGCGCCATTTGCTCACCGTTCACTACGCCGTCACGTGACCAATGACGCACGGACTCGGCACACGTTTCGTGAACCAGAACCGTGTAGCCGCACGGACACTTTTTGTCCCTGTCTTTCAGCCACGCCGACATATTTTCGCTCGATGGGGCAAATAACGCTTTCGCATTAAATAATGGATTTAGGTTGTTCGTTACGACTGAGTCGGTGAATTGCCTGGCGCATTTCGCGCTCAACGCGTGTACATTGCAAAGGAAGGATAAGGCGTGCAGACACGGACACAAGAGAGGTGGACAACACGAACGCCGCATTCGTGTTGTCCACTTCTCCTCTGTCCGTGTCTGCCCGTCTTATCCATTGTTTGCGTTATGAATCCTTACCAACGAGCTCAACTTTCTGTCGTTCTGAGCGTGTACCTTACCTCTTTCACAATGGCTCGGTTTTGACGACACGTGACTCATTCTGATTTTTCCCGCCCGCAGCGACTTCGAAGCCGAAGCCGACACCGACGACGAAGACGCAGCTGCCGAAATGTAAGCAATAGTCGCCGCCACTTTCGATAAACAGAAATGCGCGGATAAGCTTTTTTCTCTGGTAGGTCTAAAGCGCCAGAAATGACTCGTTCACACTGAGGCGACCGTCGTTCGGAGGTGCGCGGATCCAAATCGGCGGCGGCGCATTCCGCCGCACCGATCGGTATTGTTTATAGCGATTTCCGCCGCTCCTGCCGCCACCTGAGTCTCTCGTCGCGTGGACCAATCATTACTCGACTCAACGACTGATTCATGCCTTTGCGAGTTACGTAGCCAGCAATTTCCTTGTCTCTTTTCTTTCTTTTTTTTTTGCCGCGGTAAAGAGAGGCAAGTGCTTAGTGTTGCACGTCGGAATTCTCAGGGATAAGGTTAAGAGACAGAAAGAGAGCGGTGTGGAACAGAGAAGAAACGGCGACAGCGAAAAATTCTCGTTTAACATTGAAAGAAAAAGTGGAGCTCGGGAGGGCATGTTATGCGCAAGACAGGCAACCGGAGGGCCATTAGTGTTAGCCAATGGGTTCCAGGAGAAGAGAAGCGTAGTCGGGGATGGAAAAAAAAATTTGGTGGGGTGATGCAATTAGGAGATTTGCAGGCGCAAACTGGAATCGGCTAGCGCAAGACTGGGGCATAATTGGAGATCGCTGGGAGAGGTCTTCGTCTACAACCCCCCCCCCCTTCCCCCCGCCAGTGGGCTTAAATATAGGCTGCTGCTCCTGATGATGATGATCCCTGCTACATGTAAAATTGCATTGGTCACGTTCGTACCCGGTGTGCATCGCCCTGGTTACGACGCGCCATGCTTCGCCTGGCGGCACTCCGCAAATCATTGATCGCGTTTGATCTCGTCTTCTCACGATCTGTTTCGACAGGCTGCGTCAGCTGGCGCGCAAGTGAAGAAGTTCACGGAGGCGTTGAGAATATTGCCCGGTTCTGTACGGCAATCGCCACGCCAACCAAGCACAAGTATAATGTCGAGAAATACGACCTCGCAAGAAAAGTTATAAAAGCGCGAACCTTACGCTAGCGCAGGACAGTGTAGGGGGAAGTATTAGGGAGGGTGGGAATGGGGCTGGGCGGGTCCGGAAAGGGGGAGTGCAAGATAAAGTTCATGCTTGGCAGATTACGCTAGTAGTAAATTAAGACGTGCTTTTTTTTTTGTTCTTCTTTTTCTACCTTTCGCGGTGTTTCGCGGTGTTCACGAAATGCGAATGATGTGAACGACGCGGTATTTCGGCGGAAAGAGATTCCGCGCCGCTGTATACGCGCCGACGGTCCCAGTGTGAACGAGACACAAGTTCAAGCCTGAAGAAGAAGATAGCCTGCATGTATGGGGTCAAGGTACATTTGGAAGCGCAAAAAGCGTTCGCACAATATGCCAGCTTCCAGATTGGGCCTTGCCACGAACGCTAAATGACCCGGGGTTAGAAATCGCTGGGCACGGTTCTTTCATAACAACTGTTCTTCGTTGACCGGCCACCGATTTGACCGGTGTGTTCTGCTCATGAGAGCAGATTTAGTGCTCGAATTAATTTGCAGATACAAGTACTGAGAGTAGTAACTGGAACAAATGTACCAACTGCTTATTTTTCTCTATCACTATGCTTGCACGTAACATTTTGCCTTAGGAAATGCGCGTCATAAATGCGGACGTTCACTTGTTCTATTACCCTGTTTGGCTCAAAATATGGTCGCTTATTCTATCGATGGTTACCCGAGAGACTATTGTTGACACGTATCATTTCTTTATTGACAAATCTTGCGGTGCTTTACCAAGCAGACAAGTGTAGGCAGTGTGACGTAGAAATACAGAACACAGTCTATCGCGGCAGTAAACCTATAGGTCATGTGCACTGTAGCATTAGGTAAAGTCCTTGGTTATGAATTAAAAGAGCCCCGTATTCCGTTATAACTGTATTTTTCTGCATCGTTGGCAGTAGCACTTATCATATCAAAAAATGCATCTGAAGGGGCCCTCCACTTACCGTTGCTCAAACTAAAGGGAGAGAAAATAAATGCTCGAGCTATACTAGTAAATTAACATTTTGCAATAGCAAGAAAACCACTCTTACCGTGGTGCCAAGCTTGGTAAGCCTGAACACGCACATAGATGAAGAAATTTTGTCCATATGTCTTTCCGTCATCTGTAAAACTTAACCGCAGCGCACCAGCCTAAATCAAAGGCAGCATTTTAAGGTATACGAAATTTCAGAAGGCCGCCCAAATTTCGACTACGCAACATCCCTTTTACTTACATGTCGTATTTACGACACTTGATCGTAACGTCGTCGTTTATGCATTATAGCAACGCTTTATTTGGCCAAGATTAAAACACTGATACACCGCAGCAGCATAGTTAAGAATAAGTGCCTCAAACCCGCGTGTTATCAGAAGGGCACGCGCCCTTTGGACGTTGCTAACTGAAAGTTGTTGAAATTTGGGAGACGTTTTGAAATATCATTTTGTTGTCAAAATGCCACGCGATAAAATTCGGCAGATGCCTGCTGGGTAAATGTCCAAAACACTCTTCGGTCCGAAAACCAGACAGGTGGTGACGGTCACTGTTAAGTTCCCGCACCATGCTAGTCGTGACGTCATGGATTTCGGACAGCATCTGCTTAGGCTTAGTTAAATTCTTTATGGGCTTTAATATACTTTGCAGTGTGTTCTAAAACAGGAGGCTGAATACAGAACTGCAAAAGTTCCGAGAACGTTTGCTGAACCACAGCGGCCGGAATGCGTTCGACACGGAATTCGCAAAATTGAACATTGGCTTCCATTTTCTCTTCTAATATAATCAACCTCATTACCACCAAATTAACGAAAATGGAATTTCGGAAAGAACACTTCGGATTATAATACACTCTAAAGAACCCCGTGTGGTCAGCAATCATCCGTTGTGCCCCACCATAACACGTGCACCGTAATCATAACGTGTTTTTGGCGCGTAATATCTCACAACCTTTCTTTTTTTTTTAACCCAGACCGGGAGCTTCTGTGTACAGTGGGCGAATCCGCAGTCATAAAGTCCATGTACCCTCCAGACAGGATGTGTACGTACTTGTACTACACACACGTGGTCATCCTGGGAGACCGCATACACGCCGCCAAAGTGGAGAACAGCTGGTCGAGTTTCAAGTATGAGCCCTTGAAATACGGCAACGTCGACATGGGAGCCTCCTTCGACTACCGGTGAGGAACACGTGCTTTAACAGGCAGCTACTGCTACGTGTCACCTTTCGCTTCAATCGCTGTTGGCGCAGACTACGCCTAACACCTTGAAACGGATGATGATGATGATGATGATGGTTATGATGATGATGCCACCACACACTGGACCATGACCTCGTACCGGAAGAGGGTGCTGATTATAACTATGACGCCTAAATTTATCTAGATGCGGCTGGCACGATACGGTTGTGATAACGCAGACTACGCCTACCACTTTGAAGAGAATCGATCGTGATGATGATGCGATTATTGCGACGACGAATGGAGATGCAGGCTACGAGTAACAGCGCGAAAACCAGAAGCAGGAGCGATGGTGAGGAAGGCTTCAGCTGCCACGTTAAAACCGATTGAAGGACGATGACGACTAAGCCTAAGGCTGAGCTAGGTTTCAGGATGACGATGATTACGATGATGATGACGACGATGACGACGAACATATTGCTTTTCTTTTCGGTTCATGGTGTTAGGCGTGCTTTGCATTAGTCACAGCAGCAGCAGCTGCAAATTGATCGTACACAGGCTGCGTTTAGAGGCTGGATCGTTCGCATTGCCTCGAGTATCTTTTTTTTTAGTTATCGAGCGAGCCTGAGGTTTAGACCGCAGGACTCGGTCATCGATGTACCGCATTCCATGTAGGTAGCCCGATGATCTCGGCAATGACCCAGTGATAGAGCGTCCGTGTCGTATGCGGGAAGTACGGTGTTAAAATCTCAGAGCCGGCGGAAACACGCAGTCTTTTTTTAATACCTTTTATTGGGTAGAGATGCCCCCTTCCAATCCCACTCCATCCTTTTGTTCGGCTACGTGAGGGGATTGCATGGAAAGCGTATAAAACAGCTCTCCACCTCCCAAGGAACACATCCAACGACAAACTCATGCAACTTGGAATCAGCAACACTTTTGAAGAACTAAGGGAATGCCAGCTCAACGCACAAGTACGAAGACTCAGCATTACAACGACGGGAAGGGCGCTCCTGACAAAGCTAGGTCGGGAAGTAGAAAAACCACAAAGTAGCAGGGCCAATATACCAGACCCACTAAGAAAGAAACTACGCATACAACCTATCCCTCGCAACATGGACCCAAACCTCCATGCGAGTAGGAGACAGGCTAGGGCAGAGTTTTACGAAAAGACGACGGGACATCGGGACAATACAGTCTATACCGATGCATCCCTATACTCACACGCACACAAAAACAACGCGGCAGCGGTGGTAGTAAATAATCAAGGAGAATTAATCACAGGACTCACGGCCGAGGTAGCTAACATAACCGAGGCAGAGGAAATTGCTGTCGCACTGGCAGCGGAAGAAGGTTATAGAACAGGAATATCGCTCAATATTCTAACAGTGTCACAAGAGGCGTGCCGGAGCTACATAAGAGGCAGAATAAGGAACACGGCGCTCAAGATCCTCAGCAGAGTTCCAATCGCTGAGGGACAACCCACACATAACATTATCTGGATACCAAGCCACGCAGGGATCAGGGGCAACGAAGGGGCGGACTGCCTAGCTCGAGGGATGACCAGCCGAGCAGGAACGTTATACCACATTACATGGGAGTGTACAAGAAACCAGGCATTCCACAAACACAAAACACCAAGTGCGGAGCAATGGCAGAGCTGGCTCACCAGCCGCGAGCTAGAGACTCAAAGAGCTCTAATAGCGCACGCGTGCGAGGCGGCCCGGCTCAGTGGAGCCCTGGACTAGGGGCCCACCCATGGCTGAAGAGGACTCAAGCTTCAAGAATGAAGACTTCGGCTTCGACCCGCTAAAACCTTTAAAGAGTGAATAAAGTTTTCCATTCCATTCCATTTGCATCGCCACAAGAAAGAAAAATGCGGGGGGAGTAGGTCTGTGTGGTTGTGTGCGCAATCTCTCGGTGGGCCCTTGTCCCACCACACGGCCTTGGTGGCAAGCATTCCACGCGGCTGTGACGTGCAGACTTATACCCCTGTCACACGGGTACCCGCGAACTCCATTGAACTTCTTCGTCTTTACGCCAATTGATTTGCGCTCCGTGTCACACGGTCTCCATTGCGCCAAGGAAGTAAAATGGAGATTTAGGCCGAAGGGAGTTCGGCAATGACCATTATGGATGGATGGAGTACTCTCGTTCCTAGGTAGCTACAGTTCCGCAGAAAACCATGCTTGTAAATCGTCGTAACTGGATCATTTACAAATTTTAGCGTTATTTCGTTTTACCTTGGGGTGTGTGCCACATAATGGAAGTTTTCATTTGTTTTTAAGGGCATCAGTGCCTGTAGCCACTACACCAATACTTCGCCATGCCGCATCGGGAAACGTCGTTCCGCCATTTCATTTGCTTTTATATGCACGCGAGCCGCATGTGTCGTTTAAGCCGAGTTTCGTCACTCATCTAGAAGCAGTTGAGTTCACCGCGAACGCACAGACACGCACGATTACACAGCGGAATCCCAACTCGAAGCGCACCTGCCCAACAACGTGACCCGCGCTGCCCACGCACGAAAACAAGAGCGCAGTGTGGCCAGCATCGCTTGCAACTTCGCTATGCTTGCAAAACGAATCTTCCCTTAACGTACTGCAAAGTTTCTCGCTGTGATTTTGTCTTAATATGTACTGTTTTAAGAAAATACACCTATATTAATTACTTTAACGGCGACCGTATATGTGAAGAGTTGCACGCGGAAGTGAGCGCAGCAGCTCCGTTTCTACCCCGTGCGGCGTCCGTCGAAAGCTCGCACTGCGCCTTGTATCACGGCCGACACTCCATTGCCGTCAATTTCCGTTAGGGAGTTTCACGCTCAACGGAGTTCGTGGGTGGCCGTATGGCAGGGGTATTAGAGCTGTCGCTGGGCGCCCACCGGTAAAATAAATACAAGCGCCCTCACAACCAGGGAGGTGGTCGACCGTTACGGGACCTGAACGCTCGGATTTAAATGGGGTGTTTGTCCCCAGCCGAGAGCGTCCCCACCAAAGAGATGCATTGGGACACCACGTGCGATATGGCCTCCGTGGCAACGACCCACACGACCTCCACGCGACTCTGCGTGGCACCTTTTTTTTTTCTTCTATTTCACGGACTTCCTTTAAGGCTTCGAAAAAAAACTTACATGTAGCACGTATTGAGTAGCAGAAATCGGGATGAGGAATTTTTCCGGATCTTCAACTATATCGATGACAATTTGCTCCGACTGTAACATTTGAGATGTCGAAAAATTAATAGTAACTAATTAGGTAACTAGGCGAAATACAAAGAATAGCCTGACTTGCACAGAGCGATGGCGAACGGCGTTACTTTGCTTTCGTCCACATACCGGGCACTTAACATATTATAAGCTTCTTGCATTAGTTAGGTGGAACACATGGGCCCATTGTTCTACAAGACGAGTCCCCGCTTGCGTCGGTTTCCCTTCCTCGAGAAACCATAAGAAAAAACATTTGACAATATTGATTATTTAATCCTCGAACTGAATATGCATCCCATATGAAGTTTCCTTAGATTTCTATTACATATTTGAACTGTTCGCTCTAGCCTCATAAAGGGGTACGAGAATAAAGCCTCTAAAAATACACCACGTAGAGGTTGAGAGAACGAGATCGGTAGAACGTGCTGCCTCCCCATTTAAAGGGGAATGCTCATACCATCATCACCATCACCATATATGCCGCGAATGCATCGGAAATAACGTTCCATGAGCTTGCGTACCGTGATTTTTGACATTCCATCGTCCATGCGCCCTTCGATTGCTTCCACGCCGCCACCCGGTGAACCCTCCTGCTTCCGTTTCAGGTACGTCACGGTGGACAAGATACGAGGTGCCACCCGTGCTATGACCGAGCTGTACGGTTACAACCGCATTCGGAACTTCGGCGTGCTCAATGTCGTCGCGAAGGCCGGTGACATTCTCAAAGCAGTGCAGTCCATGAAACCAGTTTTTGACGTGAGTAATCGCTGCGCAAATCGAAATTCCGTCGGCTTCTGCCCTCAATTAACGGTGCCACGCACGGGGGCCCGTCGGTTCTCTACGCGCCATCGAGTGCGTCCGATGCGGCACGCGCATTTCCGCAGCTATATGCATAATCGCAGTTGTACCTCGCAAACTTGTACCGCTGCTACTCTGCGCAGACACACACTCGCACAGAGCGAGAGGAATAACGCCTTAACCAGAATGAAGAAGCATGCGGTGTATTTCTGGCCTTGACGCGCCTGCTGGGCGTCAGGCGGCGTCGGCTGACCACGTGCACAACCTCGCGACGCCGAACGCGACGCTCCGTGCAGAATGGAGACAACCTGGGCGTCTGCTGCGGCGTCGGGCACGCGAATGGCGGATACACACGAGCGCCGCCAAAGCGTCCGTACTATGGCGTCCGCCATTCGCGCGCCCAACGCCGTTGTAGAAGGCGCGGTTGTCTCCACTCGGGCGTGGAGAACATCGAGCCACCCTATAGCCCGTACCGTACCACAGCGCCCGCACCCGTACGAGAAAGCCGGCCGACGCCGAAAATCCGTCGCAAACTTGTTCCTTGTCACTGGGTGTTACCAGGAGGCGAAAGGTCTCGGCTTTGGCAGCTTCGATGCATTGTGGCAGCGCACGGGGATGTAGATGCGCCATGAAGAGTGGTCGCCTTTGCCGCGAACTTATAGCGATGTCTTTTGTCGACGCTAAAGCCTTTCGGCGCTTTTCGCGTTTGTGAGTAGCTGCGTTCGACTCTTTATCCAAGGAATCTAGAGCCCCTCTTGACCCCTCACGAACGCGAAAAGCCCCAAAAGGCAGTACTGTAGGAAAAGTCATCGCTACAATATCGCGGCCCTGCTCCTTAAACCACTTTCTATATATGTCGCCTGCGTGTTAAAGGGGCTTTTAGACACCTTTTGGACAGAATTAGAAAACGTTGCCACTCGGTTGCTGAGGCTGCTCTGAACGTGTCAACCAACTATTAATGCATGGCATGCAGCAGGGGATATACAATCTCGTGTCGGAAACACTCAAAGTTCGCTTCCTCTCGCTTCTGCTATGCCGTCATGCAACTTCATGGCAAGGAGCTGGATTGCATTCCCATATTTTTAAACTCTGGCTGAAGTTAGCTGGGACACCCGGCAAAGAAAACGCGTGTGCATGGCCGAGAGTTTTTCAAGAAGTGCATCAACTTTTCAAATAAAACTTTGCGGCAGCCATAGATGCCACTATCATGAAGTCTTATTCATACATATGTGTGTGGGTTTGTGTGTGTGTGAGTGTGGAAAGGTGCAGGGCCTTTCACGTAACTTAAACCACAGACGTATCTACTGGATCGACAGGGGGCGCCAACCAGTACAGTGAATGGGGATCATCCCCTGGCCCGCTCTCTGAAGTGGGAGAGGGTCCAAGTCACGTAATTTGATCAATAGCCGTATCTACATGGTGGGCAGGAGTCACTGTCTCCCTGGTCACTCGGTAGATACGTCTATGGTTCAAGTAACGTGAAAGAACACCCTGTATATATGCAATGGTGATCAGTAAAACAATATGTGCAAAAGACGCACACATACACATGTGCGTGTGGTTTTCACATATGCTTCCAAACTCAATATTGCTCAAGAAGACAATGTTATTGAACAATATATCAGCAGAATTTAGTCAACGACTTTATTGTTGGAAACTACTCAACAGTGGCTCAATAATACTTAATACCATTCAACAATATATACACAAAATTTAGTCGACTTATTTGTTCTGAACTACCCAACAACATTACTGTTGAATTATTGCTCTGTGGTTCAAATAATTATTGAGGTATTGTTGAAAGGCAAGTGAGTCAACAATTCATCAACAATTTGCCAACAACATTCCAACATTCATTTTCATAAAGGTTGGGTTGCGGATACAGTAATGGTAAACAAATCTGCCTGAACTGTTTGCGACACAAGCTTAAGAAACAGGACACAATAAAGAGACGTCGCTTGTTAGGGAAGTAAATTTTTGTTGGCTTGTAAACGCAAAACACGTAACTAAAGCCAATGCACCTTTTCAAACGGGTGTCGGAGTCCTCAGATTTCATTCTTCAAGGTCTGTCCCAACCACGTTTAGCGAGCAATCTTTTTTTTCTTTTTGCAGGAGATCTTTAAGCACTTTAATGGCTCGCACAATGTCATTGCGATCGGAGTGCGTGACTACAGTAGTCCGAGCATGGTCAGCTTCGAACAGGCGGTCAAGCTGGCTCTAGAGTAAGTATCGTGTGCATGCCGGTGCGGTGCATGGCAAGGGTACATCTAACAGTGCATCTTTCCGTCGCGGTGTAACGCTGCGCTTCGTTTGGCATTTTATATGGCTCCTTACGGGAGTCGACGTCTATGGCACTTATTCGGCCGAATCTTTTCGAGCATTGGTCTCGCATCCCATAACGAAGCTTCTGCGCAGCGCAGGGGAGCCCATTTTTTGGCCACGTGATTGCGCTAAGCGAGTAAGCAAGCGCCTCATAGGCACGCGAAAAGCCGTCGCACAATCATCGCTCAGCTGCATTGGGTTCATGTACACGACTACTGCTGTGCACAGTCCAGGAACGCTGGAGCAAATGGCCATCTGTGAATACGACTGTAAGGGCAAGGGACACGCGGTATACGATTCGGCGAGCAACCTGGCAAGTTTCAAAGAGATGACGTCAGATTCGAATGGGTCAGTAACTGCTATGCATGGCAGTTACTCCTGCCAGGAGTCAGCGGTACTCCCTTCTTTGAAAGATAGTGCCGGCGATATTACTTCATGGAACGGTACAACATCTCTTACAAAGAAGAGTTCAATATGGGCCGCGAGTTGCAGCTACTCGCGCAGTAATATGAGCCACTAGCGCTCCAACTGTAACAGACGGAGCTAACGACCACAATCCGTTGATAAATACGAAACTCGAACGCAAATTCTGGGATTTCACCTGCCAAAAGCACGATCTGTTTATGATGCAAGGGAGACTCCGGATTAATTTGGACCACCTGCAGTTCTTTAACGTGCACTCAATGCACAGTACACAAGCGTTTTTAACGCGTAAGCATTCTGGGGCCACTTCCCATGGCAATCTGTCCATCCGTCCGTCTGTCTGTAACATGTGTCACGACGCCCTAGTTAGGTATACATGGAGTCCTACGGGGATATTTATGAGAAGGCTAGATGACTGCCCATGACTACTAGATTTGTGGTTATGACTACATATAGTGAGTACTAAAGAAGTATTGAAGGGTTGTTGAAGGAAAATACTAAGTCGACTTGGACAATTCGATACCAGTGCGGAAACTTCGCAACGCTTGTTTCGTGCCAAGAAAAGATTGCTTACCAAAAAATTGCGTCTGGAGAGTCCACATATGTTTAGCGCAAGTCAAATCGCTTGCCCCGGAGCGGGAAGAACGTGACGTTGCGTATGCCATCACTGCCCTTCAATGCCGTCGGTGAGTAAAACGGCGCTCGACAGGGGGCGCTACGGTTCTCTGCGCAAAACGCAAACGCGCGGCCATAGGGAAACCGAGCCAACAGAGCGTTCGATTCGCCGCTGCATCTGCTCTTGGTCACGTGGCGTCGGACCATTCGGGAATCCCGAGACATCGCACGGACGCGGCAATCTCTGCTACTCGCAGGTTGTGCGAGTTTCGGGAGCCGTCAAAGATTGCACTACGCGATAACGCAACTACTCGAACACGAAAGCGCGGGCGGCGAGGAGAGGAGGAAACGCAATCTTTCGGCCGCCCGCGCCGGTGTCAAGGGTGACGTCAATGAGTTGTTCTTCTCTTTCCTGAACAATCAAACTGAACCGGACAAATACCATTTTCTGTCGACTTATAATGCACATCAACGATCTTTCATTAGCGAGGGCTGAGCACTAGTAACGTAATTACAATGAGGAGTGCATTCACCATAGGGCTATTACTTTAATGTCCCGAGGGAGTGTCGACTCCAATCCTGCATTTATTTCAATTTCCCAATTACTTTAGACCTTCTTGAGCACCAATCTTTCGCTTTAGCTTAACCTAATATTTGCTTTTACTGTTCTTTTAGGAGTAATTAGGGCTAATAACACACTAATAAGGTTAGCTATAATGACATTATGTAAGCCTTAATAATGCTCCTTGAGACTAGTGAAGAGCAACGAAGCGTATCGGAGATTAAAATGAAATTACTTAAGCGTAATGACGGGTAACTAAGAATAGTGATGCTAATCAAAATGATTTAGGTTATATAACTACTTAAGCTTAATCAAGATTATTTGAGGCTACTTTAGATTGAACAAGTCTGAAAGATTAAGAATAAGATCAACATTAAATGTACGAAAAGTAATCCGGGTTAATTAAGCCGACTTAAGTCTAACGAGCGACTGAAGCCCTGTCATGATAAATAAGCTTAATGGACGTCAATTCATATACATTGCTTAACCCTAATTCCGATTATCTACAATGACATTATTACGACCAATAAAGTTATTTCCGAGTATAATTAGGTTCACCAATTATATAACTGCATCAGGTATTTCGCAATACTTCCAGCACATTGTGTCATTCTCGATACATTGCGTCATAGGCAGAAAGTTTTCATCTTTCCGGGAGGCGGGGAAGTACTTACTAGCCATGCACGTCCGCGCCAACAACGATGCAGTAAGCATTTAGACGCAATAATATTTTTACTGAAAAGTAATAGGCAACTAAAAAGCAGCCTCAAATGATGGGGGTAACGAAACTCTCGTAACGACATTTGAGGAGGGGGGTGTAGGCTTCGGCATTGCCGAAGGGGGGGGAGGGGGCTGCCCCTTTCCACGGTAAACTGTGGAGGAGGCTCAGGCCCCGGCAGCCCTCCTGCCCCCCGTATTTGTCGCCTATGCGTTGCGTCTACCGCAGTCTGCATAACTCAGCGACCAAGTCAATCATTCGTTGCATGAGTGCAACGAGACCAACAGGTTATAATGCCTACGCGCTATCTGAAAAGTCGCACTAGGAAGTTTCTGCTGTAATTTTGCATTCCTCCTCCATCATAATGCGGCCCAAGTACGAAGCCCTCAAAAATAAAAATAAAAACGGACATGCGTGCAGTTACTACTACACAAAGAAAGGCGTCACCAGTATTCCCTTTGTGAAGGACATTGCTGGCGACTTTCCTTTATTGAACAGTACTACACTCTTAAAAACACTTTGCATCCTTTGGGGCTCATCTCATCCCAGAACAATAATCGTGATCTGTCTTGCCCACATTTGCTTTCTTTAAACCGGCGATCCCGGTACTTCCAAGTCAAGAACGGCTTGCGCGTTACCAGCGTGACGCAGCATTCTCGACAGGAAAGTAGCGCAGAGCTTTCATGAAAGGAACCCCCAAAAACGTAGATGACGATTAGTGTTGTGCCACAACATAACGCCCAAAGGGTTGAAAAAGGTTTATGAGTGTATTGCTCTCGAAAGCGAAAATGGATTTGCGTGCACTTACTCCCATAAAGAAGGGCGTCACGAGCACTACCTTAGTGGAACACTTAAAAAAAAAGGCTTACGCATTCTGAGTCGTATTTTGTCCCGCAACAATAATCTTCATCTCTCTTGCCCGCATTTCCTTTAACGCGGCGAGCCCGGTACTTCCAGGTCACGAGCGGCTTCCAGTGCTTCCAGGTCACGGCTGCTTCCAGGTCACGACTGCTTCCAGGTCACGAGTAACGAGCGCTGAGTTTTAAAGAAACGCAAGCAAGGCACATGACGGTTATTGTTGCGAACAACGCCCCACAGGGCGTAAACGTATTCAAAGTGTGAAGGCGTGGTTACTCTCTTCTCAAGGAGGATGCAAAATATGGATTTCCCGCGCTCTGTTGCCCGCAGTTCATTGGCCGTGGACACGGTTATCGCCATATCTTCAGCGATCTCGGCGGAGAGTAGAGCCGACTGCCGCGCCGTGCCACCGAACATCCTGTACAGTTCGGCAGAGGATAAAAACCCGAGCTTGGTACGTTTGCTTCAACCTGTACAATTTCTAATTACGTCCTGGGGTCGAGTTCATCTATAATCACATTTTGAAAGCATAAGCCACGGCCGGTCTCAACCGTATGGGCCGTAATCACCTGCTTCCTTTGGGAGGCGACGGCCAAGGCCAACCACGTGAAGGGTGCTAAAGAGTATTTACCATTCCAGGAAGAAACTGAGCCAGGTAGCTATTAAGTGCGAGGTTCATTGACAGATTTATTCAAAATTAGCGAAGATGAAACAGAACCTGGACGCATTAAGGGTAAAAGCAAGCGAATTGAGCCTGGTACTCATAAACGAACATACAGCTTTCGAACAGGAAAGGGAAGATAAGAGAGAGGTGAAGGATGAAACCATAACTAGGCTCATCTCCGAAGCGGCAATTGAAGTGGAAGGTAAGGCACCAAGGCAACCTACGTTGGAAGTAATACTGTTCCTATTAATAGCGACGAAGTTAAAAGGGCCTTGCAAGACATGTCCCCAGAGAAAATCTGCTGGAGACAATGGAACAATAGAGAATTAATTCAAAGTTGGGGGAGATATTATGCTTAAAAATCTTGCTGCCTTGTAGTGTAGAAAGCGGGAAGAATGCCATCATAATACTAACCTATAAGAAGGGTCACGTCAAAGAAATAAATATAGGTCCATTCTAGCTATCTTTCAGCATTGCATTAAATATTCACCAAGATAATTTCCAATAGAATCAGGGAACACTTCAATCAACCAAAAAAACAGGCAGCTTCAGGCACAAATATTCTACAGTGATATTCTACAATACAGCTATTCTACAATGTCCCGGAATAACGATCGTGGCAGTAGATATACAAGCAACACTTTTTTGCAGAAAAAAAAAACAAATCGCACGAAAGTTTTCTTTTTCTTTGCCAAACGACGTCCACTTCGATGGCGCCGCAGATGGGAGGGCCACTCACAGTGACGTCACACTGTTTCCACACACTGGGCGGTCTATTCGAGGCACACTATAGTCAAGCCAGTAATGTTTCGTCATGGCACTCCCGGTTCGCAACTGAGCGCCATGAGCAACATGAGCGCAACATGAGCGCCAGTTTGATGCATTTATCTGGCTTAGCGATGGTGTTCATGTCGATTGCAGAAAGTCTATGGCGTCCGAGCATCTACTTTCGCCGGACTGGTTGTGTGGCCATTCAAACAAGGCGTTGGCTTCCCCTTGAAGTCCCAGCCAACTGTCATTCCTTCGCGCTGTAGCACACATTCTCTGGTTCAAAATCGCAAACGTGTAATTTTCTTTTGCTTGGTGCATAATGCACATTTCTTGCACATTTCAGTGGGACTTCACATTTGAACACCTGACGTTTTCCTTATTTCTTGTTTAACTCTACTGTACAGAGATTCACTAGTGCCGTGCATCTTATTTAATTCTGCACGAAGTGCCACTTTAGAACGTACTTTGTTTGTCTTCTCGGAGGCCAGCAGTGCCAACTATTAAAGTTAAATATCATCCTTTATGAAACCTTTATACGCTTGTGTTTCAAAATTGCTGCTACCTCTCAAACAATGAAATAGGGTCCTGCAAGAGTAGACAAATGTGTTTTAACGTTTTTAAACGTGCCCGACAAAAATTACTATTAATCACTTCGACAATAAAAAAAATCCTGCATCGAAAGCGATTAATCCACTAAAGGCTGAAATGATCAGTGATTAATCGTTAACTGAATAAAAAAATTAATCGACCATCCCTAATTCGTAAGTGTAGCCTTTTTCTTATTTAGAACTCGTGCACCTTTACCGCACACCTTCCACACTATTCAAAGGATGTTCAATGCCAATTCATTTGTTCCTTTCGCGCAAAACAGCAGCTTGGAACGATACGAGACAAGCAAGTCTATGGCCGCAATTTTCGCCAAGAACGAAGCACTAAGCAGAAGGGAGTCGTCCGCGGTGTTGTGGCTATGCCGGCTACACGTATAAATTCGGCCAGTGTCAAATGAAACAATTGCTTGTCCTTTTTAAATGCAAATTAATGTCGGTATGGCAGCATTTCAGTAGTTTCTTTTTCTCTGCGCGTTTTCATTCGAACAAGAGCAGAACGTTATCTCAGACATCGCAGCTAGAGCCTGAGTAAATATTTTACTCAAAAACTTAAGCGAAATCGCGCAACAAACCACTCTGCAACCTGTACAGAAGCTCGCTAGTAAACACATGCTGACGAGACTACTTTTCAAAGCCGTTTAAGCCGTCCAACGGACACCGAACTGTGGCACTACATCTCGCCGCGCAAGAATCTGCACTCGCGGGTCGCGTAGCTTTGGCTCTGCTGCACGGAACTACCGCAACAGAGCGTAGCCAGCGGATGGAATCGTACTGCGTAGTGATATTTGAACGCGCGCAACTGTCTGCAGGTCAAGCTATGGCCCCTGCTGAAAAGGAACGCCACTGACAAACAGACCACAACGCTCGGACTTTCGTTCGAAATGGGCACGCTGATTTACGAGCTGACCAGCGACCAAAACGACCTGGCTAGCGCCATCAACGCTAAATGCTACAGAGGTTCCCTGACAGGCAGGGAAGCGGTGAGTTTTCGAAGACAAGGACTTCTTTGCTGACTTCGCACGAATCGTACGGGCTTAGCATTTCACGCGCTAAGCCAGGCTCCCTAAACGGTTGCAGAAAATAGTGCCCCTTCCCCGTCACAATCTCTCTCTCTCTCTCTCTCTCTCTCTGTTTCTAGCGTTTCTGAGATCTGACTATCCATGTGACCTACTTACAAAAGCGGCGATTTCGTTACATTAAAATGCGAGTTTTCCAAATGCCATAAGACAGGTGCCAACTGGACAAGTGTTATGCTTTAAGTGGCCGAGTAGCCGTTCCGCAATTACGTGTATCTCCAAAGTGTTGCACGTATATAAAGAAAACTAAAGTGTGTGTTTTATGTGTTTTTATCTAGAGGCCATTATCAACCGAATAGTTGACAAAAATAATCTTCGAAGGCGCGACGAAGGCGTTTTCGAATCGAACACTTCTCTCGACCACAGACTAGACGAACAAAGTATTGGGCACTTTCAAAAGTTCCGCCTTAGCCACTGGCAAGCCAATCAATTTTGCGAGGGTTGGCGCAAGCAAAACCTTCTGAATGACAGCAATAGGTTCCCTCTCGGTGCTCAGATGAGGGCAAGGGGGGAGGGGCGCTCATAGAGAATATGCGGCGACCCTAAGGGCGACATGAAAAGTTCGGAGTAATTCTCACAAAGCCTTACTGTTCGCCCTTCCTCTCTGCGAGTGGTGGGAGGCGGCGCGGGTGATCCTCCTCACAGGAATCGAGGCAAGCAGCCTGCGAACGAGAGCTTTCTTTTTTAGCTACAAACAGCCTTGGGGGGTGGGGTGGGGGGGCATCCGACACACAGATTGCGGTAAATGGTCAGCGCGAGGAACATAAAACGTCAAGGAGTGTTCCAGCGTCTCATCATGCCCGTCTTGCCTTCCTCGCATGGTCGTTGCGCGGAGTTCGCGCATATATGCGACAGCGGTGCCTTAAAGGGACGCTAAATGTTACTATGAAGTGGAGTTAAAGTGGTAGAGCAATGTTCTAGAACGTCTAAGGCGTCAATATAATCGCGAACAGAGCTTTCGTAACCGAGAAATTGAGGTAAATGCATAACACGATTTGAGACCCCGCCGCGACATTCCGATACTAGCCCCATGATACTAGCCCGATGATGGCTAGTATAGGAGGGCTAGTATCGGCTAGTATAAATTATGATGAGCTCTGCTCATCATATTTTATGTCACTAGTACTCAACTACACGTATTAAAAAAATCATTTCATCAGGTTATAAGACGGAAGAAAATGCTACTTGTCTACTTCTGTACGATTCGAAGAAAAAAATAACATTTTGACGTTACCCTCTAGTAGTATGGGCGGACGAAATGGTTTCGTTTTGAACTTTGAACTTTATTTGTATATATACAACGTACAGATAGCAGGGGCACAGACAAAAAGCCATAAAATCGGCTTGACTAGGTCTGTGTCCCTTGTTGGTTTCTTTGGCATCACGTAGCAATGCGTGCACAAGTACAAGATGAACAATAAAAAATATAAACAATACGTGGATAAATGGGACTATTTATACAAAGTTACTTCACACTGCGGCTGAAAAATTGACATGAATGCAGAAATAGTATTGTCATACAAGTTACTAAAAACACGAACAGGAAAACAACAATATGCAGACATTATGAATCCCTTTTCATTTACGGGTAACATTCACAGAAATACAAAACTAAATAGGTCACTGTGCAATTACAGCTTAGAACACATATACATCAGAACAAAACACAAAGACTCTGCTCGACTCTGCGCCGCTTGCCTCTGCACCGGGCGCGCTTTGGAGTTTCAGTTGTTTCGTTACCGTGTCGTGCTGCCCTGGTCCTGCTGGCTCGCGAAACTTGCATTTTTTTTCATAATATCCCATTTGGAGGAACCTGCTATTCCTGCCGCCAGGCAGTCATGGCTGAGAGTGGGGACTTCTTATGATTTAGACGTTTGACGCATTTACAGCACCTAAAGGGAAACAGCAAATACTGAGAGAAGAAGAAAACAATAGGAGAAAGTGCTCAGTATTTCCTGTTTGAAACTTTTGCTCAGGGGTTGCTACCTAAATATATGTTAACAGAGAAATATATTTTATCGCTACTCAGCGTGTATCGCAGCAGTTTAGCAGGAAAATTCTGGTTACCTGGGCAACGTAGTCTTCTCCACTGCATCTAAATTCTCGTATTTTTCTGCAGACATGGATGAAATTTAGTGCACTTTTAGTTCATTGTTATGCTTGATCCCGTACAGTTGGCGATTTCAAATATTCGGAAGCTACTCAAAAGGCCGTTCGTATTTACGAATAGCGACTATTCGATTGGAAGACGCAGTCGAATAGGGGAACATTCGATTCGTTATTCGAAAGTTTCAAATGTTGGCACACCGTCAGCATTTATCGAACCGCTACAATTAAACTTTCGCGTCACATTGACTTTCATCATGTGCATCGAATCTGCACCTGCCTTTCTGCTTACTAATGGGCGTCGAGGGTTCTGATTCGACGTCGACTGCTGGCGTTCCGTTCTAGCTCTGCGGAACGGCAAAGGACGTCGACAAAGGCAAGCAGACGTTGGCCGCACCGTACCTCACGTACGGTGGATTCCCGACTTCCGGTAACAAGAAGAGAGTCGTCTTCACGGACTACCAGCACTCTGCCACTGAAAGGGTCAGTACAAAGCAGCACAAGCGTGAGGTCGTAATTCGTCTGGGTAAATTTTTCCCGCAAACATTTTACCGTCTGCGGATTAACGGGTTGTATACAGAAGACGGCCGGGTTGGTGGCGCCAACTGGTGGCGCAGAACTTATTCAAACAAGAACAGAATAATTATTGCAATTGCCAAGTAACTTCTCTACATCGCAGCTGGTGTAAATTTTCGCCAGCGTCATAATCGGGAACACGTTTTTTGTTTCTTTTTGTTTGTTTTTTTACACCGGAGCTGTTAGCCTTTCGGTAGTCGGCATTTTTCGTGTCTGTCCGTGAACAAAAATTATCGTGGTCACCAATGGCTCATAACCCCCAAGGCAAGCAAAAATGCAACGGCTCATCCCCTCCCCTCCCTCCCCCCCCCCGAAATGCAGAGGCTGCAAGCGCTCAGCAAAATGCAGCGAACCGTGCGTACATTGTCTAATCATGCATACAAGTACAGAACAGCGAGCGTTTCACTGAACAACAAGCTCTAAACAAGCACCTATCATCAGCAGCAATTGATCATACCCCCCGTGAGCACGCCAAAAATGCAATGGCTCGCACCCCCGTAAGGCAGAGGATACCAGCCCTCAGCAAAGTGAAGCGAACAGTGCGTGCACTCACTGATACCACTCATGCAACACAGAGAACAGCATACATTTCAACAAAGCACAAGCTCAAACAAAACAAGCATCCGAGCCATCAATAAAGCAATGCATCAGCCTCAGCTGTTGTAGTGGCGATATTCAAAAACTTCGCTGGACATCCGCTTTCGGAGAGCCGGAATGGCAAGTGAATGACGAGAATGACGCGGACACGTGTCTAAGGGGTTGAGGTTAAGCGAAGCGTCAGGAGATGTCGCTACCAGCGTTTTTGGTTCGGCGCACTTCTCCGGTAACCCGATATACCGCAAACATTAAGAAGCTTCCAAGGGAAGCTAAAGCTCTCTAATATTGCAAAGCTCTGGTGTGTCCGTAAACTTCTCTTCGCTTACGGATTACCGGGTTACCGCAGCCGTGTACGACAGCGTCAATGCTGATTGCGACATCGCGTGACACTTTGCTCAACTACAATGTGAACTGTTCTTGTATCGCGTGAGTGTTCTCGGTGATAAAAAATGATAAAGGGGGCGCTCGTGAAGGAGTTTTCCGCTACCAAAGCTATAAAACAGCAGTTATGTAGAGTACAGTAGGTCAGTGAAGTGTTAGCTTTGCGCGCGATCTGGTTAAACTCTCCGTAACGCGGTGCCGGCATTGATGCGGCCGTACGCCACCCTGGTAACCCGGTATACCGCAAACGGTAATGACGTTTACGGACAAACAAAAATTCTCATCGGAAACTGACCGCTGTGCAGTCAGAAACCGCGGCGGACATGTACAGTCGTTCACCGAATGCCTGTATCTTTTCTACTACCCCAACACATTTAGAAATATTATTGCGGCTGTGTGTTCATCGTAGACTGGCACACAGCTACTACTCCATAAAAATTTTAAGAGCTCAGGGTGGATTATTGTGCTTTTGTAACGCAAAAAAAACGGTAATTTATATTTTTTTCATCAGCGTCTAAACAGCACCCAAGCAGACGAAGCGTGCTGCTGGTGTAGTTGCCGCTACGACGTAGATCCTAGCTAGCCGCCTCCGATATTTTCCCAGGAGGCCGCGGGCCGCCGCGGCCGGCCCCGAATCTCGGATGTCACGCTGATAAGCAGCGAGTTGTAGGCTATCTGTCACTTATGGCAAGTGGTGATGGATGGCTTTTTTTTTTCCAGTTTCGGTATCAGAAAAGGCTATTTTCTTTAGCTTTACATGACGCTACTGTTCGTATATAAAACGTAAAGTTTTGCACGGAGGTTCCTCGACATCGACACTATCTCATACTAGGCATATATACTACGCATTCCAAAAATTTTGTCACAGTCGGCTTTCAAGAGTAAACGTGTTGCGGAGCGCACGGCGCACCTTGTCTTTTTTTTTGCAGTTCTTGAACGTCAGTGGCGGAACTGGCAGCGACAACCTTCGCAGTCGAGTGGCCTGGATGCTGTTCAACGTGCACCTGGAAGACACGGCAAAGACATGCGGCGGTATCGAGCCTTTCGAGCTCGAAAATAGTTTCTGCAAAGCATTTCTTCCGTCAGGCGAGGGATGCTGAAACAACGCAGGCGATTTGAAAGGAGCAAGATAAACATGTAAAAAAATCAATTTCTGCGCTTCACTGTGGCGTGACTCATTGTCCTTTAACGCGACAGCGTTAAGGTCACCGTGTTCGAAATTTGGTACGAACGCCCGTGCTGGTGGTCCCAAAATTCTTCAAAAGCTCTGATACAATGTGATGGGAGTGACGTTTCCCTGGAGCTAGGGAGTGATACTCCTAATGCCACCGTGCCCAGAACCGTTGAAGATGCGCGGCCAGCCGTTCTAACGTCACGGATCCCAGAGGCAACATTTCGAGGAGTGTGAACCCCGGCAGCCCGGCGTGCCGTGCTGTTTACGGCCACTTTCTGCTGGCACAAGCTGGATGCCCCAGTTTCCGCCGTGCCTCCCCCGGCACCGTAACGCTCGAAGCTTGGAGCTCGTCATCCTTGGCCACCTGCCGGCACCTACCAGAAGTGCACTAGCCTTCCCTAATCCCAAATTGAGGACGCCGAGCTTGGAGCCGAAGGCAACGTCAAATTCTAGTGTCTATGCGCGCCGCTAGGATGCCTCGATAGTACCGCTCCTCTCCGTTTGAACTGCGGCGCTGTTGTCAAGGCGTCCTGATTTGCAACGTCTGGCTAATATCTGTGGACAGGAAGGCAACAATTTAGGTTTTAAGTTTGGTGTAAGAAAATCAGGTGTTATGGTATTCAACGAAAACAGTGAAGAGACTGCGGAGGTACAGGGCCAGGAAATACCTCGGGTAACAGAATATAAATACCTTGGTATATGGATAAACGAGGGCAATAGATAAATGGAAACACAGGAAAAAATAAGACTCAAGGGGAAGAGAAATGCAGCCATAATGAAACAAAGAGCGCTATGGGGATACAATAGGTACGAAGTCCTCGGAGGTATGTGGAAAGGTACGTGTATTGGTTCCAGGACTTACTTTTGGAAATGCGGTTGTTTGCTTTAAATCAGAGGTACAATCAGGACTCGATGGGAAGCAAAGGTCGGTGGGTCGCCTCGCATTGGGCGCTCACGGGAAGACTACAAATGAAGCTGTGCAGGGTGATATGGGCTGGACTAGTTTTGAAGTGAGGGAAGCGCGCAGTAAAATTGATTATGAAGAACGCCTGAGGAATATGGAAGAAAGTAAATCGGCTAGGAGAGTGTTCAGGTACAGGAAAAACACCGATTCACAGTGGAGGAAAAGAACTAGGAAGCTTTCCAGCATGTATGTACCCTGTCGAGTGGGCAACAGAGCAACAAAGACGGTCAAGCGGAAAGTCAGAGAGGCTGAAATAGTCACATGGGTGGCGCCAATGGAAAGGAACAGACACACAGACAAAGAACTTTATTAATGGTCCTGAGGAACCGGCGTTAGGGTACCTCCCTTTTCAGGGAGTCCCCGTAGCCGTCGCGGGCCGCACCCACGTCGGGGTCGGAAGATCGTGGTACTCCGCCCTGTCGCAGGCCCTCTGGACAGCCCGTAGTTGCTCTGAGAGGTCGCCGCTCTTAAGGGCTGCCTCCCAGTCGGTTAGAGTGGTTAGCGATGAGCTGCGTAACGCAGGTCATTGCCAGAGCATATGGGACAAGGAGCAGTACGCCTCCCCACAGTCTGGACAGTGGGGTTCTACATTAGGCGAGAAGTGACTGAATCTGCCCCTGGAGGGAAATGACCCCGTTTGAAGCATGCGAAACGCCGACACCTGCCATGAGTAAATACTTAAGAGGAAAACACGAAATCAGGAAAGAAACAATTCATGATAGCTCAAAGGGAAGCTCATTACTTTCCGAAGCGAGATCGGGATGCCTTAGAACATGCACCTATAAATCGACATATAAGAAGGAACAAGAAGCATGTGCTTGCTGCGGTAAAGCTAGGGAAACTATGGAGCATGTTTTATTAGAATGTGAAGACGTCTACCCAGCGGTCGATTTAGGCACCACTGGCCTCCTTGAAACCCTTGGGTTCAGCGGGAGCAGTGGAAAAGTAAACAGGTCCGCAATAGGCATTAGTAAGATGCGATAGGAGGGCGAAAAGTAGGGAAACGACAAAAAACGGAGACGTACAAAACCCCAGTTAGCAATAGGGGATCAGAAAATTTGGATGTGGAAGTTCGTAGTGTTTATCTTTTTTATTTTTTTATTGTTTAACTTCGGTAGGACGTTAAGCAGTATAATAGGAAGAGCTTGGTGGCGCAACCCACCACCCCGTTCCAAAGGGGGCGCTCATAACATCCATCCATCCATCCATCCTGTCGACGCCGCAGATCACTCTTGCCATCTGCCGGCTTTTCCTCAAAGAGCGCTCCACTTAGCCATGGCTTCCGAGATTCGAAAATATGGCCATGCCACATCCGCTTGTATTTTAGATGCCCGTGCAGTTGCTCCGAATTCCATTGCAGCCAGTAGTCTACGGCGCCAACACCAGGTGGCCTTAATTAATTTTTCTTTAGAGTATGGACAACTTGCGCAGGGGTCTGCTGCCTGCCAGCTCGCCAGTGTTTGCGCCCACGGTGGAATAATGTGAGATGTGCATGAAGTGGGCGGTGGCGCCGTGGAGAGATCATCTCCGGCGCTCAGCCTGTAAAAGGCACGAGTAGTTCGGGTCCTCCAGGGGGAGGTGGAAATGAGGTCACATGGTCCGTTTGCGCGCGTTTTCTCAACAACGTGTCGAGTATTTTAATCAAACTGCTTGGTCCCGCATTCTAATACGGGGTACAAGTCCTGCAAAGCTAAGTTCTTGTTTTACGACCGGGTCACCCTCGTAGAAACTGCGTCAGTAACCATGCAAGATTAAAGAAGTTGGACGCAAATGTGGATCCCTGATAATAAGATCATGATTTTAGCACGTAAAAATTCAGAATTATTTAAGGCGGCTAGCGAAAATGAAAATTCTCAATTTTCTTGATGATGGGCACTAAAGAATAAATTTGAACCAATGCCACGTACAAAAGTGAATGCGGGTTTTCTAGCATGCAAGTACTCAAATCTACGCAACAATACTTCTTATAGACTGCGGGCGTAATACGGAAAATCAACAAATGCCGACCAGGCTCCTCAGCTGCGCTTGCGCGGTTTCGTCCAAGAACATAGCTATCCGCACAGTCAAAAGAGGGATTCGCGAATTAACAATAAACTAAGCAGTTTTACGTGCCATAACCACGATCTCATTATGGGGCAAGACGTAGCGGGAGACTCTTGGCAATTCGGACCAGCTGGGGTTCTTTAACGTGCACCTAAATCTAGGTACACGGGTGTTTTCGCACTTTGCCCCCATCGAAATGCGGCAAAAAGGAGTTGAAAAAAGTGCTCGTCAGTGCCACAAGCAACCACCTTGATGCTTGAAATAAGTGCTCTCTAACTCTATCTCTATTTTTCTCAGTGTCACATATATGTATTTACAAAAGGAACAGCCCACGCACATTTTTTTCCAAGCGGCCACACGAAACATACACTTGTGACCTTAGGATATACCGTTATCTCCTGATAAAACTGTATCAAGTATATAATATTAAACAACGCCTACTCCTTACGCAATGTAACCATTGCGGCAAAATGCGACCATTGCGGCATTGCGAAAAGCTTAAGGCAATCCAGCTGGCCGACGATGCCGCCAGGGCCCAAGGGCTCGAAGCCGTCACCTAGGTAGAGAGTCCTAGATCTCACATCTGGTGTCCTAAAATAAAGTTTACTTTTCCTCCTCCTCCTCCTCCTGTTGGTAATTTGCCCGCGAAAACAGGCAAACTAAGCCTTTGTAAGCTGTCTGCTCTAATGACCATGCATCGTATATGCTACACTAAATTGCATATACTAAACGTTACGATTTGTAAGCACGGAAGAAGTTATCCATAGCATATAGCACGGCGCTTTGATGCGCTGAAGATTCTCACTTGTGGATAGTTCAGCACACCATTTACTAAAGTTACTTACTATACCAAATATGTTTAATTCAAATGCCACTTAGTTATTTTTTTCATACAGATCCATTCCCCATATCCAGAAACATAGATTAACCAAATCTTCTAATTCTCCCTGGTGGGGAACTGCGTTCGGGTATTGAAGGACCATTGTTGTAAGTTTTCTTCATTTCGACTGTCACTTTCAAACGTCAAACTGTGTATTTGCAAACTCCCATAGTGGGCACGACCCACAGACTTAATACCACCAACAACCACGTCAACTTATCGAGTTTTATTATCCTTAAAAAAAGATGTATCTCTCCTAAATGTAACCCATTTTCATGGTAAACTGTCCTCATTGCGTTGCGTCATTTCGTCGGGGGTCCAAGAAACCAACAGTGCCGTTTCCGCTAGCACGAGCGAGCACCTGCAGACAGGCACGCGGAAGCGTTCTATTTGGCCCGTTACTGTCCGGCAACGGTCACGCAGCTCGGCGGGCCTTCGCTCTGGTCCCGTGCCCAGTCCTACCACCCGGTCTCATCGGCTATCGTCCTTGCAGTCTTGCCCTCTCGGCGCAGAAATTCGGCTGCCGCCCACCGGGACACGTCAGCGTGAGCCCCGGTGGCTCTCAGGGTGGGTCCTTTCTTTATGGAGACGCTCCTTTTGCAGGCCCTGTTATCGGCTTCTTGCCTCGCGGCCGCTGATAAGCCGATATGCCAAGGGAACTCCGACGCGTCTCAACACATCTCTGATCGTACGCAACACACGTCACGTATCAGAACTTCGGCTCCGTTCGGCTCGTGAGGTTACGAAATTAGCGGACTCACAATAACGTATAGTTTCTCCTGTTTTAAAAAAGCAGGTCCACCATTTGGAACCCTGCGCATGAAATCAGACGCCATGAAGATAAGATCACTTCAAAAGCTATTCGTTTTGCATGTCTGCGCAACAGTAGAGACTTGCCTCTTCTCTCGATATCTAGTGCACACAGCGTCTCAGTTCCTTGACAATTGCATAGCTAATATTCAACGCTGCCCATCTTCACAGTGCTAGCAGAGAAGCTGATACTTCACTGACTAGAAATTTCCAGCCTTTCAAGTATCGCGCCGACATTACGCCTGCAGTGATTTGGTCTAAATGTAGCATAGCTCTGCGACATGATAGTGTAGCGCGAAAAACCGGGAAACAACGATTGTAAGGGACAGACAGAAACGAAGACGGCGCTATACATCTTCTCTTCATCTCGCATGTTCTCACACCTTCTCTTCTTTCTGTCTCTTAGAATCTTCTGTTGTTTAGCCCTATAATATCGTGTCGTTCAGCAAACACCAACTCACCCAAGAAAAAAAGTTATTGTATAGCGTCGCTCCTTCGCTCTATTGAATGTTGGAAATAAATTGTCCCTACGTAGGCATGTTTGTCCCGGAAACGACTTACGTTGGGGTGAAACACATCAAAAGCAGGATTTTTCAAATTCGCCAAAGGTGAATAGAGCGACGTGTCTTCCCCAAAGCATGGTCCTTGCCCGCACGAATTAGATTCGTTAGAAAGATGATGCAATGTGCCACCGTCTAATTCGTGCAAACGCGGCTAATCTCGCATGTGTAGTACATGTTCTACATCCCATCACCGACTACATATCGTCCAGATCTCAGCTCGCTTCGGCTTCGTTTCCAGCGAATGCTACAAAAACGTACGCACGCACCGTGGCCATCACAGCTAAGGCATGCAACCGCTCGGCTAAAATTGAGCACGCGGCGTCCCTAACACATTGCGGGTTATCAGAAACGCACTGTTTGCGCAGCGCTCCGTTCTTGATCATCTGTTGAAAATCGACTTCGCCTGACCACGGGCTGTCGGCTCATTTCACAGCCTCGCCCACTCTTCGTCACCCAACGAACGTCCAAGAACGCTAAACAATGGGTAGGTTAATGTTACGTCGATTTGCACGGACTGTGCCATCTCTGAGCTGCCCGCTTCTTTTGGTTTCCAGAAGATTCGTCTGGGTTCGAGTCGTCCCCGTCTGCTATGTCAAGCACTGTGGAAAGTGCAGCGATGTCGGGTAAGCGTGACGTTTATTTCTCCAACTGGAATTACGTTCAGAAAGAACTGTGATATGAGTAGCTGATGGTTATCTCACGTAATCGTTATCTCACCTAATCGTTCTGCGAAAACCCGCAAAGTGGAGAGGAGTAATCAAGGGGAAATGAGACATCCACCTAATCGTACCAATGACTACGAAGGAAGCCCAAACGGTTTCCTCGAAAGAATAACCTCACAACTGAAGGAAAATTCGTCCTGGTCCGGGACTCGAGCCCGGGACTATCGCCATTCCGGGGCAGCCGCGCTACCATATGAGCTAGCCATGCCGCTAGCAGAAAGCAGGCCGTAGTCGAATTTGACAACAACTTGAACCAAAGGCTAGGGTTTACGTACTCGCTCCGCGGAAACCCGCAAGGTGGAGAGAAGTAAGGGAAAATGAGATATCCACCTAATCGTAGCAATTGCTACACAGGAAACCCAATTGCTACAAAGGTTTCCATCATAGCAATTGCTACGATTAAGTAAATGTCTCATTTTCCCTTAACTGATCGTTATCTGTATCGACATACGTGTCTGATGACACGCGGCGAACCATATCCGAACCGGATATCATTTAAGATTACATTACATCATGACGTCTTCCAAACCGCGCAGTCAGTCATGAGGGATGCCATATATAGTAAAGTGTTCCGTAATAATCTTGACCGCCTGTTGGCTCTTCACCATGCACCGAATTCTCCTGACATTATCATCTCTCACGTTTCGTTCACATCGCAAAGTAATCGCCACGACAGGGAGCCGCACCCGCGACCTCGCGCTCAGCAGCAGGTCGCCATAGCAACTCGGCAACCGTGGCAGGCGCGGACAAGATTAGCACCGAGTCTGACAAAGCCAATTTGTTCGCTGCTAATGGATATCGATCAGGGTTAGCCATCTCGGATAGGCTGGCCGACGTTTTCATGCAAACGCCATCCTCGACTAAAGCGGCCCTGTCAGTCTTGCCGTGCAACTTTTATGAACCAGGTGGAACGTCGTCACATGGTGTCGCTGGAAATCTGCAAAGGTGGCATTGAATGCTGGCCAGCTGTCCAGTACCTCCACTTCATTATCTTCGGTGCGATGTAACATCATTCCACTATCTAGAGTCTAGATCAGTCTCTTTGTCAGTGTCAGTTCTGTCGTTTGTCGAGAATCACAGGGCAGCCACTGACAAGTATAAGTTTACTTCACGAAAGTCCTGCCAGCCTGTCTAAGACATTTCGCCGTGCCTGATGCGTTTTCAATTTGTTTTTATTGACATTAATCTTCATAGCGTGCTCTCATACGGCGAAAGCTCCATTCATTAATTTTTTTTATTTAAGGGTGGAGCCTTCTTACCATAAATTCGTTTCGATATGCAACGCATCGAGATGTTCATGCATGCGCACACCATCCCTTGCAATTGAATTATTTCTCCTCCGTTTTCATTTAGGCATTGGTTTCAGCGAGATGTCGAGTAAGTATTGTAGCTTGTTTATTTATTCATATATTTTTGCTGATAAAACCACCGGGCTGCGTATAGTAAAGAACAAAAATAGGAAGAAATCTGGTTGTTATTGAACAAACAAGGCAGATTAGAGCACAAACCACGGACAGCCCTACAAGCATTGAGTGATATTTTCCGAGTGTAAATACAGGATGTCGCCAGGCATCGAGTTTCGAATTGCTTTTCCTAGAAAGAGCAATCACAATGCTTTACCATCTGTTTCTTCTTTTTTTTTTTGTCTGCAGAGGATCCAAATTCTTTCACAAACATTGACGCGCATTTCCCACCCGAGAAGGAGATACTGCGCCCTGTTCTTTCTGACAAATCCTTATTGAGGCATTCACTGATTTCATAGCAACGGTTAGATCTGAACTGCTATTTCACATTCCGGTGCACTTTCGTCATTACTCTTCCAGTATAGGCTAGCGGTTAAAAACGTTTCAACAGACATGTCAACCGTAAGTGCTTTGATTCTACTTAGTATGTTTAAAAGGATACGTATGAATCGCTTGTGTAGGAAATTATATAGGTGTAATGAGACTTCATCTGCGCAGGGGGTTTATTCAGACCCGCCGCCCGGCAGAAATAAATACCTACACAAACAAATCATCACGTACAAATTACGGCACTTCGTACCGATCGAATGTCCTTCGTGTTAAACCAGCGAATCTTCAAGAATTCAAAGACTAAATCCTTAATGATGAGCTTCTTGCTTCACAACACTAACAATAACGACCCACCTGTCTGGTTGTCATTGACTGCACGCTTGATATGTCCCGACGTGCTGCGATTGTTGGTTGCGCACTTTCTCCCTGATGATTATTGTCACTGGTTCAATAGGCAAAAGCGTTGGTATTTGTAATTGAAATGTGCACTTTCGATTGCAATCGACCTTCCTATTCCCTGCTGCATTCCGTGAAGTAAGAACAACAACGGTGTTGCGGCTCGGCCAGTCGTACAACGCTCAACCCAGAAGAAAGCTGTGTATATCTTTACTGTGTTGTGTGTGTCGAGCTGTTCAATACATCATTTCAAACGCCTGCCTTTTCACCAAGACAAAACATGGTGTTGGGTTAATTTCTCTTGCTCAAACTTACGTACTTGCTCACTATATTGTCCTTCTCAAGTACCATATCCTTTCTCACCCCTCCTTTCTTTACCATTTCTTTAGGTGTGGATCCTGGGTAAGGCGTAATACGGAGTTGTCGCAAGAGTATTGCGTGATCTGCCAATGCGAGTTGCCCTAGTGACGTTGTTTTACCAGAGACTTGTGCAATCGTGCAGTCATTAGTGATCCGGCAGTTAGCATATCAGGACTCTCGCACCCATCGCGCACATCGAGGTCGCTTGCCGTTTCCGGATCCTAAACGCTCCATCAATACGGCTATAGCGTGCCATCCCTAAAGATCTACGTAGTAGCTCCGATAATCCCAAATGTATTGCTGATGTAATTTTTTTTTCAAATTTTGGAACGTAAAACGCCGTGAATATTACGTGACACCTTGCTCGGCACGTGTGTCTCTTAAACCAGCTTATGCATATATTGGCTCTACATTGCATAACGTTAGCTCAGCTAGCCTTTAACGTTAGCCCTCCTTTCGATGCTACATGGGGACGATCATGTACGAGCGTATCCCTTGTCTAGTGTAATGCGGATTCAGCTGTTCAGAAGGCTTATTAAGTCCCACCACTAGACTCACTGACACTTGCAAGCAATAAATACTATACCTCTCCGTTACTAAGAGATAGTCAGTGCTCGAAGACGCCGCCAGGTAGCAGCACTCGCACGCCGTGTCGAGCGGAATTGCCTATCAAAACACCCTTGAACGAACAAGAGCAAGAGCAAGGTGAAAGATGCGTTGGTTCTTACTAAACAGAAAGAGGTAACCAGTGGTTGCCGTGGCCTTTGAAGGCCCCCTGACACCTGCTGAACATTCGAAGCACTAACTCGTTGCGGCCGAGCTAATGTGGAAATAACGCGAAAAATGAACAGAAAAAGATGAGCACGAAGAACCAGAACAATATAATCCTAGCCGCGGAGGCCGCATTTCGCTGGAGGCGTAATGCAAGAACACCCGTGCCTCGTGCATCGGGGCACGTTAAAGAACATGAGGTGGTCAAAATTATTCCACATAATCTCATAATCATGTCGCCGTTTTGGCACGTAAAACCGCATAATATAATTTTGTAAGTGTTCCAGGGTAATCCCTTTCACTTATTTCAAATAAATACCACCTGCGTGGCCCGGTCGAGGCAGACAAACGATTTCTCCTTTCACACAGACAGCGCTCGGTTGGATGCATTGTTTCAGGTCATGCAGGAAGGAAAACGAATACGAGGGAGCTTCGGCTCCCAATATTAAAGCCTATTATCATAAAATATATAAAGTAATTGTGCATGGAAACCATTATTATCAACGACAGCTAGGCGCGACCGGCGAGTGAGCTATGGAACGACTGGCTAAGGTCGTAGCCGTCTGAAGGAATAGTAAGTTCTCGGTCCTCAATAAGAAGCCGTCAATAAGCTCCCCGTACGGGTCATATGGTTGAGACAGAGGGCCAAATGGTAAGAGTGACACTTTTATTTCTGTCGATGGCGTTTGTTATTTGTTACATACCTACGAATTTGTGTACTCTGAAATGTTGCTACTCAAACGCATGGAGGTGAGAACCACTCAAGGTGCCTGATCGGCCGGTAATTTTCTTTACTGCGATAGCAATTGTATGGGCAATCCAGGCGCATTTCTGCCGTCGCCGTGATGTTCCGTATAAATTCGAAGGGCGATAAAATCGTCGCGGCGCGCCGCATTCTGTATGTGCGAGTGAAAGCGAGCGAGGGTGAGCCGGAAAACGCGGCCCAGTCTCGCGTGTGCAAGCGAGGAAGGGCGAACCGGATAAAGACCCTTCAACTTCGTAAAGTAGCGACGCTCTCCTCCTCCGCCTTCCCTCCTCCTCGTTTCTCCTCTCTTTCACGCTCACTCCTCGACCGTGGCGCCGCCTACATTGCTCGAGCGTAGCAACGGCGCCGACATGCGCTCCTTGCCACTCCGCAGACGCTTCTCGAGCAAAAATGGCGCTGATGCACGGCGTGGGGGCCCACGTGATGCTATTAGGCCAATAGCGCCGCGGCGCGGCTTCGGCCAGATTGCGCGAGGAGGAGGCGGCTTTGTTCAAAGCGTGGCACTACTTCATGAAGCTTAAGGG
This sequence comes from Dermacentor albipictus, assembly GCF_038994185.2. Classification (NCBI taxonomy): domain Eukaryota; kingdom Metazoa; phylum Arthropoda; class Arachnida; order Ixodida; family Ixodidae; genus Dermacentor; species Dermacentor albipictus. The sequence goes on along the minus strand of NC_091827.1, from coordinate 35,735,346 downwards.
TTTTTAGGACCGGAAGCGTGCCGTGTCCAGTCGCAGGCGAGGCACGAGGGTGAGGCGAGAGAGGGTGGTGGAGGGGCGCTCTTTTCCGGCGGATGCTGCTCACAGCGCAGCCGGGCGGGCACCGTATCTCGAACGCGAGCTGCGACGTGGTCGAAGTGCGCTCCCGCGCGGGCCTATCTTCAAAGCGGCCTGCAAGGTTTGCAGAGTGCGCGAAGTGCCGGTAGCTTCGTATGTGTCATGCTTTTCACTTTTCGTTCAAGTTGAAGCGAGAGATGCATCACGGTCGATTCATCCGCTTCTGCTGCCGCGATTCCTCACTCCAACATTCTGACCGTGATTTTCCGCACTCATAGAGCTAGATGGGTTCATCCCTTACCTGTGCGCGCATGACACCATGCTTGCTAATTTAGTTAAAACACGTTGGTGAGCTAGCTGGTTTGAACACGTGATAGCATGTGTAAGCGCGACTGAACGAGGACGTAAAAAGAAACAGACACACTCTGTGTGTCTGTCCCTTTCTGCGTCCTCGTTCATTCCCGATTACGCATAATATCATTGTTTATTTAGTTAGTCAGCGAATGTTTACAAGCTAATACGCCTGATAAAACTACCATCCTTACTTCGCGCAGCTATTGACTAATTTGCTATCGCAATCCGTGCTTCGCCTTTCGGGCGAAAGTGCAACATTTTTTTACCCCTGTATTTTATTTGACGCACGAATAAATTTGGTTCATCGATTTATTAAATTATTATTTATTATTGATTGATTGAAAGGGACATTACTTCTTACCTTATCACAACGATCTCCTGCCGAAGCGTAAAACTATTTCGCTATTATTGAAGACGTGCGAAATACCTTGCAGGGAGGACGAGAACCGGAGCATATATGTGGCTGCTGTACTCTGCCTGATATCCCTGGGGATAGCCTGCCTGGTGATCTTTCTCCTCGTTGGAACGAGTGATTCCGGTAAGCACTGAAATTATGGATGAGTCGACTCTTTCCTTTCACAAAACGAAATAAATTGAATTTTACTAACTTTTTCTAAAGGAAGCGTATCGAAGGCTTCTAAGAAGCTGTAATAGAGAGCTTGACGGAAGCCCCTCTGGTAGGGATGAGACGTCACAAAGAAAGATGTACACCAACCAAGCAAAACTTATCTGAATGTAATGAATGGAACCTAGTTTCTTCAAACGGCCAATGCCGGCTTGGAAACGGTTCAAGTCGGGAGTGCCCAACGTTTCTCCAAACAAACGGTGCTCCACGGCATTCATGAACCCAGGGTGGTAACCGCTTGACGAAAGATCTTTCCGGATTATCTGCACGTCGGAATTTGAGTCTTTAAAAATAAATTAAATTATAGAGCTTTGCGTGCCAAAGCGACTTTCTGATTGTGAGGCACGCCGTAGTGAAGGACTCCGGAAATTCCGACCACCTGGGGTTCTATAACTTGCACCGGGTGTTAAGTACACGGGTGTTTTCGCATATCACCCCCATTGAAATGCGGCCGCCGTGGCCTGGATTCGATCCCGCGACCTGGTGCTCAGCAGCCCAACGCCATAGCCACTGAGCAACCACGGCGGGTGGAATTTATGTCTTCGGGTTTCGTGCAAATGCGGCTCGCACGGCCACACAGGGAGGCAACTACTGACCTCTCGTGAGCTTCAGGGTGCGCGGACAAGAAGTACAGGTACCGGCCAGTGTGTCTACTCTTTCTGAACACGTTAAAGAAAGCGTACCATTGCTTCTTTTCACCAATACGTCCAAAAAAAGGCAGTTTGTGGTCCGTCTCCATCTCATCCGTGAACTGAATGGAATCTGCTTGATTGTTTAGATGCCTGGTGAAAGCTTCCAAACCGCAGCACTTGACTGCGCAAAAACAATCATCAACGTAGCGTAGACAAATTCTTGTCGTTGGGCTGAAAGAAGTGAGCGCACGACTTTCCAGCCATGCCATTGTCAGGTTCGCGTCGGTCACCGAGACCAAGGCAACCATTGGTGCGCTGGGCATTTGCTATTAGGCGGTCTTATCGAAACAGCAGTAGGTCTTGCCCAGGCAAAAAGTGAGGAGACTCTTCAGGTCGGGGACATCAAATGGCGACCGTTCTGGTAGAGCCGGATCTGCGTCGAGAGCAGCAGCAAACTTCCACGGCCATGTCAGTGTGAGTGGAAGTAAACTGACACACAACGTCAAACGAAACCATCACCTCGTCGTCGTCGTTGAGGACAAGATCCCGAACTTTTGCAACGAAATCGGTGGAGTTGCGCAAATGCGTTGTGCCTTATCCGACTGGAGAGGACTAAATTCTGTGCAGAAAGCTGGATACCTTTCACAGGGGGGAACGCGTAAATTCGAGTATAAGTCGCAAAGGGACATCAGGTTTGTGAATCTTTGGTAAGCCATAAAGCGCAGGGGTCGGACCATTACGGCAAAGAAGCGAGTTGCAGAGGGACTTACGCTTGCAAGAAACAAAGTGAAACACCTCCACTAGGAGTTTCAGTAGCTCTCACTGTACCTTCAAGGTAGGGTTCCGGGTGAGCCGGACATAACTGTTCTGATCGTCAAGCAGGTCCAGCATTTTTCTTTTCTACATGGTCGTGTCCAGGAGAACTGTAGCATTCCCCTTTTCAGCAGGGAGAATGGCGATCTCAGAGTTGTCATAAAGCCTCTAGACTGATGAACTTGGATGACGGTGTGCTCCACACTGCAAACCACCTTTCTCATGTCCAGGGCAGGACCAACATTAAAGTTCCGGCCTAGCTCAAGAACGGAGGCATCAGAAAGTTCAAGTCTGTGCGAAGACAGGTTATGTAACGCCGCAGTCCCGCCCTGTGGACGATGGGGTTTGGCTGTGTCCGAGAGTCTGTGCAGTTTGACTTCGTGCGTAAACTCGGCATGGCGCACCCGTATATTGGCCTCATGATTGGCGTGTAGCTGGATGCCAGCAAAGTAGTCCGCACAGCGGAACTCAAGGCGACATCGGGCAAAGAACGTCTCGTTATCAAGTTTCTGAGCTGTGTTCCGGCAGTCCAGTCTCCTTGCTTGGAGAACAGCCTTTCTGCCTTTGCGACGACGCTCAGGCCAAACTTGGAAGGTACAGGCCGGTTCAGTCGCAGAGAACGAGGGATGAGTCCCCTACTTTTGCAAGCCCGGTTAAAGTGAAGGTGTCTATGGAAAGCTGCCACTCGCGTTGTGAGGCAAACAAAACGGCGAATGTCGGTGGTTACAGCTTTCCTGCACCGTATAATCCTGGTCTGTATGAGTGCCGCGTGAGGATTCATGGCAATGACATGTGCTTTGACAAGGCCGACCCTAGTGGACAGCCATCTCAGTTCGGCGTCAATAAACGCCCGCCAACGCTTGCTTAAGGGGAAGTAATTTATGCCGAATTTCTTTTTAGCCGAATTCTATTCGCTGCAATGGCCAGTGTGCAAGTGTCGGGAGTGGCAAGGGGCAACGCATTTACGTCACCAGATGAGAATAAAGAGGATGCGTGTGATCCCAACGGCATTCGCTCGCTTGGCTTCCGGCGTGAACGAATACCCGCTGCACTACAATGGGTCGTGAGAGAGATGACTGGCTTTCCTGCAACAACTGCCATGGCACTACCGTACCTAAAATGTCATGCTTGGTTGTTCTCTCCCATACTACTCTTCTGGCTGTGGCGCCCCGCACAAACGCATCAGCAGTATCACTCACTACTGATAGTAGCCGAGGACCATCGATGTTGCCGGGTCACATGATCTGCCGTCGGGAGCGCTTCTTCTGCCCAATACTCCCGTAGCTGCACGGCCGGCAATGCAGACTCGAAGAGTGCATGTCCAGCGTGACAACAGAGGTGCTGTGAACATGGAGTAACCTAGAACATCAGATGGGATAAATGTGTCTATGATGATGATGATGATGATGATGATGATGATGATGATGCCATTTATCGGTATCCCTTTTGAAACGTGGCGGGGACAAGTGGTACCGTAGCTTGCTTGATTTCATCATATTTTAGTTCATCTCTCGCTATCTAACCTTTTTGTCTATATCTGATCTCTATCTTAACTTACCAGCGTTTCCCTGACTGCGGTTCTATTCAGTCCTCTCCCTGATTGTTTTTACATCAACAGTCTAATCGTCCCTTACTTTTCTCGCCTGCTGACCACCTAATTCTTCCGTATTCTTTGAACACCAACGCTTCTCCAAGGTGGACACTCCTTACGGGTCTCGTTGGTTGGATACCTTGGCATTCCATAACGATTGGCGGAGTCGTTTTTTGCTGCCCACTCATGCCTAATCCTGTGACGCATATCTGCTCCGGTATAGTTTTTGTTCAGGCAGCCAGCTCGGGCCTTAAATAGCAAGGCACTTATCTATGCGTTACCATACAGATTTGTCTCTCCTGGCTTATTTGGCGCCGTCTCCGTAAATCTCCGTCTTCGTGTCTGTTAGCGTACATCGCATCGAATTTACTGTTTCTGTTTCTCACGTTTTTTCACGACCTCCTTTGGTATATTTATGCTTTCAGTTACTGTGTACTGGATTACCGACTTCATTGACCTTTTCCGTCATTCCCTGTGCGTGCTTTTGATGCACAGATGTTTGTGCAGTTGAGCTGACCATTTCTTTTGATCCATGTTCCTTCGCCTTTTTTCAAAACGAATCTTGCTCTGCGCTTCCCCAAGTACACAAGAGGCCGAACCCGAGCCACCTTGCACTGCTTTTTTTTGTAGGTGGGGATTCACCGTAGACCCCCAAATTCAGTCGGCCCAGCACCGTCTGTTTAATCTGCAACGCCGGCACGATTTCTGATTTATAGCACAGAATTCCTTTTGCGAACGTTAGCTCTGGCACGGTTACTTTTTTCCGAATTCCTCGGATCACCTCGTGTTTTTTGTAGCCTCACAGCACTCTATGTTTTGGTATTGCTGCATTCCGCTACCCTTTCATATTTTTTTTTATTTTTGGTAAATGCTTGAGTAGGCCTTTCATTCATTTATGTATACACCGAGGTATACATATTGCTTGACTATACGTTGAGCTGGTGCCACGTTATCACTCGTCTCTTTATTAAAGATCATAATCCCCGATTTATCTGCGTTAACATCAGGCCTAGATTCTTCGCTGCACTGTCACTCATATTAGCAAGTTTCTGTAAATAACTCGCATTGCTCGCTGGTACACTATGTCCTCCGAATACGTCAGCCCAGCCACATCCTGCTCCACCTTTTGCCCATCATGGATGTGAGTGATCAAAATCTAATTTACTAATTTCCAGTCGTCTTCCTACGCCCTTGACATGAATCGTGAACAATATTGGAGACAGATGGCACCCTTGCATCAGTGCTTAGTGAGTTGCCGCAACCTGATTGTATTTCCGGCCTTCCTTTACAATTTGTAATCCTTTGTCTCGAGGTATGTACCTCAACAGCTCCACGAAATCGTCGTCCATGTCCTCTTGTTTTCTACGATACATTTTGGTCTCTAAGGCTTCTCTGTTCCTGCACCTGTTTATGGCTGTACTGCGCTTTCTTTCTTGTCCAAGTTACCCCTAATGACATCTTTGATGTACGGCAGCTCGTCGTCTCCATCGCAGACGTTACAGTTTGGCTCCCTTATAACCATTAGAAAATTTTTACTTGAAGCTGCGGATGACCGTCCATGGTTCCAGAATCTTTTTGGTGCGCCTGTATTTTCTTTCTTTTCGATATATATACACACACGAGAAGAAAGGGGGTTACTGAGGGGCCCCATTTTTATTAGTCCTATCATGGGGAGCCAACAAACACTGACACACCAAGGACAACATAGGGAAAACTACTTGTGCTTAATAAGTGAAATAAACGATAAATTACTGGAGAAGGTGGGGAACGATACCACAACCTTTGCATAAGGTTGTGTGATCGCTCCCCACCTGCGGGGTAGTTAAATTCTTTCATGAATCAAAGACGAACATAAGAGCAACGGGGTACACCTACGTGGGTGCTTGGTGGAACAAGTTTCTGTGGAAGGCAGTGTTGTGCCTTTCTTCTGTACAGGAAACCTTGAAGCGCATTTAGGTTACGGCAGAAATACTCCTCTCTCAATGTATTTCCAAGACACCAAAATATTATGAAAATTGTTTAAGATAGCGTAACTTGAGTGCAGTATTTTAGTTACGTACAAGTCTGACCGACCTGCTCGCTAATTTATCCCGTCACCCACAAAAGCGATGTTGCTGTTGCAACCGTGCATTCAAGTTAGCGTTGTGATTCAATGCATGAAAGAACGTTTTGTTAAAAGGTGAGTGGAACAACCATGAATTTTCGTGGTGACATTATTGGCTGATATGTCCAAGGTGGTGTCATTCTGCAAATTAAATCGAGTTAGACACGTCACGAAGACGCAACCGCTACAATTTGTAAAGTGCCACATGTGCCGTATGGTACATAATCAAGAAGTTAATTCGCGACTGCCTGTTACTTAGTTGAATGTGTGTTTCGATTTCTCGTGCTAGTAATGCCCACTTTTCTCAATAACCTTGTTGAAGGTCTAGAATTGCGTCAAGAGCATCAGCCGATTTTTAAGGTGTCTGCAAAACTGAAAAAAATTGTAAGCCAATATAGGCGCAGCTTCTGCGTCATTCGTATACTCTGTCAGAGAAGCATTTGTATGACGACACATTCTTGCCCTTGTGACCCGTAGAAGACGGACAAGATGACTTCGGCAACAGCGGCGTTGGCGGTGGTGGCGGAGGTGGCGGTGGTGGCGGTGGTGGTGGTGGTGGCGGTAGCAGCCTCCCTCCTCCGGTACCAGTCATTATAGAAGCTAAAACGCCAGCCTCGACGACCTCTCCTCCATCAGTAGTACCAGGAAGTGTACCGGGAGGACCGGTACCTCCATCTGGGGGACCGGTTCCGCAACAAGAGGGACCAGCTCCCCAATCTGGGGGGCCAGGCGCGCCCCAAGGGGGACCAGCGCCGCCATCTGGGGGACCGGGTTCACCACAAGGGGGACGAGCTCCTCCATCTGGGGGACCAGGTGTGCCCCAAGGGGGACCAGCGCCGCCATCTGGGGGACCAGGTGTGCCCCAAGGGGGACCAGCGCCGCCATCTGGGGGACCGGGTTCGCCACAAGGGGGACCAGCGCCGCCATCTGGGGGCCCTGTTCCGCCATCTGGGGGACCTCTATCTCCACCTGGGGGACCAGTACCTCCACCGGCAAGACCACTTCCTCCACCGGTAGGACCAGCTCCCTCACCAACGCGACCATCTTCTCCACCGGCGCAACCGAGTGAGCACTTGTTTCTTTTTTTTTCCGCGTTCATAAATTTTTGATCACGGCAGACACATGGTGCAATTAACGGTACCATTCGTCGACTGTACACGTCATCGGACGAAGGGATTCAGCCTGTGCGCGAAGATGCGGAGCACTCGTACAGGCATACGACCACTCTTGTCCAATATCTCCGCAGGCACATTTCGCGCCGCACTATGCCTGCGCATATACTTTTCTTCCGCCGAAAACTACAAACCAATCAACTGCGCGCAACGCTCCTTCGCTGCGGTACAAACCGCATCACTTAAGTGCGTGCATGCTTACCATTGGAAGACACTCGGGTACCCCGCAATGACGAGCGGGCCGCGTTTTGTGGGCTTCGTTGACAGCCACTGACTGTAACACTGTAGTTAATAAGGCTAGCACGATGGCCGTCGGACCCGCAGTAGACGTCGCTACGTCCCTTGTCGCAGCTCGTCATGTGAAACTAGTCTAACAAACTTCTTTTATCGGCGGCGAAGCAAACAGAATTATGAGTCTGATATAACGCTGGAAGTATACTAAGCTTGGCTATCCTCCTGAGACCCCTTGTACAATAATTGCACATTGCGGTCAGTCCTTTATAAAATTAACTCTGAACTAATTTAGTAGTCGTATCACTGACGACAAGAACTGACTCGGATGGGACTGCAAGGAGTGTATATTGGTGATGTCAAAAGCATTGCTCACATTCGTGGGTGAAAGCACTGGTGACATCACGTACACTTCCTAACATCGCCAAATAGACGAGCCCTCTGTGACGTAACTGAAGACACAACCCGCGGTAAACCAAAACTTACGACACCACATATATGAAGTCAAACGCATGCAATACTGGGTGCAAGTGGTTTATAGATATCACTGCCAACAGCTTCTGAAGTAGTTGGCACTGTTTCGATTGAGACCACTGAGTCATCACCAACTACGCAAAATTGGTAGGCTCGCGAAATGCGTTTCCAATACTCTGAGAGGAGCTGAAAATCCAGGATGCGACGTCACATTTTCAATCCACCGCACAATGTAACACTCTCATTTTTTTTTAGTTTGGCAAAAAAAATCTGTTTCTGCGACAACATACATGAGAAAACCGTTTGTGTATGTAAGAAGAGATACTGTTATCTTCATATAACCCTGGTCTTCAAACAAAAAAAAAACACTTCTTGTTTCACATTCGTAGCATATTAGTTGCTAACAACAAGCTGACTTGATAAGCAATTATATTCTGGCGGTGTCTTCGGCTACGCTCACACGTGGTATCGGACGAGGCGGAGGCGGCAGAAAGTTCACAAAATCCGGCCGTTTACGGCGAAACGAGCGGAAAACCAGGCGGTCAGTCGGATCGTTCTCGGACCGATTTTTTGGCCATGGGGAAGCGGAAAGCCGGTCGGCGTCACCGGATGCTGTGTTGTTGTGTGAAATGGTAGCTTTCAGTAACTCATAAGTCAATGAATTAACACACTGCTTGAAGTGGTGTGATGAACAGCGCCACCACGCGGACAAACTTACATAGGCTAGATGGATGTGGGCGAAAGCGGCCGTGATTTGCGCCGCTGTGGCGAAACGAATGTGAACATCTTGGACCCGCGCGGAAAAGATTTTCCGCCCGCTTTGCCCTTTCCGCCCGCTCGCCGCTTCCCAAGTGTGAACGTTGCCTTCCGGTTTCACGAGGATGTGATGAAGCGTTCGAAGAGTCAGGCACACCAAACGAATAGGAGCTGTGTCCAAATCCTCGCTCCACCGATGGTTGCCTCGGATCTCGGAGGCATGCTTTCTCTCGCTGCATGCGCCGCAAGCGACGCGGGAGCCGAAAACACGTCGTGGACGTCATGCTTCGGATACGTCCAGTAACACCGGACGTAGTGGCATGTTGTTGGGTTTCGGGAAGGTATGATAACTCCCATTACGTACTGGAATGTGCGTTTTTGTCTTACAATAGCACACAAAGATGATCGTGCTCGATTTCGCAGAAAGATATGATTATATTGTGCGGATTGTTCAGTGTGGCACTTGGTCAATATTACTTGTCTGGTTTTTAAGGAAAAAAAAAAGAGCTGCCAAGTTGCCTTTGTCTGCGTTTTGGATGCGTTCTTGAGGGATTAACAGAAGGCAGACTGTTAGGCCACGTCTTGTCGTATTACAGACGACGGAAGTTACAGAGTCGCCATGTTTTAATCATCGCAGAGTGCCAGGGACGCGCGGAAACGCAAATGCAAAGTTGGTTTTCGCGACTAGCCAGGCATGTAAGCCTATGCCAAGTGTCATACCGAACGATCCAGGCCGTCAAATGCCATATCTACAGAAATTTAGGCAGCAACATAAATTTTTTAAGGGCGAAAAGATTTTTTTTCAGCGGTTTTAAGAGAAACACGCAATTCCCTATATACAGCGTATTTGGTGTATGAGATACTCTGACAAGCACATATCAGCGAACACAATTAGTTTTGTCGACGCCGTCGGTAGCGAAGAACAAATATCCAAGCCATACTAACCACGTCGCTTACATCGTCGTTGCGCTGACTGCCTGCACTTCGAGATGTCTTCGTACCGTTGCTTTCGATCATGTCGCTGACGTGGTCGCTGGCCGCCACTTTCGAGAAGAGGCATATATATTACACATCATATTGTTCTGACATACCAGCAGACTGTTCTTTATTGTGCAGAAATTTTAAAAATTTGCCCATGGCAGCTAGCACAGTAGCGAAATCTTGAAATGTATTTGTATAAGAGCCAGATATTACTTGCGCAACACATCCAAATGAATAATTGCCTAATTATTCCGACAGACGACAGCCGATCCCACAAACGGATGACCTGTCGTACCGTGCCTAAATCGCTCCACTAAGGTTCCACTAAGCACGTTTAACGTGTCTCCAAAAAAAAAAAAAGAAAATGTTTTACTCATTCAGCCGAATCTGCGCAGAACGTGGGTAAGAGCGTCTACGGAGGTGTTTTTACGACTCAGCGCGCGGTCGTACGGACGACCCTTCGCACGTATACCGACAGTCGCCTCTAACATGTTTTCGACAGATTCCAACGGCCAAGAACAAGGTTCCGGTGTGGGCATTTTTCAAATGACTCGCGCGTCGGATCCGACTCGATGCTCAGTCAGAACTTGCTGGGAAAATTTTTTTTCTGATTAGCTGTTGTCGGTACGACATCTCGTACGCCCGCGGATCCCACTCCGCTGTCGTGTTTATGCGCTTGCAACTTGGCAAGCGAGCCAGAAAACCGTCCGATCCGCAGAGTACGATGTGTTGGAAACGATGTCTGCTTCTGTAGTACTGGAACATTCGATAACATAGATTGGGCAGCTGCACGAAGGGCTGCCTATGTGAGGGAATGCGAAATCATAAATACAGTCCTTCTGGGGAAGTCTTCTTTGCTTCGCGCGTTCCTTATAGGCGCAATCTCTCGCCTTCGTTCTAACGAAGGCGAGAGAGAAATTCGGCCTCGGTAACCCCAAATCAAAATGCGCCCTGTCATAACGAGCCCGCTTGCTCACGAAGAGTTCATAGCTCGAAGGGCCACTCAGCGGCGTTCAATAGGGCATTAATGGTTTTTTTTTATTTGATACACTCATGACGTGGCGCCATTTGCTCACCGTTCGCTACGCCGTCACGTGACCAATGACGCACGACCTCGGCACACGCTTCGTCAACCAGAACCGTGTCGCCGCACGCACACTTTTTGGCCCTGTCTTTCAGTCACGCCGACATATTTTCCGCTCAATGGGGCAAATAACGCTTTCGCATTAAATAATGGATTTAGGCTGTTCGTTACGACTGAGTCGTGTACGGTGAATTGCCTGACGCATTTTGCGCTCAACGCGTGTACAACGCAGAGAATGGTAAGGCGTGCAGACACGGACACAAGAGAAGTGGACAACACGAACGCCGCATTCGGGTTGTCCACTTCTCCTCTGTCCGTGTCCGCACGTCTTATCCATTCTTTGCATTATGAATCCCTACCAACGAGCTCAACTTTCTGTCATTCTAAGCGTGTACCTTACCTCGTTCACAATGGCTCGGTTTTGACGACACGCGGCACATTGTGATTTTTCCCGCCCGCAGCGACCGCGAAGCCGAAGCCGACACCGACACCGACGACGACACCGACGACGATACCGACGACGATACCGACGACGACACCGACGACCACACCGACGACGACACCGACGACCACACCGACGACGACACCGACGACGACACCGACGACGAAGACGCAGCTGCCGATATGTAAGCGATAGTCGCCGCCACGTTCGATAAATAGAAATGCGCGGATAAGCTTTTTTTTTCTGGTAGGTCTAAAGCGCCCGAAATGACTCGTTCACACTGAGGCGACCGTCGTTCGGAGGTGCGCGGATCCAAATCGGCGGCGGCGCATTCCGCCGCACCGATCGGTATTGTTTATAGCGATTTCCGCCGCTCCTGCCGCCGCCCGAGTCTGTCGTCGCGTGGACCAATCGGAACTCGACTCAGCGACTGATTCATGCCTTGCGAGTTACGTAGCTAGCAATTTCCTTGTCTCTCTTTTTTTTTGCCGTGGTAAACAGAGGCAAGTGCTTAGTGTTGCACGTCGGTATTCTCAGGGATAAGGTTAAGAGACAGAAAGAGAGCGGTGTGGAACAGAGAAGAAACGGCGACAGCGAAAAATTCTGGTTTAACATTGAAAGAACAAGTGGAGCTGGGGAGGGCATGTTATGCGCAAGACAGGCAACCGGAGGGCCATTAGTGTTAGCGAGTGGGTTCCAGGGGAAGAGAAGCGGTTGGATAAAAAATTAGGTGGGGTGATGAAATTGGGAGATTTGCAGGCGCAAACTGGAATCAGCTAGCGCAGGACTGGGGTATAATTGCAAATCGCTGGGAGAGGTCTTCGTCTGCACCCCCCCCCCGCCAGTGGGCATAAATATAGGCTGCTGCTCCTGATGATGGTGATCCCTGCTTCATGTAAAATTGGACTGATCACGTTCGTACCCGGTGTGCATCACCCTGGTTACGAAGCGCCATGCTGCGCCTGGCGGCACTCCGCAAATCATTGATCGCGTTTGATTTCGTCTTCTCACGATCTGTCTAGACAGGCTGCGTCAGCTGGCGCGCAAGTGAAGAAGTTCACGGAGCCTTTGAGAATATTGCCCGGTTCTGTACGGCAAGCGCCACGCCAAGCACAAGCACAATGTCGAGAAATACGACCTCGCGCGAAAAGTTATAAAAGCGCGAACCTTACGCTAGCGCAGGACAGTATAGACCTTTTTCATGCTTACACAAACAGTTCCCAGAAGACTTCCGGTTAAGCCGTCAGCAGCAGCAGAAGTTACACTAGCCTATAAACTTACAGGACCCTCCAGCAGGCACCAGCTTTGTTGGGGAGTTGGAGTATTTGACAATGAATTGTATAGTTAAGTGCAACAACAACAAAAAAAGCCCGCGCCTGAATACGACGCATTGCGTACGTTCTTTTATCTGAAAGCATGAAGAATATGTGCCTGCAGTGTAGTATGCGGCAAAATACTTCTTTTTTTCTTGGCTAACTTGACTCTCGTAAATGACTGACCGGAAGTTCTCTGGGGTCATGAACGCTGTGCTGCCACATCGCGGATGAAAAAGGTCTATAGGGGGACGTGGTAGGGAGGGTGTGAATGGGGCTAAGCGTCGCTGGAAAGGGGGAGTGCAAGATAAACTTCATGCTTGGCAGATTGCGCTAGTAGTAAAATAAGACGTGCTTTTTTTTGTTCTTCTTTTTCTACCTTTCGCGGTGTTTCGCGGTGTTCACGAAATGCGAATGATGTGAACGACGCGGTATTTCGGCGGAGAGAGATTCCGCGCCGCTGTAGACGCGCCGACGGTACCAGTGTGAACAAGACACAAGTTCAAGCCTGAAGAAGAAGACAGCCTGCATGTATGGGGTCAATGTAAATTTGGAAGCGTAAAAAGCGTTCGCACAATATGCCAGCTTCCAGATTGGGCCTTGCCACGAACGCTAAATGACCCGGGGTTAGAAATCGCTGGGCCCGGTTCTTTCATAACAACTGTTCTTCGTTGACCGGCCACCGATTTGACCGGTGTGTTCTGCTCATGCGAGCAGATTTAGTGCTCGAATTAATTTGCAGATACAAGTGCTGAGAGTAGAAACTGGAACAAATGTACCAACTGCTTATTTTTCTCTATCACTATGCTTGCACGTAACATTTAGCCTTAGGAAATGCGCGTCATAAATGCGGACGTTCACTTATTCTATTACCCTGTTTGGCTCAAAATATGGTCGCTTATTCTATCGATGGTCACCTGAGAGACTATTGTTGACGCGTATCATTTCTTTATTGATAAATCTTGCGGTGCTTTACCAAACAGACAAGTGTAGGCAGTGTGACGTAGAAATACAGAACACAGTCTATCGCGGCAGTAACCCTGTAGGTCATGTGCACTGTAGCATTAGGTAAAGTCCTTGGTTATGAATTAAAAGAGCCCGGTATTCCGTTATAACTGTATTTTTCTGCATTGTTGGTAGTAGCACTGATCATCTCAAAAAGTGCATCTGAAGGGGCCCTCCAGTTACCATTGCTCAAACTAAAGGGAGAGAAAATAAATGCTCGAGCTATACTAGTAAATTAACATTTTGCAATAGCAAGAAAACCACTCTTACCGTGGTGCCAAGCTTGGTAAGCCTGAACACGCACATAGATGAAGAAATTTTGTCCATATGCCTTTCGGTCATCTGTAAAACTTAACCGCAGCGCACCAGTCTAAATCAGAGGCAGCATTTTAAGGTATACGAAATTTCAGAAGGCCGCCCAAATTTCGACTACGCAACATCCCTTTTACTTACATGGCGTATTTGCGACACTTGATCGTAACTTCGTCGTTTATGCGTTATAGCAACGCTTTATTTGGCCAAGATTAAAACACTGATACACCGCAGCAGCATAGTTAAGAATAAGTGCCTCAAACCCGCGTGTTATTAGAAGGGCGCGCGCCCTTTGGACGTTGCTAACTGAAAGTTGTTGAAATTTGGGAGACGTTTTGAAATATCATTTTGTTGTCAAAATGCCACGCGATGAAATTCGGCAGATGCCTGCTGGGTAAATGTCCAAAACACTCCTCGGTCCGAAAACCAGACTGGAGGTGACGGTCACTGTTAAGTTCCCGCACCATGCTAGTCGAGACGTCATGAGTTTCGGACAGCATCTGCTTAGGCTTAGTTAAATTCTTTATGGGCTTTAAGATACTTTGCAGTGTGTTCTAAAACAGGAGGCTGAATACAGAACTGCAAAAGTTCCGAGAACGTTTGCTGAACCACAGCGGCCGGAATGCGTTCGACACGGAATTCGCAAAATTGAACATTGGCTTCCATTTTCTCTTCTAATATAACCAACCTCATTACCACCAAATTAACGAAAATGGAATTTCGGAAAGAACACTTCGGATTATAATACACTCTAAAGAACCCCGTGTGGTCAGCAATCATCCGTTGTGCCCCACCATAACACGTGCACCGTAATCATAACGTGTTTTTGGCGCGTAATATCTCACAACCTTTCTTTTTTTTTTAACCCAGACCGGGAGCTTCTGTGTACAGTGGGCGAATCCGCAGTCATAAAGTCCATGTACCCTCCAGACAGGATGTGTACGTACTTGTACTACACACACGTGGTCATCCTGGGAGACCGCATACACGCCGCCAAAGTGGAGAACAGCTGGTCGAGTTTCAAGTATGAGCCCTTGAAATACGGCAACGTCGAGATGGGAGCCTCCTTCGACTACCGGTGAGGAACACGTGCTTTAAAAGGCAGCTACTGCTACGTGTCACCTTTCGCTTCAATCGCTGTTGGCGCAGACTACGCCTAACACCTTGAAACGGATGATGATGATGATGATGATGATGATGGTGATGATGATGATGCCACCACACACTGGACCATGACCTCGTACCGGAAGAGGGTGCTGATTATAACTATGACGCCTAAATTTATCTAGATGCGGCTGGCACGATACGGTTGTGATAACGCAGACTACGCCTACCACTTTGAAGAGAATCGATCGTGATGATGATGCGATTATTGCGACGACGAATGGAGATGCAGGCTACGAGTAACAGCGCGAAAACCAGAAGCAGGAGCGATGGTGAGGAAGGCTTCAGCTGCCACGTTAAAACCGATTGAAGGACGATGACGACTAAGCCTAAGGCTGAGCTAGGTTTCAGGATGACGATGATTACGATGATGATGACGACGATGACGACGAACATATTGCTTTTCTTTTCGGTTCATGGTGTTAGGCGTGCTTTGCATTAGTCACAGCAGCAGCAGCTGCAAATTGATCGTACACAGGCTGCGTTTAGAGGCTGGATCGTTCGCATTGCCTCGAGTATCTTTTTTTTTTAGTTATCGAGCGAGCCTGAGGTTTAGACCGCAGGACTCGGTCATCGATGTACCGCATTCCATGTAGGTAGCCCGATGATCTCGGCAATGACCCAGTGATAGAGCGTCCGTGTCGTATGCGGGAAGTACGGTGTTAAAATCTCAGAGCCGGCGGAAACACGCAGTCTTTTTTTAATACCTTTTATTGGGTAGAGATGCCCCCTTCCAATCCCACTCCATCCTTTTGTTCGGCTACGTGAGGGGATTGCATGGAAAGCGTATAAAACAGCTCTCCACCTCCCAAGGAACACATCCAACGACAAACTCATGCAACTTGGAATCAGCAACACTTTTGAAGAACTAAGGGAATGCCAGCTCAACGCACAAGTACGAAGACTCAGCATTACAACGACGGGAAGGGCGCTCCTGACAAAGCTAGGTCGGGAAGTAGAAAAACCACAAAGTAGCAGGGCCAATATACCAGACCCACTAAGAAAGAAACTACGCATACAACCTATCCCTCGCAACATGGACCCAAACCTCCATGCGAGTAGGAGACAGGCTAGGGCAGAGTTTTACGAAAAGACGACGGGACATCGGGACAATACAGTCTATACCGATGCATCCCTATACTCACACGCACACAAAAACAACGCGGTAGCGGTGGTAGTAAATAATCAAGGAGAATTAATCACAGGACTCACGGCCGAGGTAGCTAACATAACCGAGGCAGAGGAAATTGCTGTCGCACTGGCAGCGGAAGAAGGTTATAGAACAGGAATATCGCTCAATATTCTAACAGTGTCACAAGAGGCGCGCCGGAGCTACATAAGAGGCAGAATAAGGAACACGGCGCTCAAGATCCTCAGCAGAGTTCCAATCGCTGAGGGACAACCCACACATAACATTATCTGGATACCAAGCCACGCAGGGATCAGGGGCAACGAAGGGGCGGACTGCCTAGCTCGAGGGATGACCAGCCGAGCAGGAACGTTATACCACATTACATGGGAGTGTACAAGAAACCAGGCATTCCACAAACACAAAACACCAAGTGCGGAGCAATGGCAGAGCTGGCTCACCAGCCGCGAGCTAGAGACTCAAAGAGCTCTAATAGCGCACGCGTGCGAGGCGGCCCGGCTCAGTGGAGCCCTGGACTAGGGGCCCAGCCATGGCTGAAGAGGACTCAAGCTTCAAGAATGAAGACTTCGGCTTCGACCCGCTAAAACCTTTAAAGAGTGAATAAAGTTTTCCATTCCATTCCATTCGCATCGCCACAAGAAAGAAAAATGCGGGGGGAGTAGGTCTGTGTGGTTGTGTGCGCGATCTCTCGGTGGGCCCTTGTCCCACCACACGGCCTTGGTGGCAAGCATTCCACGCGGCTGTGACGTGCAGACTTATACCCCTGTCACACGGGTACCCGCGAACTCCATTGAACTTCTTCGTCTTTACGCCAATTGATTTGCGCTCCGTGTCACACGGTCTCCATTGCGCCAAGGAAGTAAAATGGAGATTTAGGCCGAAGGGAGTTCGGCAATGACCATTATGGATGGATGGAGTACTCTCGTTCCTAGGTAGCTACAGTTCCGCAGAAAACCATGCTTGTAAATCGTCGTAACTGGATCATTTACAAATTTTAGCGTTATTTCGTTTTACCTTGGGGTGTGTGCCACATAATGGAAGTTTTCATTTGTTTTTAAGGGCATCAGTGCCTGTAGCCACTACACCAATACTTCGCCATGCCGCATCGGGAAACGTCGTTCCGCCATTTCATTTGCTTTTATATGCACGCGAGCCGCATGTGTCGTTCTAACCGAGTTTCGTCACTCATCTAGAAGCAGTTGAGTTCACCGCGAACACACAGACACGCACGATTACACAGCGGAATCCCAACTCGAAGCGCACCTGCCCAACAACGTGACCCGCGCTGTCCACGCACGAAAACAAGAGCGCAGTGTGGCCAGCATCGCTTGCAACTTCGCTATGCTTGCAAAACAAATCTTCCCTTAACGTACTGCAAAGTTTCTCGCTGTGATTTTGTCTTAATATGTACTGTTTTAAGAAAATACACCTATATTAATTACTTTAACGGCGACCGTATATGTGAAGAGTTGCACGCGGAAGTGAGCGCAGCAGCTCCGTTTCTACCCCGTGCGGCGTCCGTCGAAAGCTCGCACTGCGCCTTGTATCACGGCCGACACTCCATTGCCGTCAATTTCCGTTAGGGAGTTTCACGCTCAACGGAGTTCGTGGGTGGCCGTATGGCAGGGGTATTAGAGCTGTCGCTGGGCGCCCACCGGTAAACCACCTTTTGTCGACGCTAAACAAGCGCCCTCACAACCAGGGAGGTGGTCGACCGTTACGGGACCTGAACGCTCGGATTTAAATGGGGTGTTTGTCCCCAGCCGAGGGCGTCCCCACCAAAGAGATGCATTGGGACACCACGTGCGATATGGCCTCCGTGGCAACGACCCACACGACCTCCACGCGACTCTGCGTGGCACCTTTTTTTTTTTTCTTCTATTTCACGGACTTCCTTTAAGGCTTCGAAAAAAACTTACATGTAGCACGTATTGAGTAGCAGAAATCGGGATGAGGAATTTTTCCGGATCTTCAACTATATCGATGACAATTTGCTCCGACTGTAACATTTGAGATGTCGAAAAATTAATAGTAACTAATTAGGTAACTAGGCGAAATACAAAGAATAGCCTGACTTGCACAGAGCGATGGCGAACGGCGTTACTTTGCTTTCGTCCACATACCGGGCACTTGACATATTATAAGCTTCTTGCATTAGTTAGGTGGAACACATGGGCCCATTGTTCTACAAGACGAGTCCCCGCTTGCGTCGGTTTCCCTTCCTCGAGAAACCATAAGAAAAAACATTTGACAATATTGATTATTTAATCCTCGAACTGAATATGCATCCCATATGAAGTTTCCTTAGATTTCTATTACATATTTGAACTGTTCGCTCTAGCCTCATAAAGGGGTACGAGAATAAAGCCTCTAAAAATACACCACGTAGAGGTTGAGAGAACGAGATCGGTAGAACGTGCTGCCTCCCCATTTAAAGGGGAATGCTCCTACCATCATCACCATCTCCATATATGCCGCGAATGCATCGGAAATAACGTCCCATGAGCTTGCGTACCGTGATTTTTGACATTCCATCGTCCATGCGCCCTTCGATTGCTTCCACGCCGCCACCCGGTGAACCCTCCTGCTTCCGTTTCAGGTACGTCACGGTGGACAAGATACGAGGTGCCACCCGTGCTATGACCGAGCTGTACGGTTACAACCGCATTCGGAACTTCGGCGTGCTCAATGTCGTCGCGAAGGCCGGTGACATTCTCAAAGCAGTGCAGTCCATGAAACCAGTTTTTGACGTGAGTAATCGCTGCGCAAATCGAAATTCCGTCGGCTTCTGCCCTCAATTAACGGTGCCACGCACGGGGGCCCGTCGGTTCTCTACGCGCCATCGAGTGCGTCCGATGCGGCAAGCGCATTTCCGCAGCTATACGCATAATCGCAGTTGTACCTCGCAAACTTGTACCGCTGCTACTCTGCGCAGACACACACTCGCACAGAGCGAGAGGAATAACGCCTTAACCAGAATGAAGAAGCATGCGGTGTATTTCTGGCCTTGACGCGCCTGCTGGGCGTCAGGCGGCGTCGGCTGACCACGTGCACAACCTCGCGACGCCGAACGCGACGCTCCGTGCAGAATGGAGACAACCTGGGCGTCTACTGCGGCGTCGGGCACGCGAATGGCGGATACACACGAGTGCCGCCAAAGCGTCCGTACTATGGCGTCCGCCATTCGCGTGCCCAACGCCGTTGTAGAAGGCGCGGTTGTCTCCACTCGGGCGTGGAGAACATCGAGCCACCCTATAGCCCGTACCGTACCACAGCGCCCGCACCCGTACGAGAAAGCCGGCCGACGCCGAAAATCCGCGGCAAACTTGTTCCTTGTCACTGGATCTTACCAGGAGGCGAAAGGTCTCGGCTTTGGCAGCTTCGATGCATTGTGGCAGCGTACGGGGATGTAGATGCGGCATGAAGAGTGGTCACCTGTGCCGCGAACTTATAGCGATGCCTTTTGTCGACGCTAAAGCCTCTCGGCGCTTTTCGCGTTTGTGAGTAGCTGCGTTCGACGCTTTATCCAAGGAACCTGGAGCCCCTCTTGTCCCCTCACGAACGCGAAAAGCACCAAAAGGCAGTACTGTAGGAAAAGGCATCGCTACAATATCGCGGCCCTGCTCCTTAAACCACTTTCTATATATGTCGCCTGCGTGTTAAAGGGGCTTTTAGACACCTTTTGGACAGAATAAGAAAACGTTGCCACTCGGTTGCTGAGGCTGCTCTGAACGTGTCAACCAACTATTAATGCATGGCATGCAGCAGGGGATATACAATCTCGTGTCGGAAACACTCAAAGTTCGCTTCCTCTCGCTTCTGCTATGCCGTGATGCAACTTCATGGCAAGGAGCTGGATTGCATTCCCATATTTTTAAACTCTGGCTGAAGTTAGCTGGGACACCCGGCAAAGAAAACGCGTGTGCATGGCCGAGAGTTTTTCAAGAAGTGCATCAACTTTTCAAATAAAACTTTGCGGCAGCCATAGATGCCTCTATCATGAAGTCTTATTCATACATATGTGTGTGGGTTTGTGTGTGTGTGTGAGTGTGGAAAGGTGCAGGGCCTTTCACGTAACTTAAACCACAGACGTATCTACTGGATCGACAGGGGGCGCCAACCAGTACAGTGAATGGGGATCATCCCCTGGCCCTCTCTCTGAAGTGGGAGAGGGTCCAAGTCACGTAATTTGATCAATAGCCGTATCTACATGGTGGGCAGGGGTCCGTCTCCCTGATCACTCGGTAGTTACGGCTATGTCACTCACTCGGTAGTTACGTCGGTAGTTACGTCGTTACGTTACGGTTCAAGCAACGTGAAAGAACACCCCGTATATATGCAATGGTGATCATGTGATCAGTAAAACAATATATATATATATATATATATATATATATATATATATATATATATATATATATAAAAGTGAATGTACACATGTACGCACATGTGTATGTGTGCAAAAGACGCACACATACACATGTGCGTGTGGTATTCACATATGCTTCCAAACTCAATATTGCTCAAGAATACAATGTTATTCAACAATATATCAGCAGAATTTAGTCAACGACTTTATTGTTGGAAACTACTCAACAGTGGCTCAATAATACTTAATACCATTCAACAATATATCGACAGAATTTAGTCGACTTATTTGTTCTGAACTACCCAAGAACATTACTGTTGAATTATTGCTCTGTGGTTCAAATAATTATTGAGGTATTGTTGAAAGGCAATTGAGTCAACAATTCATCAACAATTTGCCAACAACATTCCAACATTCATTTTCATAAAGGTTGGGTTGCGGATACAGTAATGGTAAACATATGTGCCTGAACTGTTGGCGACACAAGCTTAAGAAACAGGACACAATAAAGAGACGTCGCTTGTTAGGGAAGTAAAAATTGTTGCCTTGTAAACGCGAAACACGTAACTAAAGCCAATGCACCTTTTCAAACGGGTGTCGGAGTCCTCAGATTTCGTTCTTCAAGATCTGTCCCCACCGCGTTTAGCGAGCACTCTTTTTTTTTCTTTTTGCAGGAGATCTTTAAGCACTTTAATGGCTCGCACAATGTCATTGCGATCGGAGTGCGTGACTACAGTAGTCCGAGCATGGTCAGCTTCGAACAGGCGGTCAAGCTGGCTTTAGAGTAAGTATCGTGTCCATGCCGGTGCGGTGCATGGCAAGGGTACATCTAACAGTGCATCTTTCCGTCGCGGTGTAACGCTGCGCTTCGTTTGGCATTTTATATGGCTCCTTACGGGAGTCGACGTCTATGGCACTTATTCGGCCGAATCTTTTCGAGCACTGGTCTCGCATCAGACAACGAAGCTTCTGCGCAGCGCAGGGGAGCCCATTTTTTGGCCACGTGATTGCGCTAAGCGAGTAAGCAAGCGCCTGATAGGCACGCGAAAAGCCGTCGCGCAATCATGGCTCCGCTGCATTGAGTTCATGTACACGACTACTGCTGTGCACAGTCCAGAAACGCTGGAACGCCCATCTGTGAATACGACTGTAAGGGCAAGGGACACGCGGTATACGATTCGGCGTGCAACCTGGCAAGTTTCAAAGAGATGACGTCAGATTCGAATGGGTCAGTAACTGCTATGCATGGCAGTTACTCCTGCCAGGAGTCAGCGGTACTCCCTTCTTTGAAAGATAGTGCCGCCGATATTACTTCATGGAACGGTACAACAGCTCTTACAAAGAAGAGTTCAATATGGGCCGCGAGTTGCAGCTACTCGCGCAATAATATGAGCCACTAGCGCTCTAACTATAACAGACGGAGCTAACGACCACAATCCGTTGATAAGTACGAAACTCGAACGCAAATTCTGGGATTTCAGCTGCCAAAAGCACGGTCTGTTTATGAAGCAAGGAAGACTCCGGAAAAATTTGGACCAGCTGCAGTTCTTTAACGTGCACTCAATGCACAGTACACAAGCGTTTTTAACGCGTAAGCATTCTGGGGCCACTTCCCATGGCAATCTGTCCATCCGTCCGTCTGTCTGTAACATGTGTCACGACGCCCTAGTTAGGTATACATGGAGTCCTGCGGGGATATTTATGAGAAGGCTTGATGACTGCCCATGACTACTAGATTTGTGGTTATGACTACATATAGTGACTGCTAAAGAAGTATTGAAGGGTTGTTGAAGGAAAATACTAAGTCGACTTGGACAATTCGATACCAGTGCGGAAACTTCGCAACGCTTGTTTCGTGCCAAGAAAAGATTGCTTACCAAAAAATTGCGTCTGGAGAGTCCACATATGTTTAGCGCAAGTCAAATCGCTTGCCCCCTAGCGGGAAGAACGTGACCTTGCATATGCCATCACTGCCCTTCAATGCCGTCGGTGAGTAAAACGGCGCTCGACAGGGGGCGCTACGGTTCTCTGCGCAAAAAGCAAACGCGCGGCCATAGGGAAACCGAGCCAAGAGAGCGTTCGATTCGCCGCTGCATCTGCTCCGCGACATCGCACGGACGCGGCAATATCTGCTACTCGCAGGTTGTGCGAGTTTCGCGAGCCAGCAAAGATTGCACTACGCGATAACGCAACTACACGAACACGAAAGCGCAGGCGGCAGGAAGAAGAGGAAACGCAATCTTTCGGCCGCCCGCGCCGGTGTCAAGCGTAACGTCCATGAGTTGTTCTTCTCTTTCCTGAACAATCAAACAGAACCGGACAAATACCATTTTCTGTCGACTTATAATGCACATCAACGATCTTTCATTAGCGAGGGCTGAGCACTAGTAACGTAGTTACAATGAGGAGTGCATTCACCATAGGGCTATTACTTTAATGTCCCGAGGGAGTGTCGACTCCAATCCTGCATTTATTTCAATTTCCCAATTACTTTAGACCTTCTTGAGCACCAATCTTTCGCTTTAGCTTAACCTAATATTTGCTTTTACTGTTCTTTTAGGAGTAATTAGGGCTAATAACACACTAATAAGGTTAGCTCTAATGACATTATGTAAGCCTTAATAAAGCTCCTTGAGACTAGTGAAGAGCAACGAAGCGTATCGGAGATTAAAATGAAATTACTTAAGCGTAATGACGGGTAACTAAGAATAGTGATGCTAATCAAAATGATTTAGGTCATATAACTACTTAAGCCTAATCAAGATTATTTGAGGTTACTTTAGATTGAACAAGCCTGAAAGATTAAGAATAAGATCAACCTTAAATGTAAGAAAAGTAATCCGGGTTAATTAAGCCGACTTAAGTCTAACGAGCGACTGAAGCCCTGTCATGATAAATAAGCTTAATGAAGGTCAATTCATATACAATGCTTATCCCTAATTCCGATTATCTACAATGACATTATTTCGACCAATAAGGTTAATTCCGAGTATAATTAGGTTCACCAATTATATAACTGCATCAGGTATTTTGCAATACTTCCAGCACATTGTGTCATCCTAGATACATTGCGTCATAGGCAGAAAGTTTTCATCTTTCCGGGAGGCGGGGCAGTACTTACTAGCCATGCACGTCCACGCCAACAACGGTGCAGTAAGCATTTAGACGCAATAATATTTTAACTGAAAAGTTATAGGCAACTATAAAGCAGCCTCAAATGATGGGGGTAACGAAACTCTCGCAACAACATTTTAGGAGGGAGGTGTAGGCTTCGGCATTGCCGAAGGGGGGGAGGGGGGCTGTCCCTTTCCGCGGTAAACTGTGGAGGAGGCTCAGGCCCCGGCAGCCCTCCTGCCCCCCGTATTTGTCGCCTATGCGTTGCGTCTACCGCGGTCTGCATAACTCAGCCACTAAGTCAATCATTCGTTGCATGAGTGCAACGAGACCAACTGGTTATAATGCATACGCGCTATCTCAAAAGTCGCACTAGGAAGTTTCTGCTGTAATTTTGCATTCATCCTCCATCATAATGCGGCCGAAGTACGAAGCCCTCAAAAATAAAAATAAAAACGGACATGCGCGCACCTACTACTGCACAAAGAAAGGCGTCACCAGTACAGCCTTTGTGAAGGAGATTGCTGGCGACTTTACTCTGTTGAACAGTACACTCTTAAAAACACTTTGCATCCTTTGGGGCTCATCTCATCCCAGAACAATAATCGTCATCTGTCTTGCCCGCATTTGCTTTCTTTAAACCGGCGATCCCGGTACTTCCAAGTCAAGAACGGCTTGCGCGTTACCAGCGTGACGCAGCATTCTCGACAGGAAAGTAGCGCAGAGCTTTCATGAAAGGAACCCCAAAAAACGTAGATGACGATTACTGTTGTGCCACAACATAACGCCCAAAGGGTTGAAAAAGGTTTATGAGTGTATTGCTCTCGAAAGCGAAAAGGGATTTGCGTGCACTTACTCCCGTAAAGAAGGGCGTCACGAGCACTACCTTAGTGGAACACTTAAAAAAAAGGCTTACGCCTTCTGAGTCGTATTTTGTCCCGCAACAATAATCTTCATCTCTCTTGCCCGCATTTCCGTTAACGCGGCGAGCCCGGTACTTCCAGGTCACGAGCGGCTTCCAGTGCTTCCAGGTTCCGAGTACTTCCAGGACACGAGTAGCGAGCGCTGAGTTTCAAAGAAACGCAAGCAAGGCAGATGACGGTTATTGTTGCGAACAACGCCCCAAAGGGCGTAAACGTTTTTAAAGTGTGAAGGCATGGTTACTCTCTTCACAAGGAGGATGCAAAATATGGATTTCCCGCGCTCTGTTGCCCGCAGTTCATTGGCCGTGGACACGGTTATCGCCATATCTTCAGCGATTTCGGCGGAGAGTAGAGCCGACTGCCGTGCCGTGCCTCCGAACATCCTCATAAGTTCGGCAGAGGATAAGAACCCGAGCTTGGTACGTTTGCTTAAACCTGTACAATTTCGAATTACGTCCTGGGGTCGAGTTCATCTATAATCACATTTTGCAAGCATAGGCCACGGCCGGCCTCAACTGCATGGGCCGTAATCACCTGCTTCCTTTGGGAGGCGACGGCCAAGGCCAACCACGTGAAGGGTGCTAAAGAGTAGTTACCATTCCAGGAATAAACTGAGCCAGGTAGCTATTAAGTGCGAGGTTCATTGACAGATTTATTCAAAAGTAGCGAAGATGAAACAGAACCTGGACGCAGTAAGGGTAAAAGCAAGTGAATTCGGGCTGGTACTCATAAACGAACATAGAGCTTTCGAACAGGAAAGTGGAGATAAAAGAGAGGTAAAGGATGAAACAATAACTAGGCTCATCTCCGAAGCAGCAATTGAAGTGGAAGGTGAGGCACCAAGGCAACCTACGTTGCAAGTAATGCTCTTTCTATTAATAGCGACGAAGTTAGGAGGGCCTTGCAAGAGATGTCCCCAGAGAAAAGCTGCTGGAGACAATGGAACAATAGAGAATTTAATAAAATATGGGAAAGATATTGTGCTTAAAAAGCTTGCTGCCTTGTAGTGTAGAAAGCGGGAAGAATGCCATCATAATACTAACCTATAAGAACGGTCACGTCAAAGAATTAAATAAATTTAGGTCCATTCTAGCTATGTTTCAGTATTGCATTAAGTATTCACCAAGATAATTTCCAATAGAGTCAGGGCAACACTTCAATCAACCAAAAAAACAGGCAGCTTCAGGCACAAATATCCTACAGTGATATTCTACAATACAGATATTCTACAATATCCCGGAATTACGATCGTGGCAGTAGATATACAAGCAACGCTTTTTTGCAGAAAAAAAAAACAAATCGCACGAAAGTTTTCTTTTTCTTTGCCAAACGACGTCCACTTCGATGGCGCGGCAGATGGGAGGGCCACTCACAGTGACGTCACACTGTTTCCACACACTGGGCGGTCTATTCGAGGCACACTATAGTCAAGCCAGTAATGTTTCGTCATGGCACTCCCGGTTCGCAACTGAGCGCCATGAGCAACATGAGCGCAACATGAGCGCCAGTTTGATGCATTTATCTGGCTTAGCGATGGTGTTCATGTCGATTGCAGAAAGTCTATGGCGTCCGAGCATCTACTTTCGCCGGACTGGTTGTGTGGCCATTCAAACAAGGCGTTGGCTTCCCCCAGAAGTCCCAGCCAACTGTCATTCCTTCGCGCTGTAGCACACATTCTCTGGTTCAAAATCGCAAACGTGTAATTTTCTTTTGCTTGGTGCATAATGCACATTTCTTGTACATTTCAGTGGGACTTCACATTTGAACACCTGACGTTTTCCTTATTTCTTGTTTAACTCTACTGTACAGAGATTCACTAGTGCCGTGCATCTTATTTAATTCTGCACGAAGTGCCACTTTAGAACGTACTTTGTTTGTCTTCTCGGAGGCCAGCAGTGCCAGCTATTAAAGTTAAATATCATCCTTTATGAAACCTTTATACGCTTGTGTTTCAAAATTGCTGCTACCTCTCAAACAATGAAATAGGGTCCTGCAAGAGTGGACAAATGTGTTTTAACGTTTTTAAACGTGCCCGACAAAAATTACTATTAATCACATCGACAATAAAAAAAATCCTGCATCGAAAGCGATTAATCCACTAAAGGCTGAAATGATCAGTGATTAATCGTTAACTGAATAAAAAAATTAATCGACCATCCCTAATTCGTAAGTGTAGCCTTTTTCTTATTTAGAACTGGTGCACCTTTACCGCACACCTTCCGCACTATTCCAAGGATGTTCAATGCCAATTCATTTGTTCCTTTCGCGCAAAACAGCAGCTTGGAACGATACGAGACAAGCAAGTCTATGGCCGCAATTTTCGCCAAGAACGATGCACTAAGCAGAAGGGAGTCGTCCGCGGTGTTGTCGCTATGCCGGCTACACGTATAAATTCGGCCAGTGTCAAATGAAACAATTGCTTGTCCTTTTTAAATGCAAATTAATGTCGGTATGGCAGCATTTCAGTAATTTCTTTTTCTCTGCGCGTTTTCATTCGAACAAGAGCAGAACGTTATCTCAGACATCGCAGCTAGAGCCTGAGTAAATATTTTACTGAAAAACTTAAGCGAAATCGCGCAACAAACCACTCTGCAACCTGTACAGAAGCTTGCTAGTAAACACATGCTGACGAGACTACTTTTCAAAGCCGTTTAAGCCGTCCAACGGACACCGAACTGTGGCACTACATCTCGCCGCGCAAGAATCTGCACTCGCGGGTCGCGTAGCTTTGGCTCTGCTGCACGGAACTACCGCAACAGAGCGTAGCCAGCGGATGGAATCGTACTGCGTAGTGATATTCGAACGCGCGCAACTGTCTGCAGGTCAAGCTGTGGCCCCTGCTGAAAAGGAACGCCACTGACAAACAGACCACAACGCTCGGACTTTCGTTCGAAATGGGCACGCTGATTTACGAGCTGACCAGCGACCAAAACGACCTGGCTAGCGCCATCAACGCTAAATGCTACAGAGGTTCCCTGACAGGCAGGGAAGCGGTGAGTTTTCGAAGACAAGGACTTCTTTGCTGACTTCGCACGAATCGTACGGGCTTAGCATTTCACGCGCTAAGCCAGGCTCCCTAAACGGTTGCAGAAAATAGTGCCCCTTCCCCGTCACAATCTCTCTCTCTCTCTCTCTCTCTCTCTCTCTCTCTGTTTCTAGCGTTTCTGTGATCTGACTATCCATGTGACCTACTTACAAAAGCGGCGATTTCGTTACATTAAAATGCGAGTTTTCCAAATGCCATAAGACAGGTGCCAACTGGACAAGTGTTATGCTTTAAGTGGCCGAGTAGCCGTTCCGCAATTAGGTGTATCTCCAAAGTGTTGCACGTATATAAAGAAAACTAAAGTGTGTGTTTTATGTGTTTTTATCTAGAGGCCATTATCAACCGAATAGTTGACAAAAATAATCTTCGAAGGCGCGACGAAGGCGTTTTCGAATCGAACACTTCTCTCGACCACAGACTAGACGAACAAAGTATTGGGCACTTTCAAAAGTTCCGCCTTTGCCACTGGCAAGCCAATCAATTTTGCGAGGGTTGGCGCAAGCAAAACCTTCTGATTGACAGCAATAGGTTCCCTCTCGGTGCTCAGATGAGGGGAAGGGGGGAGGGGCGCTCATAGAGAATATGCGGCGACCCTAAGGGCGACATGAAAAGTTCGGAGTAATTCTCACAAAGCCTTACTGTTCGCCCTTCCTCTCTGCGAGTGGTGGGAGGCGGCGCGGGTGATCCTCCTCACAGGAATCGAGGCAAGCAGCCTGAGAACGAGAGCTTTCTTTTTTAGCTGTAAACAGCATAGTGGGGGGGGGGGGGGGCATCCGACACACAGATTGCGGTAAATGGTCAGCGCGAGCAACATAAAACCTCAAGGAGTGTTCCAGCGTCTCATCATGTCCGTCTTTCCTCCCTGGCACGGTTGTTGCGTGGAGTTCGCGCATAGATGCGACAGCGGTGCCTTAAAGGGACGCTAAATGTTACTATGAAGTGGAGTCAAAGTGATAAAGCAATGCTGTAGAACGTCTAACGCGTCAATATAATCGCGAACAGAGCTTTAGTAACCGATAAATTGAGAAAAATGCATAACACGATTTGAGACACCCCCCCCCCCCCCGCGACATTCCTATACTAGCCCGATGATGGCTAGAACCGGATGGCTAGTATCGGCTAGTATAAATTATGATGAGCCCTGCTCATCATAATTTATGTCACTAGTACTCAACTACACGTATTAAAAAAATCATTTCATCAGGTTATAAGAGGGAAGAAAATGCTACTTGTCTACTTCTGTACGATTCGAAGAAAAAAATAACATTTTGACGTTACCCTCGAGTAGTATGGGTGGACGAAATGGTTTCGTTGTCACTCGACTCTGCGCTTTCGCCTCTGCACCGCGCGCGGTTTGGAGTTTCAGTTGTTTCGTTATCGTGTCGTGCTGCCGTGGTCCTACTGGCTCGCGAAACTTGCATTTTTTTTCATAATATCCCATTTGGAGGAGCCTGCTATTCCTGCCGCCAGGCAGTCATGGCTGAGAGCGGGGACTGCTTGGAATTTGGACGTTTGACGCATTTACAGCTCCTAAAGGGAAACAGCAAATGCTGAGAGAAGAAGAAAACAATGGGAGAAAGTTCTCAGTATTTCCTGTTTGAAGCTTTTGCACAGGGCTTGCTACCTAAATATATGGGAACAGAGAAATATATTTTTATAGCTAGTCACTGCGCCGAACTTGATTGGATAATTGTTGCATTTAAAAGAAGTCGAAATAAAGTAATTATAGGAACCAGAGTTTCCATTTATGCCGTCAATTTCCTAATAAATATCTAGGAAAATGGAAAATTTCAAGAACGAATATACCAACTTCACAGCTCTGTAACCCCGCAATAAAGATCTAACACTAAGTCACATCAAAGACCGCTGATAAAATGGGCAAAATTGATGGAATATACACTGCTTTAAATACGATACTTTATGTACGTAAGACTTCTACAAAACCCTTACAAATACCATAGAAAATTTACACATTTCATTTACCACATTTGTCCGTTTGAGATACCCCTCTAATCCTTATCTGTGTTTGTATACGGTAGGTGCAGTATCTCTCGTATTTTTTTTTTCTGTACACACCTCTCATCACCATTCAGCCCTCGACAACCATCATACATCACCTTATGATCCTCACTTCGTAGCTGTATCGACGATAAATATTATTACAAGCATCGAATTGGCTTGTACATAGCGCATAATGGAATTGGCATTGAATGGGAAGTCTTGAAACCGAATTGAATACAAATCGAAATGTGCCAGAAGTGAAGTGAGTCTAATGTCGCATAATTTTCTAATACTGAGCAGGCCATTTTGACCGTTACTATAAACACCGCTTCATGTACTGCTATATGTTCAACATTAGCAAGATTGTCGTAATATGGCGCATTATGAATCGTTCTTCAATAAAAGCGCCAGTTGAGCATTCGGAACGATTAAGCAGTTTATTCGCACGCTTAGGACTCG
The DNA here is from genome assembly GCF_038994185.2 of Dermacentor albipictus. Classification (NCBI taxonomy): domain Eukaryota; kingdom Metazoa; phylum Arthropoda; class Arachnida; order Ixodida; family Ixodidae; genus Dermacentor; species Dermacentor albipictus. The sequence continues at coordinate 35,705,156 of NC_091827.1, read as the reverse complement.
TTGATGATTGTGTATGCCAGCTGTTTAGCAGAAACATTCTGGTTACCTGGGCGACGTAGTCTTCTCCAGTGCATCTCAATTCCCGTATTTTTCTGCAGTCATGGATGAAATTTAGTGCACTTTTCGTTCACTGTTATGCTTGATCCCGTACGGTTGGCGATTTCAAATATTCGGAAGCTACTCAAAAGGCCTTTCGTATTTACGAATAGCGACCATTCGATTGGAAGACGCAGTCGAATAGGGGAACTTTCGATTCGTTATTCGAAAGTTTCAAATGTTGGCACACCGTCAGCATTTATTGAACCACTACAATTAAAACTTTCGCCTCACATTAAATGTCATCATGTGCATCGAATCTGCACCTGCCTTTTTGCTTACTAATGGGCTTCGAGGGTACTGATTCGACGTCGACTGCTGGCGTTCCGTTCTAGCTCTGCGGAACGGCGAACAACGTCGACAAAGGCAAGCAAACGTTGGCCGCACCGTACGTCACGTACGGTGGATTCCCGACTGCCGGTAACAAGAAGAGAGTCGTCTTCACGGACTACCAGCACTCAGCCACTGAAAGGGTCAGTACATAGCAGCACAAGCGTGAGGTAATTCGTCTGGATAATTTTTTCCCGCAAACATTTTACCGTTTGCGGATTAACGGGTTGTATACAGAGGACGGCCGGGTTGGTGGCGCCAACTGGTGGCGCAGAACTTATTCAAACAAGAGCAGAATAATTATTGCAATCGCCAAGTAACTTCTCTACATTGCAGCTGGTGTAAATTTTCGCCAGCGTCATAATCGGGAACACGTTTTTTTTTTGTTGTTGTTGTTTTTTACACCGGAGCTGTTAGCCTTTCGGTAGTCGGCATTTTTCGTGTCTGCCCGTGAACAAAAATTATCGTCGTCAGCAATGGCTCATAACCCCCAAGGCAAGCAAAAATGCAACGGCTCATCCCCTCCCCTCCCCCCCCCCCCCCCGAAATGCAGAGGCTGCAAGCACTCAGCAAAACGTAGCGAACCGTGCGTACATTGTCTAATCACGCATACAAGTACAGAACAGCGAGCGTTTCACTGAACAAAAAGCTCTAATCAAGCACCAAGCAGCAATGGATCATACCCCCCGTGAGCACGCCAAAAATACAATGGCTCGCACCCCCGTAAGGCAGATGATACCAGCCCTCAGCAAAGTGAAGCGAACAGTGCGTGCTCTCACTGATATCACCCATGCAACACTTCACGAGAACAGCATACACTTCAACAAAGCACAAGCTCAAATAAAACAAGCATCGGAGCCATCAATAAAGCATTACACCAGCCTCAGCTGTTGTAGTGGTGATACTCAAAAACTTCGCTGGACCTCCACTTTCGGAGAGCCGGAATGGCGAGTCAATTTTTTTCGGTAACTCATCTTACGCGGACACGTGTCTAAAGTGTTGAGGTTAAATGAAGCATCAGGAGATGTCGCTACCAGCGTTTGTGCTTCGGCGCACTTCTCCGGTAACCCGATATACCGCAAACACTAAGAATTTTCCAAGGCAAGCTAAAGCCCTCTAATATTGCAAAGCTTTAGTGTGTCCGTAAACTTTTCTTCGCTTACGGATTACCCGGTTACCGCAGCCGTGTACGACAACGTCAATGCTGATTGCGACATCGCGTGACACTTTGCTCAACTACAATGCGAACTGTTTTTGTATCGCGTGAGTGTTCTCGGTGATAAAAAAATCATAAAGGGTGCACTTGTTAAGGAGTTTTTCGCTACCAACGCTTTAAAACAGCAGTTATGTAGAGTACAGTAGGTCAGTGAAGTATTAGCTTCGCGCGCTATCTGGTTAAACTCTGCGTAACGAGATGTCGCTACCGGCGATGATGCGGCCGTACGCCACCCTGGTAACCCGGTATACCGCAAGCGGTAATGACGTTTACGGGCAAGCTAAAATTCTCATCGGAAACTGACTGCGGTGCAGTCAGAAACCGCGGCGGACATGTACAGTCGTTCACCAAATGCCTGTATCTTTTCTACTACCCCAACACATTTAGAAATATTATTGCGGCTGTGTGTTCATTGTAGACTGGCACACAGCTACTACTCCATAAAAATTTTAAGAGCTCAGGGTGGATTATTGTGCTTTTGTAACGCAAATAAACGGTAATTTATATTTTTCTCATCAGCGTCTAAACAGCACCCAAGCAGACGAAGCGTGCTGCTGGTGTAGTTGCCGCTACGACGTAGATCCTAGCTAGCCGCCTCAGATATTTTCCCAGGAAGCCGCGGGCCGCCGCGGCCGGCCCCGAATCTCGGAGGTCACGCTGATAAGCAGCGAGTTGTAGGCTATCCGTCACTTATGGCAAGTGGTGATGGATGGCTTTTTTTTTTTCAGTTTTGGTATCGGAAGCGGCTATTTTTGTAGAGCTTTGCATGACACTACTGTTCGTATTTCAAAGGTCAAATTTTGCACGGAGGTTCCTCGACATGGACACTGTCTCATACTAGGCATACATACTACGCATTCCAAAAATTTTGTCGCAGTCGGCTTTCAAGAGTACACGCGTTGCGGAGCGCAACGCGTGTACCTTTGATCTTTTTTGACCTTTTTGACCTTTTTTTTTTACCTTTGACCTTTTTTTTTGCAGTTCTTGAACGTCAGTGGCGGAACTGGCAGCGACGACCTTCGTAGTCGAGTGGCCTGGATGCTGTTCAACGTGCACCTGGAAGACACGGGAAAGAATTGCGGCGGTCTCAAGCCTTTCGAGCTCGAAGAGAGTTTCTGCAAAGCATTTCTTCCGTCAGGCGAGGGATGCTGAAACAACGCAGGCGATTTGAAAGGAGGAAGATAAAAATGTAAAAAAAATCAATTTCTGCGCTTCACTGTGGCGTGACTCATTGTCTTTTAACGCGACAGCGTTAAAGTCACCGTGTTCGAAATTTGGTATACGAAAGCCCGTGCTGGTGGTCCCAAAATTCTTGAAAAGCTCTGATTCAATGTGATGGGAGTGACGTTTCCCTGGAGCTAGGGAGTGATACTCCTAATACCACCGTGCCCAGAGCCGTTGAAGATGCGCGGCCAGCCGTTCTAACGTCACGGATCCCAGAGGCAACATTTCGAGGACTGTGAACCCCGGCAGTCCTGTGTGCCGTGCTGTTTGCGGCCACTTTCTGCTGGCACAAGCTGGATGCCACAGCTTCTGCGCCGTGCCTCCCCCGGCACAGTAACGCTTGAAGCTTGGAGCTCGTCATCCTTGGCCACCTGCCGGCACTTACTAGAAGGGCACTAGCCTTCCCTAATCCCAACCTGAGGACGCCGAGCTTGGAGCCGAAGGCAACGTCAAATTCTAGTGCCTATACGCGCCGCTAGGATGCCTCGATAGTACCGCTTCTCTCCGTTTGAACTGCGGCGCTGTTGTCAAGGCGTCCCGATTTGCAACGTCTGGCTAGTATGTGTGGACAGGAAGGCAACAATTTAGGTTTTAAATTTAGTGTAAGAAAATCAGGTGTTATGGAATTCAACGAAAACGGTGAACAGACAGCGGAGGTACAGGGCCAGGAAATACCTCGGGTATCAGAATAATTATACCTTGGTATATGGATAAACGAGGGCAATAGATAAATGGAAACAAGCAAAAACAAGACTGAAGGGGAAGAGAAATGCAGCCATAATGAAGCAAAGAGCGCTATGGGGATACAATAGGTACGAAGTCCTCCGAAATATGTGGAAAGGTGTATTGGTTCCAGTACTTACTTATAGAAATGCGGTTGTTTGCTTTAAATCAGAGGTACAATCAGGACTCGATGGGAAGCAAAGGTCGGTGGGTCGCCTCGCATTAGGCGCTCACGGGAAGACTACAAATGAAGCTGTGCAGGGTGATATGGGCTGGACTAGTTTTGAAGTGAGGGAAGCTCGCAGTAAAATTGAGTATGGAGAAAGCCTGAGGAATATGGAAGAAAGTAAATGGGCTGGGAGAGTATTCAGGTACAGGAAAAACACCGATTCACAGTGGAGAAAAAGAACTAGGAAGCTTTCCAGCAAGTATGTACCCTGTTGGGTGGGCAACACAGCAACAAAGACGGTCAAGCGGGAAGTCAGAGAGGCTGAAATAGTCACATGGGTGGTGGCAATGGAAAGGAAACCTGCCATGAGTAAATACTTAAGAGGAAAAAATGAAATCAGAAAAGAAACAATTCATGAAAGCTCAAAGGGAAGCTCATTACTTTCCGAAGCGAGATCGGGATGCCTTAGGACATGCACCTATATATCGACATATAAGAAGGAACAAGAAGCATGTGCTTGCTGCGGTAAAGCTAGGGAAACTATGGAGCATGTTTTATTAGAATGTGAAGACGTCTACCCACCCAGCGGTCAATGTAGGCACCACTGGCCTCCTTGAAACCCTTGGGTTCAGAGGGAGCAGTGGAAAAGTAAACAGGTCCGCAATAGGCATTAGTAAGAGGCGATTGGAGGACGAAAAGTAGGGAAACGACAAAAAAACGGAGACGTACAAAAGCCCAGTTAGCAATAGGGGATCAGAAAATTTGGATGTGGAAATTCGTAGTGTTTATCCTTTTTATTTTTTTATTGTTTAACTTAGGTAGGACGTTAAGCAGTATAATAGGAAGAGCTTGGTGGCGCAACCCACCGCCCCGATCCAAAGGGGACGATCATAACATCCATCCATCCATCCATCCTGTCGACGCCGCAGATCACTCTTGCCATCTGCCGGCTTTTCCTCAAAGAGCGCTCCGCTTAGCCATAGCTTCCGAGATTCGAAAATATAGCCATGCCACATCCGCTTGTATTTCAGATGCCCGCGCAGTTGCTCCGAATTCCATTGCAGCCAGTAGTCTATGGCGCCAACACCAGGTGGCCTTAATTCTTATGTTTTAGAGTATGGACAATTTGCGCAGGGGTCTGCCGCCTGCCTGTTCGCCAGTGCTCGCGCCCACGTTGGAATAATGTGAGATGTGCATGAACTGGGCGGTGGCGCCGTGGAGAGATCATCTCCGGCGCTCAGTCTGTAAAAGGAACGAGTAGGTCGGGTCCTTAAGGGGGGGGCGGGGGGGGGGAATGATGTCACATGGTCCGTTTGCGCGCGTTTTCTCAGCAACGTGTCGAGTATTTTAATGAAACTGCTTGGTCCCGCATTCTAATACGGGGTACAAGTCCTGCAAAGCTAAGTTCTTGTTTTTTTTTCCCAAAAAAAGACTATGATCGCCTGACCAGTGTGTGCGATCCCGAGGAAGGATCGATCCCTTCAGCCGACAGAATATATGTGTGCGAAAAACGCTTCGCTCACCAAGTCGTGTGCAATGAATTGACAGCGAAGTGTGGTCTGGAATACTGTTGGAATGCATATAAGTATTTTCCTTTCCCAAGGGAAGCGCGAAACACAGGGGCAGACAGTGGATACAACACACGCGCTGCTGTCCCCCGTGGTCTCTGTTTTATGCGCTCACTTGCACTATGTCGTACCCGCAAGGCCGAATTTCTACCCTTCTCGGGTATTTTCCTACATTTTACCGTACCAATGAAACTTTCTTCTTGCACATGTTCTACATCTCTTTAGTTTTCGCACCCTGAGTGTATCTGCAAACTCTCGTGTCCTCTCTGTTCAGTCTTCTCGTAGGCGCCCCCGAAACAATCGCCCGATTTAGTTTTAGGTCATCGCATGGAATCACATAAGTTTCATTAGCACACTATTCCTTTACTACCACCGTTATCGGGAATATACTCTTTGGCATGGATAAAGGACACGCTGAAGTAACGGGCTAATTTCATTGCTGCGTGTGTAAAACTTCGTAACGACCGGGCGACCCTCGTAGAAACTGCGTCAGTAACCATGCATGATTAAAGAAGTTGGACGCAAATGTGGATCCCTGATAATCAGATCATCATTTTTGCACGTAAAACTTCAGAATTATTTAAGGTGGCTAGCGAAAATGAAAATTCTCAATTTGCTTGATGATGGGCACTAAAGAATAAATTTGAGCCAATGCCACGTACAAAAGCGAATGCGGGTTTTCCAGCATGCAAGTACTCAAATCTACGCAAGAATACTTGTTATAGACTACGGGCGTAATACAGAAAATCAACAAATGCCGACCAGGCTCTTCACCTGCGCTTGCGCGGTTTCGTCCAAGAACATAGCTATCCGCACAGTCAAAAGAGACATTAGCGAATTAACAATAAACTAAGGGGTTTTACATGCCATAACCACGATCCCATTATGGGGCAAGCAGTAGTGGGCGACTCTTGGCAATTCGGACCAGCTGAGGTTCTTTAACGTACACCTAAATCTAGGTACACGGTTGTTTTCGCACTTCGCCCCCATCGAAATCAAAAGAGAGTTGAAAAAAAAAGTGATCTTCAGTGCCACATGCAACCACCTCGATGCTTGAAATAAGTGCTCTCTAACTCTATCTCTATTTTTCTCAGTGTCACATATATGTATTTACAAACGGAACAGCCCACGCACATTTTTTTTTCCAAGCGGCCACACGAAACATGCACTTGTGACCTTAGGATATACCGTTATCTCCTGATAAAACTGTATCAAGTATATAATATTAAACAACGCCTACTCCTTACGCAAAGTAACCATTGCGGCAAAATGCGACCATTGCGGCATTGCGAAAAGCTTAAGGCAATCCAGCTGGCCGACGATGCCGCCAGGGCTCAAGTGCTTGAAGCCGTCACCTAGGTAGAGAGGCCTAGACCTCACATCTGCTGTCCTAAAATAAAGTTTATTTTTTCTCCTCCTTCTCCTTCTCCTCTTCGTAATTTGCACGCGAAAACAGGCAAACAAAGCATTTGTAAGCTGTCTGCTGTAATGACCATGCATCGTATATGCTACACTAAATTGCATATACTAAACGTTACGATTTATAAGCACGGAAAAAGTTATGCATAGCATATAGCACGGCGCTTTGATGCGCTGAAGATTCTCAGTTGTGGATAGTTCAGCGCACCATTTACTAAAGTTACTTACTATACCAAATATGTTGAATTCGAATGCCACTTAGTTAATTTTTTCATACAGATCCATTCCCCATATCCAGAAACATAAATGAACAAAATTTTCTAATTCTCCCTGGTGGGGAATTGTGTTCGGGCGTTAAAGGACCATTGTTATAGTTTTATTTTAAGTTTTCTTCATTTCGACTGCCACTTTCAAAGGTCAAGCTGTGTATTTGCAAACTCCCATAGTGGGCACGACCCACAGACTTATTACCACCAACAACCACGTCAGCTTGTCGAGTTTTATTATCCTTAAATAAAACATGTCGTTCCTAAAAGTAACCCCGATTCATCCCAAACTGTCCTCACTGGGTTGCGTCATTTCGACGGGGGTTCAAGAAACCCACAGGGCCGTTTTCCGTTACCACGAGCGAGCACCTGCAGACAGGCACGCGAAAGCGTTCTGTTCGGGCCCCCACTGTCCGGCAGCAGTCACGCAGCTCGGCAGCCCTTCACTCTGGTCCCGTGCCCAGTCCTACCACCCGGTCTCGTCGGCTCTCGTCCTTGCAGTCGTGCCCTCTCGGCGCAGAAATTCGGCTGCCGTCCACCGGGACACGTCAGCGTGAGCCCCTGTGGCTCTCAGGGTGGGTCCTTTCTTCATGGAGACGCTCCTTTTGCAGGCCCTGTTCTCGGCTTCTTGCCCCACGGGCGCTGATAAGCCGATATGCCAAGGGAACTCCGACGCGTCTCTCAAGCGACAGCTGCTTAGCAATACATCTCTGATCGTCCGGAACACGCGTCACGTAGCAGAACTTAGGCTCCGTTTGGCTCGCGGGGTTGCGAATTTAGTGCGCTCACAAGAACGTGTAGTTTGTCCTGTTTTTAAAAAGCAGGTCTATCATTTGCAACCTTGCGCATGAAATCAGACGTCAAGAAGATAAGATCTGTTTAGAAGCTATTCGATTTACATGTCTGCGCCACAGTAGAGACTTTCCCCTTCCCTGGATATCTAGAGCACACAGCGTCTCAAGTTCCTTGACAACTGCGTAGCTAATATGTAACGCTGCTCATCTTCGCAGTGTAAGCAAAGAAGCTGATACTTCGCTGACTAGAAATTTCCAGCCTGTCAAGTATCACGCCGGCTTTGCGCCTGCAGCGATTTGGTATAAATGTGGCATAGCTCAGCGACATTAGAGTGTAGCGCGAAAAACAGGGAAACAACGACTCTGAGAGACAGACAGAAGCGAAGACGGCGCTAGATCTTCTCTTCATCTCACATCTTCCCACACCTTCTCTTCTTTCTGTCTCTTAGAATCTTCTTCGGTTTTTTAGCGCTACAATATCGTGTCGTTCAGCAAACACCAAGTCGCCCAAGAAAAAATTTATTGTATAGCGTCGCTCCTTTAGCGCTATTGAATGTTGGAAATAAGTTGTCCCGACGTAAGCATGTTTGTCCCGGAAACGACTTACGCTGGGGTGAAAGACATCAAAAGCAGGATTTTTCAAATTCGCCAAAGGTGAATAGAGCGACGTGTCTTCCCCAAAGCATGGTCCTTGTCCGCACGAATTAGATTCGTTAGAAAGATGACGCGATGTGCCACAGTCCAATGCGCGCAAACGCGGCTAATCTCGCATGTGTAGTTCATGTTCTTCATCCCATCACCGACTACATATCGTCCCTTTCTCGGCTCGCTTCAGCTTCATTTCCAGCGTACGCTACAAAAACGTACACACACACCGTGGCCATCACAGCTAAGGCATGCAACCGCTCGGCTAAAATTTAGCACGCGTCGTCCCTAACATATTACGGGTTATCAGAAACGCACTGTTTGCGCAGCGCTCCGTTCTTGATCATCTGTTGAAAATCGACTTCGCCTGACCACGGGCTGTCGGCTCATTTCACAGCCTCGCCCACTCTTCGTCGCCCAACGAACGTCCAAGAACGCTAAACAATGGGTAGGTAAATGTTACGTCGATTTGCACGGACTGTGCCATCTCTGAGCTGCCCGCTTCTTTTGGTTTCCAGAAGATTCGTCTGGGTTCGAGTCGTCCCCGTCTGCTATGTCAAGCACTGTGGAAAGTGCAGCGATGTCGGGTAAGCGTGACGTTTATTTCTCCAACTGGAATTACGTTCAGAAAGAACTGTGATATGAGTAGCTGATGGTTATCTCACGTAATCGTTATCTCACCTAATCGTTCTGCGAAAACCCGCAAGGTGGAGAGGTGTAATCAAGGGAAAATGAGACATCCACCTAATCGTACCAATGACTACGAAGGAAACCCAAACGGTTTCCTCGAAAGAAAAGCCTCACAATTGAAGGAAAATTCGTCCTGGTCCGGGACTCGAGCCCGGGACAATCGCCATTTCGTGGCAGCCGCGCCACCATCTGAGCTAGCATGCCGCTAGCAGATAGCAGGCCGTAGTCGAATTTAACAACAACTTGAACCAAAGGCAAGGGTTTACGTATTCGCTCTGCGGAAACCTGCAAGGTGGAGAGAAGTAAGGGAAAATGAGATATCCACCTAATCGTAGCAATTGCTACACAGGAAACCGAATTGCTACGAAGGTTTCCATCATAGCAATTGCTGCGGTTAAGTAAATGTCTCATTTTCCCTTAATTGATCGTTATCTGCATCGGCATACGTGTCTGATGACACGCGGCGAACCATATCCGAACCGGATATCATTTAAGATTACATTACATCATGACGTTTTCGAAACCGTGTAATGAGTCATGAGGGATGCCATATATAGTAAAGCGCTTCGGAATAATCTTGACCGCCTGTTGGCTCTTCACCGTGCGCCGAATTCTCTTGACCTTCACGTCCCTCACGTTTCGTTCACATCGCGAAGTGATCGCCACGACAGCGAGCCGAACCCGCGACCTCGCGCTCATCAGCAGGTCGCCATAGCAACTCGGCAACCGTGGCAGGTGCGGACAAGTTCAGCACCGACTCTGACAAAGCCAACTTTTCGCTGCTAATGGATATCGATCAGGGTTAGCCATCTCGGATAGGCTGGCCGACGTTTTTATGCAAACGCCATCCTCGAAAGAAGCGGCCCTGTCATTCTTGCCGTGCTACTTTTATGAACCAGGTGGAACGTCGTCACGTGGTGTCGATGGAAATCTGCAAAAGGTGGCGCTCGATGCTGGGCAGCTGTCCAGTACCTCCACTTCATTATCTTCGATGCCATGCAACATCATTCCACTATCTAGAGTCTTGATCAGTCTCTCTGTCAGTGTCAGTTCTGTCGTTTGTCAAGAATCACAGGGCAGCCACTGACAAGTATGAGTTTACATTACGAAAGTCCTGCCAGCCTATCTAAGACATTTCGCCCTGCCTAATGCGTTTTTAATTTGTTTTTATTTATACTAGTCTTCATAGCGTGCTCTCGTATGGCGACAGCTCCATCTATAATTTTTTTTTTATTTAAGGGTGGAGCCTTCTTACCATAAATTCGGTTCGATATGCAACGTATCGAGATGTTGATACATGCGCGCACCATCCCTTGCAACTGAATTATTTCTCCTCCGTTTTCATTTAGGCATTGGTTTCAGCGAGATGTCGAGTAAGTATTGTAGCTTGTTTATTTATTCATATATTTTTGCCGATAACACCACCGGGCTGCGTATAGTAAAGAACAAAAATAGGAAGAAATCTGGTTGTTATTGAACAAACAAGGCAGATTAGAGCACAAACCACGGACAGCCCTACAAGCATTGAGTGATATTTTCCAAGTGTAAATACAGGATGTCGCCAGGCATCGAGTTTCGAATTGCTCTTCCTAGAAAGAGCAATCACAATGCTTTACCATCTCTTTCTTCTTTTTTTTTGTCTGCAGAGCATCCAAATTCTTTCACAAACATTGACGCGCATTTCCCACCCGAGAAGGAGATACTGCGCCCTGTTCTTTCTGACAAATCCCTATTGAGGCATTCACTGATTTCATAGCAACGGTTAGATCTGAACTGCTATTTCACATTCCGGTGCACTTTCGTCATTACTCTTCCAGTATAGGCTAGCGGTTAAAAACGTTTCAACAGACATGTCAACCGTAAGTGCTTTGATTCTACTTAGTATGTTTAAAAGGATACGTATGAATCGCTTGTGTAGGAAATTATATAGGTGTAATGAGACTTCATCTGCGCAGGGGGTTTATTCAGACCCGCCGCCCGGCAGAAATAAATACCTACACAAACAAATCATCACGTACAAATTACGGCACTTCGTACCGATCGAATGTCCTTCGTGTTAAACCAGCGAATCTTCAACAATTCAAAGACTAAATCCTTATTGATGAGCTTCCTGCTTCATAACTTAAACAGTAACGACCCACCTATCTGGCTGTCATTGACTGCACGCTTGATATGTCCCTACGTGCTGCGATTGTTGGTTGCGCACTTTCTCCCTGATAATTATTGTCACTGGTTCAATAGGCAAAAGCGTTGGTATTTGTAATTGAAATGTGCACTTTCGATTGCAATCGACCTTCCTATTCCCTGCTGCATTCCGTGAAGTAAGAACAACAACGGTGTTGCGGCTCGGCCAGTCGTACAACGCTCAACCCAGAAGAAAGCTGTGTATATCTTTACTGTGTTGTGTGTGTCGAGCTGTTCAATACATCATTTCAAACGCCTGCCTTTTCACCAAGACAAAACATGGTGTTGGGTTAATTTCTCTTGCTCAAACTTACGTACTTGCTCACTATATTGTCCTTCTCAAGTACCATATCCTTTCTCACCCCTCCTTTCTTTACCATTTCTTTAGGTGTGGATCCTGGGTAAGGCGTAATACGGAGTTGTCGCAAGAGTATTGCGTGATCTGCCAATGCGAGTTGCCCTAGTGACGTTGTTTTACCAGAGACTTGTGCAATCGTGCAGTCATTAGTGATCCGGCAGTTAGCATATCAGGACTCTCGCACCCATCGCGCACATCGAGGTCGCTTGCCGTTTCCGGATCCTAAACGCTCCATCAATACGGCTATAGCGTGCCATCCCTAAAGATCTACGTAGTAGCTCCGATAATCCCAAATGTATTGCTGATGTATTTTTTTTTCAAATTTTGGAACGTAAAACGCCGTGAATATTACGTGACACCTTGCTCGGCACGTGTGTCTCTTAAACCAGCTTATGCATACATTGGCTCTACATTGCATAACGTTAGCTCAGCTAGCCTTTAACGTTAGCCCTCCTTTCGATGCTACATGGGGACGATCATGTACGAGCGTATCCCTTGTCTAGTGTAATGCGGATTCAGCTGTTCAGAAGGCTTATTAAGTCCCACCACTAGACTCACTGACACTTGCAAGCAATAAATACTATACCTCTCCGTTACTAAGAGATAGTCAGTGCTCGAAGACACCGCCAGGTAGCAGCACTCGCACGCCGTGTCGAGCGGAATTGCCTATCAAAACACCCTTGAACGAACAAGAGCAGGAGCAAGGTGAAAGATGCGTTGGTTCTTACTAAACAGAAAGAGGTAACCAGTGGTTGCCATGGCCTTTGAAGGCCCCCTGACACCTGCTGAACATTCGAAGCACTAACTCGTTGCGGCCGAGCTAATGTGGAAATAACGCGAAAAATGAACAGAAAAAGATGAGCACGAAGAACCAGAACAATATAATCCTAGCCGCGGAGGCCGCATTTCGCTGGAGGCGAAATGCAAGAACACCCGTGTCTCGTGACTCGGGGCACGTTAAAGAACATGAGGTGGTCAAAATTATTCCACATAATCTCATAATCATGTCGCCGTTTTGGCACGTAAAACCGCATAATATAATTTTGTAAGTGTTCCAGGGTAATCCCTTTCACTTATTTCAAATAAATACCACCTGCGTGGCCCGGTCGAGGCAGACAAACGATTTCTCCTTTCACACAGACAGCGCTCGGTTGGATGCATTGTTTCAGGTCATGCAGGAAGGAAAACGAATACGAGGGAGCTTCGGCTCCCAATATTAAAGCCTATAATCATAAAATATATAAAGTAATTGTGCATGGAAACCATTATTATCAACGACAGCTAGGCGCGACCGGCGAGTGAGCTATGGAACGACTGGCTAAGGTCGTAGCCGTCTGAAGGAATAGTAAGTTCTCGGTCCTCAATAAGAAGCCGTCAATAAGCTCCCCGTACGGGTCATATGGTTGAGACAGAGGGCCAAATGGTAAGAGTGACACTTTTATTTCTGTCGATGGCGTTTGTTATTTGTTACATACCTACGAATTTGTGTACTCTGAAATGTTGCTACTCAAACGCATGGAGGTGAGAACCACTCAAGGTGCCTGATCGGCCGGTAATTTTCTTTACTGCGATAGCAATTGTATGGGCAATCCAGGCGCATTTCTGCCGTCGCCGTGATGTTCCGTATAAATTCGAAGGGCGATAAAATCGTCGCGGCGCGCCGCATTCTGTATGTGCGAGTGAAGGCGAGCGAGGGTGAGCCGGAAAACGCGGCCCAGTCTCGCGTGTGCAAGCGAGGAAGGGCGAACCGGATAAAGACCCTTCAACTTCGTAAAGTAGCGACGCTCTCCTCCTCCGCCTTCCCTCCTCCTCGTTTCTCCTCTCTTTCACGCTCACTCCTCGACCGTGGCGCCGCCTACATTGCTCGAGCGTAGCAACGGCGCCGACATGCGCTCCTTGCCACTCCGCAGACGCTTCTCGAGCAAAAATGGCGCTGATGCACGGCGTGAGGGCCCACGTGATGCTATTAGGCCAATAGCGCCGCGGCGTGGCTTCGGCCAGATTGCGCGAGGAGGAGGCGGCTTTGTTCAAAGCGTGGCACTACTTCATGAAGCTTAAGGGTTTTTAGGACCGGAAGCGTGCCGTGTCCAGTCGCAGGCGAGGCACGAGGGTGAGGCGAGAGAGGGTGGTGGAGGGGCGCTCTTTTCCGGCGGATGCTGCTCACAGCGCAGCCGGGCGGGCACCGTATCTCGAACGCGAGCTGCGACGTGGTCGAAGTGCGCTCCCGCGCGGGCCTATCTTCAAAGCGGCCTGCAAGGTTTGCAGAGTGCGCGAAGTGCCGGTAGCTTCGTATGTGTCATGCTTTTCACTTTTCGTTCAAGTTGAAGCGAGAGATGCATCACGGTCGATTCATTCGCTGCTCCTGCCGCGATTCCTCACTCCAACATTCTGACCGTGATTTTCCGCACTCATAGAGCTAGATGGGTTCATCCCTTACCTGTGCGCGCATGACACCATGCTTGCTAATTTAGTTAAAACACGTTGGTGAGCTAGCTGGTTTGAACACGTGATAGCATGTGTAAGCGCGACTGAACGAGGACGTAAAAAGAAACAGACACTCTCTGTGTGTCTGTCCCTTTCTGCGTCCTCGTTCATTCTCGATTACGCATAATATCATTGTTTATTTAGTTAGTCAGCGAATGTTTACAAGCTAATACGCCTGATAAAACTACCATCCTTACTTCGCGCAGCTATTGACTAATTTGCTATCGCAATCCGTGCTTCGCCTTTCGGGCGAAAGTGCAACATTTTTTTACCCCTGTATTTTAATTGACGCACGAATAAATTTGGTTCATCGATTTATTAAATTATTATTTATTATTGATTGATTGAAAGGGACATTACTTCTTACCTTATCACAACGATCTCCTGCCGAAGCGTAAAACTATTTCGCTATTATTGAAGACGTGCGAAATACCTTGCAGGGAGGACGAGAACCGGAGCATATATGTGGCTGCTGTGCTCTGCCTGATATCCCTGGGGATAGCCTGCCTGGTGATCTTTCTCCTCGTTGGAACGAGTGATTCCGGTAAGCACTGAAATTATGGATGAGTCGACTCTTTCCTTTCACAAAACGAAATAAATTGAATTTTACTAACTTTTTCTAAAGGAAGCGTATCGAAGGCTTCTAAGAAGCTGTAATAGAGAGCTTGACGGAAGCCCCTCTGGTAGGGATGAGACGTCACAAAGAAAGATGTACACCAACCAAGCAAAACTTATCTGAATGTAATGAATGGAACCTAGTTTCTTCAAACGGCCAATGCCGGCTTGGAAACGGTTCAAGTCGGGAGTGCCCAACGTTTCTCCAAACAAACGGTGCTCCACGGCATTCATGAACCCAGGGTGGTAACCGCTTGACGAAAGATCTTTCCGGATTATCTGCACGTCGGAATTTGAGTCTTTAAAAATAAATTAAATTATAGAGCTTTGCGTGCCAAAGCGACTTTCTGATTGTGAGGCACGCCGTAGTGAAGGACTCCGGAAATTCCGACCACCTGGGGTTCTATAACTTGCACCGGGTGTTAAGTACACGGGTGTTTTCGCATATCACCCCCATTGAAATGCGGCCGCCGTGGCCTGGATTCGATCCCGCGACCTGGTGCTCAGCAGCCCAACACCATAGCCACTGAGCTACCACGGCGGGTGGAATTTATGTCTTCGGGTTTCGTGCAAATGCGGCTCGCACGGCCCAACAGGGGGGCAACTACTGACCTCTCGTGAGCTTCAGGGTGCGCGGACAAGAAGTACAGGTACCGGCCAGTGTGTCTACTCTTTCTGAACACGTTAAAGAAAGCGTACCATTGCTTCTTTTCACCAATACGTCCAAAAAAAGGCAGTTTGTGGTCCGTCTCCATCTCATCCGTGAACTGAATGGAATCTGCTTGATTGTTTAGATGCCTGGTGAAAGCTTCCAAACCGCAGCACTTGACTGCGCAAAAACAATCATCAACGTAGCGTAGACAAATTCTTGTCGTTGGGCTGAAAGAAGTGAGCGCACGACTTTCCAGCCATGCCATTGTCAGGTTCGCGTCGGTCACCGAGACCAAGGCAACCATTGGTGCGCTGGGCATTTGCTATTAGGCGGTCTTATCGAAACAGCAGTAGGTCTTGCCCAGGCAAGAAGTGAGGAGACTCTTCAGGTCGGGGACATCAAATGGCGACCGTTCTGGTAGAGCCGGATCTGCGTCGAGAGCAGCAGCAAACTTCCACGGCCATGTAGTGTGAGTGGAAGTAAACTGACACACAACGTCAAACGAAACCATCACCTCGTCGTCGTCGTTGAGGACAAGATCCCGAACTTTTGCAACGAAATCGGTGGAGTTGCGCAAATGCGTTGTGCCTTATCCGACTGGAGAGGACTAAGTTCTGTGCAGAAAGCTGGATACCTTTCACAGGGGGGAACGCGTAAATTCGAGTATAAGTCGCAAAGGGACATCAGGTTTGTGAATCTTTGGTAAGCCATAAAGCGCAGGGGTCGGACCATTACGGCAAAGAAGCGAGTAGCAGAGGGACTTACGCTTGCGAGAAACAAAGTGAAACACCTCCACTAGGAGTTTCAGTAGCTCTCACTGTACCTTCAAGGTAGGGTCCCGGGTGAGCCGGACATAACTGTTCTGATCGTCAAGCAGGTCCAGCATTTTTCTTTTCTACATGGTCGTGTCCAGGAGAACTGTGGCATTCCCCTTTTCAGCAGGGAGAATGGCGATCTCAGAGTTGTCATAAAGCCTCTAGACTGATGAACTTGGATGACGGTGTGCTCCACACTGCAAACCACCTTTCTCATGTCCAGGGCAGGACCAACAATAAAGTTCCGGCCTAGCTCAAGAACGGAGGCATCAGAAAGATCAAGTCTGTGCGAAGACAGGTTATGTAACGCCGCAGTCCCGCCCTGTGGACGATGGGGTTTGGCTGTGTCCGAGAGTCTGTGCAGTTTGACTTCGTGCGTAAACTCGGCATGGCGCACCCGTATATTGGCCTCATGATTGGCGTGTAGCTGGATGCCAGCAAAGTGGTCCGCACAGCGGAACTCAAGGCGACATCGGGCAAAGAACGTCTCGTTATCAAGTTTCTGAGCTGTGTTCCGGCAGTCCCGTCTCCTTGCTTGGAGAACAGCCTTTCTGCCTTTGCGACGACGCTCAGGCCAAACTTGGAAGGTACAGGCCGGTTCAGTCGCAGAGAACGAGGGATGAGTCCCCTCCTTTTGCAAGCCCGGTTAAAGTGAAGGTGTCCATGGAAAGCTGCCACTCGCGTTGTGAGGCAAACAAAACGGCGAATGTCGGTGGTTACAGCTTTCCTGCACCGTATAATCCTGGTCTGTATGAGTGCCGCGTGAGGATTCATGGCAATGACATGTGCTTTGACAAGGCCGACCCTAGTGGACAGCCATCTCAGTTCGGCGTCAATAAACGCCCGCCAACGCTTGCTTAAGGGGAAGTAATTTATGCCGAATTTCCTTTTAGCCGAATTCTATTCGCTGCAATGGCCAGTGTGCAAGTGTCGGGAGTGGCAAGGGGCAACGCATTTACGTCACCAGATGAGAATAAAGAGGATGCGTGTGATCCCAACGGCATTCGCTCGCTTGGCTTCCGGCGTGAACGAATACCCGCTGCACTACAATGGGTCGTGAGAGAGATGACTGGCTTTCCTGCAACAACTGGCATGGCAATACCGTACCTAAAATGTCATGCTTGGTTGTTCTCTCCCATACTACTCTTCCGGCTGTGGCGCCCCGCACAAACGCATCAGCAGTATCACTCACTACTGATAGTAGCCGAGGACCATCGATGTTGCCGGGTCACATGATCTGCCGTCGGGAGCGCTTCTTCTGCCCAATACTCCCGTAGCTGCACGGCCGGCAATGCAGACTCGAAGAGTGCATGTCAGGCGTGACAACAGAGGTGCTGTGAACATGGAGTAACCTAGAACATCAGATGGGATAAATGTGTCTATGATGATGATGATGATGATGATGATGATGATGCCATTTATCGGTATCCCTTTTGAAACGTGGCGGGGACAAGTGGTACCGTAGCTTGCTTGATTTCGTCATATTTTAGTTCATCTCTCGCTATCTAACCTTTTTGTCTATATCTGATCTCTATCTTAACTTACCAGCGTTTCCCTGACTGCGGTTCTATTCAGTCCTCTCCCTGATTGTTTTTACATCAACAGTCTAATCGTCCCTTACTTTTCTCGCCTGCTGACCACCTAATTCTTCCGTATTCTTTGAACACCAACGCTTCTCCAAGGTGGACACTCATTACGGGTCTCGTTGGTTGGATACCTTGGCATTCCATAACGATTGGCGGAGTCGTTTTTTGCTGCCCACTCATGCCTAATCCTGTGACGCATATCTGCTCCGGTATAGTTTTTGTTCAGGCAGCCAGCTCGGGCCTTAAATAGCAAGGCACTTATCTATGCGTTACCATACAGATTTGTCTCTCCTGGCTTATTTGGCGCCGTCTCCGTAAATCTCCGTCTTCGTGTCTGTTAGCGTACATCGCATCGAATTTACTGTTTCTGTTTCTCACGTTTCTTCACGACCTCCTTTGGTATATTTATGCTTTCAG
Source organism: Dermacentor albipictus (assembly GCF_038994185.2). Classification (NCBI taxonomy): domain Eukaryota; kingdom Metazoa; phylum Arthropoda; class Arachnida; order Ixodida; family Ixodidae; genus Dermacentor; species Dermacentor albipictus. The sequence continues at coordinate 35,686,905 of NC_091827.1, read as the reverse complement.
TTACTGTGTACTGGATTACCGACTTCATTGACCTTTTCCGTCATTCCCTGTGCGTGCTTTTGATGCACAGATGTTTGTGCAGTTGAGCTGACCATTTCTTTTGATCCATGTTCCTTCGCCTTTTTTCAAAACGAATCTTGCTCTGCGCTTCCCCAAGTATACAAGAGGCCGAACCCGAGCCACCTTGCACTGCTTTTTTTTGTAGGTGGGGATTCACCGTAGACCCCCGAATTCAGTCGGCCCAGCACCGTCTGTTTAATCTGCAACGCCGGCACGATTTCTGATTTATAGCACAGAATTCCTTTTGCGAACGTTAGCTCTGGCACGGTTACTTTTTTCCGAATTCCTCGGATCACCTCGTGTTTTTTGTAGCCTCACAGCACTCTATGTTTTGTTATTGCTGCATTCCGCTACCCTTTCATATTTTTTTTTATTTTTGGTAAATGCTTGAGTAGGCTTTTCATTCATTTATGTATACACCGAGGTATACATATTGCTTGACTATACGTTGAGCTGGTGCCACGTTATCACTCGTCTCTTTATTAAAGATCATAATCCCCGATTTATCTGCGTTAACATCAGGCCTAGATTCTTCGCTGCACTGTCGCTCATATTAGCAAGTTTCTGTAAATAACTCGCATTGCTCGCTGGTAGCACTATGTCCTCCGAATACGTCAGCCCAGCCACATCCTGCTCCACCTTTTGCCCATCATGGATGTGAGTGATCAAAATCTAATTTACTAATTTCCAGTCGTCTTCCTACGCCCTTGACATGAATCGTGAACAATATTGGAGACAGATGGCACCCTTGCATCAGTGCTTAGTGAGTTGCCGCAACCTGATTGTATTTCCGGCCTTCCTTTACAATTTGTAATCCTTTGTCTCTAGGTATGTACCTCAACAGCTCCACGAAATCGTGGTCCATGTCCTCTTGTTTTCTACGATACATTTTGGTCTCTAAGGCTTCTCTGTTCCTGCACCTGTTTGTGGCTGTACTGCGCTTTCTTTCTTGTCCAAGTTACCCCTAATGACATCTTTGATGTACGGCAGCTCGTCGTCTCCATCGCAGACGTTACAGTTTGGCTCCCTTATAACCATTAGAAAATTTTTACTTGAAGCTGCGGATGACAGTCCATGGTTCCAGAATCTTTTTGGTGCGCCTGTATTTTCTTTCTTTTCGATATATATACACACACGAGAAGAAAGGGGGTTACTGAGGGGCCCCATTTTTATTAGTCCTATCATGGGGAGCCAACAAACACTGACACACCAAGGACAACATAGGGAAAACTACTTGTGCTTAATAAGTGAAATAAACGATAAATTACTGGAGAAGGTGGGGAACGATACCACAACCTTTGCATAAGGTTGTGTGATCGCTCCCCACCTGCGGGGTAGTTAAATTCTTTCATGAATCAAAGACGAACATAAGGGCAACGGGGTACACCTACGTGGGTGCTTGGTGGAACAAGTTTCTGTGGAAGGCAGTGTTGTGCCTTTCTTCTGTACAGGAAACCTTGAAGCGCATTTAGGTTACGGCAGAAATACTCCTCTCTCAATGTATTTCCAAGACACCAAAATATTATGAAAATTGTTTAAGATAGCGTAACTTGAGTGCAGTATTTTAGTTACGTACAAGTCTGACCGACCTGCTCGCTAATTTATCCCGTCACCCACAAAAGCGATGTTGCTGTTGCAACCGTGCATTCAAGTTAGCGTTGTGATTCAATGCATGAAAGAACGTTTTGTTAAAAGGTGAGTGGAACAACCATGAATTTTCGTGGTGACATTATTGGCTGATATGTCCAAGGTGGTGTCATTCTGCAAATTAAATCGAGTTAGACACGTCACGAAGACGCAACCGCTACAATTTGTAAAGTGCCACATGTGCCGTATGGTATTTAATCAAGAAGTTAATTCGCGACTGTCTGTTACTTAGTTGAATGTGTGTTTCGATTTCTCGTGCTAGTAATGCCCACTTTTCTCAATAACCTTGTTGAAGGTCTAGAATTGCGTCAAGAGCATCAGCCGATTTTTAAGGTGTCTGCAAAACTGAAAAAAATTGTAAGCCAATATAGGCGCAGCTTCTGCGTCATTCGTATACTCTGTCAGAGAAGCATTTGTATGACGACACATTCTTGCCCTTGTGACCCGTAGAAGACGGACAAGATGACTTCGGCAACAGCGGCGTTGGCGGTGGTGGCGGAGGTGGCGGTGGTGGCGGTGGTGGCGGTGGTGGCGGTAGCAGCCTCCCTCCTCCGGTACCAGTCATTATAGAAGCTAAAACGCCAGCCTCGACGACCTCTCCTCCATCAGTAGTACCAGGAAGTGTACCGGGAGGACCGGTACCTCCATCTGGGGGACCGGTTCCGCAACAAGAGGGACCAGCTCCCCAATCTGGGGGGCCAGGTGCGCCCCAAGGGGGACCAGCGCCGCCATCTGGGGGACCGGGTTCACCACAAGGGGGACGAGCTCCTCCATCTGGGGGACCAGGTGTGCCCCAAGGGGGACCAGCGCCGCCATCTGGGGGACCAGATGTGCCCCAAGGGGGACCAGCGCCGCCATCTGGGGGACCGGGTTCGCCACAAGGGGGACCAGCGCCGCCATCTGGGGGCCCTGTTCCGCCATCTGGGGGACCTCTATCTCCTCCTGGGGGACCAGTACCTCCACCGGCAAGACCACTTCCTCCACCGGTAGGACCAGCTCCCTCACCAACGCGACCATCTTCTCCACCGGCGCAACCGAGTGAGCACTTGTTTCTTTTTTTTTCCGCGTTCATAAATTTTTGATCACGGCAGACACATGGTGCAATTAACGGTACCATTCGTCGACTGTACACGTCATCGGACGAAGGGATTCAGCCTGTGCACGAAGATGCGGAGCACTCGTGCAGGCATACGACCACTCTTGTCCAATATCTCCGCAGGCACATTTCGCGCCGCACTATGCCTGCGCATTTAATTTTCTTCCGCCGAAAACTACAAACCAATACACTGCGCGCAACGCTCCTTCGCTGCGGTACAAACCGCATCACTTAAGTGCGTGCATGCTTACCATTGGCAGACACACGGGTACCCAGCAATGACGAGCGGGCCGCGTTTTGTGGGCTTCGTTGACAGCCACTGACTGTAACACTGTAGTTAATAAGGCTAGCACAATGGCCGTCGGACCCGCAGTAGACGTCGCTACGTCCCTTGTCGCAGCTCGTCATGTGAAACTTGTCTAACAAACTTCTTTTAGAGGCGGCGAAGCAAACAGAATTATGAGTCTGATATAACGCTGGAAGTATACTAAGCTTGGCTATCCTCCTGAGACCCCTTGTACAATAATTGCACATTGCGGTCAGTCCTTTATAAAATTAACTCTGAACTAATTTAGTAGTCGTATCACTGACGACAAGAACTGACTAGGATGGGACTGCAAGGAGTGTATATTGGTGATGTCAAAAGCATTGCTCACATTCGTGGGTGAAAGCACTGGTGACATCACGTACACTTCCTAACATCGCCAAATAGACGAGCCCTCTGTGACGTAACTGAAGACACAACCCGCGGTAAACCAAAACTTACGACACCACATATATGAAGTCAAACGCATGCAATACTGGGTGCAAGTGGTTTATAGATATCACTGCCAACAGCTTCTGAAGTAGTTGGCACTGTTTCGATTGAGACCACTGAGTCATCACCAACTACGCAAAATTGGTAGGCTCGCGAAATGCGTTTCCAATACTCTGAGAGGAGCTGAAAATCCAGGATGCGACGTCACATTTTCAATCCACCGCACAATGTAACACTCTCATTTTTTTTTAGTTTGGCAAAAAAAATCTGTTTCTGCGACAACATACATGAGAAAACCGTTTGTGTATGTAAGAAGAGATACTGTTATCTTCATATAACCCTGGTCTTCAAACAAAAAAAAAACACTTCTTGTTTCACATTCGTAGCATATTAGTTGCTAACAACAAGCTGACTTGATAAGCAATTATATTCTGGCGGTGTCTTCGGCTACGCTCACACATGGTATCGGACGAGGCGGAAGCGGCAGAAAGTTCACAAAATCCGGCCGTTTACGGCGAAACGAGCGGAAAACCAGGCGGTCAGTCGGATCGTTCTCGGACCGATTTTTTGGCCATGGGGAAGCGGAAAGCCGGTCGGCGTCACCGGATGCTGTGTTGTTGTGTGAAATGGTAGCTTTCAGTAACTCATAAGTCAATGAATTAACGCACTGCTTGAAGTGGTGTGATGAACAGCGCCACCACGCGGACAAACTTACATAGGCTAGATGGATGTGGGCGAAAGCGGCCGTGATTTGCGCCGCTGTGGCGAAACGAATGTGAACATCTTGGACCCGCGCGGAAAAGATTTTCCGCCCGCTTTGGCCTTTCCGCCCGCTCGCCGCTTCCCAAGTGTGAACGTTGCCTTCCGGTTTCACGAGGATGTGATGAAGCGTTCGAAGAGTCAGGCATACCAAACGAATAGGAGCTGTGTCCAAATCCTTGCTCCCCCGATGGTTGCCTCGCATCCCGGAAGCATGCTTTTTATCGCTGCATGTTTAACGTGTCCCACAAAAAAAAAAGAAAATGCTTTACTCATTCAGCCGAACTTGCGCAGAACGTGGGTAAGAGCGTCTACGGAGGTGTTTTTACGACTCAGCGCGTGATCGTATGGACGACCTGTCACATGTATACCGACAGCCGCCTCTAACATGTTTTCGACAGATTCCAACGGCCAAGAACAAGGTTCCGGTGTGGGCATTTTTCAAATGACTCGCGCGTCGGATTCGACTCGATGCTCAGTCAGAACTTGCTGGGAAATTTTTTTTTCTGATTAGCTGTTGTCGGTACGACATCTCGTACGCCCGCGGATCCCACTCCGCTGTCGTGTTTATGCGCTTGCAACTTGGCAAGCGAGCCAGAAAACCGTCCGATCCGCAGAGTACGATGAGTTGGAAACGATGTCTGCTTCTGTAGTACTGGAACATTCGATAACATAGATTGGGCAGCTGCACGAAGGGCTGCCTATGTGAGGGAATGCGAAATCATAAATACAGTCCTTCTGGGGAAGTCTTCTTTGCTTCGCGCGTTCCTTATAGGCGCAATCTCTCGCCTTCATTCTAACGAAGGCGAGAGAGAAATTCGGCCTCGGTAACCCCAAATCAAAATGCGCCCTGTCATAACGAGCCCGCTTGCTCACGATAAGTTCATAGCTCGAAGGGCCACTCAGCGGCGTTCAATAGGGCATTAATGGTTTTTTTTATTTGATACACTCATGACGTGGCGCCATTTGCTCACCGTTCGCTACGCCGTCACGTGACCGATGACGCGCGACCTCGGCACACGCTTCGTCAACCAGAACCGTGTAGCCGCACGCACACTTTTTGGCCCTGTCTTTCAGTCACGCCAACATATTTTCCGCTCAATGGGGCAAATAACGCTTTCGCATTAAATAATGGATTTAGGCTGTTCGTTACGACTGAGTCGTGTACGGTGAATTGCCTGACGCATTTTGCGCTCAACGCGTGTACAACGCAATGAAATGGTAAGGCGTGCAGACACGGACACAAGAGAAGTGGACAACACGAACGCCGCATTCGGGTTGTCCACTTCTTCTCTGTACGTGTCCGCACGTCTTATCCATTCTTTGCATTATGAATCCCTACCAACGAGCTCAACTTTCTGTCATTCTAAGCGTGTACCTTACCTCGTTCACAATGGCTCGGTTTTGACGACATGCGGCACATTGTGATTTTTCCCGCCCGCAGCGACTGCGAAGCCGAAGCCGACACCGACACCGACGACGATACCGACGACGACACCGACGACGACACCGACGACGACACCGACGACGACACCGACGACGACGACGCAGCTGCCGAAATGTAAGAAATAGTCGCCGTCACGTTCGATAAATAGAAATGCGCGGATAAGCTTTTTTTCTGGTAGGTATAAAGCGCCCGAAATGACTCGTTCACACTGAGGCGACCGTCGTTCGGAGGTGCGCGGATCCAAATCGGCGGCGGCGCATTCCGCCGCACCGATCGGTATTATTTATAGCGATTTCCGCCGCTCCTGTCGCCACCCGAGTCTCTCGTCGCGTGGACCGATGAGAATTCGACTCAGCGACTGATTCATGCCTTGCGAGTTACGTAGCCAGGAATTTCCTTGTTTCTTTATTTTGTTTATTTTCATTGATTTATTTTTTGCGGGGGAAAATAGAGGCAAGTGCTTGTTGTCACACGTCGGTATTCTCAGGGATAACGTTAAGAGACAGAAAGAGAGCGGTGTGGAACAGAGAAGAAACGGCGACAGCGAAAAATTCTGGTTTAACATTGAAAGAAAAAGTGGAGCTGGGGAGGGCATGTTATGCGCAAGACAGGCAACCGGAGGGCCGGTAGTTTCACAGAATGGGTTCCAGGGGAAGAGAAGCGCAGTCGGGGATGGATAAAAAAATTAGATGGGGTGATGAAATTAGGAGATTTGCCGGCGCATACTGGAATCAGCTAGCGCAAGACTGGGGTAATTGGAGGTCGCTGGGAGAGGTCTTCGTCTACACCCCCCCGCCAGTGGGTATAATTATAGACTGTTGCTGCTGCTGATGATGATCCCTGCTACATGTAAAATTGGATTGGTCACGTTCGTACCCGCTGTGCATCGCCCTGGTTACGACGCGCCATGCTTCGCCTGGCGGCACTCCGCAAATCATTGATCGCGTTTTGATCTCGTCTTCTCACGATCTGTCTCGACAGGCTCCGTCAGCTGGCGCGCAAGTAAAGAAGTTCACGGAGGCGTTGAGAATATTGCCCGGTACTGTACGGCAAGCGCCACGCCAAGCATGTCGAGAAAGACGACCTCGCGCGAAAAGTTATAAAAGCACGAACCTTACGCTAGCGCAGGACAGTGTAGGGGGACGTGGTAGGGAGGGTGGGAATGGGGCTAAGCGTGGCTGGAAAGGGGGAGTGCAAGATAAAGGTCATGCTTGGCAGATTACGCTAGTAGTAAAATAAGACGTAGTAAATAAGACGGGTGAGGGAACAAACGCGAGTTAATGACATCTTAGTTGAAATCAAGAAAAAGAAATGAGCATGGGCAGGACATGTAATGAGGAGGGAGGATAACCGATGTTCATTAAGGGTTACGGACTGGATCCCAAGGGAAGGGAAGCGTAGCAGGGGGCGGCAGAAAGTTAGGTGGGCGGATGAGATTAAGAAGTTTGCAGGGACAGCATGGCCACATTTAGTACATGACCGGGGTTGTTGGAGAAGTATGGGAGAGGCCTTTGCCCTGCAGTGGGCGTAACCAGGCTGATGATGATGATGATGATGATGATGATGATGAAAATAAGACGTGCTTTTTTTGTTCTTCTTTTTCTACCTTTCGCGGTGTTTCGCGGTGTTCACGAAATGCGAATGATGTGAACGACGCGGTGTTTCGGCGGAAAGAGATTCCGCGCCGCTGTAGACGCGCCGACGGTCCCAGTGTGAACGAGACACAAGTTCAAGCCTGAAGAAGAAGATAGCCTGCACGTGTGGGGTCAAGGTAAATATGAAAGCGCAAAAACGCGTTCGCACAATATGCCAGCTTCCAGATTGGGCCTTGCCACGAACGCTAAATGACCCGGGGTTAGAAATCGCTGGGCCCGGTTCTTTCATAACAACTGTTCTGCGTTGACCGGCCACCGATTTGACCGGTGTGTTCTGCTCATGCGAGCAGATTTAGTGCTCGAATTAATTTGCAGATACAACTGCTGAGAGTAGTAACTGGAACAAATGTACCAACTGCTTATTTTTCTCTATCACTATGCTTGCACGTAACATTTAGCCTTAGGAAATGCACGTCATAAATGCGGACGTTCACTTATTCTATTACCCTGTTTGGCTCAAAATATGGTCGCTTATTCTATCGATGGTCACCTGAGAGACTATTGTTGACACGTACCATTTCTTTATTGACAAATCTTGCGGTGCTTTACCAAGCAGACAAGTGTAGGCAGTGTGACGTAGAAATACAGAACACAGTCTATCGCGGCAGTAACCCTGTAAGTCATGTGCACTGTAGCATTAGGTAAAGTCCTTGGTTATGAATTAAAAGAGCCCGGTATTCCGTTATAACTGTATTTTTCTGCATTGTTGGTAGTAGCACTGATCATCTCAAAAAGTGCATCTGAAGGGGCCCTCCAGTTACCGTTGCTCAAACTAAAGGGAGAGAAAATAAATGCTCGAGCTATACTAGTAAATTAACATTTTGCAATAGCAAGAAAACCACTCTTACCGTGGTGGCAAGCTTGGTAAGCCTGAACACGCACATAGATGAAGAAATTTTGTCCATATACCTTTCGGTCATCTGTAAAACTTAACCGCAGCGCACCAGTCTAAATCAAAGGCAGCATTTTAAGGTATACGAAATTTCAGAAGGCCGCCCAAATTTCGACTACGCAACATCCCTTTTACTTACATGGCGTATTTACGACACTTGATCGTAACTTCGTCGTTTATGCGTTATAGCAACGCTTTATTTGGCCAGGATTAAAACACTGATACACCGCAGCAGCGTAGTTAAGAATAAGTGCCTCAAACCCGCGTGTTATTAGAAGGGCGCGCGCCCTTTGGACGTTGCTAACTGAAAGTTGTTGAAATTTGGGAGACGTTTTGAAATATCATTTTGTTGTCAAAATGCCACGCGATAAAATTCGGCAGATGCCTGCTGGGTAAATGTCCAAAACACTCCTCGGTGCGAAAAGCAAAGACTGGTGGCGACGGTCACTGTTAAGTTCCCGCACCATGCTAGTCGTGACGTCATGGATTTCGGACAGCGTATGCTTAGGCTTAGTTAAATTCTTTATGGGCTTTAAGATACTTTGCAGTGTGTTCTAAAACAGGAGGCTGAATACAGAACTGCAAAAGTTCCGAGAACGTTTGCTGAACCACAGCGGCCGGAATGCGTTCGACACGGAATTCGCAAAATTGAACATTGGCTTCCATTTTCTCTTCTAATATAACCAACCTCATTACCACCAAATTAACGAAAATGGAATTAGGGAAAGAGCTCTTCGGATTATAACACAATCTAAAGAACCCCGTGTGGTCAGTAATCCTCCGTTGTGTCCCACCATAACACGTGCCCCGTAATCATAACGTGATTGTGGCGCGTAATATCTCAGAACCTTTCTTTTTTTTTTACCCAGACCGGGAGCTTCTGTGTACAGTGGGCGAATCCGCAGTCATAAAGTCCATGTACCCTCCAGACAGGATGTGTACGTACTTGTACTACACACACGTGGTCATCCTGGGAGACCGCATACACGCCGCCAAAGTGGAGAACAGCTGGTCGAGTTTCAAGTATGAGCCCTTGAAATACGGCAACGTCGACATGGGAGCCTCCTTCGACTACCGGTGAGGAACACGTGCTTTAAAAGGCAGCTACTGCTACGTGTCACCTTTCGCTTCAATCGCTGTTGGCGCAGACTACGCCTAACACCTTGAAACGGATGATGATGATGATGATGATGGTGATGATGATGATGCCACCACACACTGGACCATGACCTCGTACCGGAAGAGGGTGCTGATTATAACTATGACGCCTAAATTTATCTAGATGCGGCTGGCACGATACGGTTGTGATAACGCAGACTACGCCTACCACTTTGAAGAGAATCGATCGTGATGATGATGCGATTATTGCGACGACGAATGGAGATGCAGGCTACGAGTAACAGCGCGAAAACCAGAAGCAGGAGCGATGGTGAGGAAGGCTTCAGCTGCCACGTTAAAACCGATTGAAGGACGATGACGACTAAGCCTAAGGCTGAGCTAGGTTTCAGGATGACGATGATTACGATTTTGATGACGACGATGACGACGAACATATTGCTTTTCTTTTCGGTTCATGGTGTTAGGCGTGCTTTGCATTAGTCACAGCAGCAGCAGCTGCAAATTGATTGTACACAGGCTGCGTTTAGAGGCTGGATCGTTCGCATTGCCTCGAGTATCTTTTTTTTTAGTTATCGAGCGAGCCTGAGGTTTAGACCGCAGGACTCGGTCATCGATGTACCGCATTCCATGTAGGTAGCCCGATGATCTCGGCAATGACCCAGTGATAGAGCGTCCGTGTCGTATGCGGGAAGTACGGTGTTAAAATCTCAGAGCCGGCGGAAACACGCAGTCTTTTTTTAATACCTTTTATTGGGTAGAGATGCCCCCTTCCAATCCCACTCCATCCTTTTGTTCGGCTACGTGAGGGGATTGCATGGAAAGCGTATAAAACAGCTCTCCACCTCCCAAGGAACACATCCAACGACAAACTCATGCAACTTGGAATCAGCAACACTTTTGAAGAACTAAGGGAATGCCAGCTCAACGCACAAGTACGAAGACTCAGCATTACAACGACGGGAAGGGCGCTCCTGACAAAGCTAGGTCGGGAAGTAGAAAAACCACAAAGTAGCAGGGCCAATATACCAGACCCACTAAGAAAGAAACTACGCATACAACCTATCCCTCGCAACATGGACCCAAACCTCCATGCGAGTAGGAGACAGGCTAGGGCAGAGTTTTACGAAAAGACGACGGGACATCGGGACAATACAGTCTATACCGATGCATCCCTATACTCACACGCACACAAAAACAACGCGGCAGCGGTGGTAGTAAATAATCAAGGAGAATTAATCACAGGACTCACGGCCGAGGTAGCTAACATAACCGAGGCAGAGGAAATTGCTGTCGCACTGGCAGCGGAAGAAGGTTATAGAACAGGAATATCGCTCAATATTCTAACAGTGTCACAAGAGGCGTGCCGGAGCTACATAAGAGGCAGAATAAGGAACACGGCGCTCAAGATCCTCAGCAGAGTTCCAATCGCTGAGGGACAACCCACACAAAACATTATCTGGATACCAAGCCACGCAGGGATCAGGGGCAACGAAGGGGCGGACTGCCTAGCTCGAGGGATGACCAGCCGAGCAGGAACGTTATACCACATTACATGGGAGTGTACAAGAAACCAGGCATTCCACAAACACAAAACACCAAGTGCGGAGCAATGGCAGAGCTGGCTCACCAGCCGCGAGCTAGAGACTCAAAGAGCTCTAATAGCGCACGCGTGCGAGGCGGCCCGGCTCAGTGGAGCCCTGGACTAGGGGCCCACCCATGGCTGAAGAAGACTCAAGCTTCAAGAATGAAGACTTCGGCTTCGACCCGCTAAAACCTTTAAAGAGTGAATAAAGTTTTCCATTCCATTCCATTTGCATCGCCACAAGAAAGAAAAATGCGGGGGGAGTAGGTCTGTGTGGTTGTGTGCGCGATCTCTCGGTGGGCCCTTGTCCCACCACACGGCCTTGGTGGCAAGCATTCCACGCGGCTGTGACGTGCAGACTTATACCCCTGTCACACGGGTACCCACGAACTCCATTGAACTTCTTCGTCTTTACGCCAATTGATTTGCGCTCCGTGTCACACGGTCTCCATTGCGCCAAGGAAGTAAAATGGAGATTTAGGCCGAAGGGAGTTCGGCAATGACCATTATGGATGGATGGAGTACTCTCGTTCCTAGGTAGCTACAGTTCCGCAGAAAACCATGCTTGTAAATCGTCGTAACTGGATCATTTACAAATTTTAGCGTTATTTCGTTTTACCTTGGGGTGTGTGCCACATAATGGAAGTTTTCATTTGTTTTTAAGGGCATCAGTGCCTGTAGCCACTACACCAATACTTCGCCATGCCGCATCGGGAAACGTCGTTCCGCCATTTCATTTGCTTTTATATGCACGCGAGCCGCATGTGTCGTTTAAGCCGAGTTTCGTCACTCATCTAGAAGCAGTTGAGTTCACCGCGAACACACAGACACGCACGATTACACAGCGGAATCCCAACTCGAAGCGCACCTGCCCAACAACGTGACCCGCGCTGCCCACGCACGAAAACAAGAGCGCAGTGTGGCCAGCATCGCTTGCAACTTCGCTATGCTTGCAAAACGAATCTTCCCTTAACGTACTGCAAAGTTTCTCGCTGTGATTTTGTCTTAATATGTACTGTTTTAAGAAAATACACCTATATTAATTACTTTAACGGCGACCGTATATGTGAAGAGTTGCACGCGGAAGTGAGCGCAGCAGCTCCGTTTCTACCCCGTGCGGCGTCCGTCGAAAGCTCGCACTGCGCCTTGTATCACGGCCGACACTCCATTGCCGTCAATTTCCGTTAGGGAGTTTCACGCTCAACGGAGTTCGTGGGTGGCCGTATGGCAGGGGTATTAGAGCTGTCGCTGGGCGCCCACCGGTAAAATAAATACAAGCGCCCTCACAACCAGGGAGGTGGTCGACCGTTACGGGACCTGAACGCTCGGATTTAAATGGGGTGTTTGTCCCCAGCCGAGGGCGTCCCCACCAAAGAGATGCATTGGGACACCACGTGCGATATGGCCTCCGTGGCAACGACCCACACGACCTCCACGCGACTCTGCGTGGCACCTTTTTTTTTTCTTCTATTTCACGGACTTCCTTTAAGGCTTCGAAAAAAAACTTACATGTAGCACGTATTGAGTAGCAGAAATCGGGATGAGGAATTTTTCCGGATCTTCAACTATATCGATGACAATTTGCTCCGACTGTAACATTTGAGATGTCGAAAAATTAATAGTAACTAATTAGGTAACTAGGCGAAATACAAAGAATAGCCTGACTTGCACAGAGCGCTGGCGAACGGCGTTACTTTGCTTTCGTCCACATACCGGGCACTTAACATATTATAAGCTTCTTGCATTAGTTAGGTGGAACACATGGGCCCATTGTTCTACAAGACGAGTCCCCGCTTGCGTCGGTTTCCCTTCCTCGAGAAACCATAAGAAAAAACATTTGACAATATTGATTATTTAATCCTCGAACTGAATATGCATCCCATATGAAGTTTCCTTAGATTTCTATTACATATTTGAACTGTTCGCTCTAGCCTCATAAAGGGGTACGAGAATAAAGCCTCTAAAAATACACCACGTAGAGGTTGAGAGAACGAGATCGGTAGAACGTGCTGCCTCCCCATTTAAAGGGGAATGCTCATACCATCATCACCATCACCATATATGCCGCGAATGCATCGGAAATAACGTTCCATGAGCTTGCGTACCGTGATTTTTGACATTCCATCGTCCATGCGCCCTTCGATTGCTTCCACGCCGCCACCCGGTGAACCCTCCTGCTTCCGTTTCAGGTACGTCACGGTGGACAAGATACGAGGTGCCACCCGTGCTATGACCGAGCTGTACGGTTACAACCGCATTCGGAACTTCGGCGTGCTCAATGTCGTCGCGAAGGCCGGTGACATTCTCAAAGCAGTGCAGTCCATGAAACCAGTTTTTGACGTGAGTAATCGCTGCGCAAATCGAAATTCCGTCGGCTTCTGCCCTCAATTAACGGTGCCACGCACGGGGGCCCGTCGGTTCTCTACGCGCCATCGAGTGCGTCCGATGCGGCAAGCGCATTTCCGCAGCTATACGCATAATCGCAGTTGTACCTCGCAAACTTGTACCGCTGCTACTCTGCGCAGACACACACTCGCACAGAGCGAGAGGAATAACGCCTTAACCAGAATGAAGAAGCATGCGGTGTATTTCTGGCCTTGACGCGCCTGCTGGGCGTCAGGCGGCGTCGGCTGACCACGTGCACAACCTCGCGACGCCGAACGCGACGCTCCGTGCAGAATGGAGACAACCTGGGCGTCTGCTGCGGCGTCGGGCACGCGAATGGCGGATACACACGAGCGCCGCCAAAGCGTCCGTACTACGGCGTCCGCCATTCGCGTGCCCAACGCCGTTGTAGAAGGCGCGGTTGTCTCCACTCGGGCGTGGAGAACATCGAGCCACCCTATAGCCCGTACCGTACTACAGCGCCCGCACCCGTACGAGAAAGCCGGCCGACGCCGAAAATCCGTCGCAAACTTGTTCCTTGTCACTGGGTCTTACCAGGAGGCGAAAGGTCTCGGCTTTGGCAGCTTCGATGCATTGTGGCAGCGTACGGGGATGTAGATGTGACATGAGGAGTGGTCACCTGTGCCGCGAACTTATAGCGATGCCTTTTGTCGACGCTAAAGCCTCTCGGCGCTTTTCGCGTTTGTGAGTAGCTGCGTTCGACGCTTTATCCAAGGAACCTGGAGCCCCTCTTGTCCCCTCACGAACGCGAAAAGCACCAAAAGGCAGTACTGTAGGAAAAGGCATCGCTACAATATCGCGGCCCTGCTCCTTAAACCACTTTCTATATATGTCGCCTGCGTGTTAAAGGGGCTTTTAGACACCTTTTGGACAGAATAAGAAAACGTTGCCACTCGGTTGCTGAGGCTGCTCTGAACGTGTCAACCAACTATTAATGCATGGCATGCAGCAGGGGATATACAATCTCGTGTCGGAAACAATCAAAGTTCGCTTCCTCTCGCTTCTGCTATGCCGTCATGCAACTTCATGGCAAGGAGCTGGATTGCATTCCCATATTTTTAAACTCTGGCTGAAGTTAGCTGGGACACCCGGCAAAGAAAACGCGTGTGCATGGCCGAGAATTTTTCAAGAAGTGCATCAACTTTTCAAATAAAACTTTGCGGCAGCCATAGATGCCTCTATCATGAAGTCTTATTCATACATATGTGTGTGGGTTTGTGTGTGTGTGAGTGTGGAAAGGTGCAGGGCCTTTCACGTAACTTAAACCACAGACGTATCTACTGGATCGACAGGGGGCGCCAACCAGTACAGTGAATGAGGATCATCCCCTGGCCCGCTCTCTGAAGTGGGAGAGGGTCCAAGTCACGTAATTTGATCAATAGCCATATCTACATGGTGGGCAGGAGTCACTGTCTCCCTGGTCACTCGGTAGATACGTCTCTGGTTCAAGTAACGTGAAAGAACACCCTGTATATATGCAATGGTGATCAGTAAAACAATATGTGCAAAACACGCACACATACACATGTGCGTGTGGTTTTCACATATGCTTCCAAACTTAATATTGCTCAAGAAGTCAATGTTATTCAACAATATATCAGCAGAATTTAGTCAACGACTTTATTGTTGGAAACTACTCAAGAGTGGCTCAATAATACTTAATACCATTCAACAATATATACACAAAATTTAGTCGACTTATTTGTTCTGAACTACCCAACAACATTACTGTTGAATTATTGCTCTGTGGTTCAAATAATTATTGAGGTATTGTTGAAAGGCAAGTGAGTCAACAATTCATCAACAATTTGCCAACAACATTCCAACATTCATTTTCATAGAGGTTGGGTTGCGGATACTGTAATGGTAAACAAATCTGCCTGAACTGTTGGCGACACAAGCTTAAGAAACAGGACACAATAAAGAGACGTCGCTTGTTAGGGAAGTAAATTTTTGTTGGCTTGTAAACGCAAAACACGTAACTAAATCCAATGCACCTTTTCAAACGGGTGTCGGAGTCCTCAGATTTCATTCTTCAAGATCTGTCCCAACCACGTTTAGCGAGCACTCTTTTTTTTTCTTTTTGCAGGAGATCTTTAAGCACTTTAATGGCTCGCACAATGTCATTGCGATCGGAGTGCGTGACTACAGTAGTCCCAGCATGGTCAGCTTCGAACAGGCGGTCAAGCTGGCTCTAGAGTAAGTATCGTCTGCATGCCGGTGCGGTGCATGGCAAAGGTACATCTAACAGTGCATCTTTCCGTCGCGGTGTAACACTGCGCTTCGTTTGGCATTTTATATGGCTCCTTACGGGAGTCGACGTCTATGGCGCTTATTCGGCCGAATCTTTTCGAGCATTGGTCTCGCATCCCATAACGAAGCTTCTGCGCAGCGCAGGGGAGCCCATTTTTTGGCCACGTGATTGCGCTAAGCGAGTAAGCAAGCGCCTCATAGGCACGCGAAAAGCCGTCGCGCAATCATGGATCCGCGGCATGGGGTTCATGTACACCACTGCTGTGCACAGTCCAGGAACGCTGGAGCAAATGCCCATCTGTGAATACAACTGTAAGGGCAAGGGACACGCGGTATACGATTCGGCGTGCAACCTGGCAAGTTTCAAAGAGATGACGTCAGATTCGAAACGGTCAGTAACTGCCGTGCATGGCAGTTACTCCTGCCAGGAGTCAGCGGTACTCCCTTCTTTGAAAGAGAGTGCCGGCGATATTACTTCATGTAACGGTACAACAGCTCTCCCATAGAAGAGTTCAATATGGGGCGCGAGTTGCAGTTGCTCGCGCAATAATATGAGCCGCTAGCGCTCCAACTGTGACAGACAGATATAATGACAACGATCCGTTGATAAGTACGAAACTCGAACGCAAATGTTGGGATTTCACCTGCCAAAAGCACGATCTGTTTATGAGGCAAGGGAGACTCCGGAATAATTTGGAGCAACTGCAGTTCTTTAGCGTGCACTCAATGCACTGTACACAAGCGTTTTTAACGCGTAAGCATTCGTGGGCCGCTTCCCATGGCAATCTGTCCATCCGTCCGTCTGTCTGCAACGTGTGACACGACGCCCTAGTTAGGTATATATGGAGTCCTACGGGGATATATATGAGAAGGCTTGATGAGTGCGCATGACTACAGAGATGTGTGGCTAGTACTAAAGAAGTATTGAAGGTTCGTTGAAGAAAAATACTGAGTCGACTTGGACAATTCGATGCCATTCCGGAAACTTCGCAACGCTTGTTTCGTGCCAAGAAAAGATTGCTTACCAGAAAATTGCGTCTGGAGAGTCCACATATGTTTAGCGCAAGTGAAATCGCTTGCCCCCGAGCGGGAAGAACGTGACCTTGCATATGCCGTCACTGCCCTTCAATGCCGTCGGTGAGTAAAACGGCGCTCGACAGGGGGCGCTACGGTTCTCTGCGCAAAACGCAAACGCGCGGCCATAGGGAAACCGAGCCAACAGAGCGTTCGATTCGCCGCTGCATCTGCTCTTGGTCACGTGGCGTCGGACCGTTCGGGAATCCCGCGACATCGCACGGACGCGGCAATCTCTGCTACTCGCAGGTTGTGCGAGTTTCGGGAGCCATCAAAAAATTGCACTACGCGATAACGAAACTACTCGAACACGAAAGCGCTGGCGGCGAGGAGAAGAGGAAACGCAATCTTTCGGCCGCCCGCGCCGGTGTCAAGAGTAAGGTCAAGGAGTTGTTCTTCTCTTTCCTGAACAATCAAACAGAACCGGACAAATACCATTTCCTGTCGTCTTATAATGCACATCAACGATCTTTTATTAGCGGGGGCCGAGCACTAGTAATGGTATTACAATGAGGAGTGCATTCACCATCGGGCTATTACTTTAATGTCCCGAGGGAGAGTCCACTCCAATTCTGCATTTATTTCTATTTCCCAATTACCTTAGACCTTCTTGAGCACCAATCTTCCGCTTTAGCTTAACCTAATATTTGCCTTTACGGTTCTTTTAGGAGTAATTAGGGCTAATAAAACACTAATAAGGTTAGCTCTAATAACATTATGTAAGCCTTAATAAAGCTCCTGGAGACTAGTGAAGAGCAAGGAAGCGTATCGGAGATTAAAATGAAATTACTTAAGAGTAATGACGGGTAACTAAGAATAGTGATGCTAATCAAAATGATTTAGGTCATATAACTACTTAAGCCTAATCAAGATTATTTGAGGTTACTTTAGATTGAACAAGCCTGAAAGGTTAAGAATAAGATCAAGCTTAAATGTATGAAAAGTAATCCGGGTTAATTAAGCCGACTTAAGTCTAACGAGCGACTGAAGCCCTGTCATGATAAATAAGCTTAATGAAGGTCAATTCGTATACAATGCTTATCCCTAATTCCGATTATCTACAATGACATTATTTCGACCAATAAGGTTAATTTCGAGTATAATTAGGTTCACCAATTATATAACTGCATCAGGTATTTTGCAATACTTCCAGCACATTGTGTCATCCTAGATACATTGCGTCATAGGCAGAAAGTTTTCATCTTTCCGGGAGGCGGGGCAGTACTTACTAGCCATGCACGTCCACGCCAACAACGGTGCAGTAAGCATTTAGACGCAATAATATTTTAACTGAAAAGTTATAGGCAACTATAAAGCAGCCTCAAATGATGGGGGTAACGAAACTCTCGCAACGACATTTTAGGAGGGAGGTGTAGGCTTCGGCATTGCCGAAGGGGGGGAGGGGGGCTGTCCCTTTCCGCGGTAAACTGTGGAGGAGGCTCAGGCCCCGGCAGCCCTCCTGCCCCCCGTATTTGTCGCCTATGCGTTGCGTCATCCGCGGTGTGCATCACTCAGCCACTAAGTCAATCATTCGTTGCATGAGTGCAACGAGACCAACTGGTTATAATGCCTACGCGCTATCTGAAAAGTCGCACTAGGAAGTTTCTGCTGTAATTTTGCATTCATCCTCCATCATAATGCGGCCGAAGTACGAAGCCCTCAAAAATAAAAATAAAAACGGACATGCGTGCAGTTACTACTACACAAAGAAAGGCGTCACCAGTATTCCCTTTGTGAAGGACATTGCTGGCGACTTTCCTTTATTGAACAGTACTACACTCTTAAAAACACTTTGCATCCTCTGGGGCTCACCTCATCCCAGAACAATAATCGTCATCTGTCTTGCCCGTATTTGCTTTCTTTAAACCGGCGATCCCGATACTTCCAAGTAAAGAAAGGCTTGCGCGTTATGAGCGTGACGAAGCATTCTCGACAGGAAAGTAGCGCAGAGCTTTCATGAAAGGAACCCCAAGAAAGGTACATGACGATTACTGTTGTGCCACAACATAAGCCCGATAGAGTGCAAACAGGTTTAAGAGTGTATTACTCTCTAAACTGAAAATGGATTTGTGTGCAGCTACTCCCGTAAAGAAGGGCGTCATGAGCACTACCTTAGTGGAACACTTAAAAAAAACGTTTACGCATTCTGAGTCGTATTTTGTCCCGCAACAATAATCTTCCTCTGTCTTGCCCGCATTTCCTTTAACGTGGCGAGCCCAGTACTTCCAGGTCACGAGCGGCTTCCAGTGCTTCCAGGTCACGAGTACTTCCAGGTCACGAGTAACGAGCGCTGAGGTTTAAGGAAACGCAAGCACGGCACATGACGGTTATTGTTGTGAACAACGCCCCAAAGGGCGTAAACGTTTTTAAAGTGTGAAGGCATGGTTACTCTCTTCACAAGGAGGATGCAAAATATGGATTTCCTGCGCTCTGTTGCCCGCAGTTCATTGGCCGTGGACACGGTTATCGCCATATCTTCAGCGATTTCGGCGGAGAGTAGAGCCGATTGCCGCGCCGTGCCTCCGAACATCCTGTACAGTTCGGCAGATGATAAAAACCCGAGCTTGGTACGTTTGCTTGGACCTGTACAATTTCGAATTACGTCCAAGGGTCGAGTTCATCAATAATCACAATTTGCAAGCATAAGCCACGGCCGGCCTCAACTGCATGGGCCGTAATCACCTGCTTCCTTTGGGAGGCGACGGCCAAGGCCTACCACTCGAAGGGTGCTAAAGAGTATTTACCATTCCAGGAATAAACTGAGCCAGGTAGCTATTAAGTGCGAGGTTCATTGACAGATTTGTTCAAAATTAGCGAAGATGAAACAGAACCAGGACGCAGTAAGGGTAAAAGCAAGCCAATTCAGGCTGGTACTCATAAACGAACATACAGCTTTCGAACAGGAAAGGGGAGATAACAGAGAGGTAAAGGATGAAACCATAACTAGGCTCATCTCCGAAGCAGCAATTGAAGTGGAAGGTAAGGCACCAAGGCAACCTACGTTGGAAGTAATACTGTTCCTATTAATAGCGACGAAGTTAGAAGGGCCTTGCAAGACATGTCCCCAGAGAAAATCTGCTGGAGACAATGGAACAATAGAGAATTAATTCAAAGTTGGGGGAGATATTATGCTTAAAAAGCTTGCTGCCTTGTAGTGTAGAAAGCGGGAAGAATGCCATCATAATACTAACCTATAAGAAGGGTCACGTCAAAGAAATAAATATAGGTCTATTCTAGCTATCTTTCAGTATTGCATTAAATATTCACCAAGATAATTTCCAACAGAATCAGGGAACACTTCAATCAACCAAAAAAACAGGCAGCTTCAGGCACAAATATTCTACAGTGATATTCTACAATGTCCCGGAATAACGATCGTGGCAGTAGATATACAAGCAACACTTTTTTGCAGAAAAAAAAAAACAAATCGCACGAAAGTTTTCTTTTTCTTTGCCAAACGACGTCCACTTCGATGGCGCGGCAGATGGGAGGGTCACTCACAGTGACGTCACACTGTTTCCACACACTGGGCGGTCTATTCGAGGCACACTATAGTCAAGCCAGTAATGTTTCGTCACGGCACTCCCGGTTCGCAACTGAGCGCCATGAGCAACATGAGCGCAACATGAGCGCCAGTTTGAAGGGTTTATCTGGCTTAGCGATGGTGTTCATGTCGATTGCAGAAAGTCTATGGCGTCCGAGCATCTACTTTCGCCGGACTGGTTGTGTGGCCATTCAAACAAGGCGTTGGCTTCCCCTAGAAGTCCCAGCCAACTGTCATTCCTTCGCGGTGTAGCACACATTCTCTGGTTCAAAATCGCAAACGTGTAATTTTCTTTTGCTTGGTGCATAATGCACATTTCTTGTACATTTCAGTGGGACTTCACATTTGAACACCTGACGTTTTCCTTATTTCTTGTTTAACTCTACTGTACAGAGATTCACTAGTGCCGTGCATCTTATTTAATTCTGCACGAAGTGCCACTTTAGAACGTAATTTGTTTGTCTTCTCGGAGGCCAGCAGTGCCAACTATTAAAGTTAAATATCATCCTTTATGAAACCTTTATACGCTTGTGTTTCAAAATTGCTGCTACCTCTCAAGCAATGAAATAGGGTCCTGCAAGAGTAGACAAATGTGTTTTAACGTTTTTAAACGTGCCCGACAAAAATTACTATTAATCACTTCGACAATAAAAAAAATCCTGCATCGAAAGCGAATAATCCACTAAAGGCTGAAATGATCAGTGATTAATCGTTAACTGAATAAAAAAATTAATCGACCATCCCTAATTCGTAAGTGTAGCCTTTTTCTTATTTAGAACTAGTGCACCTTTACCGCACACCTTCCGCACTATTCCAAGGATGTTCAATGCCAATTCATTTGTTCCTTTCGCGCAAAACAGCAGCTTGGAACGATACGAGACAAGCAAGTCTATGGCCGCAATTTTCGCCAAGAACGAAGCACTAAGCAGAAGGGAGTCGTCCGCGGTGTTGTGGCTATGCCGGCTACACGTATAAATTCGGCCAGTGTCAAATGAAACAATTGCTTGTCCTTTTTAAATGCAAATTAATGTCGGTATGGCAGCATTTCAGTAATTTCTTTTTCTCTGCGCGTTTTCATTCGAACAAGAGCAGAACGTTATCTCAGGCATCGCAGCTAGAGCCTGAGTAAATATTTTACTGAAAAACTTAAGCGAAATCGCGCAACAAACCACTCTGCAACCTGTACAGAAGCTTGCTAGTAAACACATGCTGACGAGACTACTTTTCAAAGCCGTTTAAGCAGTCCAACGGACACCGAACTGTGGCACTACATCTCGCCGCGCAAGTATCTGCACTCGCGGGTCGCGTAGCTTTGGCTCTGCTGCACGGAACTACCGCAACAGAGCGTAGCCAGCGGATGGAATCGTACTGCGTAGTGATATTCGAACGCGCGCAACTGTCTGCAGGTCAAGCTGTGGCCCCTGCTGAAAAGGAACGCCACTGACAAACAGACCACAACGCTCGGACTTTCGTTCGAAATGGGCACGCTGATTTACGAGCTGACCAGCGACCAAAACGACCTGGCTAGCGCCATCAACGCTAAATGCTACAGAGGTTCCCTGACAGGCAGGGAAGCGGTGAGTTTTCGAAGAGAAGGACTTCTTTGCTGACTTCGCACGAATCGTACGGGCTTAGCATTTCACGCGCTAAGCGAGGCTCCCTAAACGGTTGCAGAAAATAGTGCCCCTTCCCCGTCACAATCTCTCTCTCTCTCTCTGTCTCTCTCTCTCTCTGTTTCTAGCGTTTCTGAGATCTGACTATCCATGTGACCTACTTACAAAAGCGGCGATTTCGTTACATTAAAATGCGAGTTTTCCAAATGCCATAAGACAGGTGCCAACTGGACAAGTGTTATGCTTTAAGTGGCCGAGTAGCCGTTCCGCAATTACGTGTATCTCCAAAGTGTTGCACGTATATAAAGAAAACTAAAGTGTGTGTTTTATGTGTTTTTATCTAGAGGCCATTATCAACCGAATAGTTGACAAAAATAATCTTCGAAGGCGCGATGAAGGCGTTTTCGAATCGAACACTTCTCTCGACCACAGACTAGACGAACAAAGTATTGGGCACTTTCAAAAGTTCCGCCTTTGCCACTGGCAAGCCAATCAATTTTGCGAGGGTTGGCGCAAGCAAAACCTTCTGAATGACAGCAATAGGTTCCCTCTCGGTGCTCAGATGAGGGGAAGGGGGGAGGGGCGCTCATAGAGAATATGCGGCGACCCTAAGGGCGACATGAAAAGTTCGGAGTAATTCTCACAAAGCCTTTCTGTTCGCTCTTTCTCCCTGCGAGTGGTGGGAGGCGGCGCGGGTGATCCTCCTCACAAGAATCGAGGCAAGCAGCCTGACAACGAGAGCTTTCTTTTTTAGGTGTAAACAGCATAGTGGGGGGGCACATCCGACACACATATTGCGGTAAATGGTCAGCGCGAGCAAGATAAAACCTCAAGGAGTGTTCCAGCGTCTCATCATGTCCGTCTTGCCTCCCTGGCACGGTTGTTGCGTGGAGTTCGCGCATAGATGCGACAGCGGTGCCTTAAAGGGACGCTAAATGTTACTATGAAGTGGAGTTAAAGTGATAAAGCAATGCTGTAGAACGTCTAACGCGTCAATATAATCGCGAACAGAGCTTTAGTGACCGATAAATTGAGAAAAATGCATAACACGATTTGAGACACCCCCCCCCCCCCCGCGACATTCCTGTACTAGCCCGATGATGGCTAGAACCGGATGGCTAGTATCGGCTAGTATAAATTATGATGACCTCTGCTCATCATAATTTATGTCACTAGTACTCAACTACACGTATTAAAAAAATCATTTCATCAGGTTATAAGAGGGAAGAAAATGCTACTTGTCTACTTCTGTACGATTCGAAGAAAAAAATAAGATTTTGACGTTACCCTCGAGTAGTATGGGTGGACGAAATGGTTTCGTTTTCGCTCGACTCTGCGCCGCTTGCCTCTGCACCGGGCGCGCTTTGGAGTTTTGGTTGTTTCGTTATCGTGTTGTGCTGCCCTGGTCCTGCTGGCTCGCGAAGCTTGCATTTTTTTTTTTTTCATAATATCCCATTTGGAGGAGCCTGCTATTCCTGCCGCCAGGCAGTCATGGCTGAGAGCGGGGACTGCTTGGAATTTGGACGTTTGACGCATTTACAGCTCCTAAAGGGAAACAGCAAATGCTGAGAGAAGAAGAAAACAATGGGAGAAAGTTCTCAGTATTTCCTGTTTGAAGCTTTTGCACAGGGCTTGCTACCTAAATATATGGGAACAGAGAAATATATTTTTATCGCTAGTCACTGCGCCGAATTTGATTGGATAATTGTTGCATTTAAAAGAAGTCGAAATAAAGTAATTATAGGAACCAGAGTTTCCATTTATGCCGTCAATTTCCTAATAAATATCTAGGAAAATGGAAAATTTCAAGAACGAATATACCAACTTCACAGCTCTGTAACCCCGCAATAAAGATCTAACACTAAGTCACATCAAAGACCGCTGATAAAATGGGCAAAATTGATGGAATATACACTGCTTTAAATACGACACTTTATGTACGTAAGACTTCTACAAAACCCTTACAAATACCATAGAAAATTTACACATTTCATTTACCACATTTGTCCGTTTGAGATACCCCTCTAATCCTTATCTGTGTTTGTATACGGTAGGTGCAGTATCTCTCGTATTTTTTTTTTCTGTACACACCTGTCATCACCATTCAGCCCTCGACAACCATCATACATCACCTTATGGTCCTCACTTCGTAGCTGTATCGACGATAAATATTATTACAAGCATCGAATTGGCTTGTACATAGCGCATAATGGAATTGGCATTGAATGGGAAGTCTTGAAACCGAATTGAATACAAATCGAAATGTGCCAGAAGTGAAGTGAGTCTAATGTCGCATAATTTTCTAATACTGAGCAGGCCATTTTGACCGTTACTATAAACAGCGCTTCATGTACTGCTATATGTTCAACGTTAGCAAGATTGTCGTAATATGGCGCATTATGAATCGTTCTTCAATAAAAGCGCCAGTTGAGCATTCGGAACGATTAAGCAGTTTATTCGCACGCTTAGGACTCGTTGATGATTGTGTATGCCAGCTGTTTAGCAGAAACATTCTGGTTACCTGGGCGACGTAGTCTTCTCCAGTGCATCTCAATTCCCGTATTTTTCTGCAGTCATGGATGAAATTTAGTGCACTTTTCGTTCACTGTTATGCTTGATCCCGTACGGTTGGCGATTTCAAATATTCGGAAGCTACTCAAAAGGCCTTTCGTATTTACGAATAGCGACCATTCGATTGGAAGACGCAGTCGAATAGGGGAACTTTCGATTCGTTATTCGAAAGTTTCAAATGTTGGCACACCGTCAGCATTTATTGAACCACTACAATTAAAACTTTTGCCTCACATTAAATGTCATCATGTGCATCGAATCTGCGCCTGCCTTTTTGCTTACTAATGGGCTTCGAGGGTACTGATTCGACGTCGACTGCTGGCGTTCCGTTCTAGCTCTGCGGAACGGCGAACAACGTCGACAAAGGCAAGCAGACGTTGGCCGCACCGTACGTCACGTACGGTGGATTCCCGACTTCCGGTAACAAGAAGAGAGTCGTCTTCACGGACTACCAGCACTCTGCCACTGAAAGGGTCAGTACATAGCAGCGCAAGCGTGAGGTCGTAATTCGTCTGGCTAATTTTTTTCCCGCAAACATTTTACCGTTTGCGGATTAACGGGTTGTATACACAAGACGGCCGGGTTGGTGGCGCCAACTGGTGGCGCAGAACTTATTCAAACAAGAACAGAATATATATTGCAATAGCCAAGTAACTTCTCTACATCGCAGCCGGTGTAAATTTTCGCCAGTGTCCTAATCGGGAACACGTTTTTTTTTGTTTTTTTTTTAACACCGGAGCTGTTAGCCTTTCGGTAGTCGGCGTTTTTCGTGTCTGTCCGTGAACAAAACTTATCGTCGTCAGCAATGGCTCATAAGCCCCTAAGCAAGCAAAAATTCAACGGCTCATCCCCTCCCCCCCCCCCCCCCCGAAATGTAGAGGCTGCAAGCACTTAGCAAAATGTAGCGAAGCGTGCGTACATTGTCTAATCATGCATACAAGTAAAGAACAGCGAGCGTTTCGCTGAACAACAAGCTCTAACAAGCACCTATCATCAGCAGCAATTGATCATACCCCACGTGAGTACGCCAAAAATGCAATGGCTCGCACCCCCGTAAGGCAGATGATACCAGCCCTCAGCAAAGCGAAGCGAACAGTGAGTGCACTCACTGATACCACCCATGCAACACAGAGAATAGCATACATTTCAACAAAGCACAAGCTCAAACAAAACAAGCATCCGAGCCATCAATAAAGCATTGCACCAGCCTCAGCTGTTGTAGAGGTGATTTTCAAAAGCTTCGCTGGACATTCACTCTCGGAGAGCCGGATTGGCGAGTCAATTTTTTTCAGTAACTCATCTGACGCGGACACGTGTCGAAGGGGTTGAGGTTAAATGAAGCGCCAGTAGATGTCGCTACCAGCGTTTTTGCTTCGGCGCACTTCTCCCGGTAACCCGATATAGCGCAAACATTAAGAAGTTTCCAAGGGAAGCTAAAGCTCTCTAATATTGCAAAGCTTTAGTGTGTCCGTAAACTTCTCTTCGCTTACGGATTACCGGGTTACCGCAGCCGTGGACGACAACGTCAATGCTGATTGCGACATCGCGTGACACTTTGCTCAACTACAATGCGAACTGTTCTTGTATCGCGTGAGTGTTCTCGGTGATAAAAAGTGATAAAGGGGGCGCTCGTGAAGGAGTTTTCCGCTACCAACGCTTTAAAACAGCAGTTATGTTGAGTACAGTAGGTCAGTGAAGTATTAGCTTTGTGCGCTATCTTGTTAAACTCTGCGTAACGCAGTACCGGCATTGATGCGACCGTACACCACCCTGGTAACCCGGTATACCGCAAGCGGTATCGACGTTTACGGGCAAGCTAAAATTCTCGTCGGAAACTGACTGCGGTGCAGTCAGAAACTGCGGCGGACGTGTACAGTCGTTCACCAAATGCCTGTATCTTTTCTACTACCCCACCACACTTAGAAATATTATTGCGGCTGTGTGTACATTGTAGACTGGCACACAGTTACTACTCCATAAAAATTTTAAGAGCTCAGGGTGGACTATTGTGCTTTTGTAACGCAAAAAATACGGTAATTTATATTTTTTTCATCAACGTCTAAACAGCACCCAAGCAGACGAAGCGTGCTGCTGTTGTAGTTGCCACTACGACGTAGATCCTAGCTAGCCGCCTCTGATATTTTCCCTGGAAACCGCGAGCCGCCGCGGCCGGCCCCGAATCTCGGAGGTCACGCTCATAAGAAGCGAGTTATAGGCTATCCGTCACTTATGGCAAGTGGTGAAGGATGACTTTTTTTTTCAGTTTCGGTATCAGAAGCGGCTATTTTTTTAGAGCTTTGCATGACGCTACTGTTCGTATTTCAAACGTAAAATTTGTACGGAGGTTCCTCGACATCGACACTATCTCATACTAGGCATACATACTATGCGTTCCAAAAATTTTGTCGCAGTCGGCTTTCAAGAGTACACGCTTTGCGGAGCGCACGGCGCACCTTGTCCTTTTTTTTTTGCAGTTCTTGAACGTCAGTGGCGGAACTGGCAGCGACGACCTTCGTAGTCGAGTGGCCTGGATGCTGTTCAACGTGCACCTGGAAGACACGGGAAAGAATTGCGGCGGTCTCAAGCCTTTCGAGCTCGAAGAGAGTTTCTGCAAAGTATTTCTTCCGTCAGGCCAGGGATGCTGAAACAACGCAGGCGATTTGAAAGGAGAGGGATAAAAATGTAAAAAAAAAATAAATTTCTGCGCTTCACTGTGGCGTGACTCATTGTCTTCTAACGCGACAGCGTTAAGGTCACCGTGTTCGAAATTTGGTACGAAAGCCGGTGCTGGTGGTCCCAAAATTCTTCAAAAGCTCTAACTCAATGTGATGGGAGTGACGTTTCCCTGGAGCTAGGGAGTGATACTCCTAATACCACCGTGCCCAGAACCGTTGAAGATGCGCGGCCAGCCGTTCTAACGTCAAGGATCCCAGAGGCAACACTTCGAGGACTGTGAACTTCGGCAGTCCTGCGAGCCGTGCTGTTTACGGCCACTTTCTGCTTGCACAAGCTGGATGCCACAGGTTCCGCGCCGTGCCTTCCCCGGCACCGTAACGCTTGAAGCTTGGAGCTCGTCATCCTTGGCCACCTGCCGGCACTTACTTGAAGGGCACTCTATAGCCTTCCCTAATCCCAAACTGAGGACGCCGAGCTTGGAGCCGAAGGCAACGTCAAATTCTAGTGTCTATGCGCGCCGCTAGGATGCCTCGATAGTACCGCTCCTCTCCGTTTGAACTGCGGCGCTGTTGTCAAGGCGTCCTGATTTGCAACGTCTGGCTAATATCTGTGGACAGGAAGGCAACAATTTAGGTTTTAAGTTTGGTGTAAGAAAATCAGGTGTTACGGTATTCAACGAAAACGGTGAACAGACAGCGGAGGTGCATGGCCAGGAAATACCTCGGGTAACAGAATATTAATACCTTGGTATATGGATAAACGAGGGCAATAGATAAATGGAAACACAGGAAAAAATAAGAGTGAAGGGGAAGAGAAATGCAGCCATAATGAAACAAAGAGCGCTATGGGGATACAATAGGTACGAAATCCTCCGAGGTATGTGGAAAGGTTCGTGTATTGGTTCCAGGACTTACTTTTGGAAATGCGGTTGTTTGCTTTAAATCAGAGGTACAACCAGGACTCGATGGGAAGCAAAGGTCGGTGGGTCGCCTCGCACTGGGCGCTCACGGGAAGACTACAAATGATGCTGCCCAGGGTGATATGGGCTGGACTAGTTTTGAAGTGAGGGAAGCTCGCACTAAAATTGATTATGAAGAACGCCTGAGGAATATGGAAGAAAGTAAATGGGCTGAGAGAGTGTTCAGGTACAGGAAAAACACCGATTCACAGTGGAGGGAAAGAACTAGGAAGCTTTCCAGCATGTATGTACCCTGTTGGGTGGGACACGCCAACAAAGACGGTCAAGCGGAAAGTCAGCGAGGCTGAAATAGTCACATGGGTGGCGGCAATGGAAAGGAAACCTGCCATGAGTAAATACTTCAGAGGAAAACACGAAATCAGGAAAGAAACAATTCATGATAGCTCAAAGGGAAGCTCATTACTTTCCGAAGCGAGATCGGGATGCCCTAGAACACGCACCTATAAATCTACATATAAGAAGGAACAAGAAGCATGTGCTTGCTGTGGTAAAGCTATGGAAACTATGGAGCATGTTTTATTAGAATGTGAAGACGTCTACCCAGCGGTCGA
The DNA here is from genome assembly GCF_038994185.2 of Dermacentor albipictus. NCBI lineage: Eukaryota > Metazoa > Arthropoda > Arachnida > Ixodida > Ixodidae > Dermacentor > Dermacentor albipictus. The sequence continues at coordinate 35,658,224 of NC_091827.1, read as the reverse complement.
TTTAGGCACCACAGGCCACCTTGAAGCCCTTGGGTTCAGCGGGAGCAGTGGTAAAGTAATGAGGTCCGCAATAGTCATTAGTAAGAGGCGATTGGAGGATCGGTGGACGAAAAGTAGGGAAACGACAAAAAACGAAGACGTACAAAAGCACAGTTAGCAATGGCGGATCAGAAAATTTGGATGGGAAAATTCGTAGTGTCTATCTTTTTATTTATTTTTATTGTTTAACTTAGGTAGGACGTTAAGCAGTATAATAGGAAGAGCTTGGTGGCGCAACCCACCGCCCCTTTCCAAAGGGGACGCTCATAACATCCATCCATCCATCCTGTCGACGCCGTTATAGTTACTATATATGCTACCGCAGGTAGCATATATGCTACCTGTGGTAGCATATACAGTAACTCTAGACGCCGCGGATCACTCTTGCCATCTGCCGGCTTTTCCTCAAAGAGCGCTCCGCTTAGCCATGGCTTCCGAGATTCGAAAATATGGCCTTGCCACATCCGCTTGTATTTTAGATGCCCGCGCAGTTGCTCCGAATTCTATAGACAAGAACGGCACCGAGAGCGGCGCTGCTGCGCCGGCTTTGAGAGCGCCGCATGCGGAGCAAAATTCTATTAGCGGTGGTACCCCTCTCCCATCTCTCGTTCGCGCCGCCTTGATTGCCTCCTGCACTGCGCGTGTTTGGGCACATTTCGCGCCGCGCGCGGTGTGTGCGCGTGGACATTTCTTTCGAAGGGCGGTGTACAGTCTCTCTCACATTTAGGGGAAAACTCGAAGCGCAGCAGCTCGCGCAGATTCTCGAGGGGCGGGATCTTGAACGGCGTCGTCTGCTACGGCGGCGCACGCTGGCCGCATTGTCGAGAAACGTTCTACTGTCAGGTGCAGGGCGCTGATCACATCGTTACTGCGTGAAAGGAGCCGGTATTCTTTGCTAAGGGCCGATTTACGCTCAAACCGCCCATGGCCGCACGCCGCTCCGCAAGCGAGCGGTTCGCCAGTAATGGCCGACGTGACGTCACGAGAGGCGGTCGTGAACTTTCGCCTCCGTGCGGCGACCGCATAAACATGGCGCTGGTTCGAAGCGAAGCGGAGCGCGAGGCCTAGATCGCTAGGCTGCCGCGGCAGTTTGTTTTTTGTGTGGGTTATTGTGATCACTGCAAGAGCTATTCAGCACCTGCAAAGCTATTTGTCTAACACAAAAAGCAGCTGTACTCTTCCTGACCTCTTCAGTCCGTGCGATCGCCAAAGGAAACAGACGGATGTGTGTTGTGTTTACGCGAGGATCGGAAGGAATGAAGCCGCCGATTTCGTGTGTTTTAGGCCGTTTTTTGCATGTGCATTACAAACGTGAAGGCCATCGCTCACACCTGCATTCTAAGCATGACACTAGTTCGGTACGCACCAAAATGAAAAGACTTGCGATCGCCCACCTCAGCATATACTGTTCGTAGGTGTTGTGTGTGCGCGCTTCATCGATACGAAGATTGCACGTTTGTGCAGTGCTGGTTTGTGTTTCAGAAGTGATGACGCGATGTGTAGCGATGAGCTTCATTGTCGTCTCATTGCAGGCGTTCGTAATGTGCTGTTTGTGTCTTGCTTCGTGTGAGCTGTTTTGCCGGCTGCGATGCGCATTGGTGACCGCGAACACGTACAGAATGTTCGAGCGCTAGGGTTCTTACTTTTACGAAGCGTAAGTGTACTGTGACATGTACGTGCAATGTACGTGCAAGGCGTATAAGTGTTCGTTTCATGCAATATGCATATGTTCTGAAGTGAACAGTGCATAAGCGTTGCGGGCGAGTTTTGGTTCCGGCCCTTTCTGCCCCGTTCACGTATCTTGTGTGTTTTTCGGAAGTTATTTCTGTGCTATGAAGGTGTTTATAATCGCTGAGGGCAATATAAGGAATAGCTTAAAAGTTACATGAGTACATGCGCGCTGTCGTGAAATGTGGACGCGCGTGTGCACTGTTCTGATGTACGCGAATTTCGGGCACTCTTCATTTTTGTCATGTGGACATTGGTGTAAACAGCAGAAATCCTGAGGCGTATTTCTAGATTAAGCAATGTATACATTCTTATACGGAGATATGTGAGCGCCTTGCATGTGCAAGAAATTCAGCTGCTTGTTTCTTGTTAGTGTCCGAGTACACACTGTTAGTGCCAACACCAGTGGCACAGCATGATAAGCATATAATGTGTGAAAACTAGATACTTCATTTTGATTCCTGACAATTTGAATTTTTTGATAAAAAGCCATATGCATGTTTTAACAAAGCATGAAGATGACAACACAACTGGTATGGTCAATATATGATTCGAGGATTGTAGCGGAAGAAAAAGAATGCGGGCACAGAAGGAACGACTATAGTTGGATACAACTTTAGAAAAAAGGGGAGGCCCCGCCCAGATGACCAAAGCGCGATGTCTGATTGCTTCCGTGACCAAAAAAATTCCACTAAAAAAATCGTGCTTCTGAAACGCGCAATTATAGGTATAAATAAAGACTTTTGTATTTTGATAACTGGTTTAGTAGAGCTCTCATGTGCTACAGCACATGCCGGATCGCTACTGAAAAATAACCCCTTGCCTTATACAACGCTGCCCGTCGTCTGCTCTTTAGCTTCATGCAAGTGACAAAAGTAGAAAGAGCAGCTCTGGCTTTTGCACTTGTTTTCATGTACACGACACATTTACTACTCCTGTTCTGAGCTTCAAATGAATCAGCTGCTATTGAACAAGTACTTATATAAAACAATGAATTTATCGCAACCATTACAAACTCAAGATGCTCGGTGTAAGCGAAAGCACAGTGTTGAAGGTGAGTAGGGAGGTCAAAGCTTCGCATATTTCGGGTGGCAAACTGTCGACGCCCTCGCGAAAGTGCCCATGAAATGCGGAGAAAAGAAGACGCAGCACGAAGTATGACACGTTGTGCGCACCGAGGTTGTGTGCATGATTTCTTTCGCCGCAACGAGATACCAACGGTTGAAAAGATCACTAACGAGTTCTCAAAGCGTATATGGTGTTATGTTTGTGCCCTGGGATTTGTCTGACGGAAGTCCAGTGCTATGGTGTGTCGACTGTGGAGGCAGCATTCAACTCCGCATGGTCCCTGCTTCGAGCACACGACTACGTGCACGGCTCGGGTTTCCCCGTGGCTCCATGGTGTCCACGACGGAAGCAGCCACCGTATCACGGACTGCTATTCGGCCCCTCCCTGTGACGGCAGCAATGCAACCCCCCCCTCCTTTGTCCAGCAGTGCCCGCACCACGAACGACTCCAACTGTGTTTGGGACGGTTTCCAAAGGAGGGCTGTGTTTCAACCCTGTGCCTTACAGTTGGTTCCCTTTGTCCTATGCGGGCCATAAAACTTCCCCGGCGCGCCATTCTGACCGACCACCAGATCGGCCCGACGCCGCAGCGCAGTTTGCGGAAGTGCTGGCCACCGAGAGCGGCGTTAGGACCACGGAGGCTGCCCAGAGACCCTCTCTCTCTCGACCTTGTTTTGTCCTTACGGACTGTCTGGCGAATCTGTGGACTCAGGGGTGTTATTTAAGCAGCTTGCAGCTGCTCTGTTGGTCTCTCTCCTGATAACGACGACAACATGTAAACATTATATAAAGAATTCTTCACCGAGAAAGCTCTCCTCGTCTCTGACTCTGCGTGAAGTGGGGTCCAGACCTCCTGCCAGCCACACATACCTCGACACACGCAACAATGGATCTCCCATCACTGAAGCGGTGTACTGTGCGTCACCTGCTTGTTGAGATCTGATTCAAGCACGAGAAGAGGAGCTGCAATTCGCTGCTGACCGACCGGGATGACATCGCTGAATGGCAGAATCGCTACCTTCATGACGTGGAGCACTACGGGCAGAAGGCCGAAAGATCTTTTTCCTGAACGAGACATGGGTGACGGCGGTACACACTGGGTCGATCGTGTAGACAGACATCGTGGTGAAGAAGCGCGGACACCTTTACGCTCGAGCAAATGGCCTGCCGATGGGTCTGAAACAACCTTCTGGAAAAGGCCAGTGCCTGATTTTGACGCACACTGGCAGCGAGGATAGTTTCGTCGACGGCTGCTTAGATATATTCTGAGGCCAAAAAACAAGCGACTACCACGAAGAAATGGACGGCAATCACTTCGAGGGATGGTTTAGTGATGTTCTGCAGAAGTTGCCTGTTGGTAGCGTCATTGTTTTGGGCAATGCACCTTACCATTCCCAGTGAGAAGAGAAATTGCCGTCAACAGCTTGGAAGAAGGAAAAAAATACAGGAGTGACTCAAAAGCAAAAACATCACCTACAGCGAAAGGGTGGTTAAAAAGCAGCTGCTTGAGTTGGTAGCATCTGTAAAGCCACGCTTTCTGAGCTACATCGTAGACAATGCAGCTGAAAGGGCCGGTTGCATCGTACTCGGGCTCCCACCGTACCACTGCGAATTTAATCCTATCGAGCTCGTGTGGGCAAAGGTAAAAAAATGGCATAGCTGAGGACAACAGAGGCGTCAAGCTGTCCACGGTCAAAGACGTCTCGAGGAAAAAACTCAAGCACGTAACGGCGGAAGACTGGAGGAAGAAACTTCACCATGTGATGGACCTGGAGGCAAAGTTCAGACTTGATACGTCTAGAAGTGACCGCATGCAACCCATCATCATCCAACTGGGTGAAGATGACAGTGAAGAAAGCGACTCCGACTGCGGGCTGCCCGGCATTGAGCCACTCGAAGCATAACGGCTTCTTTTTAATGAAAGAACAGCCCTTATTAGAGCTACCAAAATATTGCCGGTGGGTTTGCAGCAGCCAAGCATTCTGCCGTGACCTCTCAAATAAGCAGTTCATTTGGTGACATATTCCTTTTAATGGAAGCCCAATTCTGAAAAAGCAACGTCCTGCACAGATCGTGCTCAATATAAGTATTGGCATGGAAACGTGCTGAAATGCTGGAAAATCTGAATGCAAATACAGTTGTTAACCCTGAATAACTATGCGGGGCCCAAAATGCCATTCGGGCAGCCACTGTCCAGCTTCACACGAAAAAGCAGTAGTCAACGTGAAAGTGACAGCCACACCAATGTGCACGCCAAAGCACATTGTGCTTTGCGTGCAGTTGTGCTGCCCCTACTGTTATTTCCAGCCCATTGAGATGAATAATGCCGACGTCAGAAGGCCCAAAATACTCTATTGGGCAGCCTCCTACGAGCATGACGGGCCCTGTGATGAGATAACAGTCGTCAGGGCATGCTTGAAAGGCACCTTTAGCATCTGCACTTCAAAGCGCAGCCATGTCGTAGACATTGTAGGTGAAACAGCAGCAGTCAACGCGAAATTGACCACCACTTTAGCAGTTTGCATGCAAAAGCACATTCATGTGGTCGCATTCTTTATTTTGGTTATATGGCTCAGGCAAGTAATATAGACAAGAGAACAATTATCAAACATCATTAGCTTAGTGAGGACCAAAATACTCATTTGGGTAACTATTAATAGCAGTAGTCGAGGGCACGCTTGAAAGGCACCATTAGCAGTCTGCACGTCAAAGCACAGTCAAGCTGTCACCACTGTCGGTGAAACGGCAGCAATCAACGCGAAAAGGACAGCCACTGTTGGCAGCTTGCATGCAAGCACACATTAATGTGGTGGCATTGTTTATTTTGGCTACCTGGCCCAGGCAAGTAATGCAAATAAGAGAACAATTATCAAACATCAATAGCTTAGTTAGGCCCAAAATACTCAGTCGGGTAGCTATTAATAGCAGTAGTCGAGGGCACGCTTGAAAGGCACCATTTGCAATCTGCACATCAAATCACAGTCATGCCGCAGCCATTGCTGTATATGTTTATCTGACTGGGCAAGTAACACCAATGTAAGCACAATTATTCACCCTAAATAGCTCTGCTAACATTGTTTGTACTAAGATATGCTGAGGGAAGTTGAATGTGTTTTATTGAGGCAATTAGTTAATTCACAAGCCATTGGCATAGCGATCAACGGCCAGGTTCAGACAATGACATTTGTGAAGTAATAAATGGTGAAAGTTGCAAAAGCTCTCAGTGCACTGCTTTGCCGGGCTCCATTCACTGAAAAATGTCTTTGCAACGACGAAAGCATCAGACAGGATATAATACCCCACTGCACAGTGTTATTCATGTTGAATATTTTTACCATCATATGTGATGGGCAGCGAAACCGTCTGTTTACTAAGACTGAATGCATGAAGAATGCAACAGCATAGCAAGGTGTTGTTTTGCAATATGCAGCCTTTCATGTGCATTTTTGGCGAGCTGCCATATGCACTGATGTATAAGAATGAACAGAGGTAAGAGGCAAAGTTACTGTGCAACCCTAATGACGCTTTTAAGAAAATGTATCTCTAGACCTTTCTGTTTTCATAGGCGACCAAATTTTTTTTTGAGCAAGTTGGTTAATCATATTGAAGCAACAACACAAGAAGCAAGGGCAGAAAACACAGCGAGTAGGCAGATTGGAAAGACGAGGTAGACCAATGAGACAGGTTTTAATGAGATGGAAGAGGCCAGCCCTGCAGTGTACAGGAGTTAGTGCTTTGAATGAGATTGGTTAATGAAAATGTGTAAAGACTTTGCTAAAAAAACTAGCAAGAACAAATGCTAATATAAAATAAAAGTACAGAAATAAGAGTAAGCGCAAACATGCATGGTAGCAGGCACGTGTTCACACACAAATGCGAAAACAGAAAAACTCGAATAGAAAGAAATGTGGGAAATTAAAAAAATATTGACAAACGCAAGAAAACACACATTTACGAACAGATGCGGGTAGAGGTAATATAGGAGTGGGTTCACAAGCTGCTTTGCCTACCTTCTTGTATGTTTTTTTTTTAACCGCTCTCTTAACACTGTCTTGGGAATTTTTAATTGCAACATATCACGAGAATCGAAAAGCAGCATGAAGCTATGTTGTGGGAAACCATATCGAGCGCTGGCAACACAACTTATGCGTGACTGTGCCACAGCACGCATTCTACAGCTTGCGTGCGTGGTGAGCACTGGTGGAAAGCAATCAATCGACAGTGCTACACAATGCTCGAACACCACCGTTAGACACTCGACTATCTCACTGCTGACAATGATCGTTCATGCTAAGCTGAGGGCAAGAAATCTTTGCGTTGGAGGCTTCTTTTGCAAATATTTTCTGTTGAAATGCTCGTAAGTTCGTTTCATGTGCGCACGCTTATCTCATTTCTCCCGAGAATGATTTTGCTCCTTCGCTTCACCCCGTCCGACGAGAAACACAGAGACACTACACGAACACACGCCGCTGACAGTAGGCACCAGACTTTGGCAAACTTTTCTTGTCGTAACTCGTAATTTCATGAAGTACAAGTCCTGAAAAGGAATGACGATAGGCTAACTCGGGAGATCCTTGAGGCATTCGAGATAAGTAAAACAGGAGCGTAATGTGTAAGCACACCGTCAGTGGCCTTGACAAGAAAGCAAGTCACCTTTTTGAGAGAGCCTCAGATGTATAAGAGAAGAGATATGGCGATGAAATAAATAATAGTGGGGATTTCATTCAAGAGATCAGTTGACAGTGCAGCTGCGTACTCATCTAGTCGTTCCTTCTGTGTCCATGTTCCTTAATTTCTGCTGCTACAATCCTCGAAGAATAACCAAGTAGCCCAGTTAAACACCCTTTTGTCCATATATGATATTCTGTTGGCTGCTGGAGCATGTAGTATGTATGTAAGTGTCGAAACCATTATTTTAAGCTGTTGTAGTACATAAGGATGTGTGAATATTTGCAAGTTTGTAATTATGCATAGAATAGTGCCCTATTCAATTTGGTGGTCACCTTTTGTAAATGTGTTCTGTGAGCTGTACTCCATCTCAGTAGTTCCTTACTGCACTGGGGAAGCTGCAGGGCTCCTTAGTTAATAGGAAGGCTGAATGCCCCTCAAGGTGTCTTCATTGCACCGCACCGTCTGCTCGGTGTCTGCTTTCCATCCTGTCAGTACATGCTCCATTGTTGGAGGATTGATGAAAAAAATGTTTTGATGCCATAACAAGAAGCTTTGTTTACGTGCATGCGACAGCAAAGCTTCGCTTCACCTGTAGACTTTCCCTCCATTTACCTTGCAGCCACCTTAATAAACAGCAAGTATGAACGCCCTCATAAATGTTCACTTGTGGCGCAGCGTCTGCTCGGCGTCTACTTGCTGGAATGAAAGCAGTTTAGGAAATAATCTAAAGCTCTATTTTACTGACTGCAGCATTTATCATGGGTGCGAAGAGGGTGTTGCGACAGAAAGCCTGTGGTGCAAATTCAAGGAAATGTACTAGGATGCTGATCAAACATTTTATAGTTGTATAGTGCAAAACCACATTTACATACAGGAATGACATGACACTGGTTATAACTTAAAGCAATGGTTCATGGGGCCCACATATATGGGCACATAAACATGATTCTCAATGCAAGTTTGCCAGTTGCAAGTTTGACTTGAAATGTTGGTCACTTTTCAGATGGAAGTGACATGATGACATACTGGTGATCAATGCCTGTTATTTCTTTATTCCCACAACAATCAGTTGTATAATACTTGTGCTCAGATACAATAACGCTTCTCTGAATCACAGATATCACATCCCATCTGCCCTATGCAGCTTTGCCTCATGAAATGGGAAACTCGTTGATATAATCAGTTACGGATTATGCCAAAGTGTTATGCTGTTTCTTGCAGTTTTGTCTTTCATGAGTATTTGCGTAATGTGAAAAATAGTACCCTGATGTTCTAAATGTTATGTATACTATATGACAATGCTGTTCTTTTTCCGTGATCAGAGGAGGCTTTTGTGTCAATATGTAAATTGGAAGTTTTTTAACAACGAATATGTGACAAGTACTTGCATGTGAACAAGCGTATGCAGCCTTCCAAAGGCAAGCACCGTAACGAATGTATTTTTAGCCATATTGGCACAAAACTTTTTCATAGGCTTTTTTTTGCCTAAAGCCAACCACGCATCTCTTCATTTAGCAGATTTATCTTTTATGCGACAAGTGTGTGTTGTTTTCCTTGCAACAAGTCCTTTTACATGTGTCCGCAAAACATTGGCCCTTCATTATGTTTGTTTTTTCTACAACTTTCATGTTTTTTTTGAACAATTTATTTTGCATTTTTGGAAGCTCTTCATTCAGCAGCCATTATTTCTTGGAAAGCTTCTTTGCAATGAGGCTCTAATGTAGTTCATACATTATTCAAATATTTTTTTTTATATAACATTAGTAGCCTTGCATTTAAAACTTATCCTTTGTCCCCAATAGTTAGCTCTATTTCACACTGGTTGGTTAAGACGTAGTACCTAAATATACGGAAATAAATATTGCTACTACAAGTACTCACGTCGTCGTGTCCCTATTCAATATTTGACACTTACTATTTTTGTTCAATTTCTGTTTGAAAAAAATTAACATTCGCCCACCTCACAATGTATCAAGAGGTGCCCAAGCCAATATATTTGTGATGCAAAAAAGAGGTGAGGCATGCAGACAGGACACAAGAGTAAAGAAGTGGTCTACTCTACTCTTGTTTCCTGTCTGCACACCTCACCTCTTTTTTGCATAATGAATCCTTATCAACTAGCTCAGCTTTCTGTCGTTCTAAGCCATATTTGTGCTTTCTAAAGCCTTACTTTGCTGCATATAATAGTGGCAAAAAGCAGCTTTTCAGAGAGAACTTGATTTTGTTGTTCTGTGTATTCTGTTCTTCTGCCATAAGTATAGTGAATTAATAACTATGTTGCACACAAATACACAGCCTCTCAATGGAACAGACATTTATTTGATACACATGAATTCGCACCCTGTTCATCTGGATTTCAAAATTATGCTGATTGTGGCCAGCCTCTAGTATGTACAGAAGCATGTCTATGATGTAGTCTAAGGGTATATGTGCAGTGCTACTGGGAAGCTAGCTATAGTTCTCACAGCAATGCACCAAGCAAGGTTGTTGCTTAATTGTTATAAAGAAAGGCAGCATGAGCTAGGCTGTAAGGGCGACAAAAATTATTCGTGCAATTCACCAAACATACAAACAGAATATAATATGACTATAATACCTTGTGCTAGTTATATCATAAGAAGCCAACAAACACTGACACCAAGGACAACATAGGGGAAATTACTTGTGCTTAATAAATGAAATTAAGCACAAGTAATTTCCCCTATGTTGTCCTTGGTGTCAGTGTTTGTTGGCTTCTTATGATATGACTAATAAAAATCGGGCCCCTCGGTTAACCCCCTTTCTTCTACTTGTGCTAGTTAGTATTTCAAGTGATTAAGAGAATGATGCAAGGGCTGTTGGGTTAATCTGGTTTATTCATCATGTTAAAACACAGGCTGTGAAGTTAAATTCAGCATGTCTAGGTTGTTAACATGTCTAAGTAATTACGAAATTGGGGAGGTGGCAGTGAGACTCCCTGGGGAAGCAATACCTCAGTTGTACTGATGGTATGGCTTGATTATATAATTTCATCATTGTTTGTTTAGAAATATGACGGTGAGTTAGAACCTATGAAATGCCACAACAGCAAGGCTGAACATCCATCCTTACTTCTCAGAGGCTTAAAGAATGATAAACAGTTATGCTTCAGAGAATATTTTGGTATGAAATATATGCCATGTTCATTTCAGTGCAATGGAAAGAGGTGATTGAGCACAGCCATGCTATTGTAGCATGCGTGAAGGAATACAGGAGAGCCTGGGGGCTAATATATGTTAATAGAGTGAACAAGTAGCTGTGACTTGCGAGGTTATTTCACTCCACAGAGGATGCTGCAGTAAGGTTCGTGCAACTGTAAGCAATACGAGAATGAGTGAAAGATTGCTTGTAGTATATGGATTTGCATGACAGATGAGAATGTGCACCCAATTTGCCACTACGCATTTTTCTCTATTTTAAGTTAAGCACAGAGTGCGAGTCACTATGGCTTCTTAACTGGAAATTTCTGCGTTCCGTTTCACAGTGTTTATGGGGCTTTCTGCATTCATTTGACTACTTATGAAGTGATTGCATAATAGAACATTCCCACATTACAGATTTACACAGAACATAATATAAATTCATCATAAAGCTCCACCCAAGAAACTGTCTGTTGGTTATGAAAATAAAAAAATGGCAACAAACATTCCCTTCCTGTCTTGTGCTGCCCCGCACATGCTGCTAATTAACTAATGTCTACAATGCAGACATTCTGTTCTTTCATTAGGGGTAGGTGCAAGTTGCCCTGACACAATGAACATGCATTCATTGCCTACAAGCTACTGCATGTTGGAATCGGTGTTACAGCAGGCATGGCAAATGTTCTCCCCTACTTGTGTCTTGTGCACCATATGAGCCAGCATTTCATTTCATTGTCGTGTACCTGTTTAAGCTGATACTGATTCAGAAAGGCAAATATAAAACGACTTACTACATCAACCATTTTGCATGCAAGATCACTGCACTCATTGCAAAGCTTATTAGAGAGGTTTAGATCAGGGGGATGCAATTATCTTTGAGGCTCGAAGTACTAGGGGGCCTCAATGCTTGCGTCCCCTTAATCTAGATCTCTATAGTCGCTTGATAATCTTGCTCTGCTTTGAGATGAAGTACACGTACTGTGCACCTGTTTGTTAGCCTATGCATTTCTCTTTCTTTTTAATGCGGCTGTGCATTAGCTAGCTAGGTTGTCACTACATGAATGACATTTGGGCCAAGCCCTACGCAATCAAATAACATTACTTTGCTATAGCTCACTGACTGTGCAAGCTTCTTTTTATCTAGGGAAAAGAATAAATAGAGAATGCATGCATAAATGATGTTGACAGCAGCAAACGGTCTCAAGGCAATCACCCTTGATTGTCGCCATTGCTGAGAGAGCAAGCATGCCTGTATTCACTTTGACCACAGGCTGTACATTGTTTAAATGCTGATAGAAGTATGGATAAATAGTGAAGGGGCAGCAGATTGGCCACCCAGGCCTTTATGCATGGGCATTGCTGCCTTGTGTGCCCTGTAAAGCTCTGTCATCTCTTAAGCATGAATGACATAACACTACTTCTATTGGCAGGGACATTTTTAGCACCAACAAGAAATGTAAACATTAGGTGAATTCACGCCTATATGTGGTGTCTTTTCAGCAATATGAATTATTTGTTTTCATGCAAACATTCTTCTCTTGAAAACATATCTGACAAGCATCTCTGCCTGAAGAAGTAACTGTGATATGTACATATCACTTTTATGTATGTCATAATTGTAATCAATTGCTCAAGACATGCTGATGGCTAGTTGTTTAGTAATGACTTAACATGGCAGTGCACTTTGAAATAATGACGTAACATAGAATGAACAAATGCTAGCTCTGTGTGCTCCTGTACGTTTATTCGGTGTAACATCATTGTTCAGAAGTGCGATGCCATATTACATAATGTAAGCAATTGTAGGCTCACTATTAACTAGACAGCTACTAAAGAGACCTCAGCAGCAAAGTGCAACTAAATCAACAAGCCACTGTTGATGATTCACGTGCGTGCTCGGTGACGAAGTGACTTGTCAATCAATACAGCTGTATTCCGTGATAATAGAACCATCTGTATAGGAGTATGTTAATAGATAATGCTGCGGCGCTTCAGCATGCTACGCTGTTGCCGTGACAGATCCCTTGCTCATTGGCTTAGATACACCTGTGTGTTCGTGTATGCGCGTTCTTCCAAGCTGTTACATACAGGGTCTGGCCCCATCCGTGAAAGGAATGCGCATTGGTTGGTGGCAGAAAACAGACCGAGTTTATTTTCTACAACGGATGCAGATGAGAGCCACATGTGTTCGAGGAGGCAAACTCTCGGTCCCTGTCTAGTGGCCAGACGTTGGGGGTGATGGAGCATTCTTGGAACTCGACTCGGAGCGGGGTCGCTTCCTGTTTCGTCTGCACTGGTGCCTTATCCAGCCGAGCAGTGGTGGTGCTTCGCTTGTACCCAACACTTGCCTCCCTTCTCAAATGGAGTTGCCGTAGTGATCCGGAGGGTGTCGTTCCCGCTGCGGGCATGACTCTGCAGTTGTGTTTGGCACAGTCTCAGGGGCAGTGCCAATCTCTGGTTTGGTCACCGATGATTGCGAAGGCTCCAGCATTCCTGAGAGAGTGGCCTCTGATGACGTGGAGTTATCTGCTTTTATCCCAAGCATAAATGGGAGCGGGACACTGCTCGCGGTTAGCGTACAGCCCTTATCCTGTGTATACCAGGCTTGATACCAGGCTTGATGTGGTCACATTGTCATCGCACTAACCTGTTGGGGCCTTTAATGAGCCATGATCTGTGGCCTAGCTCTTCCAGAACCGTTCCCTCTGTCCAGATCGGATTCCCTCCGAAGTTTCAAAAGAAAACTGCTTGTCCAACAGCGAGTACTCTCGACTTTGTGTCCCTGTTGCAGTTGGTATGGATTTTGTTCGCTTTTGCTTGGGGCTGAATGCACGTGAGAGCTGTATCCAGCTCACGCCCGAACACAAGTGCAGCTGGCATTTCACCCGTTGATGTGCAGATGGTGGTGTGTTGCTTTAGAAAAAGTGGGCCAGCCTACACGCGGATGTTTTGTCCTTGTTTTTGGCTAATGCTCGTTTTGTTTCAAAAGCCATCTTTTCTGCTTTGCCATTTGTTGTAGGATGGTACGGTGTGCTTGTTACATGGATCACCCCATTCTTCTTTAGGAAGCTCTCAACTTCTACTGAAACGAAGGATGGCCCGTTATGCATGCCTGCCCAACAAAAGTACCTTCGTGCACATGCCTTCATGACCACAATTATATGGTGGTTTGCAGGTGCGAGTTTAAGAAGGTAGTTTCTCGCCTTTGTTGGAGTTTCCATCCGGAAGCCTCTAACAAGGCACCCTCCCTGCGCTGAAAGCTCAGTCTCCAGTTTCCGGCACGATGAAAACTGTTATTTCAGCAGTTTATGAACTTAACCATTTGAAACAGCCTCCAGCACTTGGGACAGAACTGAGTCCTCTCGAGTCATTCGTGCTAGTTGACGCGGTGAAAGCCCGAAGCTGGGCATGGTAGCCAACATGAGCACGTCTCTTGGGGGATAAGGTTCATCTTGTGCCGGCAGTGGAAGTCAGCTTAGAGTGCCCACATTTTGGTGCAGTAGGCCAGGCCTGTACAGCAACTTGTAATCATACGTTGCTAGTTTAAGGCACCATCGCGTAATCCTTGATGAAAAGACCTGGGGTACTTGCTTTGTTTCACTCACGAATCTAGTCAATGTCTGGCGATCTGTTATGGTCACATGCCGGTCAGCTATGTACTTATGAAAATGACTGATGCTGTAGATTACTGCTGCACTTTCTTTGTTGAGCTGGAAGTAGCTCGATCTTTTCGGCACTTCCCAGTGTTCATGAACTGAATGCAATGGGCGCCTCTCGGCAAATAGCATCTTCCCGAGCGAGGATGGCATCAATGCCGTACGGCGATGCGTCCACAGACAAAAGAAGGGGCTTCGTCCCATCGTAGAGAGCGAGCACTGTAGATGCACGAATCATCTCCTTAAGTGCCTCAAAATTGGCTTGATGCTTGCTCTTTCACTTCCAGGGCGTGTTTTTCTCTAGGAGCCTATACAATTCCACCACGACCATTGTTCTGTTCTCCAAAATGCAGTCGTCAAATGAAATAAGGCCCAGAAAAGCCCTTAGGGATGTCTTGTCAGATGGTTTGGGTGCATGAAGTATAGCCTCAACCTTTTTCTCGGTGTTGCAAACACCATTGCCATCAATTTGATGTCTCAGAAACTAAACTGACGCAATTCCGAACCTGCACTTTTCTTTCTTGAGGTGTAAGCCTTTCTCAGGCTCGACAGTTAGGCTCGACAGAACCTGATTTAGACGCTGTGCGTGCTCATTTGCAGTATTCCCGTTGACAATGATGTCGTCAAGGTGAACACTCACCCCTGGAATTCCAGGTATCTTTGTCTCCCTCAGGCACTGGAAGATAGCTGGTGCAGCAGAAATTCAGAACGGGAGGCATTCCACCCTGAATAGTCGTTTTGTGGTGTTCACTATGAGCAGTGCTGCTGTTTTTTCATCAACTTTCAGTTGTTGATATGCTTGATAAAGATCCAACATTGAGAAGAGGGTTCCACCATGTAGGTTTGCAAACACTTCATCTGTAGTTGGTAGCGGGTAAGAGCCTTCTTCGCTGCTGCATTAACAGTAACAGTTTCAACAGTACTCCCGTAGTCACCACACACATTGAGTGTACCGTCGGTCTTCTGAAGACGTACCAATGGGGTTGCCCATTTGGTATACTGCGTTGGTTTTAGGATGCCTCGGTGCTGTAGATGGTCAAGCTTATGTTCCATAAGCGCCTGCAGCGCCACTGAAATCGGACGAGCCTTGCAAAACATTGCTGTCACACCGTCTTCGAGTTCCACGTGAACTAAAGGACCTGTATAGCTTCCAATGTCTTCCTTGAAGACATCTGGGTGTCATCCCACGACCTCTGTAATTTCTAGTGCTGGCTCTTCAACGTGGTTGATCCCCTTCACCTGAATTTGAAGTGCCAAAAACCAATCTCTTCCTAGGAGGTTGCACCCGGTGCCCATCATAACCAACAACGGCAGCAGATAGTCCTTTGATCTCAACATCACATGAACTTGTGCGGAGCCCAGGACGTGTAATTGTTTACCTGACCATGTGCACAAATCGAGCGGCTCGCATGAAAGCCACGGAGTGTTTTTCTTCCACCTTCTGTAATCCGTGTCCTCGCTTATCAGGGAGCATGCTGTACCTGTGTCCACCTCAAACTGGACTGGCTTTCCCTCCACTATCAAGTCCACGAGCAACTTGGGGCAGTGTGTACATACACTATCTGTGTGCAGCTTGTAGCAGGAAGTGCTGACAGGTGGTGGTTTAACAGTGTGTGCCCGTAGCCGCTAGTTGTCGGAGCGTGGTTCCGAATTTTTCTTTTTCTTTGAGATGCAGGCATGCTCGACGTGACCTTCCTTGGAGCAGAAACGGCACTCGGCTGTCTTGAATTTGCATGTTTCACGGTCGTGCAAGCCGTCGCATCAATAGCAATGTCACGCTGACGTATGCTTGCCTCCTGGCTTGATTTGCGACGTCCTGTTAATTTCCTCCGAGTTTGCCACTCCCTTGATATCTCGCTGATGCCTTGACGCACTTTCCGCTGACAAGGCTAAGTCCACAGCGCATTGAAATGTCAGGCTTTTTCTGCGAACAGTATCTGCGAAAGATGTTCGTCCCACATGCCGCGGACGAACCTGTCCCGCAGCATCACATCTTGGGGCGGCATAGTTGGGTTCGCCGCTGAAGCGGTCGTTTGGGTGTCAGGTGACGTCGCCGATATTGTAGCCGAAGGCAGCGCTCCGAAGTTGCAGTCGGCTGTCAAGGTTCCGAGGGCCGCAGCGTAGCTGCTGATCGACTCGTCTGGCCGTTGGTCGAGTCTTTGAAACACGTACCGGCTCTAAAGCTCGGATGTCCTGGTGTCGAAGTGCCGCCTAAGAAGTGTCACTAAATCATTTAAGTTGACATCGGCGCTATCAGCGCGCACACGGTGTTCGAAAGTGTCGGCTCCACAAAGCATGAGGAGAAGTGCCCGCTTCCTCGCTGACGTCGCTCGCCACGAAGTAAAAGTCGAGGCGCTGGATCCACGATTCCCATGATTTGGCCGAGAAAGGCTCGACAGCGCCGTGCATTCGTCCTGCAGCCATGGACTTCGAAAACTTATAGATCCGCTTCGCAACTCCTGCCTCATCGCCAGTGTTACGTACGGGGTCTGGCCCCGTCCGTGAAAGGAGTGCGCATCGGTTGGTGGCAGAAAACAGACTGCGCTTATTTTCTACAAAAGACGCAGGCGAGAGCTGCAGGTGTTCGAGGGGGCAAACTCTCGGTCCCTGTTCGGTAGCCGAGACGCTGAGGGCTACGAAGGATTCTCATAATCCTCCTTTGGAACACTGCACAGTGTTCCAAAGGTGGCTCACCACGTCAATGCCACACATGCAGCACAGAATATGACAGTGCAAGAGTTGCGTTTTCACCATGACGCGGAAGCTTCAACCTACATCGACAAAAATATGACAGTGTCGTCTGCTGCTGGCGATAGTTGCCGACTTCGAACAGTGTTGCTCTGCGCACTGCCGAATGTTTGCGAGCTTTCAACAGAGTCGCGTCCCCAAACCGAAGTGCGGATGCAGGCGCATTCGAACCGCTCGAGCTAACTAATAAAAAAATAACTAATAACACAGCAAACGTAATAACAATATCCTGGCACGATGCGAAATATTGCTGGTCGCCAGCACACGAGGCTGCCAACTCACTGATGCATGTTGCCAGTTGCAGGTTACCTATTTGGTCAACCAGAGGGCGCATGTGAACCGCACCGCACACATGCGGTTTCAGCGTAAATGCAATTTTGTGACCGATCGCGACGACCGCCCGTTTTTCACGATCCGCATGCATGCGGTGCGGCGTGCGGCGATGGGCGGTTTGAGCGTAAATCGGCCCTAAGCGTTGCGCGACGCCCACTGATACGCCTCGAATGTAAGTTCATCGCTGCATGGCAGTCATAGACGACGTACTGATTCCATACATTCTTGACTGCCCGTTTCTGGAAGGCGACTATATATTCTAACGCGATAGGACGCCGATCCACACTGCTCGTGCTGTGCAAGAACTGCTAGAAGAGCGCGCAGTCACTCTCTTGGAGCGCCCGCCTCAATCCCCGGGCGCCAACATCATTTAAAATGTCTGGGGCTCGTTGAAAGTATCGCTGGCGCAACATCCCCTCTATCAGTCGCCCGAGGATAGGCTTCGATCCACCATCGTCAGTGACTGAGACGTGCAGCGAATGAACACATCCCTGATCAAGTCATTCTACACTTCACTGCCTTCCAGGATGAGCGCTGTCATCGCTGCCGCTGGGGACATGACGAGATACTAACTGGAGTTCCGAGCGTGACGTGTCCAATTCCCCACCGACGGGCAGGGTCTGTCTGGTGTAGCGAATGATTATCGAGAAAAATCACTTCCAGCTCATTGTCTGAACCTAAAACGTTCATTTAATCGTGTCCGTTTGTTTCACCGTGTTCGACTCCCATTGTTGAGTGCTTTGTTTTCCTTTCGAGTCAAACAAAGACTGAGCACGTTGCGCGCACATCTTGGTGCGTTTTGTCGCTGCTCATTACGGTAGCACACACAGTGAAGAAATATACGTGCACACGCTCAGTACTCCGGCCCTTCGAAAGAACAAATGAACCATGTTGTCAAAAGAAGTTATTCGGCAACAGCACGTGCGTGGGGAGTGATGTATGCCATGAATCGGCTCTTTCGAGCGAACTCATTGAATCCGGTTGAGACGATATTTTCATGGGCTATAGGCTTGGGGTTTTTTTTCAATTTTTCGAGAAAATATTCTGTGTCTATTCGTTTATTTATCGCGTTATTCGGCATCAGCACGTTCGTGGGGAGTGATGTACGCCATGAGCCGGCGCTTTCGAGCGAACTTTTTGACTCGGGCCAAAACGATATTTTCATGGGCTATAGGCTTAGCGTTTTTTCAATTTTTTCGAGAAAATTATTCTGTGCCTATTCGTTTATTTATCCCGTAATTCGGCATCAGCACGTCCGTGTGGAGTGACGTGTGCCTTGAACCGGCGCTTTCGAGCGAATTTATTGAATCCAGTTGAGACGATAATTTCATGGGCTATTAGCGTTTTTTCAATTTTTCGAGAAAATTATTCTGCGCCTATTCGTTTATTTATCCCGTAATTCGGCATCAGCACGTCCGTGTGGAGGGACGTATGCCATGAACCGGCGCTTTCGAGCGAATTTATTGAATCCGGTTGAGACGATAATTTCATGGGCTATAGGCTTAGCGTTTTTTCAATTTTTTCGAGAAAATTATTCTGTGTCTATTCGTTTATTTATCGCGTTATTCGGCATCAGCACGTGCCTGGGGAGTGATGTACCCCATGAGCCGGCGCTTTCGAGCGAACTTCCTGACTCGGGCCAAAACGATATTTTCATGGGCTATAGGCTTAGCGTTTTTTCAATTTTCCGAGGAAACTATTCTGTGTCTATTCGTTTATTTATCGCGTTGTTCGGCATCAGCACGTGCGTGGGGAGTGATGTACGCCTTGAGCCGGCGCTTTCGAGCGAACTTCTTGAATCGGGCCAAAACGATATTTTCATGGGCTATAGGCTTAGCGTTTTTTCAATTTTCCGAGAAAATTATTCTGTTGCTATTCGCTTACTTATCACGCAATTCGGCATCAGCACATGCGTGGGGAGTGATGAATGCCATGAACCGGCGCTTTCGAGCGAATTTATTGAATCCGGCCGAGACGATATTTTCATGGGCTATATGCTCAGCATTTTTGCAATTTTTCGAGAAAATTATTCTGTGCCTATTCGTTTATTTATCCCGTAATTCGGCATCAGCACGTCCGTGTGGAGTGACGTGTGCCTTGAACCGGCGCTTTCGAGCGAATTTATTGAATCCGGTTGAGACGATAATTTCATGGGCTATAGGCTTAGCGTTTTTTCAATTTTTCGAGAAAATTATTCTGTTGCTATTCGCTTACTTATCACGTAATTCGGCATCAGCACATGCGTGGGGAGTGATGAATGCCATGAACCGGCGTTTTCGAGGGAATTTACTGAATCTGGCCGACACGAAATTTTCATGGGCTATAGGCTTAGCGTTTTTTCAATTTTTCGAGAAAATTATTCTGTTGCTATTCGCTTACTTATCACGTAATTCGGCATCAGCACATGCGTGGGGAGTGATGAATGCCATGAACCGGCGTTTTCGAGGGAATTTATTGAATCTGGCCGACACGAAATTTTCATGGGCTATAGGCTTAGAGTTTTTTCAATTTTTCGAGAAAATTATTCTGCGCCTATTCGTTTATTTATAACGTAATTCGGCATCAGCACGTCCGTGTGGAGGGACGTATGCCATGAATCGGCTCTTTCGAGCGAACTCATTGAATCCGGTTGAGACGATATTTTCATGGGCTATAGGCTCAGCGTTTTTTCAATTTTTCGAGAAAATTATTCTGTGTCTGTTCGTTTATTTATCGCGTTATTCGGCATCAGCACGTGCGTGGGGAGTGATGTAAGCCATGAGCCGGCGCTTTCGAGCGAACTTCTTGACTCGGGCCAAAACGATATTTTCATGGGCTATAGGATTACCGTTTTTTCAATTTTTTCGAGAAAATTATTTTATGCCATTCGCTTACTTATCAGGGAATTCGGCATCAGCACATGCGTGGGGAGTGATGAATGCCATGAACCGGCGCTTTCGAGGGAATTTATTGAATCCGGCCGAGACGATATTTTAGGCTTAGCATTTTTGTAATTTTTCGAGAAAATTATTCTGTGCCTATTCGTTTATTTATCCCGTAATTCGGCATCAGCACGTCCGTGTTGAGTGACGCATGCCGTGAACCGGCGCTTTCGAGCGAATTTATTGAATTCGGTTGAGACGATAATTTCATGGGCTTACCGTTTTTTACATTTTTCGAGAAAATTATTCTTTTGCTATTCGCTTACTTATCACTTAACTCGGCATCAGCACATGCGTGGGGAGTGATGAATGCCATGAACCAGCGCTTTCGAGCGAACTTAAGGAATCTGGCCAACACGAAATTTTCATGGGCTATAGGCTTAGCATTTTTTCAATTTTCCGAGAAAATTATTCTGTGTCTATTCGTTTATTTATCGCGTTATTCGGCATCAGCACGTGCGTGGGCAGTGATGTACGCCATGAGCCGGCGCTTTGGAGCGAACTTCTTGACTCGGGCCAAAACGATATTTTCATGGGCTTAGCGTTTTTTCAATTTTTTCGAGAAAATTATTTTATGCCTATTCGTTTATTTATCGCGTTATTCGGCATCAGCACGTGCGTGGGGAGTGATGTATGCCGTGAACCGGCTCTTTCGAGCGAACTCATTGAATCCGGTTGAGACGATATTTTCATGGGCTATAGGCTTGGGGTTTTTTTTCAATTTTTCGAGAAAATATTCTGTGTCTATTCGTTTATTTATCGCGTTATTCGGCATCAGCACGTTCGTGGGGAGTGATGTACGCCATGAGCCGGCGCTTTCGAGCGAACTTTTTGACTCGGGCCAAAACGATATTTTCATGGGCTATAGGCTTAGCGTTTTTTCAATTTTTTCGAGAAAATTATTCTGTGCCTATTCGTTTATTTATCCCGTAATTCGGCATCAGCACGTCCGTGTGGAGTGACGTGTGCCTTGAACCGGCGCTTTCGAGCGAATTTATTGAATCCAGTTGAGACGATAATTTCATGGGCTATTAGCGTTTTTTCAATTTTTCGAGAAAATTATTCTGCGCCTATTCGTTTATTTATCCCGTAATTCGGCATCAGCACGTCCGTGTGGAGGGACGTATGCCATGAACCGGCGCTTTCGAGCGAATTTATTGAATCCGGTTGAGACGATAATTTCATGGGCTATAGGCTTAGCGTTTTTTCAATTTTTTCGAGAAAATTATTCTGTGTCTATTCGTTTATTTATCGCGTTATTCGGCATCAGCACGTGCCTGGGGAGTGATGTACCCCATGAGCCGGCGCTTTCGAGCGAACTTCCTGACTCGGGCCAAAACGATATTTTCATGGGCTATAGGCTTAGCGTTTTTTCAATTTTCCGAGGAAACTATTCTGTGTCTATTCGTTTATTTATCGCGTTGTTCGGCATCAGCACGTGCGTGGGGAGTGATGTACGCCTTGAGCCGGCGCTTTCGAGCGAACTTCTTGAATCGGGCCAAAACGATATTTTCATGGGCTATAGGCTTAGCGTTTTTTCAATTTTCCGAGAAAATTATTCTGTTGCTATTCGCTTACTTATCACGCAATTCGGCATCAGCACATGCGTGGGGAGTGATGAATGCCATGAACCGGCGCTTTCGAGCGAATTTATTGAATCCGGCCGAGACGATATTTTCATGGGCTATATGCTCAGCATTTTTGCAATTTTTCGAGAAAATTATTCTGTGCCTATTCGTTTATTTATCCCGTAATTCGGCATCAGCACGTCCGTGTGGAGTGACGTGTGCCTTGAACCGGCGCTTTCGAGCGAATTTATTGAATCCGGTTGAGACGATAATTTCATGGGCTATAGGCTTAGCGTTTTTTCAATTTTTCGAGAAAATTATTCTGTTGCTATTCGCTTACTTATCACGTAATTCGGCATCAGCACATGCGTGGGGAGTGATGAATGCCATGAACCGGCGTTTTCGAGGGAATTTACTGAATCTGGCCGACACGAAATTTTCATGGGCTATAGGCTTAGCGTTTTTTCAATTTTTCGAGAAAATTATTCTGTTGCTATTCGCTTACTTATCACGTAATTCGGCATCAGCACATGCGTGGGGAGTGATGAATGCCATGAACCGGCGTTTTCGAGGGAATTTATTGAATCTGGCCGACACGAAATTTTCATGGGCTATAGGCTTAGAGTTTTTTCAATTTTTCGAGAAAATTATTCTGCGCCTATTCGTTTATTTATAACGTAATTCGGCATCAGCACGTCCGTGTGGAGGGACGTATGCCATGAATCGGCTCTTTCGAGCGAACTCATTGAATCCGGTTGAGACGATATTTTCATGGGCTATAGGCTCAGCGTTTTTTCAATTTTTCGAGAAAATTATTCTGTGTCTGTTCGTTTATTTATCGCGTTATTCGGCATCAGCACGTGCGTGGGGAGTGATGTAAGCCATGAGCCGGCGCTTTCGAGCGAACTTCTTGACTCGGGCCAAAACGATATTTTCATGGGCTATAGGATTACCGTTTTTTCAATTTTTTCGAGAAAATTATTTTATGCCATTCGCTTACTTATCAGGGAATTCGGCATCAGCACATGCGTGGGGAGTGATGAATGCCATGAACCGGCGCTTTCGAGGGAATTTATTGAATCCGGCCGAGACGATATTTTAGGCTTAGCATTTTTGTAATTTTTCGAGAAAATTATTCTGTGCCTATTCGTTTATTTATCCCGTAATTCGGCATCAGCACGTCCGTGTTGAGTGACGCATGCCGTGAACCGGCGCTTTCGAGCGAATTTATTGAATTCGGTTGAGACGATAATTTCATGGGCTTACCGTTTTTTACATTTTTCGAGAAAATTATTCTTTTGCTATTCGCTTACTTATCACTTAACTCGGCATCAGCACATGCGTGGGGAGTGATGAATGCCATGAACCAGCGCTTTCGAGCGAACTTAAGGAATCTGGCCAACACGAAATTTTCATGGGCTATAGGCTTAGCATTTTTTCAATTTTCCGAGAAAATTATTCTGTGTCTATTCGTTTATTTATCGCGTTATTCGGCATCAGCACGTGCGTGGGCAGTGATGTACGCCATGAGCCGGCGCTTTGGAGCGAACTTCTTGACTCGGGCCAAAACGATATTTTCATGGGCTTAGCGTTTTTTCAATTTTTTCGAGAAAATTATTTTATGCCTATTCGTTTATTTATCGCGTTATTCGGCATCAGCACGTGCGTGGGGAGTGATGTATGCCGTGAACCGGCTCTTTCGAGCGAACTCATTGAATCCGGTTGAGACGATATTTTCATGGGCTATAGGCTTAGCGTTTTTTCAATTTTTCGAGAAAATTATTCTGTGTCTATTCGTTTATTTATCGCGTTATTCGGCATCAGCACGTGCGTGGGGAGTGATGTACGCCATGAGCCGGCGCTTTGGAGCGAACTTCTTGACTCAGGCGAAAACGATATTTTCATGGGCTATAGGCTTAGCGTTTTTTCAATTTTTCGAGAAAATTATTCTGTGTCTGTTCGTTTATTTATCGCGTTATTCGGCATCAGCACGTGCGTGGGGAGTGATGTACGCCATGAGCCGGCGCTTTCGAGCGCACTTCTTGACTCGGGCCAAAACGATATTTTCATGGGCTATAGGTTTAGCGTTTTTTCAATTTTTCGAGAAAATTATTCTGTTGCTATTCGCTTACTTATCACGCAATTCGGCATCAGCACATGCGTGGGGAGTGATGAATGCCATGAACCGGCGCTTTCGAGCGAACTTAAGGAATCTGGCCGACACGAAATTTTCATGGGCTATAGGCTTAGCATTTTTGCAATTTTTCGAGAAAATTATTCTGTGCCTATTCGTTTATTTATCCCGTAATTCGGCATCAGCACGTCCGTGTGGAGTGACGTGTGCCGTGAACCGGCACTTTCGAGCGATTTTGTTGAATCCGGTTGAGACGATAATTTCATGGGCTATAGGCTTAGCGTTTTTTCAATTTTTCGAGAAAATTATTCTGCGCCTATTCGTTTATTTATCACGTAATTCGGCATCAGCACGTCCGTGTGGAGGGACGTATGCCATGAACCGGCGCTTTTGAGCGAATTTATTGAATCTGGCCGAGACGATATTTTGATGGGCTATAGGCTTAGCATTTTTCAATTTTCCGAGAAAATTATTGTGTGTCTATTCGTTTATTGATTGCGTTATTCGGCATCAGCACGTGCGTGGGGAGTGATGTACGCCATGAGCCGGCTCTTTCCAGCGAACTCATTGAATCCGGCCGAGACGACATTTTCATGGGCTATAGGCTTAGTGTTTTTTAAATTTTTCGAGAAAATTATTCTGTGTCTATTCGTTTATTTATCGCGTTTTTCGGCATCAGCACGTGCGTGGGGAGTGATGAATGCCATGAACCGGCTCTTTCGAGCGAACTTCTTGACTCAGGCCAAAACGATATTTTCATGGGCTATAGGCTTAACGTTTTTTCAATTTTTCGAGAAAATTATTCTGTGTCTGTTCGTTTATTTATCGCGTTATTCGGCATCAGCACGTGCGTGGGGAGTGATGTACGCCATGAGCCGGTGCTTTGGAGCGAACTTCTTGACTCGGGCCAAAACGATATTTTCATGGGCTATAGGCTTAGTGTTTTTTCAATTTTTCGAGAAAATTATTCTTTTGCCATTCGCTTACTTATCAGGGAATTCGGCATCAGCACATGCGTGGGGAGTGATGAAGGCCATGAACCGGCGCTTTCGAGGGAATTTATGGAATCCGGCCGAGACGATATTTTAGGCTTAGCATTTTTGTAATTTTTCGAGAAAATTATTCTGTGCCTATTCGTTTATTTATCCCGTAATTCGGCATCAGCACGTCCGTGTTGAGTGACGCATGCCGTGAACCGGCGCTTTCGAGCGAATTTATTGAATTCGGTTGAGACGATAATTTCATGGGCTTACCGTTTTTTCAATTTTTCGAGAAAATTATTCTTTTGCTATTCGCTTACTTATCACTTAACTCGGCATCAGCACATGCGTGGGGAGTGATGAATGCCATGAACCGGCGCTTTCGAGCGAACTTAAGGAATCTGGCCAACAGGAAATTTTCATGGGCTATAGGCTTAGCATTTTTTCAATTTTCCGAGAAAATTATTCTGTGTCGATTCGTTTATTTATCGCGTTATTCGGCATCAGCACGTGCGTTGGCAGTGATGTACGCCATGAGCCGGCGCTTTGGAGCGAACTTCTTGACTCGGGCCAAAACGATATTTTCATGGGCTATAGGCTTAGCATTTTTTCAATTTTTTCGAGAAAATTATTTTATGCCTATTCGTTTATTTATCGCGTTATTCAGGATCAGCACGTGCGTGGGGAGTGATGTATGCCATGAACCGGCTCTTTCGAGCGAACTCATTGAATGCGGTTGAGACGATATTTTCATGGGCTATAGGCTTAGCGTTTTTTCAATTTTTCGAGAAAATTATTCTGTGTCTATTCGTTTATTTATCGCGTTATTCGGCATCAGCACGTGCATGGGGAGTGATGTACGCTATGAGCCGGCGCTTTGGAGCGAACTTCTTGACTCAGGCCAAAACGATATTTTCATGGGCTATAGGCTTAGCGTTTTTTCAATTTTTCGAGAAAATTATTCTGTGTCTGTTCGTTTATTTATTGCGTTATTCGGCATCAGCACGTGCGTGGGGAGTGATGTACGCCATGAGCCGGCGCTTTCGAGCGAACTTCTTGACTCGGGCCAAAACGATATTTTCATGGGCTATAGGCTTAGCGTTTTTTCAATTTTTTCGAGAAAATGACTTTATGCCTATTCGTTTATTTATCGCGTTATTCGGCATCAGCACGTGCGTGGGGAGTGATGTATGCCATGAACCGGCTCTTTCGAGCGAACTCATTGAATCCGGTTGAGACGATATTTTCATGGGCTATAGGCTTAGCGTTTTTTCAATTTTTCGAGAAAATTATTCTGTGTCTATTCGTTTATTTATCGCGTTATTCGGCATCAGCACGTGCGTGGGGAGTGATATACGCCATGAGCCGGCGCTTTGGAGCGAACTTCTTGACTCAGGCGAAAACGATATTTTCATGGGCGATAGGCTTAGCGTTTTTTCAATTTTTCGAGAAAATTATTCTGTGTCTGTTCGTTTATTTATCGCGTTATTCGGCATCAGCACGTGCGTGGGGAGTGATGTACGCCATGAGCCGGCGCTTTCGAGCGCACTTCTTGACTCGGGCCAAAACGATATTTTCATGGGCTATAGGTTTAGCGTTTTTTCAATTTTTCGAGAAAATTATTCTGTTGCTATTCGCTTACTTATCACGCAATTCGGCATCAGCACATGCGTGGGGAGTGATGAATGCCATGAACCGGCGCTTTCGAGCGAACTTAAGGAATCTGGCCGACACGAAATTTTCATGGGCTATAGGCTTAGCATTTTTGCAATTTTTCGAGAAAATTATTCTGTGCCTATTCGTTTATTTATCCCGTAATTCGGCATCAGCACGTCCGTGTGGAGTGACGTGTGCCGTGAACCGGCACTTTCGAGCGATTTTGTTGAATCCGGTTGAGACGATAATTTCATGGGCTATAGGCTTAGCGTTTTTTCAATTTTTCGAGAAAATTATTCTGCGCCTATTCGTTTATTTATCACGTAATTCGGCATCAGCACGTCCGTGTGGAGGGACGTATGCCACGAACCGGCGCTTTTGAGCGAATTTATTGAATCTGGCCGAGACGATATTTTCATGGGCTATAGGCTTAGCATTTTTCAATTTTCCGAGAAAATTATTGTGTGTCTATTCGTTTATTGATTGCGTTATTCGGCATCAGCACGTGCGTGGGGAGTGATGTACGCCATGAGCCGGCTCTTTCCAGCGAACTCATTGAATCCGGCCGAGACGACATTTTCATGGGCTATAGGCTTAGTGTTTTTTAAATTTTTCGAGAAAATTATTCTGTGTCTATTCGTTTATTTATCGCGTTTTTCGGCATCAGCACGTGCGTGGGGAGTGATGAATGCCATGAACCGGCTCTTTCGAGCGAAATTCTTGACTCAGGCCAAAACGATATTTTCATGGGCTATAGGCTTGGCGTTTTTTCAATTTTTCGAGAAAATTATTCTGTGTCTGTTCGTTTATTTTTCGCGTTATTCGGCATCAGCACGTGCGTGGGGAGTGATGTACGCCATGAGCCGGCGCTTTGGAGTGAACTTCTTGACTCGGGCCAAAACGATATTTTCATGGGCTATAGGCTTAGTGTTTTTTCAATTTTTTGAGAAAATTATTCTTTTGCCATTCGCTTACTTATCAGGGAATTCGGCATCAGCACATGCGTGGGGAGTGATGAATGCCATGAACCGGCGCTTTCGAGGGAATTTATTGAATCCGGCCGAGACGATATTTTAGGCTTAGCATTTTTGTAATTTTTCGAGAAAATTATTCTGTGCCTATTCGTTTATTTATCCCGTAATTCGGCATCAGCACGTCCGTGTGGAGTGACGCATGCCGTGAACCGGCGCTTTCGAGCGAATTTATTGAATTCGGTTGAGACGATAATTTCATGGGCTTACCGTTTTTTCAATTTTTCGAGAAAATTATTCTTTTGCTATTCGCTTACTTATCACTTAACTCGGCATCAGCACATGCGTGGGGAGTGATGAATGCCATGAACCAGCGCTTTCGAGCGAACTTAAGGAATCTGGCCAACACGAAATTTTCGTGGGCTATAGGCTTAGCATTTTTTCAATTTTCCGAGAAAATTATTCTTTGTCTATTCGTTTATTTATCGCGTTATTCGGCATCAGCACGTGCGTGGGCAGTGATGTACGCCATGAGCCGGCGCTTTGGAGCGAACTTCTTGACTCGGGCCAAAACGATATTTTCATGGGCTATAGGCTTAGCATTTTTTCAATTTTTTCGAGAAAATTATTTTATGCCTATTCGTTTATTTATCGCGTTATTCAGCATCAGCACGTGCGTGGGGAGTGATGTATGCCATGAACCGGCTCTTTCGAGCGAACTCATTGAATGCGGTTGAGACG
This sequence comes from Dermacentor albipictus, assembly GCF_038994185.2. Classification (NCBI taxonomy): domain Eukaryota; kingdom Metazoa; phylum Arthropoda; class Arachnida; order Ixodida; family Ixodidae; genus Dermacentor; species Dermacentor albipictus. Next base: position 35,629,852 of record NC_091827.1, on the reverse strand, counting down.
ATATTTTCATGGGCTATAGGCTTAGCGTTTTTTCAATTTTTCGAGAAAATTATTCTGTGTCTATTCGTTTATTTATCGCGTTATTCGGCATCAGCACGTGCATGGGGAGTGATGTACGCCATGAGCCGGCGCTTTGTAGCGAACTTCTTGACTCAGGCCAAAACGATATTTTCATGGGCTATAGGCTTAGCGTTTTTTCAATTTTTCGAGAAAATTATTCTGTGTCTGTTCGTTTATTTATTGCGTTATTCGGCATCAGCACGTGCGTGGGGAGTGATGTACGCCATGAGCCGGCGCTTTCGAGCGAACTTCTTGACTCGGGCCAAAACGATATTTTCATGGGCTTAGCGTTTTTTCAATTTTTTCGAGAAAATTATTTTATGCCTATTCGTTTATTTATCGCGTTATTCGGCATCAGCACGTGCGTGGGGAGTGATGTATGCCATGAACCGGCTCTTTCGAGCGAACTCATTGAATCCGGTTGAGACGATATTTTCATGGGCTATAGGCTTAGCGTTTTTTCAATTTTTCGAGAAAATTATTCTGTGTCTATTCGTTTATTTATCGCGTTATTCGGCATGAGCACGTGCGTGGGGAGTGATGTACGCCATGAGCCGGCGCTTTGGAGCGAACTTCTTGACTCAGGCGAAAACGATATTTTCATGGGCGATAGGCTTAGCGTTTTTTCAATTTTTCGAGAAAATTATTCTGTGTCTGTTGGTTTATTTATCGCGTTATTCGGTATCAGCACGTGCGTGGGGAGTGATGTACGCCATGAGCCGGCGCTTTCGAGCGCACTTCTTGACTCGGGCCAAAACGATATTTTCATGGGCTATAGGTTTAGCGTTTTTTCAATTTTTCGAGAAAATTATTCTGTTGCTATTCGCTTACTTATCACGCAATTCGGCATCAGCACATGCGTGGGGAGTGATGAATGCCATGAACCGGCGCTTTCGAGCGAACTTAAGGAATCTGGCCGACACGAAATTTTCATGGGCTATAGGCTTAGCATTTTTGCAATTTTTCGAGAAAATTATTCTGTGCCTATTTGTTTATTTATCCCGTAATTCGGCATCAGCACGTCCGTGTGGAGTGACGTGTGCCGTGAACCGGCACTTTCGAGCGATTTTGTTGAATCCGGTTGAGACGATAATTTCATGGGCTATAGGCTTAGCGTTTTTTCAATTTTTCGAGAAAATTATTCTGCGCCTATTCGTTTATTTATCACGTAATTCGGCATCAGCACGTCCGTGTGGAGGGACGTATGCCATGAACCGGCGCTTTTGAGCGAATTTATTGAATCTGGCCGAGACGATATTTTCATGGGCTATAGGCTTAGCATTTTTCAATTTTCCGAGAAAATTATTGTGTGTCTATTCGTTTATTGATTGCGTTATTCGGCATCAGCACGTGCGTGGGGAGTGATGTACGCCATGAGCCGGCTCTTTCCAGCGAACTCATTGAATCCGGCCGAGACGACATTTTCATGGGCTATAGGCTTAGTGTTTTTTAAATTTTTCGAGAAAATTATTCTGTGTCTATTCGTTTATTTATCGCGTTTTTCGGCATCAGCACGTGCGTGGGGAGTGATGAATGCCATGAACCGGCTCTTTCGAGCGAACTTCTTGACTCACTCCAAAACGATATTTTCATGGGCTATAGGCTTAACGTTTTTTCAATTTTTCGAGAAAATTATTCTGTGTCTGTTCGTTTATTTATTGCGTTATTCGGCATCAGCACGTGCGTGGGGAGTGATGTACGCCATGAGCCGGCGCTTTCGAGCGAACTTCTTGACTCGGGCCAAAACGATATTTTCATGGGCTATAGGCTTAGCGTTTTTTCAATTTTTTCGAGAAAATTATTTTATGCCTATTCGTTTATTTATCGCGTTATTCGGCATCAGCACGTGCGTGGGGAGTGATGTATGCCATGAACCGGCTCTTTCGAGCGAACTCATTGAATCCGGTTGAGACGATATTTTCATGGGCTATAGGCTTAGCGTTTTTTCAATTTTTCGAGAAAATTATTCTGTGCCTATTCGTTTATTTATCCCGTAATTCGGCATCAGCACGACCGTGTTGAGTGACGCATGCCGTGAACCGGTGCTTTCGAGCGAATTTATTGAATTCGGTTGAGACGATAATTTCATGGGCTTACCGTTTTTTCAATTTTTCGAGAAAATTATTCTTTTGCTATTCGCTTACTTATCACTTAACTCGGCATCAGCACATGCGTGGGGAGTTATGAATGCCATGAACCGGCGCTTTCGAGCGAACTTAAGGAATCTGGCCAACACGAAATTTTCATGGGCTATAGGCTTAGCATTTTTTCAATTTTCCGAGAAAATTATTCTGTGTCTATTCGTTTATTTATCGCGTTATTCGGCATCAGCACGTGCGTGGGCAGTGATGTACGCCATGAGCCGGCGCTTTGGAGCGAACTTCTTGACTCGGGCCAAAACGATATTTTCATGGGCTATAGGCTTAGCATTTTTTCAATTTTTTCGAGAAAATTATTTTATGCCTATTCGTTTATTTATCGCGTTATTCAGCATCAGCACGTGCGTGGGGAGTGATGTATGCCATGAACCGGCTCTTTCGAGCGAACTCATTGAATGCGGTTGAGACGATATTTTCATGGGCTATAGGCTTAGCGTTTTTTCAATATTTCGAGAAAATTATTCTGTGTCTATTCGTTTATTTATCGCGTTATTCGGCATCAGCACGTGCATGGGGAGTGATGTACGCCATGAGCCGGCGCTTTGGAGCGAACTTCTTGACTCAGGCCAAAACGATATTTTCATGGGCTATAGGCTTAGCGTTTTTTCAATTTTTCGAGAAAATTATTCTGTGTCTGTTCGTTTATTTATTGCGTTATTCGGCATCAGCACGTGCGTGGGGAGTGATGTACGCCATGAGCCGGCGCTTTCGAGCGAACTTCTTGACTCGGGCCAAAACGATATTTTCATGGGCTATAGGCTTAGCGTTTTTTCAATTTTTTCGAGCAAATTATTTTATGCCTATTCGTTTATTTATCGCGTTATTCGGCATCAGCACGTGCGTGGGGAGTGATGTATGCTATGAACCGGCTCTTTCGAGCGAACTCATTGAATCCGGTTGAGACGATATTTTCATGGGCTATAGGCTTAGCGTTTTTTCAATTTTTCGAGAAAATTATTCTGTGTCTATTCGTTTATTTATCGCGTTATTCGGCATCAGCACGTGCGTGGGGAGTGATGTACGCCATGAGCCGGCGCTTTGGAGCGAACTTCTTGACTCAGGCGAAAACGATATTTTCATGGGCTATAGGCTTAGCGTTTTTTCAATTTTTCGAGAAAATTATTCTGTGTCTGTTCGTTTATTTATCGCGTTATTCGGCATCAGCACGTGCGTGGGGAGTGATGTACGCCATGAGCCGGCGCTTTCGAGCGAACTTCTTGACTCGGGCCAAAACGATATTTTCATGGGCTATAGGTTTAGCGTTTTTTCAATTTTTCGAGAAAATTATTCTGTTGCTATTCGCTTACTTATCACGCAATTCGGCATCAGCACATGCGTGGGGAGTGACGAATGCCATGAACCGGCGCTTTCGAGCGAACTTAAGGAATCTGGCCGACACGAAATTTTCATGGGCTATAGGCTTAGCATTTTTGCAATTTTTCGAGAAAATTATTCTGTGCCTATTCGTTTATTTATCCCGTAATTCGGCATCAGCACGTCCGTGTGGAGTGACGTGTGCCGTGAACCGGCACTTTCGAGCGATTTTGTTGAATCCGGTTGAGACGATAATTTCATGGGCTATAGGCTTAGCGTTTTTTCAATTTTTCGAGAAAATTATTCTGCGCCTATTCGTTTATTTATCACGTAATTCGGCATCAGCACGTCCGTGTGGAGGGACGTATGCCATGAACCGGCGCTTTTGAGCGAATTTATTGAATCTGGCCGAGACGATATTTTCATGGGCTATAGGCTTAGCATTTTTCAATTTTCCGAGAAAATTATTGTGTGTCTATTCGTTTATTGATTGCGTTATTCGGCATCAGCACGTGCGTGGGGAGTGATGTACGCCATGAGCCGGCTCTTTCCAGCGAACTCATTGAATCCGGCCGAGACGACATTTTCATGGGCTATAGGCTTAGTGTTTTTTAAATTTTTCGAGAAAATTATTCTGTGTCTATTCGTTTATTTATCGCGTTTTTCGGCATCAGCACGTGCGTGGGGAGTGATGAATGCCATGAACCGGCTCTTTCGAGCGAACTTCTTGACTCAGGCCAAAACGATATTTTCATGGCCTATAGGCTTAGCGTTTTTTCAAATTTCGAGAAAATTATTCTGTGTCTGTTCGTTTATTTATCGCGTTATTCGGCATCAGCACGTGCGTGGGGAGTGATGTACGCCATGAGCCGGCGCTTTGGAGCGAACTTCTTGACTCGGGCCAAAACGATATTTTCATGGTCTATAGGTTTAGCGTTTTTTCAATTTTTCGAGAAAATTATTCTTTTGCCATTCGCTTACTTATCAGGGAATTCGGCATCAGCACATGCGTGGGGAGTGATGAATGCCATGAACCGGCGCTTTCGAGGGAATTTATTGAATCCGGCCGAGACGATATTTTAGGCTTAGCATTTTTGTAATTTTTCGAGAAAATTATTCTGTGCCTATTCGTTTATTTATCCCGTAATTCGGCATCAGCACGTCCGTGTTGAGTGACGCATGCCGTGAACCGGCGCTTTCGAGCGAATTTATTGAATTCGGTTGAGACGATAATTTCATGGGCTTACCGTTTTTTCAATTTTTCGAGAAAATTATTCTTTTGCTATTCGCTTACTTATCACTTAACTCGGCATCAGCACATGCGTGGGGAGTGATGAATGCCATGAACCGGCGCTTTCGAGCGAACTTAAGGAATCTGGCCAACACGAAATTTTCATGGGCTATAGGCTTAGCATTTTTTCAATTTTCCGAGAAAATTATTCTGTGTCTATTCGTTTATTTATCGCGTTATTCGGCATCAGCACGTGCGTGGGCAGTGATGTACGCCATGAGCCGGCGCTTTGGAGCGAACTTCTTGACTCGGGCCAAAACGATATTTTCATGGGCTATAGGCTTAGCGTTTTTTCAAATTTCGAGAAAATTATTCTGTGTCTGTTCGTTTATTTATCGCGTTATTCGGCATCAGCACGTGCGTGGGGAGTGATGTACGCCATGAGCCGGCGCTTTGGAGCGAACTTCTTGACTCGGGCCAAAACGATATTTTCATGGGCTATAGGTTTAGCGTTTTTTCAATTTTTCGAGAAAATTATTCTTTTGCCATTCGCTTACTTATCAGGGAATTCGGCATCAGCACATGCGTGGGGAGTGATGAATGCCATGAACCGGCGCTTTCGAGGGAATTTATTGAATCCGGCCGAGACGATATTTTAGGCTTAGCATTTTTGTAATTTTTCGAGAAAATTATTCTGTGCCTATTCGTTTATTTATCCCGTAATTCGGCATCAGCACGTCCGTGTTGAGTGACGCATGCCGTGAACCGGCGCTTTCGAGCGAATTTATTGAATTCGGTTGAGACGATAATTTCATGGGCTTACCGTTTTTTCAATTTTTCGAGAAAATTATTCTTTTGCTATTCGCTTACTTATCACTTAACTCGGCATCAGCACATGCGTGGGGAGTGATGAATGCCATGAACCGGCGCTTTCGAGCGAACTTAAGGAATCTGGCCAACATGAAATTTTCGTGGGCTATAGGCTTAGCATTTTTTCAATTTTCCGAGAAAATTATTCTGTGTCTATTCGTTTATTTATCGCGTTATTCGGCATCAGCACGTGCGTGGGCAGTGATGTACGCCATGAGCCGGCGCTTTGGAGCGAACTTCTTGACTCGGGCCAAAACGATATTTTCATGGGCTATAGGCTTAGCATTTTTTCAATTTTTTCGAGAAAATTATTTTATGCCTATTCGTTTATTTATCGCGTTATTCAGCATCAGCACGTGCGTGGGGAGTGATGTATGCCATGAACCGGCTCTTTCGAGCGAACTCATTGAATGCGGTTGAGACGATATTTTCATGGGCTATAGGCTTAGCGTTTTTTCAATTTTTCGAGAAAATTATTCTGTGTCTATTCGTTTATTTATCGCGTTATTCGGCATCAGCACGTGCATGGGGAGTGATGTACGCCATGAGCCGGCGCTTTGGAGCGAACTTCTTGACTCAGGCCAAAACGATATTTTCATGGGCTATAGGCTTAGCGTTTTTTCAATTTTTCGAGAAAATTATTCTGTGTCTGTTCGTTTATTTATTGCGTTATTCGGCATCAGCTCGTGCGTGGGGAGTGATGTACGCCATGAGCCGGCGCTTTCGAGCGAACTTCTTGACTCGGGCCAAAACGATATTTTCATGGGCTATAGGTTTAGCGTTTTTTCAATTTTTTCGAGAAAATTATTTTATGCCTATTCGTTTATTTATCGCGTTATTCGGCATCAGCACGTGCGTGGGGAGTGATGTATGCCATGAACCGGCTCTTTCGAGCGAACTCATTGAATCCGGTTGAGACGATATTTTCATGGGCTATAGGCTTAGCGTTGTTTCAATTTTTCGAGAAAATTATTCTGTGTCTATTCGTTTATTTATCGCGTTATTCGGCATCAGCACGTGCGTGGGGAGTGATGTACGCCATGAGCCGGCGCTTTGGAGCGAACTCATTGAATCCGGCCGAGACGATATCTTCATGGGCTATAGGCTTAGCATTTTTTGAATTTTCCGAGAAAATTATTCTGTGTCTATTTGTTTATTTATCGCGTTATTCGGCATCAGCACGTGCGTGGGGAGTGATGTACGCCATGAGCCGGCGCTTTGGAGCGAACTTCTTGACTCGGGCCAAAACGATATTTTCATGGGCTATAGGCTTAGTGTTTTTTCAATTTTTCGAGAAAATTATTCTGTTGCTATTCGCTTACTTATCAGGGAATTCGGCATCAGCACATGCGTGGGGAGTGATGTACGCCATGAGCCGGCGCTTTGGAGCGAACTTCTTGACTCAGGCCAAAACGATATTTTCATGGGCTATAGGCTTAGCGTTTTTTCAATTTTTCGAGAAAATTATTCTGTGTCTGTTCGTTTATTTATCGCGTTATTCGGCATCAGTACGTGCGTGGGGAGTGATGTACGCCAATAGCCGGCGCTTTGGAGCGAACTTCTTGACTCGGGCCAAAACGATATTTTCATGGGCTATAGGCTTAGCATTTTTTCAATTTTTTCGAGAAAATTATTTTATGCCTATTCGTTTATTTATCGCGTTATTCAGCATCAGCACGTGCGTGGGGAGTGATGTATGCCATGAACCGGCTCTTTCGAGCGAACTCATTGAATCCGGTTGAGACGATATTTTCATGGGCTATAGGCTTAGCGTTTTTTCAATTTTTCGAGAAAATTATTCTGTGTCTATTCGTTTATTTATCGCGTTATTCGGAATCAGCACGTGCGTGGGGAGTGATGTACGCCATGAGCCGGCGCTTTGGAGCGAACTTCTTGACTCAGGCGAAAACGATATTTTCATGGGCTATAGGCTTAGCGTTTTTTCAATTTTTCGAGAAAATTATTCTGTGTCTGTTCGTTTATTTATCGCGTTATTCGGCATCAGCACGTGCGTGGGGAGTGATGTACGCCATGAGCCGGCGCTTTCGAGCGAACTTCTTGACTCGGGCCAAAACGATATTTTCATGGGCTATAGGTTTAGCGTTTTTTCAATTTTTCGAGAAAATTTTTCTGTTGCTATTCGCTTACTTATCACGCAATTCGGCATCAGCACATGCGTGGGGAGTGACGAATGCCATGAACCGGCGCTTTCGAGCGAACTTAAGGAATCTGGCCGACACGAAATTTTCATGGGCTATAGGCTTAGCATTTTTGCAATTTTTCGAGAAAATTATTCTGTGCCTATTCGTTTATTTATCCCGTAATTCGGCATCAGCACGTCCGTGTGGAGTGACGTGTGCCGTGAACCGGCACTTTCGAGCGATTTTGTTGAATCCGGTTGAGACGATAATTTCATGGGCTATAGGCTTAGCGTTTTTTCAATTTTTCGAGAAAATTATTCTGCGCCTATTCGTTTATTTATCACGTAATTCGGCATCAGCACGTCCGTGTGGAGGGACGTATGCCATGAACCGGCGCTTTTGAGCGAATTTATTGAATCTGGCCGAGACGATATTTTCATGGGCTATAGGCTTAGCATTTTTCAATTTTCCGAGAAAATTATTGTGTGTCTATTCGTTTATTGATTGCGTTATTCGGCATCAGCACGTGCGTGGGGAGTGATGTACGCCATGAGCCGGCTCTTTCCAGCGAACTCATTGAATCCGGCCGAGACGACATTTTCATGGGCTATAGGCTTAGTGTTTTTTAAATTTTTCGAGAAAATTATTCTGTGTCTATTCGTTTATTTATCGCGTTTTTCGGCATCAGCACGTGCGTGGGGAGTGATGAATGCCATGAACCGGCTCTTTCGAGCGAACTTCTTGACTCAGGCCAAAACGATATTTTCATGGGCTATAGGCTTAGCGTTTTTTCAAATTTCGAGAAAATTATTCTGTGTCTGTTCGTTTATTTATCGCGTTATTCGGCATCAGCACGTGCGTGGGGAGTGATGTACGCCATGAGCCGGCGCTTTGGAGCGAACTTCTTGACTCGGGCCAAAACGATATTTTCATGGTCTATAGGTTTAGCGTTTTTTCAATTTTTCGAGAAAATTATTCTTTTGCCATTCGCTTACTTATCAGGGAATTCGGCATCAGCACATGCGTGGGGAGTGATGAATGCCATGAACCGGCGCTTTCGAGGGAATTTATTGAATCCGGCCGAGACGATATTTTAGGCTTAGCATTTTTGTAATTTTTCGAGAAAATTATTCTGTGCCTATTCGTTTATTTATCCCGTAATTCGGCATCAGCACGTCCGTGTTGAGTGACGCATGCCGTGAACCGGCGCTTTCGAGCGAATTTATTGAATTCGGTTGAGACGATAATTTCATGGGCTTACCGTTTTTTCAATTTTTCGAGAAAATTATTCTTTTGCTATTCGCTTACTTATCACTTAACTCGGCATCAGCACATGCGTGGGGAGTGATGAATGCCATGAACCGGCGCTTTCGAGCGAACTTAAGGAATCTGGCCAACACGAAATTTTCGTGGGCTATAGGCTTAGCATTTTTTCAATTTTCCGAGAAAATTATTCTGTGTCTATTCGTTTATTTATCGCGTTATTCGGCATCAGCACGTGCGTGGGCAGTGATGTACGCCATGAGCCGGCGCTTTGGAGCGAACTTCTTGACTCGGGCCAAAACGATATTTTCATGGGCTATAGGCTTAGCATTTTTTCAATTTTTTCGAGAAAATTATTTTATGCCTATTCGTTTATTTATCGCGTTATTCAGCATCAGCACGTGCGTGGGGAGTGATGTATGCCATGAACCGGCTCTTTCGAGCGAACTCATTGAATGCGGTTGAGACGATATTTTCATGGGCTATAGGCTTAGCGTTTTTTCAATTTTTCGAGAAAATTATTCTGTGTCTATTCGTTTATTTATCGCGTTATTCGGCATCAGCACGTGCATGGGGAGTGATGTACGCCATGAGCCGGCGCTTTGGAGCGAACTTCTTGACTCAGGCCAAAACGATATTTTCATGGGCTATAGGCTTAGCGTTTTTTCAATTTTTCGAGAAAATTATTCTGTGTCTGTTCGTTTATTTATTGCGTTATTCGGCATCAGCTCGTGCGTGGGGAGTGATGTACGCCATGAGCCGGCGCTTTCGAGCGAACTTCTTGACTCGGGCCAAAACGATATTTTCATGGGCTATAGGTTTAGCGTTTTTTCAATTTTTTCGAGAAAATTATTTTATGCCTATTCGTTTATTTATCGCGTTATTCGGCATCAGCACGTGCGTGGGGAGTGATGTATGCCATGAACCGGCTCTTTCGAGCGAACTCATTGAATCCGGTTGAGACGATATTTTCATGGGCTATAGGCTTAGCGTTGTTTCAATTTTTCGAGAAAATTATTCTGTGTCTATTCGTTTATTTATCGCGTTATTCGGCATCAGCACGTGCGTGGGGAGTGATGTACGCCATGAGCCGGCGCTTTGGAGCGAACTCATTGAATCCGGCCGAGACGATATCTTCATGGGCTATAGGCTTAGCATTTTTTGAATTTTCCGAGAAAATTATTCTGTGTCTATTTGTTTATTTATCGCGTTATTCGGCATCAGCACGTGCGTGGGGAGTGATGTACGCCATGAGCCGGCGCTTTGGAGCGAACTTCTTGACTCGGGCCAAAACGATATTTTCATGGGCTATAGGCTTAGTGTTTTTTCAATTTTTCGAGAAAATTATTCTGTTGCTATTCGCTTACTTATCAGGGAATTCGGCATCAGCACATGCGTGGGGAGTGATGTACGCCATGAGCCGGCGCTTTGGAGCGAACTTCTTGACTCAGGCCAAAACGATATTTTCATGGGCTATAGGCTTAGCGTTTTTTCAATTTTTCGAGAAAATTATTCTGTGTCTGTTCGTTTATTTATCGCGTTATTCGGCATCAGTACGTGCGTGGGGAGTGATGTACGCCATTAGCCGGCGCTTTGGAGCGAACTTCTTGACTCGGGCCAAAACGATATTTTCATGGGCTATAGGCTTAGCATTTTTTCAATTTTTTCGAGAAAATTATTTTATGCCTATTCGTTTATTTATCGCGTTATTCAGCATCAGCACGTGCGTGGGGAGTGATGTATGCCATGAACCGGCTCTTTCGAGCGAACTCATTGAATCCGGTTGAGACGATATTTTCATGGGCTATAGGCTTAGCGTTTTTTCAATTTTTCGAGAAAATTATTCTGTGTCTATTCGTTTATTTATCGCGTTATTCGGAATCAGCACGTGCGTGGGGAGTGATGTACGCCATGAGCCGGCGCTTTGGAGCGAACTTCTTGACTCAGGCCAAAACGATATTGTCATGGGCTATAGGCTTAGCGTTTTTTCAATTTTTCGAGAAAATTATTCTGTGTCTGTTCGTTTATTTATCGCGTTATTCGGCATCAGCACGTGCGTGGGGAGTGATGTACGCCATGAGCCGGCGCTTTCGAGCGAACTTCTTGACTCGGGCCAAAACGATATTTTCATGGGCTATAGGTTTAGCGTTTTTTCAATTTTTCGAGAAAATTATTCTGTTGCTATTCGCTTACTTATCACGCAATTCGGCATCAGCACATGCGTGGGGAGTGATGAATGCCATGAACCGGCGCTTTCGAGCGAACTTAAGGAATCTGGCCGACACGAAATTTTCATGGGCTATAGGCTTAGCATTTTTGCAATTTTTCGAGAAAATTATTCTGTGCCTATTCGTTTATTTATCCCGTAATTCGGCATCAGCACGTCCGTGTGGAGTGACGTGTGCCGTGAACCGGCACTTTCGAGCGATTTTGTTGAATCCGGTTGAGACGATAAGTTCATGGGCTATAGGCTTAGCATTTTTTCAATTTTTCGAGAAAATTATTCTGTGTCTATTCGTTTATTTATCGCGTTATTCGGCATCAGCACGTGCATGGGGAGTGATGTACGCCATGAGCCGGCGCTTTGGAGCGAACTTCTTGACTCAGGCCAAAACGATATTTTCATGGGCTATAGGCTTAGCGTTTTTTCAATTTTTCGAGAAAATTATTCTGTGTCTATTCGTTTATTGATTGCATTATTCGGCATCAACACGTGCGTGGGGAGTGATGTACGCCATGAGCCGGCTCTTTCCAGCGAACTCATTGAATCCGGCCGAGACGACATTTTCATGGGCTATAGGCTTAGTGTTTTTTAAATTTTTCGAGAAAATTATTCTGTGTCTATTCGTTTATTTATCGCGTTTTTCGGCATCAGCACGTGCGTGGGGAGTGATGAATGCCATGAACCGGCTCTTTCGAGCGAACTTATTGAATCCGGCCGAGACGATATTTTCATGGGCTATAGGCTCAGCAATTTTGCAATTTTTAGAGAAAATTATTTTGTGTCTATTCGTTTATTTATCGCGTTTTTCGGCATCAGCACGTGCGTGGGGAGTGATGAATGCCATGAACCGGCTCTTTCGAGCGAACTTATTGAATCCGGCCGAGACGATATTTTCATGGGCTATAGGCTCAGCAATTTTGCAATTTTTAGAGAAAATTATTTTGTGTCTATTCGTTTATTTATCGCGTTATTCGGCATCAGCACGTGCGTGGGGAGTGATGTACGCCATGAGCCGGTGCCTTCGAGCGAACTTCTTGACTCGGGCCAAAACGATATTTTCATGGGCTATAGGCTTAGCGTTTTTTTCAATTTTTCGAGAAAATTATTATGTTGCTATTCGCTTACTTATCACGTAATTCGGCATCAGCACATGCGTGGGGAGTGATGAATGCCATGATCCGGCGCTTTCGAGCGAACTTATTGAATCCGGCCGAGACGATATTTTCATGGGCTAGAGGCTTACCGTTTTTGCCCTTTCTTACGCCGATTTGCACTATGAATAAATCGATTTGCGCAGATTTAGTTTCTTGAAAAAAAAAAAACACGTATACCTTATAGCTCATTGAAATGTCTGCGCAGCAGATCAACTCACTTCTCTGGAAAGTGTTCGGTTCGGTGCACATACATGGCTCTTCATGCTAATGCACGTGGTGACTCTGATTCAGGCGATGAATTAACTGATATCTGCAGGTTGTCTGACAGCAGATGAGAATGAAAACGCGCTGTTTGCTTGCAATCCTTACGTCCGATGTGGACCCTGTTGCTGCCCCAATTTGAACACCGTCATCGCATCCATGACCTCCCTCGCCACTAGAGGAAAAACAGTGCTAGAAATGGACATGAAAAACGTGACAAAAAAAATGGAGCCGTACGCCAGCCGAAGCTGATGTCAATTCAGTCATTTATTAGACGCTTGAGAATGAGTTGAGTTCATCGCAGCCTTACAACAACTGTACATCATAATTAGAAATGAGGAAGGCCGTGCCACCGAATGACATATATATAACTGATTTTAAGGCAATCTAGGATCCTAGGATTTCAGCTGTTGTTTTGAGTTCAGCTAGGTTCATCAACACATGTGGAATGCGAATGCGACTTTACAGGGGAACATGTACGTTGGCCGTTTACAATTTCGTCGTGGTTACCCATCTGAGCAATTCTTACTGCTTTCTCGCCTTAGTGTAGTAGAAATTCGGTGTACACACTCTAAAAATGTTTACACCCTTCAGGGTGTTTTTTTCGCACGGGTAACACCCCTACCGTTAGTGCCCTACAAAAATTTATAGACGACGACAACGGAGCTCTAACTAGACGTGTGATGACGAAAGACGTAGTTGAAAGCCATTAATCATTCTGCCAGCCTTGAGCGCATAGAAATATCCGATAAGAGAATCTTACAGGGCTGTTAGAATGATTATATAGTTTTCAACTACGTCTTTTGTCATCGCACGTCTCGTTAGAGCTTACAGCTCCGTTTTCATCCCCTATAAAGTTTTTTAGGGCCCTAGCGGCAGAGATGTTACCCATCTAAACATTTTATAGTTAAGGTGCCCACACTTCTGTCTTGAGCGTGTCAGCGGTACGCTACGAAGCAAATATTACGGTAATGTACGTTTGGTGCTTGGCCTGAGAGGTAATGCTGAGGGCATGCAGCGATGGCTGCCCGGACCCTAGAGTCACGTGGTATCCAGCCTGAAAAATCTTCAAGTTCGTAGCTGGCGTGATACAATTTCTTTTTTGCTCTGCAGCACAACACTCAAGCGCTCATGACATAAGTGTGAAGGTCTGTGCTTCGACAAGAAAAAAAAAGAACATTACTTTCATGAAACAAACGAAGGACATTACTGCGTCGTGCTGACAAACAAACGCGAGATTCATTAACATTGGTAGCCACCTAACAGTGCGGTGACCTGACACGCATGGCGCATCAGGGGCTGTATGCTCATGGGTCACTTTCGGAAGTATCCCTTTTAGTGCGCTCAGGAGTCGTTAACCCATTAGAGGCGATCAACAGTGGTCGACCAGTGCTTTTGTTGAAACGTTGGTTACGGAAAAATCGTTCGTTCGGCCCCTGTCGAACAATTCAAGTCTAGCCCAATCTTCCTCTGGTAATAGTATACCGATAGAACACTAACGGTACGCTAAAGTTATCTAATGCTAGGATCCCCTGCCACTGCAATTTGTGCGAAAATCTTCGCGCTGACATTACGTCGCGCCAAGGTGAAATTATTCCAGAAAGTGACCCATTGACAGCACGGGCCCAACTGGATCCTTTTTCTCTCGCACGTATTGGCACAAACCTGACGCCCGTCTGCCAACATGTTCCTTGGATATAGCTCGCGGTGCACTTTGCATATGTTGAGTGTCAGGCGCTATCGGAGGAAGATAATGAGAAGGAGGAAAGAGAGAAGGTATGGGATGGATGGGGGGAAAAGGGCACACACAATTGTATCATCGTGTCCACGACGTTGGAAAGATCAGCGCCGACGCGGTCAGATGCGTGGACCACATGCACTCGATAACGATGGGGGAGGGGGAGGTGTAGTGTCCGATCTATCACAGATCCACGACCGTGAACGACGAGTCAGCGAGCGATCTTCTCTCGGCACCGACGCCTTTGTTCACCAGCTTCTCGCGACCACAACACGGACTGGCTGGCGTCGGATGCGCCGAGCGCCTCCGTTGAATAGGGCGCGCACGGGAAACTGTTACCGGCGCGCGTGCCGGTGCAGTGCACTGCGTAAGTGCGTGTTCCGGTCTCGAACAAAGTCCGAAGCACTCTTCAGTCCAGGAGGTTGCAGCGGCTGGGCGTTGTACTCATAAATACACACACACACACACACACACACACGGGTGGCTGTGAGCGTTGGCCGCGGTTCGGGGGTCTTCCACGAAAGACTAGCTGGCATGCACGGTGCTCCTTGGTGGTGTCGGGCGCAGTTTGGTGCGGGCTTCTCAGTGCGTGCTGTGCGGGACCAGGTCGGCGCAGCCCAGGTTGTCGTCGGTGAGCGTCAGCACGTCCGTGCCGTGCAGTTGGGGCGGCGCGTTGCACCTGATGTCGTTGCGCTGCGAGAACCTCTCCAGGTAGTTGGAGTTGGTGAACGCCCGGCCCACCCACGTCAGGTTGCAGTCGCAGAAGTACTGGTTATCTGCGAAGCGATACAGAAAAGAAGGACGGCGTGTATAGTTGGGGCCCGAGGGCGGCGCTTATCTGGAACGAAAGCAAATTTCGGTTTCCGAGGTGTGACGTCATGAACGTCGCATTGCGCGGCGATTCACGTGTCAGATACCCCTTGCCATGTAGTTCCGTGCGAGAACTTAGCGCATGTATTCATCAAACGTCCCCTATTGCCATCCAGAATTGAACACAGCTACGGCGGCGACCAAACCGTTATAATGTCAGCCACTGTCACTAATGGCGCGCGCAAGAACATCGTCCAGCGAGGACACCCTATTACATGTACATACACAATTTTAACGCGACAGCGTTAAGAGGAAGATTCAGCCAGGGGCCTCCTATCTAAATACATGGGAAAGACGAAATCGTTTTTCTCGGCTACCACTGCAGAAATGAGGCTTGTTGCATTTAAAAGAAAAAGTTAGAACCTACTGAGTGTTTGTTGAGAATTTTTTTATTCAGATTGTCACTTTTTTAACAAGAATTGACAAAAATAGAAAATTTTCAGAAAACGAAAAATATCAAGTTTACGGCTCTGTAACTCAGCAATGAAAAAGATATAACAATTCTGTAAATTGAACCTAATAGTACATCTAAAGCAGACAGAATTGATATATACATGGCTTTCAAATAGACCACTAAACTGTGAGTAAGTGTTGTGCAGTACCTTTGTAAACAACATAAAAAATTTACGTAAGATGTAAACTGACATATCAAATTTGTTCGCTTTGAATGCTCTATAATGGATGGAGTTTATACATAACTGCGCCACGACGAATACGCGCGGTACGTGGACGCGGCCGAATACCAACGGAACCCCGCCTTCGCAGCGGTCGTCATAGAGGCGTCAACCTGCGCCACGAGGACGGCAGCGAGCGTGAGAAGCGCCGGAGCGGAGCAAGCGGAGGAGGTAGCCATCGCCCTGGCCATCGCCGACGCCGACTGCCACACGGTGCTGAGTGACTCAAGACAGGCGGTGCGAAACTTCGCCAAAGGGCAAATCTGCAGGGAGGCTGAGCGCGTACTGCGAGCGGTAAAACTAGACGAACGAAAAGTACGACTCAAGTGGTTCCCGGCGCACGCGGGCGACGCATCGGAACGCAATGAGAACCATATGCCCCGGCGACAGACCGTCCGACGTGGTTCGGGACCAAGGACCGCATGACGGATTACAATGAAATCACGAAGGCCTACCGCTTGGCTCGCAGGACTCTTCCACCCCCGCACCCGAGACTGAGTCGAGCGGAGGCGGTGGTACTGAGACAGCTCCAGACCGGATCGCTACCGAGCCCGAAACTGATGAATCGCATGTACCCCGAGACATATCCGACAGATATGTGCAGAGTCTGCCGGAGGGAGACCGCAGACTACACGCACATCTTGTGGGACTGCATTAAATATCCAGAAGACGCTAAATCAAGAACACTCCCACCGCGGCTCGAGGCAGCCGCGAAGAGCTACGACCGAGACGATCAGCTCTGGGCCGTCCAGCTGGTCCTCGAGGCGCTCGAAAGGCACGGACCCAGCGAGCCGGCAACGGCGAGCGGAGACCCGCGCCGAGTAACGGCAACTTCGAGGAGGACGTAGGCCCTCGTCGGGGCGGGCGAGCGCCCAACTGCAGGCATAAATAAAGTTTCTCTAATCCAATCCAATATACAGAACTGCGATATCCGTTCTAGGTGCAGAGTTAGTATTTTGTAAAGTTCGTGATTCAACTTTTTTTAGCTCACCCATTCTTAAAAATTCAATAGAAAAGAAATTCAACCCCTCAATCAAAATTACGCTTCGGCCAGACTCTAGAATTGAACTTCCTCTTTCAAATGCAGGAAATTTCATTAAAATGGGCACTGCAGTAGGAGGAGGAGGAATAAACTTTTATTTTGGAAACAGTTTTCCGGGGTAAGCCCTGGTTCAACTCTCGGTGGGAGGTCTCCTCATTCCAGGAACCCTCTGGCCTTCGCTGCTTCCTTGGCCCTGGCAACGAGACGTCGTTGTTGTTCCAGGTCCTCGGACACTAGCTTGGCCTCCCACGTTTCCATGAGGTCTTCGCTTTGTCTGGCGTTGCAACAGTCTCTCGGTGAAGGCAATGCGTCTTTGTTTATATGCCATGGACATTCGATGATCAGGTGCGCTAAGGTGTCCGGTACGCCGCACATTGGGCAGTGGTATCCTTGTAGCGTTGGGTACAGTCTATGCATGATGATTCCGTGGATATAAGTATTGCTTTGCAGTCTTCTGAGTGTAGTGCTTTCTTCTTTGTTGAGCTTTGGGTGAGGTGGTGGGTACACCCTGCGTTCCAGCCTGTGATGTTGAAGCATGCCTGAGTACGTGATGGGTACGGTCTCTGCTTCCGCTGGCGCAGACCGGGCGTCTCGAGAGTAGGAAGGGTTGGCCCGGCAGGTGTGGCCTCGGGCCGCGGCGTGTGCCGCTTCGTTCCCCTCCAGCCCCTCGTGCCCAGGAACCCATGTCACGCAGGTGTAGGGGATCGGAGTACTGCGGTGCTTCAATAGCTTCAGTGCTTGTGTTGACACGCGACCCTTAGCGTAGTTTCTGACGGCTGCTTGAGAATCGGAGAAGATGACAGCTGCGTCCATGCACGTGGTAGTCGCTAGGGCGATCGCTGTCTCTTCTGCAGTCTCGGGGTTTTGTGCACGGACTGTGGCAGACGCTAGCTCTCTGCCCTGAGAATCTACGACGCTCAGGGCGTAAGCGTTTCTTTGCGGGTATTTGGCTGCGTCGGTGTATCTGGCGTCCGGATCTTGCCTGTGTCTTCGCCGTAGAGCATCCACTCGGGCTTGTCTTCTTTCCTTGTGGTACGTGGGGTGCATGTTGCGTGGAATTGGGGCTATGCACAGGGATTCGCGGATGTTCGCAGGAATTTTTTCTTTTCGGTCCGTGGTGGCTATAAAGGTTTCACCGTAGCTCAGCCGTTGCAGCACTGATCTTCCGGTGGGCGTGAGCTTCAGTCGTTCTAATTGACTGGCTTTGTGAGCTTCAGCTAGCTCTTGCCAGGTGTTGTGTACGCCCATCTTGAGAAGCCTCGTAGTCGAAGCCGTAGATGGTAGGCCCAGGGCGATTTTGGTGGCTTTCCGTATTTGAATGTTAATTTTTTCTACCTCTACATTCTTCAGCGCGAGGTAGGGCGTGCCGTATGTTATTCGACTGGTGAGGAGTGCTTGCATCACGCGTAGCGTGTCCTGTTCTTTAAGTCCGCTTCTATGGCTTGCAACTCTCCTGACGAGATGCGTGAGCTGTGATAGCGTTCGCTGTAGTCGCGGGAGGGTGGCCGCCCCGGACCCGTCTTTGTGTATGTGTAACCCTAGAACTCATAGGGTTTCCACTTTTGGAATGGGCGTTCCATTGAGGGTGACGTCAGGATCGGGTTCATCGTAGCCGGGTGGTCTGCCTCTCGTTCTTGACTTGAGGACGAGGTGTTCGGACTTCTCGGGAGCACAGCAGAGGCCGCATTTGTGCAAGTAGCTCTCGATGGTATCTACTGCTTCCTGTAGGCATGTTTCTTGTGTTCCAGTGTTTGAGGCCCTTGTCCATAACGTGATATCATCTGCATAGAAAGCGTGTCTTACGTCTGGTATCGCGTCAAGGAGGCTGGGTAGTTTGATCATTACGACGTTGAAGAGCAACGGCGATATGACAGAACCCTGCGGATTGCCTTTGCTCGGTAGTCGGAAGCTGTCGCTGCGCAGGTTGTATACTCCAACGGTGGCCGTGCGGCCCGTGAGGAAATTCCTGACATAGTCGTATGTCCGGGAACCGCAGCCCACGTCTTCGAGGTTGCAGAGGATAGCTTCGTGACTGACGTTGTCAAAGGCTCCCTTTACGTCGATGGCTATAATCGATGATTTGCTTCTGGTACTCAGGTGATCGATGAGGTCTTCCTTGAGTAGAAGAAAGACATCTTGCGTTGACAGGTTCTGCCTGAAACCGAACATAGTGTTTGGAAAATATCCGTTGTCTTCGAGGTACGAAGTTAGCCGGTTGTGAATCATATGCTCAAAAAGCTTCCCTACGCACGAGGTAAGGGAAATTGGGCGCAAGTTCTCGATGCTGAGCTGTTTATTTGGTTTGGGTATCATGGTAATCTCCGAGTGCTTCCATGCAGCCGGTAGCTTTCCTCTCTCCCAGCATTCATTGAAGTACTGGAGCAGGGCTGCGGTAGCCTGCTGCGGAAGGTTCCGAAGATGCTTGTTCATGATCCGATCTTTGCCCGGGCTGGTGTTTCTTGTGAGCTTCGATAGTGCTGCAGAGAGTTCAGCATGCGTGAAGGGTTGGTCAAGGTCGGGGTTTGGTTTGCCACCGTAAACTTTGTCATATGCCGTCGTATTAACGGGTGGGTCGCCGCACAGCTTCTTCTGAATTTCGAGGAGGAGGTTCTCTTCTGATCCGGCGTGGTTGTGCACGAGCCTACAGAGGTTCTGTCGCTGCTGCGTCTTCGTAGGGGCGTTGTCGAGAAGGGCGCGCAGGAGATGCCACGTCGTCTTTGTGCTCAGGGTTCCCTGGAGTTTGTCGCAAAATGCGTGCCAGTTCTGTCTTCCTAATCTCTCCGCGAATGCCTGTGCTTGCTCGGTGAGGAGGGCAATTCGCTTCTTTAATTTCTTGTTTAGCCTCTGCCTCTTCCACCTCTTGAGAAGAGCTCTTCTGGCTTCCCAGAGGTGGAGGAGATGCGTGTCGACGGCTGGCACTACTTCATTCAGCTGTATTGTTTTCGTGTGTCGTTCTGCCGTGTCGAGGACTTTCTCCAGCCAGTCATCTATGTTCTCGATGGTGGTCTCGACATTTAGCACGTCTCTGAATGACTTCCACTCCGTTACCCGGGCCGTTCCAAGCCTAGCGGGCTTGCGAGTGTGAGCCACGGTTAGTTGGAGGATGTGGTGATCGCTGCCCAGGGTTTCTGGGAGTCGGCTCCATTCTGCCGAGGGCACGTTTAGCGTGAAGGTGAGATCGGGGTTTGTGTCTCTGGAGACACTATTACCTATCCTCGTTGTTTGGAGTGGGTCATTCCACATGGTGAGTCTGTGCTGTTGTGCAGTGTCGTGCACTCGGGCTCCTTTCTTCGTGGTGGTCTGGTATCCCCAGGCCGTGTGTGGGGCGTTGAAGTCCCCAACTATAACGACTTGGTGACCATCAGTGCGCTTCTTAATTTCTCGGACAAAGTGGTCGAAGTCTGAAAGGGCGTCTCTGGGAGGGCTGTACACACTGACTACGAAGACGCTCTTGAGCGATTTCCTCTCCGGTATGATTTCGATTAAGGTGTGTTCGATCGGTGTATTGACGGGTTCCAATTCCTGTACTGTGAGATTCTTCTTGGTGAGAATTGCCGTGCGTTTCGTTTGTACGTGGGCGTTGTACCCTTGTAGCCGGACGTTTTGTGTATTTGTTTCTTGCAGCGCTATGAGGTCGGGTGGGTCTTGTTTGACAAATTCTTGTAAGGTAGCATGCCGTGGTCGATAGGAACGACAGTTCCACTGCCATATGCGGAGAGTTGAAAGCGCATTTGTAGTCCTGTAATTAGGGACCGCCATCTTCGGTTGTTGCTGCTCCCTGCCGGCGCTCGCGGGTAGGTGAAATTGAACGAGAGGCACTTCGGTCGTTTGCTCGCGGCCGCTTTCTGTCGGGCTGAATGTCATTTAGTGACGTGTTGAGGTGCTGTTTTGTTACATACGTCTTCTTGATGTGGGCTATGAAGTTGTTTTGTTGCGCTGCGAGTCCATCCACCTTGGCGTCTAGCGTGTTGACCTTATTGGCTATACTTGCGGCGAAATTCGTTATGGCTGCCTGGACGATTTTCTCAATTGTGTCGTGGGTATTTTTCATGAGAGTTTCTTGGAGGATTTGGAATCTTGCGTCAACTACGGATTGAACATCTGCGTCGGGAAGTGAGAGTCGCGGCTGTGCAATGTTCTCTTGGCCTGTCGTACATCTCTGTTGCAGTTTATCAATGATATCTTTTTGCTCCTCGCACTTCTGTAGAAGCCTGTTTATGTTGTCTTGCTGTATCTGTTGACATTGGATCAGCTTGTCGATGAGAGCCTGTTGGCTTTGTAGTTGACTGTTTTGATTGTGCAACGTGTTTTGTTGAATTTGCACCTTATTTTCGAGAGCCTGAAGGGCCGCAGCTTCGGCCGACAAGAATTTGGAACTGCTCGTGGTTCTCGATCCACTCGATCCGCTTACCACATCCGCGTAGCTCACGCGTTTCGGCGAGTGCGAGCGTGAGCGTGATCGGGAAGGCGATAGGAGTATAGATCTAGATCTACTTCGTTTGGGGACGCTGCCATCACTGCCCCTCAAGCTGGTGGTTGAGCTTCCTAATTGTGGGAATTGTTCACCGCCTGAGATCCAGCGACTGTCTCTCACTTTGAGCCTGTCGATGCGTTGCTGTCGTATGTTGAATGGCGGCGGGTTGGGTTTCAGTCTTTTCTTGCAATCTTTGCTTGCGGTTTCGTGCCCTTCTCCACATAACTTGTATGCGGGTTTGCATTCGTGATCGGGTAGTTGATCGGTTTTGCCACATTTAGAGCAGAAGGCTGGCAATGGTCTCGGGCAGACATCCTGGCGGTGTCCCGTGTTGCCACAAGTTCTGCAGTATTGAACTGACTTGCGGTAGGGTCGGCATCGAAAATCGAGACTCTGGAAGCGGACAAGAAAATTTTTTTTTGCGTGTGGAATAATTCCCGAACCACGCATCCCCATTCATGCAGGCCCTACGCGTGGCGCACAGAGGTTAGTAAACTAATTGAATTTCTCAAAGCAAAATACGTCTGGAAATTCGTAAAGTACGGCTTAGAGGCAACCTCCAGAGATGTTAGCGTCGGAATGTAATCTGAATATACGAGAAAACATAATGCTATTACCCGGAAACTCAAACACAAACCCCTTTTGCGGCTGTCGTTTGAGACCTGTCTGAGTTGGCGCGGCGAGCACCACTCAGTTCCTTGCAACCCCATCCAGATGGCGCTCTCCTTCGCGTGGATGCGCGAAGGAGAGCGCCAACAGTATTAGAGAGTTTTAGCCCAGCGGGTTTACGGCCAGCGGAGCGGAGCGGGCAAGAGGAGACGCGACTGCGCATGCGCACCACGCTGAAGCGGCCAGCGGTTTTACGGAGCAGCGTTTACGCCCGCTGGAAAGCACTCCCCAGCGGAGGGTACGCAGCGCGCGAGCGTGCGTAAGGGCGCGCGGGCGTGTATGGGAAATGCAAGACGGCAGCCGCGAACATGAACGCCGGCAGCTCTGCTATTAGCCCCGAGAACGAACACGAGCGGCGCTGCGAGCGCCGCTCGCGTGACGTCAGGGCACGGACTCGCCCCTGTCGTCTGCTACAGTTCGGGCCTTGTCCAGGCGCTTTCTGCGGTGTTTTCGTTTGTTCACCCTCGTTCTCTCTGCTTGTATACTTATGGTGGTCGTCCCAAATATATTTTTACGACGTCTTCCTTTGTGAACATTTATTCAAAGAGCTAATTTCTTAGACAACAATGCAGCTCTCGAAGGCAACGCTACAGTGCCAGCCGAAGCGACGCAGACCAGCTCATTGCGGGTTTTTCATACGCGCATAGACAATTGCAAAAGCATAGCCTATAGGAATCCAGTTATGATACCATACCTGCCGCGCTGCAACAGGTATGTCACAAAGTTAGCTATATATGACTTCTACAGCAGTCACGTTGATTTTATTCCGCTAAAACAGGTTTGCTCACGACGAGTAGTTCATGGTATAATATCGAATTTTTGCATTTCCTCACAGAAACGCTCGGCAGTAGCACGGGGACTTAACTAATACTGGAGCTTAGATTCTACACGCCTCACTTGCTTCTTTATCTGCTTGTCAACATTAGGCGGTTCTTCACGTGTTTATTTTTTTTAAGCGGCGGAAACTTGAAGTAAAGTTAATGAAGGCTTACAGCTATTTACAGAGTACAATTAGGAATGTAATATATATTCCCTTTTCCGTGCTACACGTTCAACTAACCTCTTTAGAGAGCGTTTGTTAATGATTAATAATGTATGTTATGTTCCTCTTTTTTTGTCTATGTTACCTAGTGTATATCATTTATTTATTTCAATGCCGCAGTGTGTTTTGCATTGTTATTGTGGAAATATTTTACTGTTCTTTCATATATTGTATAACTGCAATGTTTTATGGCCACTATATAAATGTAATTTATATGGCGTTTGATGTGTTACCCAATGCAGCCATATTGTACCTAAGGGGGTGAGGTTACCTCAAGCCGCGTCTGTGCGGCTTTTTTCCCTCATCCACCTCCATTTACCACTCCTATGCACATGTGTGTGTGTAAATGAAAATTAATAAATCAAATCAAATCAAACTCACTTGAGAAATTTACTGGTGCTTGTTGTTTGAGGAATATACATGACGAATCTGTTTGGCGAACTGACACAGGCTGCTCGGCCCAACTTTTTTAGTGAAGCATGCCTGCTGGACCGCATAGCTGCAGCCAGAAAGACGTCGAAGCGTCAATGACTAGTAGTATGGGACATATTCAAGATATCGAAATTCCGCCGATGGAGGGTCAGAAATCAAGTGAAAGTATATGCAAGGCTTGTGGTGCTTTCTTTATGAATGTTTGCGGCTGGATTGGAGCAAACTTAATTTAGTCTTAATTTATGTACCGACGAAGCGAATTGTTATCCGTTTGAATAATTAAATAACGCTGGATCGAGACATCGTGAGACAGAAGGTGCTTGAATTTTCCTTTTGTAGGCAATCTAAGCTGCGGTGTAGTAGCTCGAGAATACTTTAGCCATTCCAGTTGGCGCTGTAAAGAATGTTTTATGGTTTTAATTCGAAGTTGTAGTGAACTGATGGGTTTCGCGAACATAGCGTGCCTCCCCATACGGACAATCGATTGCTACCGTTACGCGATCAGGGGTGTGCCATATTGTCGATAAAGGCTACTGAGGGCCACTATGAAACATTTCATCACTTTCATTTGAGTGGCTCTCGATCTTAACAACGAAACTTTTCTCTCAGGTGATTGCTACAATGGTGTTTGTGAATTAACTATGTAAATACTTTACATGACGCGCCGTCGTGTTAGCAGCCATGTGCAATTCGTTTTTTGGAGTCCTGTTTCAGAGGGGGATGAAAGTAGGAGCAAACTTTTTCATAAGAAATGCGCGCCTAACTATTTTTTTACGCAACAATGAATGGCCATATTTGAATAGAACAACACACCAGAGTAATAGGAATCGTGATGACAGCTTCGCTGGGCAGTCTTTCTAACATCGCATAGCATGTTGACGCCAATTACCAAATTTTTCTTCCACGTAAAGTGTAATGCCTCTCATAGCTAAATACTAAAGGAATGTTAAGTGTTTATCGAAGCATCATACACAACTTCGCGCGTTGAATTTGCAGATATTCTTTTTTTAGTCAAAATTTACCGATAGACACGGCGCATATATGCATTGCAAAACCTAGTATACCCCTTTAACGCTACTTAGCTTGCGATATCCAAGCCACAAAATTTCTCGAATCACACGCCTTTGAAGAGGAAACTGTGGTTAAGGTATGGCAGCTGAAAGAAGCCAACGTATTCTTCAATACGTACGGCTCGAGCCACCCATACCCCGAGCATACACGAAGGGAACGAGCGCGCGCGGCAGCCGAGCGAGCCGGAGCGAGCGGCGTCCTGGCCGTGACGTCACTCGCGAGAGGGCGCCACTCCTAATTCTCGGGACTAATAGCTCTGCATCGAAGACGGCGGCGACTGCCGCGCTGACCCGTACATTAGTACTCAGTACATTATTAACAAATAATGCACTGAGAACATGTAATATATCTTTATTCAACATTTCTTGCATAATAAAAGCAAGCGTAATTCAATTTCATTTCTCAGTAACTCCTATTCGAACCACTAGGTGGAGCAGCAGAGCGCCCACCTAGTGGTTCAGCAGAGCCGCTCCGCTGGCGCAACGGTGGAGACCGCACCGCTCCGCTGGCCGTAAACCCGCTGGGCTAAAACTCTCTATTACCTAGAAAATACCGTTTGCGTTGAATGGGAAGGGATGAGAAGCGCGGAGAAAGTTCAGATCAACAACGGACTGAGGCAGGGGTGCCCTTTATCCCCGCTGCTGTTTATGATGTACACGGTGAGGATGGAGAGGACGCAAGAAGGAAGTAATATCGGGTTTAATCTCTCATACAAACAGGCAGGTACAGTAATAGAGCAGCAACTCCCAGGTTTATTTTATGCGGACGACATTGTGTTGCTCGCTAACAAGCAAAGTGATTTGCAACGTCTGGCCAATATCTGTGGACAGGAAGGCAACAATTTAGGTTTTAAATTTAGTGTTAGAAAATCAGGTGTTATGGTATTCAATGAAAACAGTGAAGAGACAGTGGAGATACAGGGCCAAGAAATACCTCGGGTAACAGAATATAAATACCTTGGTATATGGATAAACGAAGGCAATGGATATATGGACACACAGGAAAAAACCATAACAGTCAAGGGGAAGAGAATTGCAGCCATAATTAAGCACAGAGCGCTATGGGGATACAATAGGTACGAGGTCCTCCGAGGTATGTGGAAAGGGGTAATGGTTCCAGGACTTACTTTTGGAAATGCGGTTGTTTGCTTTAAATCAGGGACACAATCAGTGCTCGACGGGAACCAAAGGTCAGTGGGTCGCCTCGCACTGGGCGCTCACGGGAAGACTACAAAGAAGCTGTGGAGGGTGATATGGGCTGGACTAGTTTTGAAGTGAGGGAAGCTAGCAGTAAAATTGAGTATGAAGAACGGCTGAGGAATACGGAAGAAAGTAAATGGGCTGGGAGAGTGTTCAGGTATCTGTACAGGCAAAACATTGATTCACAGTGGAGGAAAAGAACTAGGGAACCTTACCAGCAAGTATGCGGCCTGTGGGGTGGGCAACACAGCAACAAAGAAGGTCAAGCGGAAAGTCAGAGAGGCTGAACTAATCTCATGGGTGGCGGCAATGGAAAAGAAACCTGCCATGAGTAACTACTTAAGAGGAAAAAACGAAATCAGGAAAGAAACCATTTATGATAACTCAAAGGGAAGCTCATCACTTTTCGAAGCGAGATCGGCATGCCTTAGAACACGCATCTATAAAGCGAGATATAAGAAGGGAGAAGAAGCATGTGCTTGCTGCGGTAAAGCTAGGGAAACGACGGAGCATATTTTATTAGAATGTGAATACGTCTGCCCAGCGGTCGATTTAGGCACCACTGGCCTCCTTGAAGCCCTTGGGTTCAGCGGGAGCAGTGGTAAAGCAGACAGGTCCGCAATAGACATTAGTAAGAGGCGATTGGATGATTGGTGGAACAAAAGTAGGGAAACGACAAAAGACGGAGACGTACAAAAACACAGTTCGCAATAGGGGATCAGAAAATTTGGACGTGGTAGTTCATAGTGTTTGTTTTGTTTTTGTTTTTTCTTTTCTTTTTTCATTGGTTAACCTAGGTAGGATATTAGGCAGCATAGTAGCAAGAGCTTGGTGGCGCAACCCACCGCCCCGTTCCAAAGGGGACGCTCATAACATCCATCCATCCATCCATGCATCCATCCATCCATCCATCCATCCATCCATCCATCCATCCATCCATCCATCCATCCATCCATCCATCCATCCATCCATCCATCCATCCATCCATCCATCCATCCATCCGCGGCGCCCGCCGTGGGGGAAACAAAAAAAAATGATAGGTGACCCTGGTCTTTGAATTAGGTGTATCCTAGTGACACTCGCACCTCGGCGTTGGTGTTCTTTGGGTTAGGCGAGCGAACGTCTTTCCCCTGGCACAATATGCGGGCGAGGAGCGAGGGAGGGCGAGGAGGAAGCGCAGCGCGTGCCACCTGGCGGGGCTCGAAGCGCACCTTACGCGCCCTCTCCGGCGCAGACGTCAGAGCATGCAACGAGTACGCGCGCGCAGCTGTTGCAAGCAAGCGAGCGGGCGGGCGAGCAGGTGCGCATAGGGAGAAAGGAAGCGGGAGAGGAGGGAGTGACGTCACATGTGGTCTGCTAGGCAGATGTTATGTCTATGCCAGGCAGCTATTTTCTTGCGTCCCACATATTCTTGTGTGTGACGTCATTACTGACGTCATTACTTCCGCTTTCTACTGCCGGGTTTCCAGGAATTTCGCCAAAAGGCTGTTTCACATGCTACGACTGCAACGACGAAAATCGGTGCTGTCGCACGCGTCGCAATGCGATTTTTAGAGGGCTCATTTCACATGATTGCGATTTTAACAATGCGACTGGTGCGACGCCCAGGGTTGCTTAGTGCCAGGTTTCGTGGCACACGCTGCATAATTCTTTTATTGTAGTGAATAAAACGTTTACATTATAATATTATTGACTTCTGTTGATTATAAGCAAATAATATGTACGTTTACTCATTTAAAAACGTTAGTTAAGATTTGTCTTGGGGTGCGCGACGGCGGTTTCTGTAGTTCAGTGCGACATCGCGCACGTAAACAGCTGTTCGCAGGTGGTTCAGCGATGTGTGTTGTCTTACCTACCTTCTATGACCGTTTAGTTCTGCCTGTGCTACAACAATCTGCAAGATGACCTATCGACAAGTTCATATAGCTACCCTCACCGTATATGCAGTATTCGGAATTCGGCTGCCACGAAGTTGTCGTGTCAGCCCAACAAGATCCTCGCGCTACCCGTGCTCGGCGTCAGCGTCTAGAAAAATGTTGCGTGTATATTGCCTGTCATTGCGCATATGTGGTGCCTGCTCCTAGCCATGTTCTGACGCCAAACGCAACAAGAAGCACCAACCCGAACGCCCGCGTGTGCCCCTGAACGAAGCCTCAAACGATCTGTGTGATTACGACGTGGAATGAAAATTGTGTTGTGAAATTCAACCTTAGCGCTAGCCTGGTTCGTCCATCGCCGTGCTTGCGCTGTGAATATAAATATGGGAGCCCCCTCCCAATATTTCTAAAGGCGCAAAAGCCGACGCATCAAATGTTTCGAGCAGTTACCGTCACTTTTGTAGAAACCTGTACGTTGTAACATAGCATTCTAAAAGACACGGTTCTCGTCCACTTTGTTGTCCCGTGTCTCGCGCTGGTAGTATACTCGGAACTTCTAACAAGAAGACCATATCAATACGCGCTATTCATAATGCAGGATCGTAGGCCCACGGCAGGCGCACTTGCCGTAGAATTTTTCACCTTTCTGCTCAGCCTCGCACGCCTCTCACGGTTAGCCTGTTTTGTGGAAATAAATATTATTATTATATTATTATTGTTATTAGATATTATAGTTTCTTCACTGTAATTTATCGCAATCATCCAGATTTCTTAAGCTAGTCATGCATTTAACCTGTATTAGATCAACATTGTTAAGACATGCTTATGGGAGTCATTTCAAACTCGATTGCTCAGCCAGAGAAAGTACAATTGCAAGCCTCAATGTTTATTCCAATTTGGTATTCCTAAACATTATATTGGCAAAATTTTATGCCTGCTTGCATTTCCTGCAATTCAATGTTCAGAGCTGGAAAAACTGATTCCTTTTCTTGCTGTCGAATGGCTGCTTCAATGTCGATAGCAAGCTATAATTATTCATTTCGAAAGTGTTAAGCAATGACTATATGTCTAAGCTTATCAATGCGTTTTTGTTCCACGAACACAATAAAGTTTTCTCTCTCCCTCTCATTGACAGCCATGGAATGAAACCGTTCACTTTCATAAGTATCAGGATGCAAACATTCTGGAGATCGTCCTGAGCATTTGTCTGCATCCTATAGTGTGCATGTTTGTATTAAGTTCTCGTGTTACAATCGCAGTGATCTACACATATTGTTATATTGCAACAAACTAATTTATTTAACTTTGTTTTCAAATCTACCATGTGGCCATGCAGTAACGACTGCATTAATAAGCAAAAAAGAAAACTGCAGATTCAGTGTACGTGTTGGAATCTATGCGAAGTGAAGATTCTGTCAAGTGGTCAATTAAATGCTGTTAAAGTAACTGCGATATATACAATTTGTCTTATTTCCAACAATCCAACATGTCATCTTTTGCAAGGTTTGCTTATGCACCACATAGGTCAGAGCCTTAATGCATGTCATGTAATCTTTATGCATTACACTGTTCACAAACCATACCGAAACGCAAACGGCAGTTAATGTAGATGCACGCTGCGAGACATCAACACAGTGACGTTTGTTGAGCAAGGAATGGTGCGAGGTGTATGCAGATGAATGAATGATGTACTTATTTATTTATATACCTCGCAGGCTGCAAGGTTGGAGTATTATGCAAGGTGGAATAAAAAAGTTGTTAC
Organism: Dermacentor albipictus; assembly: GCF_038994185.2. Lineage (NCBI taxonomy): Eukaryota > Metazoa > Arthropoda > Arachnida > Ixodida > Ixodidae > Dermacentor > Dermacentor albipictus. The sequence goes on along the minus strand of NC_091827.1, from coordinate 35,600,325 downwards.
AAAAGGAAGAAGGGCACAACATTAAGAAAAAAAAAACAGCAAAAAAAGCAGTACCACTACATTGCACCAACTAGCCCAACATGTTTTACTGGCACAACATTATACAATACTTAACAAACAATAACAGAAAAAGTTACTGCCCATGCACCCTGTACAGACGGTAAACCAGCGAAGCTGAAATGTGCAGTCCCGGTTTTTATCACTGGGTTAATTCCAATGGCTTATTCAAGTCTTTCTATATTATTGGTTATGTCTGTGTTTCTTAATGAGGTTATGCACATGTTTGGCTTGGGTTTATCACATTGTTTATTTGGAATGCCGCACATTGCACTTTGCAAGATCACCATCTTCGAAAGTGCAATGAGCAGCGGTTCATTGTGTTAATCCAGGTGGTCCGTCGAAGTCTTTCTGAATTATGTTACGCATTTGTGTTTTGTAATGCGTTAATCATAATGTTTATGACTCAGTTATGCACTTTAGTTACCAAGTGACACACCGGGGCTGCACATTTCATTTAATTAAATACAGGGACACATTTTTGAACCTATAGGGAAGTCTGAGAGAGACTTCTGCAAGCGCGCTCTGCTGCTAGAGAGAAATGACGTCACTATCGGTGTAGCCAATGGCCCGCCACACCTTTGCTGCAAGATAATTATGACATCATGATCTTTTCTTAACCCCGTCCCACTCTGTGTCCCTTCCTTGCATAATGCGTAGATAAATGTTTATGTGTTAAATGCATAAGTATTTCTATGTCTACCCAACAAGAAATGTCTCCGTCCCTCATGTAAGACGAACAATGGCTCACAACCCCCGAAACAATGGCTCATACCCCTACGCTAGGGTTCTTGTGATCGGACCATGAGTGTTTCGCCTAGGCATATACAGCTTCACTCTAAAAAGAATGAACACCTTTCTGCTAGATACCAAGATAATCTCATGAGGTGTACTAACAAATGAAAGTTTATTGACCATGCCGAGTAAATGCTGGTCGACAAGCAATAAATCGAATTTACACAAAAAGCAGAAGCAAGATCTGATGCGTGTCCATACAGATCCCAACAGGAAACGCATCCATCTCTGAAAGTGTAACAGCAGCCATGCTGACACAAGATTCTCCCAGTGTATTTGCATCTACAGCATCCATAATTTCTCTAGGCAGCCGATCTCCACAGAATGCTAGCTTCTTCCTCTACAATGCACTCTCCACATCTGAGCGTGCATCGTAGAGGAAGAAGCTAGCATTCTGTGCAGATCGGCTGCCTAGAGAAATTACGGAAGCTGTAGATCTAAAAATGCTGGGTTAATCTTGTCATCACGGCCACCGTTAGAAATGGATGCATTTCCCGTCAGGAAATGCACATGAATTTTTGCTTCTCCTTTTTGTGTATGTTCAGTCTATTGCTTGTCAGCGAGCATTTACTCGGTGTGTACATTAAACTTTTGATTGTTAGATCATCACGGTTTTCTTGTTTGTCCTATGTGTTCTTTGGTGCCATTTGCAGCCAGGCTATTCGTTTTTTTTTTAGACTGCAGCAAGTCACTTTAATAGCCCTCATGATACCTTATAAAATCTTTTATTTGGCCAATGTAGCAAGAATTTACAGTGTGAAGCAGCAAGAACAGGGTATGCTAACTTCTAATTAAAAGGTTTATTGTGAAAATGCAGTGATCTATAAAGGTTACCACAAAGTAGTACAGCAATAAAACCTGATAAAGACTAGTGCTTGATGAAACCAAACATAAAAGCAGGAAAGGGGGAAAATACATATAGATATACAAGTCCAGGGAAAAAAAACAGTGATCACCAAGTGTGGAAGTGGCTACCTTCCAGGAAACTCATTTTTTCCCCAATGGCATGGAACTGGAAGAATGTGCTTGCATTGCATAAGCAAACTGTCAGTCTGCCTATTGGAATAACAACAGTGTTTCTTGAAAGGTGCTGGCATGCAGAATTGGCAATTGTAATTATTTTTTCCTGCACTTGGAATTTTTCTCTATTTTCTTTCTGTAGCATATTTATTTATGTTTGGCTGCATCAAGCACCAATTTTTATCTATCCTTCAATGATGTCTTTCTTTTTCTGGGGAAAACTCGGGGAAGGCAGGAGATGGAAATTCATGACGATGAGCAACATGAGAAAAAGGTGAAAGTAGGAGCCAACGTTTCCACACGTGGACTTTGAAGAAGACAAGTCCACTTGTCAAAACGTTGGCTCCTGCTTTCACCTTGTTCTCGTTTTGCTCATCGCCCTTTTACAACTCGCCACATTTTTACAAATGAACCTCAGTTGAAAGTTAGTCTTCATCCATATCTAGTGTCATCCTGTTGATACTGCTTCATGCTATGCACTCTTGCAACATTTGTGTGTGTATGTGTGCACACGTGTGGATTTGGATGCGAGATCGGGCCCTTGGGCAGAGGTATCATTCTTCTCCTGTGCAGCCTTATGAATTCATTAACTATACTGCAACAGAAATGCGATGGACAGGAACGAAGTGAACACACAGAGCACTTCGTTCTTGTGTGTTGTCTATCTGTTGCACTTTAGTTAATAATGAATACACACAAACTCATCTAGTTTTCAGTTATTATGTCAGGCTTATAAGCCCGCTTGTGTCCTGGAATATCTGCATGGCTATGTATCCTGTAATTTAATTTCTGGCCATGTGCTGGCAAGTCGCGTGTTAATCTCCTGATTTTCCTGACAATCTTGTGTGATGTGCAGGCCCAGACAGTTTCTGGTGAATCCATGCAGGGTGTTGTGCAGGGTGTAATCTGCATTACAAGTGCTGCTTTGATTGCTTTCCGTTCAGCTTTTCTAGGTGTAGGATGACCTAAAATGGTACTCACTTATATGGGGTTTAGTATTATGTAGTGTCATACTACTGTTACACTGCTATTGCCAGATCAGTGTACTATATGTGCCTTATGTTTGCTTGTATCTTCATGACTAGCAACCTCCTCTGTGTGTTTGGCAGTTGCATATAGTCTCCTGGCCTAATTGTTTGCCCCCATATTCCATGGTATGGGCCTGTTGTGTTTCAAGTTCAGGTACTCCCGAGGTTGTGTTTCTTAAGGGAGGGGTAGTCGTCTTTGCATCTCATATGCTAGCTGGCATAGTATCTTGCGATGAGGTTCTGAGCTCTTGAGACAAAGAATTTGTGCTGCAGGGTGCAACTCTACTCTGTCTAGGTGCTTGTTCGTTAGCTCTTTCTCATAGTGGTCTTCAAGCATGGTACAGTTGGAAAGACCTGTTATTACTACCCGATGCCTGTATTCGATGAGTTGTCTTTTTTGTGTGCTGTTGGTAATTCATACCGTACCATACCTTGGACACAAGCACAGCATCTGCGATTTTCTATAGTATCCGCTCGCCCACCCCCGTTATTTCGAGATTATTCTTTTCACCAGGTGTGGAAGTTGCGTCCAGGCATTGCATAATTGTTTCACCCACATGCTGGCTCTGCCGTCATGGGCTTACACTAGCTGAGGATTTGTGGGTGTTGACTTGCGGGCATATTTGTCCAGCTATGTGGATCACAATGTGCAATCTGGGGTAGTTCTTGATTCTAGTCTTTCTTTTTTTCTGACGTCGATATGAGCTGACTTATCAGAAAGCGAGAGGCCAGACTAGCCAAGAAAGTCTGCAGTGTTGTCGAGGGCTTGTTGCATCATTTTTTATTTCTGTATAAGATAGCTTTCCCACAGAGTGTAATACACCATAGGCTGTAGTGTTTCTTGTAGTATGCCCGTATTGTTGGTGTGTGTGGGCTAAACGTACCTCCAACTCTCACCTGGAATTTTCTGTCTTTCAGAAGGTTAGTTTAAGTGTTCTACCAGAAATGTTTTTGCACATCGTTCCTCTTATTAGAGCAGCATGAGGTACTGCTGTTAACCCTTTAATGACGAGACATATAAATACCGAGAAAACATGTTTATTGTTCTATCTAAATATGCAAAACGCGTCAAGAGTAAGCATAATCAACAAAAAGAAAAAATATTTTGCAGAAATTTTTCAGCAATAGAGGGAAAACCCCAGGCAGGAAACAGGAAGTGGGCTTCACCCCATTGAAGCCACCTAGCTTTATTTTCAATTTGTATAGACAGCTCTTATCATATATGAACCAGAGGTGCCCATTTCATTTGCTTTACATCAGATGTGCGACACCAATGCAGCTGCATACGTTGCATTGGCCTGTCTCCTCTGAACTTGCTTGCACAAGACAGTGAGTCGCGTGCCAAACTTCTTCTTCCTTGTCCAGTGTTCCTGCTCTAAACCAACAAATGACGCTTGCTGCTTGTCGTTCAGTGTTGGCCGAAGACATTTAGCTAGAAACTTCGTACTCGATACTTAAACTCGACAAGAGAAAAATTCTTTTTTGGTGTGTTGCCTGTAGGCAACACTCGTCAATAAAGGGTTAAAAGCCTCTTCACTCTGTTCATTTTTTCATAAGCGGTATTACACAATGTCCTGCAATAAGGTTTCTGCTGCTTATGGCCCCCTCATATCTGCCAGAAGAGACAACTCTTGAAAAAGGTTTTCTTTGTGCTATGTGTGCGACGTAGTATGAGCATTCATGCCTTGACATTTATACATCTGTAGAACCAGCTTCTTGACAGAGTACTTGCTATACCTGATCATGCTTACTTGTGCAGTGCTGTTGAACAATACATATTGATGCAATGAATATTTACACACTTGAATTATCACGAAAGATGGTTGTTTTACAATTCTGCGCTTTGCTTTCTATTGGTGTTAGATTTTGCATAAGCATGCCCCCCGTGCAATAGCATTTTGAAGTGTAAGGGTTCAATAAAAGGTGATGAACTAAATCTAAGTGCAAGAGCTTTTTTTCGCACCTATGACTCCCATCAAAATGCGACTTCCATGGCTGGCAAATCAATCCCTCGCCTTGTGTTAGCAGCAGAATGCTATAGCCACAGTGGCAGGTGAACAAATTGAAGAACAATATTTCTGTCTATAATTTTTTTCTTGCCTGTATGTAAGTAAAGTTTGGAATAAGTTTGTCATTGCAAAAAAGCCCAGTTTGTGTTCTTTTGTTGAATAAACCACATATTGTGTATAGTTGAAATGCAGAAATTTGTTCTAAAATCCTCAGGTGATATATGTTCTTGCAATTAGCATGGTATTTCATTACTTATAAAGATAGTAATCGCAGCGGATATCGTTATATGGGTTTACACACTAATATATGTGATCACAAACTTATTAGAAACTTGCTAGAAACATGTAAGGCATGAATGTTTCTGCACACTTGATCAGCTGTGAACGTGCAAGAACTGCTTGTACTGGCTGACTTCACTGCACAGTTTGGATTTACTTTTCTTCAGCGTGTCGTTTTATACTGTTTTATCCACACAAGAACAGGGCGTTTGCCTGCTTTTCGCATTGTTGCACGAGTTCTACATAATTGTGCAGGAGGGTACGTTGTCACTGTATTTACTTAATCTACTAGCTGTGCAGTTAGTTACCTTGCAGAGCAAGTGTTCATACAGATGCAGTAAGGATACAAAGTCCGCAACATAGTCAATGTTTATTGGTTTCTGTGCAAGAAAAAAAAAATTCTCCAGAGAAGAGGTGCAACTAAACGTCCATGTAATATTTTATTCAAGCCACGGATTTAATGCTATCGTAGCAAATTCATTACGATAGCCTACACTTTTGCTCTGTCAGATTTAATAAGAGGCAAGATAAGCTTTCAAGATGCATCGGGAAATTCGTGCTTGAAAACCGACAAGAAAATGCAACTGAACGGTACCGCGTTCAGCGCAACGTTGAAACTTCGGGTACTTTGCTATCTTGTCATTTGCCCTTGCCGAGGTTGAAATAATTCAAGTTGCTCCGTAAGCGCGATTTTTGCATGCTACTCAAAACATTGTAGCGACCTCGTCGTCTGCTGGGGATCGAACACCTCCTAGCACTGACAACTCGCAAAGGCGTACGAAGCAAACGTGAAAATGCACTTCATTTGCTGTGCAGAGTGTCAACAAACGCATAGAAATCGGAGAATGCAATCTGCGGTACAAGTTTTTTATTCTCCCTTCGCGTACGTACCGAATTCGACGATCCACGTCTCCGCGTATTGCACTTGTCGATCGAGACGCCATTTTCCAAAACAAACCAGCGAAATAGCTCCTGTGGCAGCTCTCCGCGCAATTTCGACGGAAAATCGCAGCGATCGGTGCGACGGTGCGACTGTGCGACCAACCGGTTGGTCGCAGCCGAAAATCGGGGGGTCGGCACTGCGACTGCGATTTTCATCGCAAACGACGGAAATCGCACTTCCGGTGCGACGAAAATCGCATCATGTGAAACAGGCAAAAGTCGTGTTCACGTGGCGGGTCTCGGGGTCTATAGACAAGAACGGCACCGAGAGCGGCGCTGCTGCGCCGGCTTTGAGAGCGCCGCATGCGGAGCAAAATTCTATTAGCCGGTGGTACCCCTCTCCCATCTCTCGTTCGCGCCGCCTTGATTGCCTCCTGCACTGCGCGCGTTTGGGCACGTTTCGCGCCGCGCGCGGTGTGTGCGCGTGGACATTTCTTTCGAAGGGCGGTGTACAGTCTCTCTCACATTTAGGGGAAAACTCGAAGCGCAGCAGCTCGCGCAGATTCTCGAGGGGCGGGATCTTGAACGGCGTCGTCTGCTACGGCGGCGCACGCTGGCCGCATTGTCGAGAAACGTTCTACTGTCAGGTGCAGGGCGTTGATCACATCGTTACTGCGTGAAAGGAGCCGGTATTCTTTGCTAAGCGTTGCGCGACGCCCACTGATACGCCTCGAATGTAAGTTCATCGCTGCATGGCAGTCATAGACGACGTACTGATTCCATACATTCTTGACGGCCCGTTTCTGGAAGGCGACTATATATTCTAACGCGATAGGACGCCGATCCACACTGCTCGTGCTGTGCAAGAACTGCTAGAAGAGCGCGCAGTCACTCTCTTGGAGCGGCCGCCTCAATCCCCGGGCGCCAACATCATTTAAAATGTCTGGGGCTCGTTGAAAGTATCGCTGGCGCAACATCCCCTCTATCAGTCGCCCGAGGATAGGCTTCGATCCACCATCGTCAGTGACTGAGACGTGCAGCGAATGAACACATCCCTGATCAAGTCATTCTACACTTCACTGCCTTCCAGGATGAGCGCTGTCATCGCTGCCGCTGGGGACATGACGAGATACTAACTGAAGTTCCGAGCGTGACGTGTCCAATTCCCCACCGGCGGGCAGGGTCTGTCTGGTGTAGCGAATGATTATCGAGAAAAATCACTTCCAGCTCATTGTCTGAACCTAAAACGTTCATTTAATCGTGTCCGTTTGTTTCACCGTGTTCGACTCCCATTGTTGAGTGCTTTGTTTTCCTTTCGAGTCAAACAAAGACTGAGCACGTTGCGCGCACATCTTGGTGCGTTTTGTCGCTGCTCATTACGGTAGCACACACAGTGAAGAAATATACGTGCACACGCTCAGTACTCCGGCCCTTCGAAAGAACAAATGAACCATGTTGTCAAAAGAAGTTTGTGGAACTCCATTAGCGCCAATGAAGGATCAGAGTGTGGCGACGCACAACGTTTAGTAAAGAATATCAGCTCAGTTCCCGCAGTACCGATGAAATTGGTGCACTGCCCCTGACAGTACCACGCTTCCCGAAAATGCGGCCAGCGCGCGCCGCCGTAGCAGACGACGCAGATCACGACACCGCCCCTCAAGCGTGTGCGCCTGCTCGAGCTGCTGCCGCCGCACGACTCCATTGCTTGCCGCATCGCGATGCAATACATTCCGAGTTTTCCCCTTAGTGTGAAACAAACTCCACACGCTATATTTGCCTTTAAGAAGATCGGTACGCTTGACGATTATTTTTATATGGCTGCAATGCGGCGAAAGGGCAGCGTCTGCTTAACCATGTAAGGGACGCTGAGCAGGTAATTGGAAACGACATCGTATGTGCCGCCGGAAAAATCGTCAGCACATACGATGCGGCACCTACGAGCTAAAGTCATTTTTGCAGTTTCTCACTTTATGTTTGCTACAAATCCGTGTTGTCTCTGATGGCGACAACGGACTTCTATCGACACTGTGCGGAAATAAACAAGATATATCGCTGCATAGCACAAGTACGACATGCGCACACAACTTTAACTAGTACGTCCCCTACAATATGGAATAGAGGCAGCAATGTAGACAGCTTGGTCATTTTTTAACAGTACTCAAGAGACGGAAGTTGAAAGTATTATTAATCATTCCTGCTTCAGCAATGCCGGCGCGAGCAAGACGCGGGTGTGTGTCGTCCAGTAACCCGATCGATCGGTGCAGTGGTGAAGCGGGAATGAACTCCGGTCATGTTCAATGCATCATGCACATATTCAATTTCTCGGCACGCGTGAACTTCGGCCACTGCTAGCGCATACAACAGACGTGGTTTCCATTCTTAGACAGCGCACACACAAACGAAACACGAGAAGACAGGACAAGCGCTCGTTGAAATTAAAGTTTTTATATGAATAAAAGGATTATGTACCGAGTAATTATTAATTTCACGTGGGTTACATATGGAAACCGTCATACACTCTGGAGTGATCAATGAACGAGCTCGCTTCGTTTGCCTGATGTTTACTTCGCTCGGCGCACCGCAGTAATCCATGTCTGTCGTCTGCTTCTTTCGTACCATTTTCATGTGAATCGGCAGAATTTCACTGGTGGCATCAACCTTTTCATGTTTACATTGCTGTCGTGACAGTTAACAACACAATAATAATTTCCGGTCATCTGAAGAGGCGCCGTCGCAAACAAGAGACGTTTCGCGCGCAGCGCGAACTGAACACGGGCGCGACCGCGAAGGGAAGCGGCGACGGAAACCTACACTAGGGTGGCTAGAATTGGGAGGTGTGAAGACCGCGGCGCCGCCGCCATTGCCGACGGAGGCCCCGCTACGCGTTCCTCCCACTGGGGTCAAATTTGGCGCTTCCGTCGGGGGCGCGGGTAGGGTGGCTAGCGCGGGGGCGACGTGAGCACAGTGGAAGAATAACTTTATTCTTCCACCGTGGCCGTGAGCTTCTCAGTCTCGTAGGCCACGGTGAAGTGCAAAGTAACTCTCGTGGTCGGTATAGTGCAGCTGTATTTTTCTCGCGTTTCCTATTTTTCGATCGCTCCACACCACAGCGAATCTAAGTGGCACAGAATGGGATGGCGTGAAGGTCAGAGTGCGTGAGTGCTTCAGGTCTTGGGGCAAGCTTCGAGCGCACGAGGAGCGTGGGGAGATTAAAATCGTCTCCGACGCGATCCTCCTGCTCTCGAGGCCACTGTCCGGCGGGTCTGGTGTTTCTTCGGCTCTGGCCTCACTCCGAAAGGAACTTCGGATTCTCCTGCAGCGACGCTGGGACGGCTTGAGGGCCACAGCCTGAGCAGAGCTGTGGGAAATGGAAGCGTGGTGCAGCAGAAACGTCCTACGTAAGCATCTTTCAAGGAAGAACACAACTCTCTTTTCCCTAATAGATCCAAGTGATGGTAGCATAGTCGACTCACCAGATGGAGTTCTTGCACTGGCGAGGCAGTTTTACATGACCTTGTGTGCCTCTCCAGCTGTCTTTCCGTTTGCTTCACCAGCTGAGCTGCCACAAGCGTGCGACTCAGCCATAGATGAGGACGAGCTATTTTCGACCTTGAAGTCTATGAAGCGCAATCGCAGTCCAGGATCCGATGGTCTGACAGTCGAATTTTATGTTAAATTTTGAACACTGTTAGTGAAGCCGTTCATATCGCTAGTGAACAGGCTACTCGGTGAAGGGACTCAGCGTCTCAATGAGAGGGGCTAATCACTTTCCTTTGTAAGGACGAGTCGAGGAGCTCCGATCTGAGAGCATGGCGTCCAATCACGCTTCTGAACTGCGATTATAAGCTCATAGCAAAGTGCCTGTGTACGCGACTCACGCCAGTGCTCAGCACTGTTTTGGGTCCATACCGGGCATGTAGTGTCCAGGGGTGCTCTACTCAGCTTCATGGTTTAGCAGTGAGGGACCTTCTCTTGGAGGGAAATACCAGGAAACTTCCCGGTATTCTTTGCTCCTTCGTTCAGGAGAAAGCTTTCGACATCATTAGCCATAGGTACAGGCGCCCAAATCTTTAACTGGCGTGCGCGAGCGGCGACTTTTCGGTGTGTCAGCGCCGTGTGACGGGGCGAGGCTAGAAACAGTCTGAAGCTAAGCGCATGCGGACAAAACCCGCTCAGCTGGGCCAATCGTCGGCTAGGCTGTTTCCAGCCTCGCCCCGTCATACGGCGCTGACGCCCGGAAAAGTCCCCGCTCGCGCACGCCAGTTAGCGATTTGGGCGCCTGTACTTTTCCGTGTTCTGGAAGAGGCTGGTTTTAGTGTGGGTGTTCGGCAGATGGTTCAAGCTTTGTATTCTCGACCGACTTCTGCTGTTGTCATACGGGACCGCGTCTCGGGAAGGGGGGGGGGGGGAGGGCCTCTGTATCCCTCAGCATGTCTATACAACCTCATTCAGCCACTCGAGGACAGGTTCACTCGTGCATTTAACACTACGCGACTGCACGCAAAAGTTGTCAAGAATTTCTTGTTTCTAGCAGCCAATGGGCCACAGATTGACTGCAGGAGGCATTCCGCTGATCTAACAGGATCGGTGTCTAGGTTTTATTGTATAACACGTATTCACTTTTTCCTCAAAAGCATAAATCAGTGTGTCATCCACAACAAAGCCAAGAAGGTTAAGCCCTGCGTTTTGCAAAAATGTGATGTTATGCAATAACTGTTATTTCCAACAAACATGTATTAAGTCGCAAGCGCTTTGTACTTTCTAGAATTTATTCACCACAATGCTGATACATTGCATGAACTTCCTCCATTTAAAGTAATGTTACAATCCCAAATATGACTTATGTGCGGGCGACACATTCAAGGTTATTCCAATGCGCTGGCCTTGGGCGGCAACTCCTATGAACTATATATTCAGTAACGCATAAGCGCGCTAATCTCGGCAAGAGGTGGTCGCAAAAACCGTTGCTGTGTCCGCAGCGTAGTCGATGCTCGCTGTTTCCATGTGGAATGAGAGCAGCGAAACATCATTAAATTCTCTCAGCATCTACAATGTAGAGAAAAAAGTCTGGTCTGATTTAACGCATTCAAACGCAAAAACTAAGCGCTACCAAATCATTTTCCCGCTCGGAGGTATGCAGACGACCCGAGAAACTACGGCGCCCTAAACGGCACCCCGGCCGGCAGCGCCATCACGTGGCAGGAACGCGTTTTGGGGCCAGCTTCCGGAGGCCGGTCTTCACACCTCCCCATTCTAGCCTCCCTACCTACACCACAGAACACCTATACAAACTTAGAGAAGGGAAACTGTACCTTCCACAGTGCTACGGAAATAAGCGTAGCGGTGGCGTCGTGAACTAAAGTATGTGACCACGGGTGGCACTGCACAACAGGAAACGGAAACGGGGTTTTGCACACGCTTTACCAGGTGTTCTGTGGCTTTACTGGGTTTCTGGCTTCTGCGCCTCGATCGTGCTCCCGCCAGTTTAGTTACTGTGTAGCAAACGTAGCGCCTGTATTAAGTGGGCGCTACGTTTGCCACACAGCAACCAAACTGGCGGGAGCACGATCGAGACGCAGAATACATGTAGCGCTGAGTCATATCGAGTTAAGGCACACTCTGAACTGACTTTTAAGGGCATCCCGAGCGGTTTTTCGTTTATTACGCCGCCGTTACGCCGAGTTGTGCCGCCGCGCTCCAGCTGTTGCATTTCGTGTAGGGCTACTGACAAAATGCGGTTTCCAGGTGGCACGATGGCCTCGACTGGAATAAACGCACACGACACCAAAGATTGAGTAAGCCTCAAAATATTTTATTTGCATTTTACAAGTACAACAAAAAGCACACGTCTACGCATCCACACAAAACGCGTTTACATAGTCAAGAACATATGCAAGAAATGGCTCATTAATAAGGGTAGCACAAATGCACAAGAAAGAAGACCTAAGCTACAAAACGTACGGTCGGCTGCTAAGTATAATAATTTCCCTGTCACCGCGTGTCACTTTTATACAACATCTTTACAGCACTACCAGGCCGGGTAGTTTGGCGGAAAGAATGCAACAGCTTACGGCCGTCAGCTGCCTCTGTCATAATTATCCTAATCTCCGCATCAACGTCGTGCAAGTCCGCATACAGGCATCTGTATCTGAACCATATATGTGCCAGCTTAATACATGTGTAGTGAAATTATGACAACCACTGCGTCTTATCAAACGTATTGGTTTTGCAAATGCGCATTACAGCTGACGGAACGACATACTGTAAGTGAAGCACAAGAGAACAAGGACAAAAGGAGGATACAACACTTGAAGAAATGAAGAATTAGTAGGCGTACAGCAAACAAGCGATGACGGAGAACACACAATGATCGGGTGTTCTGTGACATCGCTTTGCGTATTTACGGTGTTATGGAGATCAACAGGCATAAAAACGTACCTTCAAGCGTACTCCCTCAACCTCCGCCGCATTCATCATGATAATCAACACCTAAACAAAGTGAGGTACTATTTTTTGCCAAGAGTAGACCTCTTTACAGCAAGTCTATGTAATGACTCGCAGACGAAACCAACATGCTTTCGAAAATGTTTTACCGCCGTAGTATTCGAACGCCAACGGCCAGGAAACACATCGATGCCAATAGGCTGTCGGCTGTCGGTGGTTCATCAAGTACAAAAACCTTGACGCTATAACTAAAAAGCAGCTTCAACATTCAAATTTTATAAAAAATCAACTGCCTATTTGAGTCAATGCCACGTACAAAAGCGAATGCGGGTTTTCCAGCATGCAAGTACTCAAATCTACGCAACAATACTTGTTATAGACTACGGGCGTAATACGGAAAATCAACAAATGCCGACCAGGCTCCTCACCTGCGCTTGCGCGGTTTCGTACAAGAACATAGGTTACCGCACAGTCAAAAGAGAGATTAGCGAATTAACATTAAATTAAGGGGTTTTACGTGCCATGACCACGATCTCATTATGGGGCGAGCGGTATAGCGGGAGAGTCTTGGCAATTCGGACTAGCTGGGGTTGTTTAACGTGCACCTATATCTAGGTACACGGTTGTTTTCGCACTTCGCCCCCATCGAAATACGGCAAAAGAGAGTTGAAAAAAAAGTGATCTTCAGTGCCACAGGCAACCACCTCGATGCTTGAAATAAGTGCTCTCTAACTCTATCTCTATTTTTCTCAGTGTCACATATATGCATTTACAAACGGAACAGCCCACGCACATTTTTTTTTCCAAGCGGCCACACGAAACATGCACTTGTGACCTTAGGATATACCGTTATCTCCTGATAAAACTGTATCAAGAATATAATATTAAACAACGCCTACTCCTTACGCAATGTAACCATTGCGGCAAAATGCGACCATTGCGGCATTGCGAAAAGCTTAAAGGTACGGACACACTAGCGGCAAGACGAACGCGGCACGCCGCCGGTGGCAAGAACGCCGCACGGCAGAGAGGCCACATCGGTTGTGCGCGCGGCGGCCGCCGCGGAGTCACGTGACAGCGCTGATCTCGCCTTGTCTCGAACTGCGCGAGCATAGGCGCGATATCGCGGTTGTCGCGCGCTTTTTCCTTGCTCGGTTATGGTACGTCCACACTAGCGACAAAAACGCGCGCGACACAACGCGCGCGGCGAGCGGTGCTGTACCGTTGTCAGATGGGAGGAGGACTTGGCACCTTTGAAGGCACCGCGTCCATGAGCATACATATCTCATCAACCCATCATCATCCGATACGTCGACCCCGGTACGGTGCTGTCGCGCGCGGCAAGATTCACGAAAAGCGGCAGCAACGCGCGGCAAACGGGCGAATGGGTGCGAGACCCATTTTTCGCGGCAGACGCGAAACGTCCACCAATCAGAAGCGAGCCGCTTTACGAGCCGCGCTGTTGTGGCGCCACCTGTCGCATAAGCAAAGAATCATAATCTATGGGCTCTGAGACTGAACAGTGACACGCGCGCCGTAAAATCTCAGAGGCCATTTCCAGTCAAGGGGGCTGTTTTTGTTAAGCCTTACCACACCGCCACTGAGGCGTCGACGAAGAATTCGCCTCGCAATGGAGGCGTTTTTGGAAACCGTTCGCGGATATGCGTACCTCTATGATAAATCGAGCGTCCGACAAGGAGCTGCGCGCCAACCGCTGGCACATTATGGACAGCAGTTTGGCATGACAGGTGAGTAATTGGTGAAGGCGGGGAAGCAGAGTGTGCGCCTGGCCCTCAGTGTCCCTGTACGGCACTCAAAACTTTCTCGTCCGCGGTCTGGCACGTCGGCGTCGCACAAGTAAAGAACAAACAAGTATTATAGTGTTCACAGTCACCAGTAGCTCCTCGTCCGTATCCGACATGCCTGAGCGTGGCCGGCAGTGGCGCAAAACAACACAGACACTTCCGATGGAAGACGAAATGGGCAGAACGGACAGCGCGTTGTCGCGAGAAGTATCGAATGGAACGAGACAACGCGGGACTCCACGGGCCGCTGCCGCGTGCCGCAAAACGCGACTGTGGACTTGCCCGCACGCGTCTGCCGCGCGGGCGCTTGCCGCGTGCGGCGTGTCGCGCGCGTTTTTGTCGCTAGTGTGGGCGTACCATTAGCAGACAGCGCACTGATCGCGTTGATTCCTGCAATGGCAGATGCAGACGACGATGTTCTGACAACGATGAGCGTTTTGGTCATTGTGTGTTCTCTGCTGTTGCGACGGCGGCGCGCGCAAAAGGCACGCAGACGAAGCACTAGTGCTGTTTGTTGCGGCTGGCTCGGAGCGCTCGGTCGTCGATCGTGGTTCCGCCGCCGCCGCTGGAAGTCAACTTCGGCAGTAGCCAAGAGGTGGCGCTTAGGAGAAAGCCCGGACGTCTCTCATTGGTTCGCGGCACGCGGCAAGCCGCCGAAAATGGGTCCTGGACCCATCCTCTGCGCGGCAGACCAAACCGGTTCCGCGGCAGGTTTCGCGGCACGCGGCGCGCCGCCGGCGGCGCGCCGCGCGCGTTTTGCCGCTAGTGTGTCTGTACCTTAAGGCAATCAAGCTGGCCGACGATGCCGCCAGGGCTCAAGGGCTCGAAGCCGTCACCTAGGTAGAGAGGCCTAGATCTCACATGTGCTGACCTAAAATAAAGTTTATTTTTCCTCCTCTTCGTAATTTGCCCGCAAAAACAGGTAAAATAACACTTTGTAAGCTGTCTGCTGGGATGACCATGCATCGCATATGCTACAATAAATTGCATATACTAAACGTTACGATTTATAAGCACGGAAAACGTTATCCATAGGATATAGCACGGCGTTTAGATGCGCTGAAGATTCTCAGTTGTGGATAGTTCAGCACACCGGTTACTAAGGTTAGTTACTATACCAAGTGTGTTTAATTCAAATGCCACTTAGTTATTTTTTTTCGTACAGATCCATTCCCCATATCCAGAAACATAGATTAACCAAATCTTCTAATTCTCCCTGGTGGGGAACAGTGTTCGCGTATTGAAGGACCGTTATTAAAGTTTTATTGCAAGTTTTCATAATTTCGACTGTCACTTTCAAACGTCAAGCTGGGTATTTGCAAACTCCCATATATACTATAGTGGGCACGACCCACTGACTCAATACCACCAACAACCACGTCAGCTTGTCGAGTTTGATTATCCTTTTAAAAAATGCGTCTCTCCTAAAGGTAAACCCGATTCATGCCAAACTGTCCTCACTGGGTTGCGTCATTTCGACGGGGGTGCAAGAAACCAACAGGGCCGTTTTCCGTCAGCACGAGCGAGCACCTGCAGACAGGCACGCGAAAGCGTTCTGTTTGGGCCCTTACTGTCCGGCAGTGGTCACGCAGCTCGGCGGGCCTTCGCTCTGGTCCCGTGCCCAGTCCTACCACCCGGTCTCGTCGGCTATCGTCCTTGCAGTCTTGCCCTCTCGGCGCAGAATTTCGGCTGCCGCCCACCGGGACACGTCAGCGTGAGCCCCGGTGGCTCTCACGGTGGGTCCTTTCTTTATGGAGACGATCCTTTTGCAGGCCCTGTTCTCGGCTTCTTGACCCGTGGGCGCTGATAAGCCGATATGCCAAGGGAACTCCGACGCGTCTCTCAAGCGACAGCTGCTTAGCAACGCATCGCTGATCGTACAAAACACGCGTCACGTATCAGAACTTCGGCTCCGTTCGGCTCGCGAGGTTACGAAATTAGCGGACTCACAATAACGTAGAGTTTGTCCCGTTTTAAAAAAGCATGTCCACCATTTGGAACCTTGCGCATGAAATCACACGCCATGAAGATAAGATCGCTTTAGAAGCTATTCGTTTTGCATGTCTGCGCCACAGTAGAGACTTTCCTCTTATCCCGATATCTAGTGCACACAGCGTCTTAAGTTCCTTGACAACTGCGTAGCTAATATGCAATGCTGCCCATCTTCGTAGTGCAAGCAGAGAAGCTGATACTCCACTGACTATAAATTTCCAGCCTTTCAAGTATCGCGCCGACGTTACGCCTGCAGCTATTTGGTCTAAATGTGGCATAGCTCAGCGACATGATAGTGTAGTGCGAGAAACCGGGAAACAACGATTCTAAGGGACAGACAGAAGCGAAGACGGCGCTACATCTTCTCTTCATCTCGCATGTTCTCACACCTTCTCTTCTGTCTGTCTCTTAGAATCTTCTCCGGTTTTTTAGCGCTATAATAGGGAGTTTTAGAATAGGGGCCCCAATATTTTGGGGCCCCAAACAGCTTTGCGGGTGTTAGCGTTGGGGCACGCAGTAGTGAACAGCTTTAGAATAGGGCTTTTCGTTTGCGGATAGCGTCTTGCGCTGACAGCGCCACTACGGCGTCTAACAAAAACGATTAAACATAAATAAATGGAATATTCCATTTTATGATATGAATAGTAATTTTGACTTGCGTGTATTTGCGTTTAATTACAATTTAGAGGTTATTCTTCAAGCAGCAAACAATTAGTTGTTCTTAGTATTGAGCAACAAAACCAACTTTACGTGCCTTCACCAGCCAAGCTTAGCCGTGTTAGGCCTACGAGCCTTAAAATCCACACACAAATTCGGAATCAGCGGCGTCTAATGAATCAATCTTCATAACATACGCTAGTTGAAAAAAAGCGATAACTGCAGTCACTTCTCCTAGCTTGCGAACTTCACGCGTTACCGCGAATCGAACTCAGTTTGGTGCTACGTCAGAGCCGCCATGTTTGTTGACGCAAAGCTTTTGGGAACGCTATTTGAGCTCCCGCTACATCGGTGAAATAGCGTTCCCAACGCAAAACCCAAACGCAGTTTGCGTCTCGCGCATGCGCAGTGGCTTCGACGCTATTTCTTTGGGGCCCCAAAACGTTTGGGGCCCCTATTCTAAAACTCTCTAATATCGTGTCGTTCAGCAAACATCAACTCGCCCAAGAAAAAAGTTATTGTATAGCGTCGCTCCTTCGCTCCATTGAATGTTGGAAATAAATTGTCCCGACGTAAGCATGTTTGTCCCGGAAACGACTTACGCTGGGGTGAAAGACATCAAAAGCAGGATTTTTCAAATTCGCCAAAGGTGATTACAGCGACGTGTCTTCCCCAAAGCATGGTCCTTGTCCGCACGAATTACATTCGTTAGAAAGATGATGCGATGTGCCACCGTCTATTTCGTGCAAACGCGGCTAATCTCGCATGTGTAGTGCATGTTCTACATCCCATCACCGACTACATATCGTCCCCATCTCATCTCGCTTCGGATTCGTTTCCAGCGTATGCTACAAAAAAGTACGCACGCACCGCGGCCATCACAGCTAAGGCATGCAACCGCTTGGCTAAAAGTTTGCACGCGGTGTCCCTAACACATTGCGGGTTATCAGTAACGCACTTTTTGCGCAGCACTCCGTTGTTGATCATCTGTCGGAAATCGACGTCGCCTGACCACGGGCTGTCGACTAATTTCACAGCCTCGCCCACTCTTCGTCACCCAACGAACGTCCGTCCAAGAACGCTAAACAATGGGTAGGTTAATGTTACGTCGATTTACACGGACTATACCATCTCTGAGCTGCCCGCTTCTTTTGGTTTCCAGAAGATTCGTCTGGGTTCGAGTCGTCCCCGTCTGCTATGTCAAGCACTGTGGAAGGTGCAGTGATGTCGGGTAGGCGTGACTTTCATTTCGGCAACTGGAATTACGTTCAGAAAGAACTGTGATATGAGTAGCTGATGGTTATCTCACGTAATCGTTATCTCACCTAATCGTTTTGCGAAAACCCGCAACGTGGACAGGAGTAATCAAGGGAAAATGAGACATCCACCTAATCCTACCGATGACTACGAAGGAAACCCAAACGGTTTCCTCGAAAGAAAAGCCTCAGAATTGAAGGAAACTTCGTCCTGGTCCGGGACTCGAGCCCGGGACTATCGCCATTCCGGGGCAGCCGCGCTACCGTCTGAGCTATCCATGCCGCTAGCAGATAGCAGGCCGTAGTCGAATTTGACAACAAATTGAACCAAAGGCAAGGGTTTACGTACACGCTCGGCGGAAACCCGCAAGGTGGAGAGAAGTAAGGGAAAATGAGATATCCACCTAATCGTAGCAATTGCTACACAGGAAACCAAATTGCTACAAAGGTTTCCATCATAGCAATTGCTACGATTAAGTAAATGTCTCATTTTCCCTTAACTGATCGTTATCTGTATCGACATACGTGCCTGGTGACACGTGGCGAACCATATCCGAACCGGATATCATTTAAGATTGCATTACACCATGACGTTATCGAAACCGCGCAGTCAGTCATGGGGAATGCCATATATAGTAAAGCGCTTCGGAATAATCTTGACCGCCTGTTGGCTCTTCACCGTGCGCCGAATTCTCTTGACCTTCAGGTCCCTCACGTTTCGTTCACATCGCAAAGTGATCGCCACGACAGGGAGCCGAACGCGCGACCTCGCGCTCAGCAGCAGGTCGCCATAGCAACTCGGCAACCTTGGCAGGCGCGGACAAGATTAGCGCTGAGTCTGACAAAGCCAACTGTTCGCACCTAATGGATATCGATCAGGGTTAGCCATCTCGGATAGGCTGGCCGACGTTTTCATGCAAACGCCATCCTCGACAGAAGCGGCCCTGTCATTCTTGCCGTGCTACTTTTATGAGCCAGGTGGAACGTCGTCACGTGGTGTCGCTGGAAATCTGCAAAAGGTGGCACTGAATGCGGCCCAGCTGTCCAGAACCTCCACTTCATTATCTTCTGTGCCATGCAACATCATTCCACTATGTGGAGTCTAGATCAGTCTCTTTGTCAGTGTCAGTTATGTCGTTTGTCAATAATCACAGGGCAGCCACTGAGAAGTACAGGTTTACATTACGAAAGTACTGCCAGCCTATCTAAGACATTTCGCCCTGCCTAATGCGTTTTCAATTTGTTTTTATTTATATTAGTCTTCATAGCGTGCTCTCATATGGCGACAGCTCCATCAATTATTATATTTTTATTTAAGGGTGAAGCCTTCTTACCATAAATTCGGTTCGATATGCAACGTATCGAGATGTTGATACATGCACACTCCATCCCTTGCAACTGAATTATTTCTCCTCCGTTTTCATTCAGGCATTGAATTCAGCGAGATGTCGAGTAAGTATAGGAGCTTGTTTATTTATTCGTTTATTTTTGCCGATAACACCACCGGGCTGGTTATCGTAAAGAACAAAAATAGAAAGAAAGCTGGTTCTCAATCACCAAACAACGCAGATTAGAGCACAAATCACGGACAGCCATACAAGCATTGAGTGATATTTTCCAAGTGTAACTACAGGATGTCGCCAGAGGCATCGAGTTTCGTATTGCGATTCCTAGAGAGAGCAGTCACAATGCTTTACCATATTTTTTTTGTCTGCAGAGCATGCAAATTCTTTCATAAACATTGACGCGAATTTCTGACCCGAAAGGGAGCTACTGAGCTCTGTTCTTTCTGAGAAATCCTTAGTGAGGAATTCACTGGTTTTCTAGCAAGGGTTGAATATGAACTGCTATTTCACATTCGGGTCCACTTTCGTCATTACTCTTCCAGTATAGCCTAGCGGTGAAAAACGTTTCACCAGACATGTCAACCGTAAGTGCTTTGATTCTACTTAGTATATTGGAAAGGATACGTATGTATCGCTTGTGTAGGAAATTATGTAGGTCTAATGAGACTTTATCTGCGCAGGGGGTTTATTAAGACCCGCCACTAGACGCATTGATACTCGGCAGGAATAAATACTTACACAAACAAATCATCACGTACAAATTACGGCACTTCGTACCGATCAAATGACCTCCGTGTTAAAGCAGCGAATCTTCAACATTTCAAAGACTAAATCCTTATTGTTGAGCTTCCTGCTTCATAACTTAAACAGTAACGACCCACCTGTCTGGCTGTCATTGACTGCACGCTTGATATGTCCCTACGTGCTGCGATTGTTGGTTGCGCACTTTCTCCCTGATAATTATTGTCACTGGTTCAATAGGCAAAAGCGTTGGTATTTGTAATTGAAATGTGCACTTTCGATTGCAATCGACCTTCCTATTCCCTGCTGCATTCCGTGAAGTAAGAACAGTAACGTTGTTGCGGCTCGGCCAGTCGTTCAACGCTCACCCCAGAAGAAAGCTGTGTATATCTTTACTGTGTGGTGTGTGTCGAGCTGTTCAATACATCATTTCAAACGCCTGCCTTTTCATCAAGAAAAACATGGTGTTGGAATAATTTATCTTGCTCAAAATTGCGTACTTTCTCACTATATTGTCGTTCTGAAATACCGTATCCTTTCTCTCCCCTCCTTTCTTTACCATTTTTTTAGCTGTGGATCCTGGGTAAGCCGTAATACGGAGTTGTCGCAAGTGTATTGCGTGACCTGCCTATGCGAGTTGCCCTAGTGACGTTGTTTTACCAGAGACTTGTGCAATCGTACAGTCATTACTGATCGGGCAGTTACCATATCAGGACTCTTGCACCGTCCGCGCACAGCGAGGTCGCTTGCCGTTTCCGGATCCTAAACGCTCCATCAATACGGCTATAGCGTGCCATCCCTAAACATCTACGTAGTAGCTCCGATAATCCCAAATGTATTGCTGATGTATTTTTTTTTCAAATTTTGGAACGTAAAACGCCGTGAATATTACGTGACACCTTGCTCGGCACGTGTGTCTCTTAAACCAACTTATGCATATATTGGCTCTACATTGCATAACGTTAGCTCAGCTATCCTTTAACGTTAGCCCTCCTTTCGATGCTACATGGGGACGATCATGTACGAGCGTATCCCTTGTCTAGTGTAATGCGGATTTAGCTGTTCAGGAGGCTTATTAAGTCCCACCACTAGACGCATTGACATTTGCAAGGAATAAATACTATACCTCTCCCTTACTAAGAGAGAGTCAGTGCTCGAAGACGCCGCCAGGTAGCAGCAGTCGCACGCCGTGTAGAGCGGAATCGCCTATCAAAACACCCTTGAATGAACAAGAGCAGGAGCAAGGTGAAAAATACGGTGGTTCTTACTAAACAGAAAGAGGTAACCAGTGGTTTCCATGGGCCTGTGAAGGCCCCCTGACACCTGCTGAGCATTCCAAGCACTAACTCGTTGCGGCCGAGCTAATGTGGAAATAATGCAAAAAATGAACAGAAAAAGATAAACACGAAGAACCAGGGCATTCTAATCCCAGCCGCGGCGGCCGCATTTCGATGGAGGCGAAATGCAAGAACACCCGTGTCTCTTCCATGGGGGGCACGTTAAAGAAATCGAGGGGGTCAAAATTATTCCACGTATTCTCATAATCATGTCACCATTTTGGCACGTAAAACCCCATAATATAATTTTGTAAGTGTTCCAGAGCAATCCATTTCACTTATTTCAAATAAATACCATCTGCGTGGCCCGGTCGAGCCAGACAAACGATTTCTCCTTTCACACAGACAGCGCTCGGTTGGATGCATGGTTCCAGGTCATGGAGGAAGGAAAAAGGATACAAAGGAGCTTCGTCTCCCAATATTAAAGCCTATAGTCATAAAATATATAATGTCATAGATCATGGAAACCATTATCATCAACGACAGCTAGGCGCGAAAGGCGCGTGAGCTATGGAACGACTGGCTAAGGTCGTAGCCGTCTAAAGGAATAGTAAGTTCTCGGTCCTCAATAAGAAGCCGTCAATAAGCTCCCCGCACGGGTCATATGGTTGAGACAGAGGGCCAAATGGTAAGAGTAACACTTTAATTTCTGTAGATTGCGTTCGTTATTTGCTATATACGTACTAATTGGTGTACTCTGAAATGTTGCTACTCAAACGCACGGAGGTGACAACCAGTCAAGGTGCCTGATCGGCAAGTAATTTTCTTTTCTGCGACAGCAATTGTATGGACACTTCGGGCGCATTTCTGCCGTCGCCGTGATGTTCCGTATAAATTCGAAGGGCGATAAAATCGTAGCCGCGCGCCCCATTCTGTATGTGCGAGTGAAAGCGCGCGAGGGTGAGCCGGCAAACGCGGCTGAGTCTCGCGTGTGCGAGCGAGGAAGGGCGAACCGGATAAAGACCCTTAAACTTAGTGAAGTGGCGAAACTCTCCTCCTCCGCCTTCCCTCCTCCTCGTTTCCCCTCGTGGCGCCGCCTACATTGCTCGAGCGTAGCAACGGCGCCAACATGCGCTCCTTGCCACTCCGTAGACGCTTCTCGAGCAAAAATGGCGCTGATGAACGGCGTGAGGGCCCACGTGATGCTATTAGGCCAATAGCGCCGCGGCGCGGCTTCGGCCAGAGTGCGCGAGGAGGAGGCGGCTTTGTTCAAAGCGTGGCACTACTTTATGAAGCTGAAGGGTCTTTAGGACCGGAAGTGTGCCGTCTCCAGTCGCAGGCGAGTCATGAGGGAGAGGCGAGAGAGGGTGGGGGAGGGCGCTCTTTTTCGCCGGATGCTGCTCACAGCACAGCCATGCCGACACCGTATCTCAAAAGCGAGCTGCGCCGTGGTCGAAGTGCGCTCCCGCGCGGGCCTACCTTCAAAGCGGTCTGCAAGGTTTGCAGAGTGCGCGTAGTGCCGGTAGCTTCGTATGTGCTGTGCTTTCGACATTTCGTTCGCGTTGAAGCGAGAGATGCATGACGGTGGATTCATCCGCTGCTGCTGCCGCGATTCCTCACTCCAACATTCTGACCGTGATTTTCCGCACTCATAGAGCTAGGTGGGTTCATCACTTACCTGTGCGCGCATGACACGATGCTTGCTAATTTAGTTAAAACACGTTGGTGAGCTAGCTGGTTGAAATACATGATAGCATGTGTAAGCGACTGAACGAGGACGTAAAAAGAAACAGACACTCTCTGTGTGTCTGTCCCTTTCTGCGTCCTCGTTCATTCCCGATTACGCATCATATCATTGTTAATTTAGTTAGTCAGCGAATGTTTACAAGTTTATACGCCTGATAAAACTACCATCCTTACTTCGCGCAGCTATTGACTAATTTGCTATCGCAATCCGTGCTTCGCCTTTCGGGCGAAAGTGCAACATTTTTTACCCCTGTATTTTAATTGATGCACGAATAAATTTGATTCATCGATTTATTTATTTTTTATTTATTATTGATTGAAAGGGGCATTACTTCTTACCTTACCACAATGATCTCCTGCCAAAGCGTGAAACTGTTTATTTGAACACGTGCGAAATACCTTCCAGGGAGGACGACTACCGGGACATAGGTGCGGCTTTTGGACTCTGCCTGCTGTTCCTGGGGATAGTCGCCCTGGTTTACATCCTCCTCGTTGGATCGAATGATTCCGGTAAGGACAGACATTATGGATGAGTCGACTCTTTCCTTTCACAAAACGAAATAAATTAAATTTACTAACTTTTTCTAAAGCAAGCGTATCGAAGGCTTCTAAGAAGCTGTAATAGAGAGTTTGACGGAAGCCCGTCTGTTCGGGATGAGACGTGACAAAGAAAGACGTACACTGTCGAAGCAAAACTTATCTGAATGTAAAGAATGGAAGCTCGTTTCTTCGAACGGCCAATGCCGGCTTGGAAAGGGTTCAAGTCGGCAGTGCCCAAAGTTGCTCCAAACAAACGGTGCTCCACGGCATTCACGAACCCAGGGGGGTAACCACTTGACGAAAGATCGTTCCGGATTATCTGCACGTCTGAATTTGAGTCTTCAAAAAATAAATTAAATTATAGGGCTTTACGTGCCAAAACCACTTTCTGATTTATGAGGCACGCCGTAGTGAAGGACTCCGGAAATTCCGACCACCTCGGGTTCTTTAACGGGCACCTAAATCTAAGTACACGGGTGTTTTCGAATTTCACCCCCAGTGAAATGCGGCCGCCGTGGCCGGGATTCGATCCCGCGACCTCTTGCTCAGCAGCCCAACACCAACGCCACTGAGCAACCACGGCGGGTTGAATTCGACTCTTCAGGTTTCATGCAAATGCGGCTCGCACGGCCACACAGGGAGGCAACTACTGACCTCTCGTGAGCTTCAGGTTGCGCAGACAAGTACAAGTACCGGTCAGTGTGTGTACTCTTTATGAAAATGTTGAAGCAAGCGCACCACAGCTTTTTTTCACCAATACGTTCAAAAAAGGCAGTTTCTGGTCCGTCTCCATCTCAACCGTGAACTGAATGGAATCTGCTTGATTGTTTAGATGCCTGGTGAAAGCTTCCAAAGCGCAGCACTTGATTAGGCAAAAACAATCGTTAACCTAGCGTAGAAAAATTCTTGTCGATGGGCTGAAAGAAGCGAGCGCACGACTTTCCAGCCATGCCATGGTCAGGTTCCCAGCGGTCACCTCGACTGAGGCAACCATTGGTGCGCTGTGCATTTGCTATTAGACGTTCTTATCGAAACAGCAGTATGTCTGAGGAGACTCTTCAAGTCGGGGACATCAAATGGCGACCGTTCTGGTAGAGCCGGATCTGCGTCGAGAGCAGCAGCAAACTTCCACGGCCATGTCAGTGTGAGTGGAAGTAAACAGACACACAACGTCAAACGAAACCATCACCTCGTCGTCGTCGTCGAGGACAAGATCCCAAACTTTTTCAACGAAATCGGTGGAGTTGCGCAAATACGTTGTGCCTTATCCGACTGGAGAGGACCAAATTCTGTGCAGAAAGCTGGATACCTTTCACAGGGGGGAACGCGTAAATTCTAGTATAAGTCGCAAAGGGACATCAGGTTTGTGAATCTTTGGTAAGCCATAAAGTGCAGGGGGCGCACCATTATAGCAAAGAATATAATAGCAGAGGGAGTTGTGCTTGGGAGAAACAAAGTGAAACACCTCCGCTAGGAGTTTTAGTAGTTCTCTCTGTATCTTCAAGGTAGGGTCCCGGGTGAGCCGGACATGTGTTTTGATCGTCAAGCAGGTCCAGCATTTTTCATTTTTTCTTTTCTACATGGCTGTATGAAGGAGAACTGTGGCATTCCCCTTTTCAGCAGAGAGAATGGCGATCTCAGAGTTATCATAAAGCCTCTAGACTGATGAACTTGGATGACCGTGTGCTCCACAGTGCAAACCACCTTTCTCATGTCCAGGGCAGGACCAACATTGAAGTTCCGGCCTAGCTCAAGAACGGAGGCCTCAGAAAGATCAAGTCTGTGCGAAGACAGATTATGTACCACCGCAGTCATGCCGTGTAGACGATGGGGTTTGGATGTGTCCGAGAGTCTGTGAAGTTTGACTTCGTGCGTAAACTCGGCATGGCGCACCCGTATATTGGCCTCATGATTTGCGTGCAGCTGGATGCCAGCAAAGTGGTCCGCACAGCGGAACTCAAGGCGACATCGGGCAAAAACGTCTCGTTTTCAAGTTTCTGAACTGTGTTCCGGCAGTCCAGTATCCTTGCTTGCAGCAACAGCCTTTCTGCCTTTGCGACGACGCTCAGGCCAAACTCGGAAGGTACAGGCTGGTTCAGTCGCAGAGAACGAGGGATGAGTCCCTTCCTTTTGCAAGCCCGGTTAAAGTGAAGGTGTCCATTAAAAGCTGCCACTCGCGTTTTCAGGGAAACAAAACGGCGAATGTCGGTGGTTACAGCTTTCCTGCAACGTATAATCCTGGTCTGTATGAGTGTCACATGAGGCTTCATGGCAATGACATGTGCTTCGACAAGGCCGACCCTAGTGGACAGCCATCTCAATTCGGCATCAATAAACACCCGCCAACGCTTGCTTAAGCGGAAGTAACTTATGCCGAATGTCTTTTTAGCCGAATTCTATTCGCTGCAATGGCCAGTGTGCAAGTGTCGGGAGTGGCAAGGGGCAACGCATTTACGTCACCGGATGAGAATGAAGAGGATGCGTATGATCCCAACGGCACTCGCTCACTTGGCTTCCGGCGTGAACGAATATCTGCTGCACTACAATGGGTCTTGAGACAGATGACTGGCTTTCCTGCAACAACTAGCAGGGTATTTTTTGGTATCTTTTGCGGCCCATTACCTTACCTTAAATGTCATACTTGGTTTTTCTCTACCATAATACTCTTCAGGCTGTGGCGCCACGCACAAGTACATCAGCAGTATCACACACTACTGATTGTAGCCGAGGGCCATCTATGTTGCCAGGTCACATGATCTGCCGTCGGGAGCGCTACTTCCGCCCAATACTCCGGTAGCTCGCGAAGCACGCAAAGACTCGAAGAGTGTGTGTCGGGCGTGACAACAGAGGTGCTGAGAGCATGGAGTAACCTAGAACATCAGATGGGATAAATGTGTCCATTGATGATGATGATGACGTTTATCGCTATCTCTATTGAAACAAGGCTTGGACAAATGGTCCCGTAGCATGCTTGATTTCATCAGGCTTTACTTCATCTCTCGCTATCTAACCTTTTTGTCTATAACTGATCTCGATATTAAATTACCAGCCTTTGCCCTGACTGTAATAGAGTGATCTTTTTGGGTGACCCAAAACCCAAAAAGATCACGTTCTCGTGAAGCCTGCGGCAAAAAGGACGTTTCACGTCCGCCGCCAAGGTCTGTGAGTGGTGGCGCTTGCTAACACTCCCACGGTTCTATTAGTACACATAAATACCCTAGAAAGTGGATGGGGAAACGCCGCCGCGGTAGTCCAATTGGTAGAGCATCGCACGCGAAATGCGAAGGTTGTGGGTTCGGTTCCCACCTGCGGCAAGTTGTTTTTTCATCCACTTTAATTTCCATTATTTATCGGTACTTTATTTCATTTATTAAGCACAGTTAATTTCCCCTATGTTGTCCTTGGTGTCAGTGTTTGTTGGCTTCGCATGATATGGCTAATAAAAATCAGACCCCTCGGTTAACCCCCTTCTTTCTCGTTTATATATATATATATATATAAACGAGAAGAAAGGGGGTTACTGATGGGTGCCATTTTTATTAGTCATATCATGAGAAGCCAACAGACACTGCCACCAAGAACAACATAGGGAAAACTACTTGTGCTTAATAAATGCAATATACGATAAAGTACGGGAAACGAAAGTGGATAAAGAAACAACTTGCTGCTGGTGGGGAACGATCCCACAGCCTTTGCATAAGGTTGTGTGATCGCTCCCCACCTGCGGGGTAGTTAAATTCTATTGACACGTGTACTTATCTTTATCGGGCGACCACGTTTCGCCGCTTGACAACTGTAATCGCACAGCGAGGGACGCGCTTGAATGTATCCGATGTTTCTGGAAAGTTATCGATGCTTCTACCCGGCTGTCTGTTGTCTCCGAACCTTGTGTTATCTGATTTCATCGCGTAACGCGAATGGTGTAGAACTTTGTGGAAGGCACACGGGTCCGAACGATTAATCTGGAACATTCGACGACTGCTCTATAAAAGCCGACGCGCTTGAACCGCTGATCAGATTTTCGACGATCGCCGACTGTGTTCGCCGCTATCGTTGTGCTTTAAGTGTAGCCTGTTTTGTGGGCACAGGTTCGCCCAATAAAAGCTAGTTTTGCCTTTCACAGTACTGCTACTGTGTTCTCTCTTCACCGTCACTACCACGTGACATCTGGTGGAGGTGCTAGTGCGTTCATGTACCGAACGCCCCCGCAAAGCCGCGATCCAAGCCCGAAGCCCGAGGACCAAACTAACATCGCCGAAGACCAGCGTGCTAGCCGCAGACTGCAAGGACTGCCCCCAGAGCACGGACTTCTACCTGAGTCGACAAAGAAGATCGTGGTCAAAACAACTCCAATGGCTGCCCCAGCGTCCCCCGTTATCCTACAGCAACCTCGGGACCCACCAACTTTCCATGGAGCAGCAACTGAGGACCCGGAATACTGGCTGGAGACGTACGAGCGAATCGCGACTTTCAACAACTGGGACTCCGACGACAAGTTGCGGCACGTATACTTCGCCCTAGAAGACGCCGCCAGAACGTGGTTCGAGAACAGGGAGTCGACACTGACAACATGGGACCTGTTCCGTACCGGCTTCATGCGCACCTTCACAAGCGTCGTGCGCAAGGAAAGGGCCGAAGCCATGCTGGACGCCCGAGTGCAACTACCGAGCGAGAACGTTGCCATATTCACGGAGGAAATGAAGCGACTCTTCCGCCACGCCGACCCGGATATGCCCGAGGAGAAGAAAGTCCGCCTTCTCATGCGTGGTGTGAAGGAAGAACTTTTCGGCGCAATGGTACGAATCCCACCGAAGACCGTAGAAGAGTTCCTTCGCGAGGCAACCAGCATCGAAAAGACACTCGAGATGCGAAACCGGCAATTCGACCGCCGCACGAACGCGACAAACTACGCCGGACTTCAGTCACTGGCCACCGACGACCTGCGCGAGACTATCCGAGCTGTCGTGCGGGAGGAGCTACAAAAGCTGTTCCCATCATCACTGCCTCAGGTGGCTTCGATTGCCGATGTCGTGCGTGAGGAACTCCAACAACAACTTGGAGTAGCCCCTGAATCGCCGCAGCCTGAGCCGCAAGCAATGACCTACGCCGCCGTCGCACGCCGTCAAGGCCCCCCTCGGCGACCGCGCCAGGGCCCTGTCACGCCACAGTTTCGTCGTCCGCCGCCGCCGCCGCCAGCACGACCACCCGTCGCCCAGCGCACCTACGCGAGGAAGACGGACATCTGGCGTGCTCCTGACCACCGCCCGCTCTGCTACCACTGCGGAGAAGCGGGTCACGTATACCGACGATGTCCGTACCGGGAGATGGGACTGCGAGGTTTCGCCGTCAACGCGCCGCGTCCACAGCTTGGCGAGCGCCCACGTGACATCGCCGATTACCTCGCCGCTACTCAGTGGAGCCCTCGACGGCCGTCCCGTTCGCCATCACCAGGTCGCTACCTGTCGCCGCAGCGCCGACCATACACTGGCCCAGCCCGGGGCCGGTCAGCGAGCCCATATCCGGAAAACTAAAAGCAGCAACCGATGGAGGTGCGGTTGCTGTTCGTCGAACTGACGAAGATCCTCCGCCGCCGACGAAGACGACGACGAAACGATCTCGACGACATAACAACGACACGCCGCCGTCCCGACGAAGTCAGGAAGGCAAGACTACACCGACGAACGACGACTCGACGACGCGACGTTCCAACTTCAGTTCAACACGACGCAGCCGTGATCCGACGCCACGACCTAACTGCAACGCCAGACAAAGAACCACCGACCTCGACGTGCTTCTAGACAGCCACGCAGTCACTGCCTTAGTCGACACAGGGGCTGATTACTCCGTCATGAGTGGACACATCGCCGCCCAGTTGAAGAAAGTTAAGACTACGTGGGAAGGCCCTCAAATTCGAACCGCTGGAGGACACCTCATCACGCCGTCTGGAGTCTGCACGGCAAGAATTACCATTCATGACCGGACTTACCCTGCCACCTTCGTTATCCTCCAACAGTGTTCTCGAGACGTCATTCTCGGTATGGACTTCCTGAACCAACACGGCGCAGTCATCGACCTGAAGTCGAAGTCAATAACGCTGTCGGAAGATAAAGCGATACCGCCAGAGAGCCCTCGTAGTCACCACGCCTTGAGTGTGCTCGAAGACCAAGTGAGCATCCCGTCCCGCTCCAGCATTGTTATTTCGGTCGGCACCGAAATACCCGCTGACGTAGAAGGTGTCATCGAAGGCGACCAACGTCTCCTGCTAGACCGTGAAATTTGCATCGCAAGAGGGATCGCTCGACTGCATGGAGGGAAAACTGACGTGTTGCTGACAAACTTCAGCCCGGAGTTCAAGCACGTCAACAAGGGCACGACGATCGCGTACATCGAGGAAATTCTGGAAACCGGTAATGCGTTTGTCCTCTCGGATTCCGCCGTATCTACCCCGACGACCATGGTTCCCGAACCAGACTACGACATTAATCCAAGTCTCCCAGTGATTAAGCAACAGCAGCTCAGAAGTCTGCTTCGACGATACAAAGACTGCTTTTCGACGTCATCGAGGATTCGACAAACCCCAGTCGCAAAGCATCGCATAATAACCGAAGAGTGCGCTCGACCACTCCGCCAGAGCCCTTACCGAGTTTCGACGCGAGAACGCGAAGCTATAAGACACCAAGTCGACGAAATGCTGCGCGACGACATCATCCAGCCGTCGAAAAGCCCGTGGGCGTCTCCAGTTGTTTTAGTGAAGAAAAAGGACGGAACCCTACGTTTCTGCGTCGATTATCGTCGATTGAACAAAATCACGAAGAAAGACGTATACCCCCTCCCACGGATAGACGACGCATTGGATCGGCTCTGCAATGCTAAATACTTCTCATCGATGGACCTCAAGTCTGGCTACTGGCAAATAGAAGTCGACGAAAGGGATCGCGAAAAGACCGCCTTCATCACGCCAGACGGCCGCTACGAGTTCAAGGTTATGCCATTCGGGCTGTGTTCGGCGCCTGCAACGTTCCAGCGCGTCATGGACACAGTATTAGCAGGATTGAAGTGGCAGACCTGTCTCGTTTACTTGGATGACGTCGTCGTCTTCGCCGGAAATTTCGACGATCACCTTAGGCGGCTTGCCACAGTACTAGAGGCCATCGAGTCATCAGGGCTCACTCTGAAGCCAGAAAAATGCCGCTTCGCTTACGACGAGCTTCTGTTCCTAGGCCACGTCATCAGTAAATCCGGAGTACGCCCCGACCCGCAGAAAACAGCTGCCATCGCAAAGTTCCCGCAGCCCACCGACAAGAAGGCAGTGCGTAGATTCCTTGGCATGTGTGCCTACTACAGGCGCTTTGTCAAGGACTTTTCACGCATCGCCGAGCCGTTGACACGTCTAACTAAATGTGATGTTGAGTTCAAGTGGGAAACGCCGCAGGCCGACGCATTTGAAGAACTCAAACGACGCATGCAGTCGCCGCCGATACTTGCGCACTTCGACGAGTACGCCGATACAGAAATCCATACTGACGCCAGTAGCCTAGGCCTCGGTGCCGTTCTAGTCCAGAGGAAAAACGGAGTCGAACAGGTGATATCTTACGCTAGCCGGTCGCTGTCAAAAGCGGAAGGCAACTATTCTACGACCGAAAAGGAATGCCTCGCCATCGTTTGGGCTACAGCTAAATTTCGCCCTTATCTTTATGGCAGGCCATTCAAAGTCGTCAGTGACCATCACGCTTTGTGTTGGCTAGCGAGTATAAAGGATCCTTCAGGACGACTGGCGCGGTGGAGCCTCAGACTACAAGAATACGATATCACTGTAACCTACAAGTCCGGACGAAAACACTCCGATGCCGATTGCCTGTCGCGCGCCCCCATTGACCCGCCGCCGCAAGATGACGAAGATGACGATGCCTTCCTTGGCATGATAAGCGCGGAAGACTTCGCTGAACAGCAACGGGCAGACCCGGAGCTAAAAGGCCTGGTGGAATATTTGGAAGGGCACACCGACGTTGTCCCCAGGGCATTTAAGCGCGGACTATCTTCCTTCACGCTTCAAAACAGTCTCCTCGTGAAGAAGAACTTTTCACCAGTCCGCGCCAACTACCTTCTTGTTGTCCCGTCAGGACTTCGTCCAGAAATATTGCACGCCCTACATGACGATCCGACTGCTGGACACCTCGGTTTTTCCCGGACACTCTCGAGGATACAACAAAAGTATTATTGGCCGCGCCTGACCGCCGACGTCGCCCATTATGTCAGAACATGCCGAGACTGTCAGCGACGTAAGACACCGCCGGCAAGGCCAGCCGGATTACTACAGCCAATCGAGCCTCCTTGCCGACCATTCCAGCAGATCGGGATGGACTTGCTGGGACCCTTTCCGACGTCAACAACCGGAAATAAGTGGATCGTCGTGGCGACAGACTACCTCACCCGCTTCGCTGAAACTAAAGCACTGCCGAAAGGTAGCGCAGCCGAAGTGGCGAAATATTTTGTCGAAAACATCCTGCTTCGACATGGCGCCCCAGAAGTCCTCATCACCGACAGAGGAACGGCCTTTACAGCGGAGCTCACCCAAGCCATTCTGAAATACAGTCAGACAAGGCACAGGAGGACCACGGCCTACCACCCGCAGACGAATGGTCTTACGGAGGGCTGAATAAGACCCTCGCCGACAT
The DNA here is from genome assembly GCF_038994185.2 of Dermacentor albipictus. NCBI lineage: Eukaryota > Metazoa > Arthropoda > Arachnida > Ixodida > Ixodidae > Dermacentor > Dermacentor albipictus. Next base: position 35,567,776 of record NC_091827.1, on the reverse strand, counting down.
GCTAGCGATGTACGTCGACGTCGAACACAAGACCTGGGATGCCGTCCTGCCGTACGTGACATTTGCTTACAACACGGCGTTGCAAGAAACAACACAGATCACGCCGTTTAAGCTGGTTTACGGCAGGAACCCGACGACGACGCTCGACGCCATGCTGCCCCACGTCACTGACGAAGAGAATGTTGACGTCGCTAGCTACCTCCAGCGCGCCGAAGAAGCCCGACAGCTCGCCCGCCTACGGATCAAGAACCAACAGAGGACCGACAGCCGACACTACAACCTCCGACGACGCTTTGTTGAGCACCAGCCCGGCGACCGTGTTTGGGTTTGAACACCGATACGCCGACGAGGACTCAGTGAGAAACTACTCCGACGCTATTTCGGACCCTACAAGGTCATCCGACGTATTGGCGCTCTGGACTATGAGGTCGTGCCAGACGGCATTTCGCATTCACAGCGGCGCCGCGCACGATCTGAAGTGGTCCACGTGGCGCGCCTTAAACCCTTTTACGGACGCTGACGAAATTCTTTATTTTTTGTTGTTTTCTTTGCTACGGGTGTTTTTATTTCGCTTGTATGTAGCATCGGGTCGATGCTTTTTAAGAGGGGGGTATTGACACGTGTACTTATCTTTATCGGGCGACCACGTTTCGCCGCTTGACAACTGTAATCGCACAGCGAGGGACGCGCCTGAATGTATCCGATGTTTCTGGAAAGTTATCGATGCTTCTACCCGGCTGTCTGTTGTCGCCGAACCTTGTGTTATCTGATTTCATCGCGTAACGCGAATGGTGTAGAACTTTGTGGAAGGCACACGGGTCCGAACGATTAATCTGGAACATTCGACGACTGCTCTATAAAAGCCGACGCGCTTGAACCGCTGATCAGATTTTCGACGATCGCCGACTGTGTTCGCCGCTATCGTTGTGCTTTAAGTGTAGCCTGTTTTGTGGGCACAGGTTCGCCCAATAAAAGCTAGTTTTGCCTTTCACAGTACTGATACTGTGTTCTCTCTTCACCGTCACTACCACGTGACACTATCATGGGTCAAAGACGAACGTAAGAGCCACGAGGGACACGTACGTGGGTGCTTGGCGGAACAAGTTTCTGTGGAAGGCAGTGTTATGCCCTTGTTCTTTACAGTATACCGTGAAGCGCATTTAGGTTACGGCAGAAATACTCCTCTCTCAATGTATTTCCAAGACACCAAAATATAACGAAAATTATTTAGTATAGCGTAACTTGAGTAGAGTATTTCAGTTACGTACAAGTCCGACCTACCTGCTCGCTAATTTATCCCGTCACACACAAAAGCGCTGTCGCTGTCGCAACCGTGCATTCCAGTTACCGTTGTGCTTCAATGCAGAAAAGAACGTTTTGTTAAAAAGTGAGTGGACCAACCATGCATTGTCGTGATGACATTAATCGCTGATAACTCCAAACTGGTGTCATTCTGCTAATTAAATCGAATTATATACGCCACGAATACGCAACCGCTACAACTTGTAAAGCGCCACATGTCCCATAACGTACTTATTCAGGAAATTAATTCTGCGACTGCCTGTTTCATAGTTGAATGTGTGTTTCGATTTCTCGTGCTAGTAATGGCCACCTTTCTCAATAACCTAGTTGAAGGTCTAGAATTGCGTTATGAGCATCAGCCGATATTTAAGGTGTCTGTAAAACTCAAAAGTTGTAACCCAATATAGCCGCAGCTTCTGCGTCATTCTTAAACTCTGTCAGAGAAGCATTTGTATGACGACGCATTTTTGCCCTTGTGACCCGTAGATGACGGAGAAGATGACTTCGGCAACAGCGACGGTGGCGACGTTGGCGGAGGTGGCGGTAGCAGACTCCCTCCTCCGGTACCAGTCCCTATAAAAGAAAGAACGCCAGCTTCGACGACCACGCCTCCATCAGTAGTACCAGCAGATGGACCGAGAGGACCGGTACCTCCATCTGGGGGACCAGTTCCGCAACAAGGGGGACCAGCTCCCCCATCTGGGGGCCCAGGTGCGCCCCAAGGGGAACCAACGCCGCCATCTGGGGGACCGGGTTCGCCACAAGGGGGACTAGCTCCCCCATCTGAGCGCCCAAGTTCACCACAAGGGCGACCAGGTTCGCCACAAGGGAGACCAGGTTCGCCACAAAAAAGACCAGGTTCGCCACAAGGGAGACCAGGTTCGCCACAAGGGAGACCAGCTCCCCCCTCTGGGGGGCCAGGTGCGCCCCAAGGGGGACCAGCACCGCCATCTAGGGTACCGGGTTCGCCACAAGGGGGACCAGCTCCCCCATCTGAGCGCCCAAGTTCACCACAAGGGCGACCAGGTTCGCCACAAGGGAGACCAGGTTCGCCACAAGGGAGACCAGGTTCGCCACAAGGGGGACCAGCTCCCCCCTCTGGGGGACCAGCGCCGCCATCTAGGGGACCGGGTTCACCACAAGGGGGACCAGCTCCCCCATCTGGGCGCCCAGGTTCGCCACAAGGGAGACCAGGTTCGCCACAAGGGGGACCAGCTCCCCCCTCTGGGGCACCAGGTGTGCCCCAAGGGGGACCAGCGCCGCCATCTAGGGGACCGGGTTCGCCACAAGGGGGACCAGCTCCCCCATCTGGGCGCCCGGGTTCGCCACAAGGGGGACCAGGTTCGCCACAAGGGCGACCAGGTTCGCCACAAGGAAGACCAGGTTCGCCACAAGGGAGACCAGGTTCGCCACAAGGAGGACCAGCTCCCCCATCTAGTGTACCAGTTCCGCCACCTGGGGGACGAGTTCCGCCACCTGGGGGCCCTGTTCCGCCATCTGGGGGACCTCCATCTCCACCGGGGGGACCAGTATCTCCACCTGGGCGACCAGTTCCTCCACCGGCAAGACCAGTTCATCCACCGGTAAGACCAGCTCCCTCACCAACGAGACCGATTCCCCCACCAACGAGACCGGCTCCCCCATCAACGAGACCGGCTGCCCCACGGACGACACCATCTCGTCCACCGAGCAGGCGATTTCCCCTACGGGTGAGGCCATCTCCTCTACCGGCGCCACCAAGTGAGCACTCCTTTCTTTTTTTCTGCGTTCATAAGTTTTCGATCACGACAGACACGTGGTGCAATTAACGGTACGATTCGTCGACTGTACACGTCATCGGACGAAGGGATTAACCCGGTGTACGAAGATGCGGAGCACTCGTACAGGCATACGACCACTCTTGTCCAATATCCCCGCAGGCATATTTCGCGCCGCGCTACGCCTGCGCATTTACTTTTCTTCCGCCGAAAACTACAAACCAATTAACTGCGCGCAACGCTCCTTCGCTGCGGTACAAACCGCATCACTGAAGCACTTGCATGCTTGCCATTGGCAGACACACAGGTACTCTGCAACGATGAGCGGGCCGCGTTTTGTGGGCGTCGTTGACAGCCACTGATTGTAACACTGTAGTTAATAAGGTTAGCTCGATGGCCGTTGCACCCGCAGTAGACGTCGCTACGTCCCTTGCCGCAGCTCGTCATGTAAAACTCGTCTTACAAACTTCTTTTACAGGCGGCGAAACAAACAGAATTATGAGTCGAATATAGGGGCTGGAAGTATACTAAGCTTGGCCTTCCTCCTGAGACTCATTGTACAATAATTTCACATTGACATCAGTCCTTTATAAAATTAACTCTGAACTAATTTCATAGTCGTATCGCTGACGACAAGAACTGATTCGGATAGGACTGCAAGGAGAGTATATTGGTGATGTCAAAAGCATTGATGTGACATCACGTACACTTCCAAACGTCGCCAAATAGACGCGCCCTATATGACGTATCTGAAGACACGACCCGCGATAAACCGAAACTCACGACACCACATATAAGAAGTTAAACGCATGCAAAACTTTGTGCAAGTGGTATATGGACATCACTGCTAACAGCTTCTGAAATAATTGGCACTGTTTCGATTGAGATCGCTGAGTCTTTACAAACTACGTTAAAATCGGTAGGCTCGCTAAATGCGTTTCCAATGCTTTGAGGGGAGCTGAAAATCAAGGATGCAACGTCACTTTCTCAATCCACCACACAATGTAACAGTTTCATTTCTTTTTGTAGTTTGACAAAGAAACTGGCTCCACTAAGGTTCCAATAGGCACGTTTAACGCGTCTCAAAAAAAATGTTTTACTCATTCAGCCGAAGCTGTCCAGAACGTGGCTGAGAGCGTCACGGTGGTGTTTTTACGACTCAGCGCGCAATCGTACGGATGACCTGTCGCACGTATACCGACAGCCGCCTCTAAGATGTTTTCGACAGATTCCAACGGCCAAGAACAAGGTTTCGGTGTGGGCATTCTTCTAGTGAGTCGCGCGTCGGATCCGACTCGATGTTCAATCAGAACTTGCAGGGAAAAAAATTTCTTTGATTAGCTCAGCGCGCAATCGTACGGATGACCTGTCGCACGTATACCGACAGCCGCCTCTAAGATGTTTTCGACAGATTCCAACGGCCAAGAACAAGGTTTCGGTGTGGGCATTCTTCTAGTGACTCGCGAGTCGGATCCGACTCGATGTTCAATCAGAACTTGCAGGGAAAAAAATTTCTTTGATTAGCTGTTGTCGGTACGACATCTCGTACGCCCGCGAATCCCACTCCGCTGTCGTGCTTATGCGCTTCCTACTTGGCAAGCGAGCCAGAAAACCGTCCGATCCGCAGAGTATGACTAGTTGAAAACAATGTCTGCTTCTGTAGTGCTGAAACATTAGAGAAATTAAATTCGGCAGCTGCACTAAAGACTGCCTACGTGAGGGAATGCGAAAGCATTATACAGTCCCTTTGGTGAAATCTTTTTCTTCGCGCGTTCCTCATAGGCGCAATCTCTCGCCTTCGTTCTAACGAAGGCGAGAGAGAGATTCGGCCTCGGTAGCGCGAAATCAAAATGCGCCGTGTCTTAACAAGCCCGCTTGCTCACGAAGAGTTTATAGCTCGAAGGGCCACTCAGCGGCGTTCAATCGGGCATTAATGTTTTCTTTTTATTTGATACACTCATGACGTGGCGCCATTTCCTCCCTATTGGCTACGCCGTCACGTGAGCAATGACGCACGAACTCGGGACACGTTTCGTCAACCAAAACCGTGCAGCCGCACGGACTCTTTTGGTACTATCTTTCACTGACGCCGACATATTTTCGCTTAATGGGGCAAATAACGCTTTCGCGTTAATAATGGATTTGGGCTGTTCGTTACGACTGAGTCGTATACGGTGAATTGCCTGACGCATTTTGCTCTCAACGCGTGTACATTGCAGAGAAAGGGTAAGGCGTGCAGACACGGACACAAGAGAAGTGGACAACACGAACGCCGCATTCGGTTTGTCCACTTCTCCTCTGTCCGTGCCTGCACGCCTTATCCATTCTTTGCATTATGAATCCCTACCAACGAGCTCAACTTTCTGTCGTTCTAAGTGTGTACCTTACCTCGCTCACAATGGCTCGGTTTTGACGACACGCGACACATTGTGATTTTTCCCGCCCGCAGCGACCGCGAAGCCGAAGCCCACACCGACACCGACGACGACACCGACGACGACACCGACGACGACACCGACGACGACGACGCAGCTGCCGAAATGTAAGCAATAGTCGCCGTCACGTTCGATAAATAGAAATACGCGGATAAGATTTTTTTTTTCTGGTAGGTCTAAAGCGCCCGAAATGACTCGTTCACACTGAGGCGACCGTCGTTCGGAGGTGCGCGGATCCAAATCGGCGGCGGCGCATTCCGCCGCACCGATCTGCATTATTTATAGCGATTTCCGCCGCTCCTGCCGCCGCCCGAGTCTCTCGTCGCGTGGACCAATCAGAACTCGACTCAGCAACTGATTCATGTCTTGCGAGTTACGTAGCCAGGAATTTCCTTGTTTTCTTTCTTTATTTTTTTTTTGCAGGGGAAAAGAGAGGCAAGTGCTTGTTGTCGCGCGTCGGTATTCTCAGGGATAACGTTAAGAGACAGAAAGAGAGCGGTGTGGAACAGAGAACAAACGGCGACAGCGAAAAATTCTGGTTTAACATTGAAAGAAAAATTGGAGCTGGGGAGGGCATGTTACGCGTGAGACAGGCAACCGGAGGGCCATTAGTGTTACCGAATGGGTTCCAGGGGAAAGGAAACGCATTCGGGGATGGAAAAATTTAGGTGGGGTTATGAAATTAGGAGATTTGCAGGCGCAAACTGGAATCAGCTAGCGCAGGACTGGGGTATGATTGGAAATCGCTGGGGGAGGTCTTCGTCTACGCCCCCCCCCCCCCCTGCCAGCGGGCATAAATATAGGCTGCTGCTCCTGATGATGATGATCCCTGCTACATGTAAAATTGGACTGATCACGTTCGTACCCGGTGTGTATCACGCTGGTTACGACGCGCCATGCTTCGCCTGGCGGCACTCCGCAAATCATTGATCGCGTTTGATCTCGTCTTCTCACGATCTGTCTCGACAGGCTGCGCCAGCTGGCGCGCAAGTGAAGAAGTTCACAGAGGCGTTGAGAATATTGCCCGGTTCTGTACGGCAAGCGCCACGCCAAGCACAAGTGTAATGTCGAGAAAGACGAGCTTGCGCGAAAAGTTAAGCAAGCGCGATCCTTACATTGTAAACGAAAATAATTGCTCGGTGGGAGTATAATGCTTGTCCTATAGCGACCCCCCGGTTCGGAGTTTATTATGCTCCGTAAGATCGGAGTAGAATTTTTACTCCGTGCGAGCGGAATTTTTGCGTGGAATTAGGGGAGTTTTTTTTCTGTCTTTTCTTTATTCTTTGCTTTGTAATTGACGGCGTTTTTTCGAGGTGCAACGGGTGTATAAAAAGAGGCTCCGCGTGAGTTTGCGCGAACATCTTTACATGCAGCGGCTACTGGTCAAATTTCGAGATATGCACACGTGACCGCGTCAAATTCGACGAAACAAGTCAATGAAAGCACATATGTCATGACACACACAAACATTTCAGAAACGCCCAATGCAGGAATTTGAAAAACATCCCACATACACGCGACACTCAAGAATCAACGCTGCCAGTATATATAGCCACGATATTGTGTGCCTCGAAACCGCCTAGGGAGCAGCTGGGCTTTTTTCAGAATTACGACTCACATGCTCGTTCATACGAGATCTGCCTCCCTGCAATTTACTGAATACCTTAATCAACACAAAACTGTTAATTCAGAATAGTTAGAGAAAAAAGTTAACGGCGTAATTTTTCAAAATTAGCATGCCATTCCGTGAGTGCTGAAGCGACTTCGCACACTGCCGGCGTTCGCGGCCAAAAAGTAGTGCGTTAGTTACAGTAAGCAAGAAAAATGTAAGTGCGTGTGCTTCACAGCAATATTACATTTAGCGATATAGTGGTAGCGTAGCAAGAAATTATTACGTGTGAGCATGACCCGCAGCAGCCGACGTAACACCGAAAAATGCGCAGTCATACATTTTATACACCCGCACTACTTGCTCTGCGTCCAAGCAATCTTTCTCGGTTGTGAAAAGGAGCTACATCGCTGATCTATTGAGTGAATCCTTAAACTCGGAGCCAGCAGGCATGTGTCTAAATCAGTGTCTGGGATAGAGCATAATGTTAATGCAATATCGGAGGCAACGACGAGACAAAAACCTATATGCGCGATAACAATTCAATTCACATCGTTCAATAAGATGCTTTATTTACAGTACGCATACTTATGTCCTACCATTTTTCTTCGGGCGAGGATATCCGTTCACAGATACATAAAAACAGTAGCTTGCACTGCGGTATTTCTCAGTGGAAATACAGCAAAGCAACGAACATGGGGTACGCCATTCATGTGCGACTAGCGCGGACGTCGTCGCTCGAACAGTGGCTACTGTTGCCATTGCTGCACGGTTCTTTCAAACATTACACCGGACGTCGTCAGCATACACCGGACGTCGTCAGCAGGACATAAAAGTCGTATTTCACGTACTGAAGAACACAAGCCAGGGTAACGCATCACGAAAACACAGTCAGAACCTGAGCCGACATCACGAGCCAGTGAGCAGCTTCGAGGTATAACTAAGCTTTTTTCCGCACTTGAAAACGTTGCTCGTGCATTCATCGTTGTCAGCAAAGTGATCAGAGCTAACGTACTTGAAGCTAAGATACAGTACGCTTCAGGCATGCCTATAACACTTCCTGGAAGGAAATACGGGAAACAAATTGACGAAACGCTGTCACGGAACCACACTTCACAGATGCAAACAAACAGCCAGCCATGAGCACTGCCGGCTCCGCCGAACGCACCCGGTCGCTGGCGAGGCGCACAGCCTCATGGGAAGCGCCACGAGACCAATTTTTTTCGGTGGAGGGGAGTTTCACGGGAGTTTCACGGGAGAACAACATTTTGAAACGGAGTAAAATCGCGTCATGTCGCCTTAATACCGCCGCAGCTAGCCAGCGGAGTGAAACAAGGGGATGGCGCTGTTTTGCTCCCACACATCGGAGTAAATATTTGAGGAGGGGGAGGTATTAGGGCACATCACCTGTTAAATACTCCCAGGTTTCGTTTACAGTGTACGCTAGCGCAGGACAGTATAGTGGGACGTGTCAGGGAGGGTGGGAATGTGGCTGGGCGTGGCTGGAAAGGGGGAGTGCAAAATAAAGCTCATGCTTGGCAGATTACGCTAGTAGTAAAATAAGGCGAGCTTCTTTTTTCTTCTTTTTCCACCTTTCGTCGTGTTCACGAAATGCGAATGATGTGAACGACGCGGTTTTTCGGCGGAAAGAGATTCCGCGCCGCTGTAGACGCGCCGACGGTCGCAGTGTGAACGAGACACAAGTTGAAGCCTGAAGAAGAAGATAGCCTGCATGTATGGGGTCAAGGTAAATTTGGAAGCACAAAACGCGTTCGCACCATATGCCAGCTTCTAGATTGGGCCCTACCACGAATGCTAAATGACCTCGGGTTAGAAATCGCTGGACCCGGTTCTTTCATAACTGTTCTTCGTTGACCGGCCACCGATTTGACCGGTGTGTTCTGCTCATACGAGCAGCTTTTAGCGCTCGAACTAATTTGCGGTCACAAGTGCTGAGAGTAACTGGAACAAATGTACCAACTGCTTATTTTTCTCTATCACTATGCTTGCACGTAACATTTAGCCTTACGAAATGCACGTAATCAATGTCGACGTTCACTTACCCCATTCAAGTTTCAAGTTTCACGTTTTATTGCTTCATTCATTAGTGGTACATATATGCAGTAGAAGTTATACAGAATTACCCTGTTTGGCTCAAAATATGGTCGCTTATTCTATCGATGGTCACCTTACAGACTATTGTTGACACGTATCATTTCTTTATTGATAAGTGTTAATAAGTGGCATTATTCACTCATCTTGTCGCCTCTCCAGTAATGAATATATCACCTTTGCAAAAATCTCTTCTAGTAGGAGACATCACGCGCTTAACATTACACCATTTTTTGCACGCACTAATACTTTTAAGTATAGCTTTTTCCCTAAAACAATTGAAGCCTGGAATTCGCTACCAGGAACCAACCATTCTCTCCCATTAAATGAATTCTTGTCTGTACTCCCTCAACACTGCGCCTAAACTTTCTTTGTTGCCTATTGTATTTCGTTCATGTATTGTATTATCCACTCCTGCTATAGCCCCAGCAGGGGCTGCAGTATGTGTAAATAATTAAATAAATAAATAAGTGTTGTGGTGCTTTCCCACGCAGACAACTGTAGGCAGTGTGACATAGAAATACAGAACACAGTCTATCGCGTCAGTACTCCTTTAGGTCATGTGCACTGTAGCATTAGGTAAACTCCTTGGTTACGAAGTGAAAAAGGCCAGTATGCTGTTATAGAGGTATTTTTCTGCATTGTTGGTAGTAGCACAGATCGTCACTAGAAGTGCATCTGAATGGGAACTCCAGTTGCCGTTGCTTAAACAAACGGGAGAGAAAAGAACTGCTCGAGCTATACTAGCAAATTAACATTTTCCAATAGCAAGAAAACCACTGTTACCGTGGTTCGAAGTTTGGTAAGCCTGAACACGCACATAGGGCAAGAAATTTTGTATATTTACGTTTCAGTCATCTACAAAACTTAACCACAGTGCACCAGCCTAAATCAAATGCAGCATTTTAGGGTAAAAGAAATTTCAGAAGGCCACCCGAATTTCGTTACGGAACATCCTTTCTAATTACATGGCGTATTTACGACACTTGATCGTAACGTCGTCGTTTATGCGTTGTAGCAATGCTCTGTTTGGCCAGGATTAAAACACTGATACACCGCAGCAGCATAGTTAGGAATAAGTTCCTCAAACACGCGTGTTATCAGAAGGGCGCGTGCCCTTTCGACGTTGCTAACTGAAAGTTGTTGAAATTTGCGCGACGTTTTAAAATACAATTTTGTTGTCAAAATGCCACGCGATGAAATTCGGCAGATGCCTGCAGGGTAAGTGTCCAAAACAATCCTCGGTGCGAAAACCAAAGACTGGTGGTGACGGTCACTGTTAAGTTCCCGCACCATGCTAGTCGTGACGTCATCGATTTCGGACAGCGTCTGCTTAGGCTTAGTTAAATTCTTTATGGGCTTTAAGATACCTTGCAGTGTGTTCTAAAAAGGGGGGCTGAATACAGAACTGCAAAAGTTCCGAGAACGTTTGCTGAGCCACAGCGGCCCGAATGCGTTTCTACACGGAATTCGCAAAATTGAACATCTGCTTCCTTTTTCTCTTCTAATATAACCAACCTCATCACCACTAAATTAACAAAAATGGAATTTGAGAAAGAATACTTCGGATTATAATACAATCTAAAGAACACCGTGTGGTCCGAAATAATCTGTTGTGTCCCACCATAACACGTGCCCCGTAATCATAACGTGATTTTGCCGCGTAATGTCTCAGAACCTTTCTTTTTTTTAACCCAGACCGGGAGCTTCTGTGTACCGTGGGCGACACAGCAGTCGTAGTGTCCGTGTACCCTCCAGACAGGATGTGTACGTACTTGTACTACACACACCTGATGATCCAGGGGAACAACATATACGGCGCCAAAGTGGAGAGCAGCTGGATGAGTTACAAGTATGTGGCCTTGAGATACCGCAACGTCAAGATGGGAGTCTCCTTCGACCACCGGTGAGGAGCACGTGCTTTGAAAGGCTACTACTGCTACGTGTCACCTTCCGCTTCAATCGCTATTGGCCCAGACTACGTCTAACACCTTGAACCGGATGATGATGATGACGATGCAGCCACCACACACTGGACCACGACCTCGTACCGGAAGAGGGTGCAGATTATAATTATGACGCCTAAACTTCTCTAGAGGATACTTGCGTGATACGGTTGTGATAACGCAGACTACGCCTACCGTTCTGAAAAGAACCGATCGTGATGATGATGCGATTATTGCGACGACGAATGGAGATGCAGGCAACGAGTAACAGCGCGAAGACCAGAGGCAGGAGTGAAGGTGAGGAAGGCTTCAGCTGCCACGTTAAAACCGATTGAAGGACGATGATGACTAAGCCTAAGGCTGAGCTAGGTTTCTGGATGACGATGATTACGATGATGATGACGACGACGAACATATTGCTTTTCCTTTCGGTTCATGGTGTTAGGCGTGTTTTGCATTAGTCACAACAGCAGCAGCTGCAAATAGATAGTACGCGCGCTGCGTTTCATATAGTGGATCGTTCGCATTGCCTCGAGTATAAGCGCAGCAGCGCCGTTTCTATCCCGTGCGGCGTCCATCGAAAGCTCGCAATGTGCCGTGTAGCACGGCCGCAACTCCATTGCCGTCATTTTCCGTTAGGGGGTTTCATGCTCAACGGAGTTCGTGGGTGTCCGTATGACAGGGGTATTATAGCTCGCTGGGCGCCCGCCGGTAAAATAAATACAAGCGCCCTCACAACCACGTAGGTGGTCGACCATTACGGGGCCTGAACGCTCGGATCTAAATGGGTTGTTTGTCCCCAAGCCGAGGCCGTCCCCACCTAAGAGGTGCATTGGGATACCAAGTGCTATATGGCCTCCGTGGGAACGACCCAAACCACGCCCACGCGACTCATTGCGTGGCACCTTTTTTTTGTATTTCACGGACTTCCTTTAACGCTTCGAAAAAAAACTTATATGTAGCACGTATTGAGTACCAGGAAGCTGGATGCGGAATTTTTCGGGATCTTCTACAGTTATATCGACGACAGTTTGCTCCGACTGTAACATTTGAGATGTCGAAAAATAAATGGTAACTAATTAGGTAATTAGGCGAAATACAAAGGATAGCCTGACTTGCACCGAGCGACGGCGAGCAGCTTACTTTGCTTTTGTCCACATAGGCGGCACTTAACGTACTTTAATATTCTTGCACTAGTTAGGTGGATATGGTATACCCGTTGTTCCACAAAACGAGTCCTCGCGTGCGTCGGTTTTCCTTCCTCGAGAAACCATAAGAAAAAATATTATTTTACAATATTGATTAGTTAATCATCTAACTGAATATGCATCAAATATGAAATTTCATTAGATTCATATTACATATTTCTAATGCCTCATAAATGTCTAATGCCTCTAATGCCTCATAAAGGGATACGAGAATAAATCGTTCAAGATACACCACGTAGAGGTTAAGAGAGCGAGATCGGTAGAACATGCTGCCTCCGCATTTAAAAGGGAATGCTCGTACAATCATCTCCATCAGGCGACGCCGCGAATGCATCGCAAACAACGTTCCGTGAGCTTGCATACCGTCATTTTTAGCATTCGACCGTCCACGAGGCCTTCAGTTGCTCCCACGCCGCCAACCCGTGAACCCTGCTTCCGTTTCAGGTACATCACCGCGGAAAAGATAAAGAATGCCGCCAGTGCTTTGGCCAAGCTGTCCGATAACAACATTCGGCACTTCGGCGTGCTCAATGTCGTCGCGAACGTCGGTGACATTCTCAAAGGAGTGGACTCCATGAAACCAGTTTTTCAGGTGAGTAATCGCTGCGCAAATCGAAATTCCATCGGGTTCTGGCCTCAGTTTACGGTGCCACGTACGGGGGCCCGTCGGTTCTCTACGCGCCATCGAGTGCGTCTGATGCGGCACGCGCCTTTCCGCAGCATTATGCATAATCGCAGTTGTACCTCGCAAACTTGTACCGCTGCTACTCTGTGCAGACACACTGTCGCACAGAGCGATAGGAATAACGCCTTAACTAGAATGAAAAAGCTTGTGGTGCATTTTTGGCGTTGACGCGCCTGCCGGGCGTCAGGCGACGTCGGCTGACCACGTGCAGAACCTTGCGACGCCGAGTGCGACGCTCCGTGCAGAATGGAGACAACCTGGGCGTCTACTGCGGCGTCGTATTAAACATTTTAATGTAACATATTCAGATGTCTTCTGTGTATTAAAACCCAAGCAACTTCAAGTGTTCATGTGTTCAAAGTTGGTTGTTACAAGGCTACGCTTAAGCCTTGCCTTTTGTGTCGCTTTGCCTTCTAGTCAAAAACTTAATTAGAAAGTGAAGACCACAAGGATCGTTTCGATTTAATTCATATTTATAGGTTTTTTCAGATGTATTTACACTGCTAGTGCTGAGCCTATGTCTCCAGGTTCGATGTAGTGGTGCCTTATGTACTGTAATAATGTATCATGTGCACGCATTTGTCGTGTAAATAAAGGTAGTTCAAATTGATCAGTCTCTCCTTTGCTTTTGTTTGTTTGGGAAGGTTAGGAGCAGGCACCGGGGCATGCAAGTGTGGACAGCAAAGCAATTTCAATATATGAATAAAAATCCACTAGCCCAACGAAACGTCAATCATATTTCAATGGCATTTCCACTAGGCCACAATGTACTTTTCAGTGCTGTGGCAATAACAACTCAACAACAGGTCAATAGAGCTACCATAACGTCAATTCAACGCAGAATCAGTGGTAGCCCAACAGCCATTCACTAAAACGAACACAACGGGCCGTCAAAGCACAATGGTCTTTCAATGGTAACCTAATTATCCAACCTTGAGATACCCAATGGTTTCAATTAAATTTCAGTGGCCAATATTCAAGAGCCCTCAACACTCAACACAACAATTCTCCAACTCTCAATAATTCTTCAGTATAAACTCAACATTGGCCACCAATATTTCAATACTTTCTCAACACTTTTTTGTATGAGATACGCAGGGTGTTTTTGCTAACTTTAGGCCGAGTTTAAACCCTGTGCACTCTATGACGACGCGACTAAATGCATGTTGCTGACTTTTGTATGTTGCGTGTCTCGCTATGTTTCTATTTTGCTTAATTAGCTAATTAGTCAAGGATAATTAACCAAATTCTGAAGCAAGGAAGTTGCGAAAGAAATTCCAATTAGAAAGTTGCAGAGCAGTCGGAAACACGTCCGAATAAACAGTTTGTCTTTCTATCTATTGAGTATTAGTGTTTTTCAGCTTACTGCGGATGCCAGCGAAATACAAAAAAAACACCACGTGACATGCCCACCTGCGAGTCATCATTGCACTGTTCCTAAGCCTTCCACGCACAAACGAACATAGCATTTAGCCGGTTTGAACACCCGTCTGCTTATCGCCATCATGATCCACCGCGAGGGAAGCACGTTGCTGGCGTCAATACCACAGCCAACGCGTTTGTCACTGCCCTGTCGCCTTTTAAGCCGCAGCACACCCTGCTAGATGCTAAGTTCTTTGGGAGGGCTGCAAGCACGACGCGCAAGCGCGTATGCCACGTGATATTTTTTGTATTTCGCGGGCATCCGCAGTAACCTGAAAAACACCAACACTTAACAGGTAGAAAGTTAGAAATTGCCTAATCGGACGTCTTCCAAATGCTCTGAAACATTCTAACGGGATTTTTTGCCTTAGCTTTGTTGCTTCAGAATGGCTGATCTTTTTCGTCTAATTAACTAATTAAGAAAAATAAAATATAGCGTGACACATACAAAAGTGAGCAACATGCATTTGGTCGCGTCGTCTTAGAGTGCATCGACATATTTTTTTACTCTGAGTAAAGATAGCTGAAACACCCGGTATAAGAAAGAATGCGTGTGAAAGAGAGAAAGTTGTTTTCCAAGAAGTGCATCAACTTTTCACATAGAACCTTGCGGCTTCCATACATGCCTCTATCCTGAAATCATATTCATACACATGTGTGTGTGTGCGCGCGTACGCGCGCAGGGTCAATGAGAAAGCTGTATAGCGACATGAAAAACTCCCGATACAGCTTTCTGTTGCTCAATGCGTGCCACATAAGAGTATTTTTCCGAGCGTGAAAGAAGCCCGCGAAGACACGAAAGTGCCTCGAGCGGCCAGTCGCGGGGCAATTTTGCGTGCATTTGCGGGACACTTTCACGCTCGGAAAAACACCTTTATGTAGCACGTGTTGAGCAACAGAAAGCTGTATCGGAAGCTTTCCAGGATGCTCAACAATTTTCTCATTGACACTTTTAATCTAATCATATTTCAAAAGCCAGACAATTATTAGTAATAATTATCCAATTAGGCTAAATAAAAAAGAATCATTTGCTTATCACCAAGCGGCGGCAAACAAGGATGACCTTGGTTCTTTCCAGCTACATTGCATTCCCATATTTTTCAGCTCTGGCTGAACTTAACTGGAACACGCGGCAAGGAAAACGCGTGTGCATGAACGAGTTTTTCAAGAAGTGCATCAACTTTTCACATAAAACCTTGCGGCAACCATAGATGCCTCTATCATGAAGTCTTATATATATACGTGCAGGGCGTTTCACGTAACTTGAACCACAGACGTATCTACTGTTTGGACAGGGGTCGCCACTCAGTACAGTGAATGGGGTTCATCCCCTCCCCCGCTCTCTGAAGTGGGGAGGGGCCAAGTCACGTAATTTGAACAATAGGCGTATCTACATGGTGGGCAGAGGTCACTGTCTCCCTGCTCACGAGGTAGATACGTCTATGGTTCAAGTAACGTGAAAGAACACCCTGTATATATGCAATGGTGATCAGTAAAACAATATGTGCAAAATACGCACACATACACATGTGCGTGTGGTTTTCACATATACTTCGAAACTCAATATTGCTCAAGAAGGCTCAATGTTATTCAACAATAAGTTAACAGCATTTAGTAAACGACTTTATTGTTGGAAACTGCTGAACAATGGTTCAATAATATTCAATACTATTTAACAATATATCAACAGAATATTGTCGACTTTTTTGTTGTGAACTAGCTAACAACTTTATTGTTGAATTATTGCTCTGTGGTTTAAATAATTATTGAAGTATTGTTGAAAGTCTATTGAGTCAACAATTCAACAATATGCCAAGAACATTTCAACAGTCATTCTCATAAGGGTTGGGTTGCGGATACAGTAATGGTAAACAAATCTGCCTGAACTGTTCGCGGCACAAGCTTAAGAGGACACAACAAAGAGACGTCGCTTGTTAGGGAAGTAAATTTTTGTTGGTTTGTAAACGCGAAACACGTAACTAAAGCCAATGCCCCTTTTCAAACGGGTGTCGGAGTCCTGATAGATTTCATTCTTCAAGATCTGTCCCCACCACGTTTATCGGGCACTCTTTTTTTTCTTCTTGCAGGAGATCAATAAGCACTTTAATGGCTCGCACACTGCCATTGCGATCGGAATGCGTGAATACAGTCGTCGGAGCATGGTCAGGTTCGGTTTCACCGTCCAGCTGATTGTCGAGTAAGTATTTGTGCATGCAGGTCCGGTGCATGGCAAGGGTGCACCTAACAGCGCCTGTTTCCGTCGCGCTGTGGCGCTGCTCTTCGTTTGCCTTTGAATATGGCTCCTTACGGGAGTCGACGTTTATGGCGCTTATTCGGCGGAATCTTTTCGAGCATTGGTCTCGCATCCGACAACTAAGCTTCTGCGAAGCGCAGCGGAGCCCATTTTTTGGCCACGTGATTGCGCTCCGCGAATAAGCAAGCGCCTGACAGGCGCGCGAAAAGCAGTCGCGCAATTATGGCTCCGCTGCATGGGGTTCACGTACAAGACTGCTGCTGTGCACAGTCCAGGAAAACCGGAGCCAATGCCCATTTGTGAATTCGACTGTAAGCGCAAGGGACACGCGGTATACGATTCGGCATGCAATCTGGCAAGTTTCAAAGAGATGACGCCATATTCGAATCGGTCAGTAACTGCCGTGCATGGCAGTTACTCCTGCCAGGAGTCACGGGTACTCCCTTCTTTGAAAGAGAGTGCCAGCGATATTACTTTGTGAAACGGTACAACAGCTCTCCCAAAGAAGAGTTCAGTATGGGCCGCGAGTTGCAGTTACTCGCGCAATAATATGAGCCACTAGCGCCCCAACTGTAACAGAGAGCTAACGACCACAATCCGTTGATAAGTACGAAACTTGAATGCAAATTCTGCAATTTCACCTGCCAGAAGCACGATCTGTTTATGCGGCCGTGAAGACTCCGGATTACTTTTGACCATCTGGAGTTCTTTAGCGTGCATTCAATGCACAGTACACAAGCGTTTCTAACGCGTAAGCATTCGTGGGCCACTTCCCATGGCAATCTGTCCGTCCGTCCGTCTGTGTGTAACGTGTGACACGACGCCCTAGTTAGGTATACATGGAGTCCTACGGGGATATATATGAGAAGGCTTGATGACTGCGCATGACTACTGAAATTTGTGGCTATGACTACATATAGTGAGTACTGCAGAAGTATTAAAGGAGCGTTGAAGGAAAATACTAAGTCGACGTGGACAATTGAATATCATTCGGGAAATCTCGCAACGCTTGTTGCATGCCAAGAAAAGATTGCTTACCAAAAAATGGCTGTGGCTTAGCTAAGGTTAAGCCCAGGATGCGAAGAATACTAGCCTTTATTTTAGTTGTGGAACCACTGTTTAGCCTGGTGAACTGCTGTTGCTTGGTTATATTTGGTTCGGCTAGACGAAGAAACAACTCATGCGTTACTCTTCTTCGCCTTCAAGAGTGGAACGCGACAGCGTTCCCGTCGACCCGCCAAGGGGTGTAAGACAATGGGCTACGGCGCAGCGACTACGCGCCCCGCATGGGACGCGGTGAGCGTCGAGCAACGCAGCGTTCGGCGCGGCAATGAAATGTGCGCCTGAGCAAGCGACGCACGCCTGAGCCTTAGAAACAGCTCGTTTCTAAGGCAACACCGCATTCACTAGAGGCGCTTTTGTACCGCTTTGAAGCATCGTACTCGTGGCTCGGTGGTAGCGTCTCCGTCTCACACTCCGGAGACCCTGGTTCTATTCCCACCCAGCCCATCTTGCAAGAGTTGAGCCAAAGGCACCTAGAAAATCAGTCTCTGTAGCACGCCGCAACTTTCGCTTCTCATTCCAACGAGCAGCTCTGTCTCCAGGAGGCATCTCACCTCGTGAGTGTCTAGCAAAGGCAAGCGCAGCTGCTTATATACCGCCGCGAAGCCGCGAGCGACGGCGCGAGTTGGAGCCCCGTTTCTCCTCTGTCGTGACGTCACGGTTTCACGTGGTATTGAAGGCGACACCGCCGCGCCTGAGGAGCTGGGTTGAGCTCTCGTAATATGCTTCGCATAAAAATTCCGTCTGGAGAGTCCACATATGTTTAGCACAAGTCAAATCGCTTGCCCCCGAGCGGGAAGAACGTGAACTTGCATATGCCATCACTGCCGTCGGTGAGTAAAACGGCGCTCGAGAGGGGTCGCTACAGTTTTCTGCGCAAAACGTAAATGCGCGGCCATAGGGAAACCGAGCCAACGAAGCGTTCGATTCGCCGCTGCATCTGCTTTTGGTCATGTGGCGTTGGACCGTTCGGGAATCCCGCGGCAATCCCTGCTACTCGCAGGTTGTGCGAGTTTCGCGAGCCATCAAAGATTGCACTACGCGGTACGAAACTACTCGAACACGAAAGCGCGAGCGGCGAGGAGAGGAGGAAACGCAATCTTTCGACTGCCCGCGCCGGTGACAAGGGTAACGTCAATGAGTTCTTTTCTTTCCTGAACAATCAAACAGAACCGGAGAATTACCGTCTTTGATTAGCGGGGGCTGAGCACTAGTAATGCAATTACAATGAGGACTGCCTTCGCCATCGGGCTATTACTCTAATTTCCCAAGTGAGTGTCGACTCCTATCCTGCATTTATTTAAATTTCCCAATTACCTTAGACCTTCTTGAGCGCTTTAGCTTTACCTAATCTTTGCATTTACTGTTTTTAGGAGTAATGAGGGTTAAGAAAAGATTAATAAGGTGAGCTATAATAAAACTATGTAAGCCTGATAAAGCTCCTTGAGACTAGTGAAGGGTGAGCAAACGTAACGGAGATTAAAGTGAAATTACTTAAGCGTATACAATGATTGGTAACTAATAGTGAGGCTAATCAAAATAATTTACTTTAGATAACTACCTAAGCCTAATCAAGATTATTTGAGGCTAGTTTTGATTGAACAAGCCTGAAAGATTAAGAATAAGATCGAAATGAGATGTATGAAAAGTAATCCGCGTTAATTAAGCCAACTTAGGTCTAATGAACATTACTCGCCTACACATGATTTAAGCCCAGTCATGATTAATAAGCTTAAGGAAAGTCAATTCTGATTGCATTGCTTATATCTAATTCTGATTATTTACAATGACATTATTATGCCCAATAAGAATAATTCCGAGTCTAATTAGGTTCACCAACTATATTACTGCATCAGGTTTGTTGCAATACTTCCAGCACGTTGTGTCATCCTCGATGTATTGCGTCATAGGCGCAAAGTTTGCAACTTTCCGGGAGGCGGGGCGACCAGCTTTCCAAACCCTGCCCACACACGTGCGTGTGTGTGCATGCATACATATATACATACATATATATATATATATATATATATATATATATATATGTGTGTGTGTGTGTGTGTGTGTGTGTGTGTGTGTGTGTGTGTGTGTGTGTGTGTGCACCCAGAAGTCGCACTAGGAAGTTTCTGCTATACTTTTGCATTCCTCCTCCATCATAATGCGGCCCAAGTACGAAGCCCTCAATAATAAAAAAGTGGACATGCGTGCACCTACAACTGCAGAAAGAAAGGCGTCACCAGTGCACCCTAAGTGAAGGAGATTGCTGGCGACTTTACTCTGTTGAACAGTACTACACTCTTAAAAACACTTTACACCATTTGTGGCTCATCTCATCCCGTAACAATAATCGTCATCAGTCTTGCCCACAAATGGATTTGTGTGCAGTTACTCCCGTAAAAAAGGGCGTCACGAGCACTCCCTTAGTGGAGCATTTAAAAGAAGGTTTACGCATTCTGAGTCGTATTTTGTCCGGCAACAATAATCTTCATCGGTCTTGCCCGCATTTCCTTTAACGCGGCGAGCCCGGTACTTTCAGGTCACGAGTACTTCCAGGTCATGAGTAAGGAGCGCTGAGTTATCAAGAAACGCAAGCAAGGCAGATGACGGTTATTGTTGCGGAAAAAATCCCGAAGGACGTTAACGTTTTTAAAGAGTGAAGGCATGGTTACTCTCTTCACAAGGAGGATGCGAAATCTCATGCATTTCCTGCGCTCTGTTGCCCGCAGATCTTTCATCGTGGACACGGTTATCGCCATAACTTCATTGAACTCGCTGGAGAGCAGAGAAGACTGCCGCGCCGTGCCTCCGAACATCCTGTACAGTTCGGCAGAGGACAAAAACCCGAGCTTGGTACGTTTGCTTCGACCTGTACAATTTCGAAGTACGTCCAGGGGTCGAGTTCATCTATAATCACATTTTGCAAGCATAAGCCACGGCCGGTCTCAACCGCATGGGCCGTAATCACTTGCTTACTTTGGGAGTCGACAGCCAAGGCCAACCACGTGAAGGATGCTAAAGAGTATTTACCTTTCCAGGACTAAACAGAGCCAGGTAGCTATAAAGTGCGAAGTTCATCGACAGATTTATTCAAAATTAGCGAAGAAGAAACAGAACCTGAACTCAATAAGGGTAAAAGCAAGCGAATCCTGGCTGGTACTCGTAAACGAACATACAGCTTTCGAAAATGAAAGTGGAGATAACAGATAATGGATGAAACCATAACTAGACTCATTTCCGAAGCAGCCCGGAAGTGGAAGGTAAGGCACCAAGGCAACCTACGTTGGAAGTAATGCTCCTTCTATTACTAGCGATGAAGCTAGAAGGGCCTTGCAAGATATGTCCCCAAAGAAAAGCGGCAGGAGAAAATGGAACAATAGAGAATTTAATCAAAGATGGGTGAGATATTGTGCTTGAAAAGCTTGCTGCCTTGTAGTGTAGAGAGCGGGAAGACTGCCAGTATAATACTAATCTATAAGAAGGGTCACGTCAAAGAATTGAATAAATATAGGTCCATTCTAGCTAGCTTTCAGTACTACATAAAATATTCACCAAGATACCTTCCAATAAAATCAGGGCAACACTTCAATCAACCAAAAAAACAGGCAGCTTCAGGAACAGATATTCTACAGGGAATTACATCTATGTCATCAATAAGTTAAGTTATAAATTCGCGGTGTACAATCAACCTCTCTATATGGCTTTTGTAAATTATGAAAATGTATTTGATTCAGTAGATACGCCAGTAGTAATGGAGGCATTGCGTAATCAAAGAATACAGGAGGTATGCATGAAAAGATTGGGAAATGTCTACAAAGATTCCTCAGCTATCTTGGTTTTCCACAAGAAAAGTAGAAAATTATTAAGAAGGGGATCAGGTAAGGAGAGACAATCTCTTCAATCCTGTTCACTGCATGCTTAGAAGTATTCAATGTATTGGACTGGGAAGGCTTAGGACTCAAGATGAACGGCGAATATTTCTGCAACTTTCCTTGCGCATATCAGATTGCCCTGTTCAGCAGGACGATATAGAACTGAGGACGAAAAACAACAAATGATTGAGGGTCTTAACCGAGAATCTGTAAGCCTAGGGTTGAATATTATTATGCACAAGACAAAGGCAATGTTCAATAGCCTGGCAAGGAAAGAAGAATTCAAGATCGACAGTCAACCTCTACAGTCTGCACAGCAATACGTTTATCTGGCTCCAGGGAAAACAGGGGGAAGGCGGGAGATGAATATTCAAGACGGTGAGCAAAACGAGAACAAGGTGAAAGCAGGAACCAACATTTCGAGAAGTAGACTTTTCTTCAACGCAACTTACCCTTTCCTCGCCACAGTATATATAGGTGAGGGCGTGGGTGAGGGCGTGGGTGAAATGGGTGAGGGCGTAAGGCGGGTGGTTGCGGTAACGAGCGAATGTGTGTTAGCGTCGAGGGTTTCGAATCGAGAATAAAGGAGTGCTGTGCACAAGGCCAGGGACACGGCCATCTGTCAATCACGTGTCAACAGCCGTTTGTCAGCCGGCGTGTCTGGTCGTCGTGGGCCATTGAGTCTCTGAAAGAGATAATAGAAGGAGCGGCAGAAACCGGTGCTCGTAAAAAAAAATTAAAAGAAAATATTGAAATGGAATAAATAAATATACTTGTTTCTGTTACCGTGCTCCTAAAGCACAGTAACAAGTGTTTCTACATTCCTCCCTCAGCTTAATTTAGGCGCCGCCACTTTGCGCCGCTCCGCCGAGCCGCCGTGATGAGCATGGCTGGTAGTTGCGTAGACGAAGTTCATATTGTATATCGTTTAAAGCTACAGTGTAAGTGGGGCGCGAATGAGTACCTTCGAGGCAATGTAATGCAAATGACTTGTCCAGTCATTTAAGCGGAATATAATTTCGGCACCGTCAAAAAATGTGCATCATCTTTGACAAAACGCTAGCTTTCGAAGAGTAATAAATTTTTCTTGTGGCAGGTTGATCTACGGAATAGACACACTCTTACGGAATGGCTCCATGCAGACTTAAGGAACCATGCACACGGCCACAACGCTAAGTTGCGGTGCCGGTAAAACGGGGACGATTATCTTTGTAAGCACAGTTCGTAGGTTATGTCACTGCAAAAAATAGCAATATGCCGGAATTACGATCGCAGCAGTTCATATACAAGCAACGCTTTTATGCAGAAAAAAACACTAATCGAGCGAAAGTTTTTTTTTTTTTTCGAACGACCTCCACTTTGGTGGCGCGGCAGATGGGAGGGGCACTCACAGTGACGTCACATTGTTTCCAAACAAGGAGAGGTCTATTCGAGGCACATTATAGTCAAGCCAGTAGTGGTTCGTCACGGCACTCCCGGTTCGCAACTGAGCGCCGGTTTGAAGCATTTCTCTGGCTTAGCGATGGAGTTCATGTCGATTGCAGAAACTCTATGGCATCCGAGCATCTATTTCCGCCGTGCTGGTTGCGTGGCCATTCAAAGAAGGCGTCGGCTTCCCCCAAAAGTCCCAGCCAACTGACATTCCTTCAACATCAACATCATCAACATCATCAGCCTGGTTACGCCCACTGCAGGGCGTAACCATATTTCTCCAACAACCCCGGTCATGTACTAATTGTGGCCATGCGGTCCCTGCAAACTTCTTAATCTCATCCGCCCACCTAACTTTCTGCCGTCCCCTGCTACGCTTCCCTTCCCTTGGAATCCAGTCCGTAACCCTTAATGACCATCGGTTATCTTCCCTCCTCATTACATGTCCTGCCCATGCCCATTTCTTTTTCTTGATTTCAACTAAGATGTCATTAACTCGCGTTTGTTCCCTCACCCAATCTGCTCTTTTCTCATCCCTTAATATACCTATCATTCTTCTTTCCATAGCTCGTTGCCTCGTCCTCAATTTTAGTAGAACTCTTTTCGTAAGCCTCCAGGTTTCTGCCCCGTAGGTGAGTACTGGTAAGACACAGCTATTATACACTTTTCTCTTGAGGGATAATGGCAACCTGCTGTTCATGATCTGAGAATGCCTGCCAAACGCACCCCAGCCCATTCTTATTCTTCTGCTTATTTCTGTCTCATGATCCGGATCCGCAGTCACTACCTGCCCTAAGTAGATGTATTCCCTTACGACTTCCAGTGCCTCGCTGCCTATTGTAAACTGCTGTTCTCTTCCGAGACTGTTAAACATTACTTTAGTTTTCTGCAGATTAATTTTTAGACCCACTCTTCTGCTTTGCCTCTCCAGGTCAGTGAGCATGCATTGCAGTTGGTCCCCTGAGTTACTAAGCAAGGCAATATCATCAGCGAATCGCAAGTTACTAAGGTATTCTCCATTAACTTTTATCCCCATTTCTTCCCAATCCAGGTCTCTGAATACCTCCTGTAAACACGCTGTGAATAGCATTGGAGAGATCGTATCTCCCTGCCTGACGCCTTTCTTCCTTCGCGCTGTAGCAAAAAATATCTGGTTCAAAATCGCAAACGTGTAATTTTCTTTTGCCTGGTGCATAATGCACATTTCTTGCACATTTCAGTGGGACTTCCCCTTTAACTCCTGCCCTTTTTTCTTATTGCTTGTTTAACTCCACTGTACAGAGATTCACAAGTGCCATGTATCTTATTTAATTCTGCACTAAGTGACACGTTAAAACGCACATTGTTTATCTTCTCAGAAGCTAGCAGTGCCAACTATTGAAGTTAAATATTATCCTTTATCAAATCTTTATACGCTTGTGTTTCAATCTTGCTGCTACCTCTCAAACATAGAAATAGGGTCCTGCAAGGGTGGACAAATGTGTTTTAACGTTTGTAAACGTGCCAGACAAAAATTTCTATTAATCACATCGTCGATAAAAAAAATCCTGCATCGAAAGCGATTAATCAACTAAAGGCTGAAATGATCAGTGATTAATGGTTAACAGAATAAAAAAATTAATCGACCATCCCTAATTCGTAAGTGTAGCGTTTTTCTTAATCAGAACTGGTGCACGTTTACCGCACACCTTCCGCACTATTCCAACGATGTTCAACGCCAAGTGATTTGTTCCTATCGCGCACAACAGCACTTTGGAAGGATACGAGACCAACAAGTCCATGGCCGCAATTTTCGCCAAGAACGAAGCACTAAGCAGAAGGGAGTTGTCCATGGTGTTGTGGCTGTGCCGGCTACACGTATAAATTCGGCCAGTGTCAAATGAAACAATTGCTTGTCCTGTTTAAATACAAATTAATGTCGGTATGGCAGCATTTCAGTAATTTCTTTTTTCTCTGCGCGCTTTCATTCGAACAAAAGCATAAAGTTATTTTATATATCGCAGAGCCTGAGTAAACATTTTACTTAAAAACTTAAAAGCGAAATCGCGCAACAAACCACCCTGCATCCTGTAGAGAAGCTTGCCGGTAAACACCTGCTGACGAGACCACTTGTCAAGGCCGTTTAAGTCGTCCAACGGACATCTAACTGTGGCACTACATCTCGCCGCGCAAGAATCTGCACACGCGGCTCGCGTAGCCTTGGCTGTGCTGCACGGAACTACCGCAACAGAGCGTAGCCAGCGGCTGGAATCGTACTGCGTAGTGATATTGGAACGCGCGCGGAACTGCCTGCAGGCCAAGCTCTGGTATCTGCTGAAAAGGAACGCCACTGGGTCACAGGAAATAACGCTGGGGCTTTCGTTCGAGATGGGCACGCTGATTTACGAGCTCAGCAGCGACCACAACAACCTGGCTAGCACCGTCAACGCTAAATGCAACGGAACTTCCCTGACAAGCAGGGACGCGGTAAGTTTACGAACACAAGGACTTCTTTGCTGACTTCGTACGGGTCGTACGGGCTTAGCATTTCAGGCGCTAAGCCATGCTCCCGAAACGGTTGCAGAAAATAATGCCCCTTCCCTATCACAATCTCTCTCTCTCTCTTTCTGTTTCTAGCATTTCTGAGATCTGACTATCCATGTGACCTACTTACAAAACCGGCGATTTCGTTACTTTAAAATGCGAGTTGCAAGTGCCATAAGACAGGTCCCAACGAGACAAGTGTTGTGTTTTAAGTGGCCGAGTAGCCGTTCCGCAATTACGTACATCCCCAAAGCGTTGCGCATATATAAAGAAAACTAAAGTGTGTGTTTTATGTGTATTTAACTAGAGCCCATTATTAACGGGATAGTCGCCAAAAATAGTCTGCGAAGGCGCGACGAAGGCGTTTTCGAATCGAACACTTTTCTCGACCACAGACTCGACGGACAAAGTATTGGGCACTTTCAAAAGCTCCGCCTTTACCTCTGACAAGCCAATCAATTTTACGAGGGCTTGCGGTAGTAAAACCTTCAGAATGACAGCAATAGGTTCCCTCTCGGTGCCTATAGGTGAGGGGAATGGGGGAGGGGCGCTCATAGATAATAAACGGTGACCCTAGGGGCGACATGAAAAGTTCGGAGTAATTCTCGGAAAGCCTTTCTGTTCGCACTTCCTCTCTGCGAGTTGTGGGAGGCGGCGCGGGTGATCGTCCTCACAGGGATCGTGGCAAGCAGCCTGCGAACGAAATGGATGGATGGATGCAAAACTTTACTGAAGGTCCTGAGGTACGCGACGCAGCGCACTGCGGGTCGCTCCCACGTTGGGACAGTCAGGCCATGCCCGGCCGCCTCATCCTGGGCCCCCTGGACAGCCCATAGTTGCGCCCTGGCATCGGGACTCTTGATAGCGGAGAGCCACTTCTCCTCATTGATTTCTTCTGTGCCTCGCAACGAGGGGCAACGCCAGAGCATATGGTCTAGGCTAGCGATGTCATTGCAGTGCATGCGAGAACTAGCGGCATAGGTGTCGGGATAAATTTTGTGGAATAGAGCCGGACTGGGACATGAGCCTGTTTGCAATAATCTGAGCGTCAATGCCTCCGCTCTATTTAACTTCTTGTGTGTAAGGGGAAAGTCTCTCCTGCCGAGATAAAAGTGCTGCGCAATATCATTGTATGTGGTCGTTGACCTCTGTTCTCCACCACTGTGGGCCGGCGTTGGAGTTTTTTCTTGTTTTTATTGCGATAAAGACTTGCCCTTAAGGCATAATTCTTGGAGCGTATACGTCTCCATGGTCGCGGAAAGCGAGACCTCGCGCCTTGGAGTGGGCCAGCTCGTTGAGGTTCGTGGGGCGAACGAGAGCTTTTCTTTTTTTTTTCAAGCTGTAAACAGCCATGGGGGGGGGGGGGTGAGGGGGACATCCGACACACATATTGTGGTAAATGATCAGCGCTAGGAACATAAAACGTCAAGGAGTGTTCCAGCGTCTCATCATGTCCGTCTTGCCTTCCTCGCACGGTCGTTGCACGGAGTTTGCGCATATATGCGAAAGTGGTGCCTTAAAGGGACACTATATATTACTATGAAGTCAAGTTACAGTGATAAGGCAATGCTCTAGAACGTCTAAGGCGTCAATATAATCGCGAACAGAGCTTTAGTAACCGAGAAATTGAGGTAAATGCATGACATGATTTGAGACCCCCCAGCGACATTTGAGACCCCCCAGCCCGATGACGAAAGCACTCCTCATCATAATTCATGCCACTAGTACTCAACTACTTGTACTAAAAAAATCATTTCATTGGATTAAAAGACGGAAGAAAATGCTACGTGTCCATTTCGTCGCGACCGACTACGCGAGTAAATTTGCTATCATCGTGCGCCCTCCCAAGTAGCTGCGCAATAGACGTCGCCAAACTTTCTAACGACACAATCCGTCAGCAGGGTGCACCGCACCAGCTGGTTGCGGATCGTGGCCGCTCATTCGTGTCCAAAGTTGTCGAAGACATTCTTCGCATTAGCTCTGCAATGCACGAACTGCCGACCGCGTACTATCCGTCAAGAAAAGGCCATAGCAGACGGCCCAGCCGAACAATAACCGATTTGCTGTCCACATCTGCATATCTTGAACGCCGCGGCTGCGATACCAACCTTTCCCTGCCTACACGTTTGGTACAATTCGTCCCGCCATGACACCGCCGGCTATTCGCCGTTCTTCCTTTTATATGGCCGCCACCCGGTGTTGCCATTCGACGCACTGCTACCTCTGGCTCCATGCGTTCCGTTCGTGCTGCATATCCCCGCTACGTCGTTGTCGCGTGAGTCCAATGGCTCCATAGGTCGTTCACGTGCTGCTCTGTGCTGCGCAAGTGTCCCAGAAAGCAGGCTACAACAACCGGCACCGCGACGTGGACTATCCTCCTGGAACTCTGGTTTTGCTCTGGTTGCCCTGTCGACGTTCATAGCCTGTGCGAGAAGCTCATCGACCGCTACGCGGGACCATACAAAGTTATTCGCAAGATTGGCGCCGTGAACTGCGTGAACACTCCGCTCTATCCTAAAGCATCGTCTCCAACTTCACTACCGATTGACGTGGTGTATGTGCCACGGCTAAATCCTTATCACTCCGCCAATGCCACACAAACTCAGCGGCTGCCGTGACGCCGGTGACGCCGGAGCGGTGGAGCCGCCTAGAGGCATAGAACTCAACCAGACAAACACAGAGCTAAAATTGCAGTAACCTGCTGTATTCTGCTTCGCTGCTTGTGCGAATTTTCGGCAGCGGCATAATTGTGAATACGACTGCGCTGCGGTCAAAAATTCACACCAACAGCTAAGCAGAATACAGTATCTGGCTCTGTGTTTGTGTGGTTCGGCCTTGAACCACAAGCTGGCACCGCCAATTTGGCAGCTCAGGTTTACGCCCCCGCTCAACCGGCAAACCGCCCGGGCTTGCTGGAATACCGGACGCAGTATAATTCTCTTAACGCAGCTATTGCGCATGAACGCTCCAACGGTTCCTTGAACGCGATCGTCAAGAAGCGCTGCACCAGCTGATAATCAGCTTGGCTGCTTCATCTCATAGTAGATAGTATGCAAGTAAACACATTCCCTATTCTTCGACGTGCGCGTAATTCCCGTATCAATATAGTCATGAACCACAAACAAGCAGGACCTTTTATCCTATTGGATATCCACTCACGACATTAATCCTGCATTTCGTTTAGGTTGGGTGTGTGGTGTACTGTACATATCATTTCATTTTTATGCGAAGAATACTAGCCGCACAACCACGCTCTTCCTTGATGCGCCGCGCGCGGCCGCGTAGCTACCATCTGACGTCATAACAGCTGCAAAAGCGGAGGCTCAACTCGTGCGCTCGCTTGCGGCCGCGTAGCTACATAGCCGGGTCTCAGCTCGTGCGCTCGCCTGCATGAGTTGTTTCTTCGTCTAGCCGAACCAAATATAGCCAAGTAACAGCAGTTCACCAGGCTAAACAGTGGTTCAACAAATAAAATAAAGGCTAGTATGCTTCGCATCCTGGGCTTAACCTTAGCTAAGCCACAGGCGTTTTTTTTTTTTCATAATATCCCATCTGGAGGAGCATGCTATGCCTGCCGCCAGGCAGACATGGCTGAGAGCGGGGACTGCTCGGAATTTTGACGTTTGGCGCATTTACAGCTCTTAAAGGAAAACAGCAAATACTGAGAGAAGAAGAAAAGAATAGAAGAAAGTGCTCAGTATTTCCTGTTTGAAGCTTTTGCTCAGGGCTTGCTACCTAAATATATGGGAACGGAGAAATATATTTTATCGCTAGTCACCGCGCCGAATTCGATTAGATAATTGTTGAATTTAAAAGAAGTCGAACTAAAGTAATTATAGGAAGCAGAGTTTCCATTTATGCCGTCATTTTCTTATTAAATATCTTAGAAAATAGCAAAATTTCAAGAACGCATATACCAACTTCACAACTCTAACTCAGCAGTAAAGATCTAACACTAAGTCACATCTAACACCACTGCTAAAGCGGACAAAATTGATGGAATATACACTGCTTTAAATACACTACTTTATGTGCGTAAGACTTTTACAAAACCCTTACAAATACCCTAGAAAATTTACACATTTCGTTTAGCACATTTGTCCGTTTGAGATGCCCCTCTAATCGTTATCTGTGTTTGTGTAGGGTAGGTGCAGTATCTCTCGTACTTTTCTTTTGTACACACCTCTCATCACCATTCAGCCCTCGACAACCATCATACATCACCTTATGGTCTTCACTTCGTCGCTATATCGACGATAAATATTATTGCAAGCATCGAATTTGGTTGTACATAGCGCATAATGGAAGTGGACGTGAATGAGAAGTTTTGAAACCGAATTGAATACAAATCGAAAAGTGCCAGAAGCGAAGTGAGTCTAATGTCGAATAATTTTCGAATATTGAGCAGGCCATTTTGACCGTTACTATGAACAGCGCTTCACGTACTGCTATATGTTCAACGTTAGCAAGATTGTCATAATATGGTGCATTATGAATCGTTCTTTAATAAAAGCGCCAGTTGCGCATTCGGAACGAATAAGCAGTTTATTCGCACGCTTAGGAGTCGTTGATGAGTGTGTATGGCAGCAGTTTAGCAGGAAAATTCTGGTTACCTGGGCAACGTAGCCTTCCCCACTGCATCTAAATTCTCGTATTTTTCTGCAGTCATGGCTGAAACTTAGTGCACTTTTCGTTCACTGTTATGCTTGATCCCGTACAGTTGGCGATTTCAAATATTCGGAAACTACTCGAAAGGCCTTCGCATTTACGAATAGCTACTATTCGATTGGAAGACGCAGTCGAATAGGGGAGCATTCGATTTGTTATTCGAAAGTTTCAAATTTTGGCACACCGTCAGCATTTATAGAACCGCTACAATTAAACTTTCGCCTCACATTAACTTTCATCATGTGCATCGAATCTGCACCATCCTTTTTATTTACTAATGGGCGTCTAGGGTACTGATTCGACGTCAACTGCTGGCGTTCCGTTCTAGCTCTGCGGATCGGCGAAGGTCGTCGACAAAGGCAAGCAAACGTTGGCCGCGCCGTACTTCACGTACGGCGGATTCCCGACTGCCGGTAACAAGAAGAGAGTCGTCTTCACGGACTACCAGCACTCTGCCACTGAAAGGGTCAGTGCGTAGCAGCGCAAGCGTGAGGTCGTAATTCGTCAGGGTAATTTTTTCCCGCAAACATCGCGCTTGTCCTTTTCTTTATTTTTGCAGTTCTTGAACATCAGTGGCGGAACTGGTAGCAACAACCTTCGTAGTAGAGTGGCATGGATGTTGTTCAACGTGCACCTGGAAGACACGACAAAGAGATGCGGTGGTCTCGAGCCTTTCGAGCTCGAAGATAGTTTCTGCAAAGTCTTTCTTGTGTCAGGCAAGGGATGCTGAAACAACGCAAGCGATTACAAAGGAGGACGATACAATGTAAAAATAATCAATTTCTGCGCTTCACTGTGGCGTGATTCATTGTCTTTTAAAGGGGTGGAGACATCAAAATTTTCGTTCATGCGTTTGTTGATTCAAACGTTGCGTCATGCTTCAGGGAGCACGATACACACAGCGGGATTCATATATATCCGATAAATAATTTAATAATAGCATTATTATACCGAGCGATTTCGGTTTCGGTTTCTGGGCTCCGGGGGATGCTATGACGTCACAGAGGAGGAAACGCAACATGGCTTGGTCACGTGGGCCACAAAAAATAGTGACGTAAAACTATGCTGCGTCGTCTGCTCGCGCATACGCGTGCTCTGCCAGCAGAGGTCAACTGGCGATTAGAAGTGCATGTCGCGATTATCATAATTATTGCGAAGAGCGACAACAATGGTAAGAAAATATTGCGGCTTGTGAGAGTCGGTGATTCATTCCGAAGCGCCGTAAGCTTTAGCTTCGAAGTGAACCGGAAAAGGCCTAGCCACGATATCGGCGGCGCCGAACGATCAGAGGCGGTGAAGCTGCCGTCGGTGCGCAGAGTGACCACTCCTTGGACGCTGATTGGCCGCTTCGCCGTACGGCTGCCGCACAAATGGGTCCCGGGCCCGTCTGTCTACGGCTAGGGAATCTCGCCGTTCGCGAGCAAAACCGCCGTCGCACGGGGGCCCGCGAACGGCAAACGGCGTGCGGCGAGTTTCCGTGCCGGTAAAGTGCACGGGCCTTCACACTGAGAAAGGCCAAGCGAAGGAGAGACCGCTCCAAGCTGCCGAACTATGCGACTATGCGAGGAGAAAAGCGGACAGCACGAACGCCGCATATCCTGGTCCCTTTCGGAGTCGGCCGGCTACTGTTTTACACTCAAACGTGCAAAGGCCCGTCGGCACGGCAACTCGCCGCACGCAGTTTGCCATTCGCGGGCCGCCGTGCGGCGTTCGTGTTCTCCACTTCTCTCCTCCTGTGTCCGTGTCTGCACGCCTTACCCCTTCTTTGCATTAAGAAAGGATTTCTATATGCCTGTAGCTCGGTCATAGTGGAGGCTATGCTCGGTCGCTCTGCTCAGCAGGCTCCGTAATCGGCATTTCATCACTACTCATCATACGTCACGTTTTGGTGCTGGTGTGCTATGACGTAAATATTTTCGTTCCTCCTCTGTGACGTAGTAGCTGCCGCGCTAGCGATGGGTCTCGACTACGAGAAGGAGTTTTTAATGACTTTTTGGAGCTGAATTAAAATTATTTTGAAATGTTTGCAGCGTCCAATACCTCGTTCTGGGTGTCCTTGCATACGGAAGCAGCCTACAACATGCTTTTTATAGCCTGAAAATTTGGCGTCCCAACCCCTTTAAAGCGATAGCGTTAAGGGCCCCGTGTTCGAAATTTGGTACGAAAGCCCGTGCTGGTGGTTCCAAAATTCTAAAAGTTCTGATTCAATGTGATGCGAGTGACGTTTCCCCGGAGCTAGGGAGTGTCTCACATATACTCCTAAAACCACCGCGCACAGAACCGTTGAGAGAGAGAGAGAAACATTTATTTCATTTCGGCCCCCTGTCCGGGGCTACTGGGAGTTAGGGTGGTGGTGAGAGGCTGCCGGAAACGGGGGCGAAGGTGCGACGTTGGTGGCGTCGACTCTTGATTGGGCTGGGTCCGCTTCTTGGGGTACTCCAATCCCAAGCGCCATGGTGAGCTCCGTTAACGCGGCCACATTACGTGGTGTTGGGTCAGCCAGCCACTCCTCTAATGTGTGTGGTCTTTTTGGTAGCGTCCTAAGTATAGACTGTAGTGCGTGTTGACTTCCCGGGCAGTACCAGAGTGTATGGGGTGTATTGGGATATCCTCCACAATGTGTGCACTTGGGGGAGCCGTCTTTTCCAGCTATGTAGTGTAGAATGTTTTGTGTGGGTAGGCAGTGTGTTTGGGCTTGGCGCCAAGTGGCAGCGGCCTCGCGTGTTGAGGAGTGTGGTGGAGCTGGGAGAGTAGTATCTTGTTCATGCCATTCCTCTAATTTTAGGCGGCGCATGTTTGAAGATATTTGTTTTAACTCTGTAGAACTGGGTGCGTCTGTCCACTGAAGAGGAGGTCCCGGAATATTTGCGCGGGATAGAGCGTGGGCCTTTTCGTTTCCCTCGATGTTACAGTGGCTAGGTACCCATTGAATAGTGATGTGGTGTGCAGGATTATTCGTCGTATATCGATGCAGGATTTCACGGATGGGGTTGGGCAGGTTTCCGGTGAGGAACGCTCGGCATGCTGCTTGACTGTCTGTGCGAATGAGGATGCTGGTGTGTGTGTGCTGCGGTACTGTGACTGCTTCAGTTATTGCCACTATTTCAGCCGTTACTTGGCTAGGAAGGCCTGCGTACAGGCCTTGGGTATACGCATTGGTCGCGGCGTTGTATGTCGCCGTGCGGTGTGTTGTGGGGTCTGTACCCGGGGATGCGTCTGTGTAGTACACAGTGGTGTCCGGAGGATTATGTTGGGTGCGTTTTGCGCGTGCTTGTCTTCTTCCTTGGTCTGTTTGCGGGTCCATGTTTCGGGGAATCGGCAACGTGTGAATGTTGTTAAGCGTTTGCCACGGTGGAGGTGGCAGCATTATTTCAGGCATGTTGTCTTGAGAATGTCCGAGATCTTTAAGCAGAGCTTGACCTTGGTGTGATCGTTTTAATCTATTTATTTGTGATTCTGTGTGGACGTCCAATAGTCTGCTAAGATTTGGAAGTATGTCGGTTTGGCTTACTCTGTGATTTGGCGCGTATCTTGGAAGTCCTAAAGTGATTTTGGCGAGTTGCCTGTACAGGTTATCCAGTTTCGTGCGCTGCGTTTTTGTGAGGTGAAGGTATGGCAGCTGGTATAGAATAGTGGGTACTGCAAATGCTGTGACTATTCTGCATAGATGGTGCTCGCGAATTCCTTTGTTTCTCCGTGTGATGCGGTATAGCAGTTGTTTAAATTGGTGAAGTTTTTGTGTAGTTTTTTGCATCCAAGTGTCGGCCTTGCCATCATCTTGGATGTGGAATCCGAGAATGCGAATTGTTTTGCGTCTTGGAATTGGTTCATTTTCAATTCGGAGATGGATGAGGTTACGGTAGTGGTTTGCTGAGTGACCTCTTTGGTTCGTAACTACGATATATTCTGATTTTTCCGGTGAGATGGAAAGACCAATTTCTTTGAGATGGGAGTGGATGACGTTGATCGCTTGTTGTAGTGTTCTTTCGATGTCACCTGGAGACCCTATATGTGCCCATAGTGTAATGTCGTCTGCATAGATGCTGTATCCTAAGTCAGGTACGTTTTGCAGCTGCGCGCTGACACTGTCCAAGGCCATGGAGAAGAGAATCGGGGATAAGATTGATCCCTGAGGTACTCCCCGCGTGAGATAACGCTTCTGATATTCCTCTCCATTTACCTTGACGCTGACCGTGCGATCGTGAAGAAAATTGTGTATGTATTGTGTCATACGCGGGCCTGGTTTAAGTCTTCGGAGGCCTTCTTGTACGGCAGTGTGGGCGACATTGTCGAAGGCGCCCTTGACGTCAAGTCCCACAACTGCTCTGATTTGGTTGATACTTTCTGTGGCATATACATCTTGGTATATCATATACATAGCGTCTTGTGTGTTCATATGAGGGCGGAATCCTATGACTCTCGGGTCTGATGTTTGGTCTCGTTCTTGGAGCCAGTGAAGACGTGCTACAACCATTTTTTCCATGGCTTTGCCTGCGCATGAGGTCAGTGATATAGGTCGGAAATGTTTTGGGTTGTTGGGTGATTTGCCAGGTTTAGGGATTGGTATAACAGAGGCGTGTTTCCAGCTTGGTGGAATCTCGCCTGTTTCCCAAACTGTGTTTATGTATTCGAGAAGTTTTTTCTGTTGTTTCGCCGGTAGATTGGCCAGCATCTTGTTAGTGATGCCGTCTGTTCCAGGGGCTGTGTTGCGTTTGGTGTTGTTAATTGCCGTGAGAAGCTCTTGCATTGTGAACGGCGCATCTGCTTCGTGCGGTAGGTTGTTTTGTTGGGTTTGTAAGTGTGGTGTTTTTGGCTGTGAGCTGGCCGTCGGAAAAAATACGTCTGCAAACTGTTTGGCAAGCTCTTCATCCGTTATATTGTGAGTGAGTTGGATTTCGGCAAGATGGTTCTTTCGCGGGGGTTGCCCCAGAAGCCTGCGAAAAAGTGTCCAAGGATTTTTTGTGTGTAGTGATTCCCCTGCCTGTTCGCATGTGTGTATCCAATTGGAGGCGGCAAGGCTATCGGCATATGTTTCAGCTTCTTCTGTGAGTTCCTGTATGCGTTTCTGTAGTTGCTTGTTGTGTTTGTTTCTTTTCCACTGTTTCACTAATTTGTGTCGTTTGTCCCAGAGGGTCAGAAGATGACCATCTACTTCGGGGAGCTCTTCTGTCCGTTGTATGGCGGCGGTATGTTTGGTGCAGGTTGAGGTTACATTCCGCGTCCACTCATCCCACGTGGATGATGTAAGGTTTTCAAGAGTAGCTCGGAATTTTGTCCAGTCCGTCAGTGCAGCAGGGCCAATTGGGCATCCTTTATTGCTTGTGCGTTTGCGTTTCTTTTTTGGTATTGTGATGCTTGTAGTGATGATGCAGTGGTCACTACCGAGTGTTTCCTGTTTGTTTTCCCATTCCGGTTCGTGTGTTATTCGTGTCCAGGTGAGATCTGGGTTGGTGTCGCGTTCTACTGAGTTTCCCGTGCGTGTGTGTTGGGTGATGTCATTAGCTAGGCTGAAGTGGAATTCTTCGGAAAGTAGTAGGAGTTGTTTTCCATTGGGTTTGTTACAGGTGTAGCCCCATTCTATGTGTTGGCTATTGAAGTCTCCCAACCAGATGGTATCACATTTGCTGTAATTGTTGAGGTGTTTGCGCCATTGTGGGTTATACCTCAGTGCTTTTGGGGAGCGATAGGTGTTTATTACATCTAGGTTGTACGATCCGTAGAAGCAGCTGCGAGTGTGTACTGTTTCTTCTGTGGCCGTGTTGATGGAGTCTGTGGAGATTTGGGTCGTAGGGTGTTTGTTCGCTATAAGTGTGGTTGTCATAGTGGGCGTGTGAGTCGACGGTGTTGTTTCCATGCCGAGAGAGCGTTTTCTTAGTTTTTGTGTAATGCTTGGGCTCGAGTAGGCGGTGTATCCTGGAAGGGTTATTGGGCCAACTGTTTCCTGCAAGGTGATAACATCTGGTTTGTGTGGTGCTGTGAGAATGAATTGAGCGAAGTTGTTCTTTTTTCGACGAATGCCTCTACAGTTCCATTGCCAGATTGTTATTTGGGGTGACACGTGGTTTGAGGTTGAATTGAATGTGTTGGGGGGCGTCTCTGTTTTAGGGCTGGCCATATTCGTGTGTGGATTCACTGTCGGTGTCATGTGTGGCCTTCTTGCTGGGGCCCTCGGTTGGTGTTGTGTCTGTACGCTTGCGAAGGTGCCGTTGTTGTGTTTCGAGTGCGTGTATAGATTGCTGCATGCTTTCTACCGTACGTCTGAGAGTACAAATGCTCTCTACTAGCATATTCATTTGTGAAGTTAGTTCGGTATAAGGTTGCTCAGAGCGTGAGGTCAGTTGTTCTATGCTCACTGTGAGTTGGTTTGTGATGAGTTCATGTGCGTGTTCACGGTCGCGTTCCCGTTTCTCTACGTTGTCGAGTCTGCGCAAGATGTCAGTAATGTAGTTGGGAACATGGCTGTCGTGTGGTGTCGGAGTGGCTGACTGACTTACCTGCGTGGGTTGTGGCCTGGGCGGTTGGTCGGTCGGGCGGTCCTCACTTCTGTCTTTGGATGTTCCTTCTTGCATGGCTGTTTGGTGCGGCTGTCGAGCGGACGTTGGCCCTTTCTCCAGTGGCTGTAATGGCCCTGCGGTTTTTGGTGTTTGAGGCCGTACGATGTCCCCTTGCACGGGCTTGAGCTTTATGGTCCGGGCTGCCATGGCATAAGTTTTGTCGTGTTGTTTTGTTCTTTCTGCTTGTTTTGGAATGTTGTCCTGTGTCCGCGCGTCCACTTCGATGGATTGTTTGATTTGTTCGATTTCTTCCAGCGCTGCGAAGCGGTTGTGCGTAGTTATGTGGGGGAAATTATCTTTTGTATTGTGCGGCGGCTGTTGTCCCTTTGCCTGCAATTGATTTCGCTTGGGCTTTGGTATAGAAGATTCTGGATGATCTCTCCTGTAGGCAGCTGTTCGAGTGGCCTTGTCGGCGGCTTGTTTTTTGGGGCAGGTGGGGTCTCGGGAGCTGTGTGCGCCTTCACAATTTAAGCATTTGGTGTCACAGTCGTGGGGTGTGTATTTAGGGTCAGTTCCTGGGGTGAATTGGGTGCCGCATCCTTCACATGCAATGTAATCTTGTGCTGTGGGGCAGACGTCCGTTCGGTGTCCTATGATGTGGCATAATGCGCACTGTACCGCGTTGGGCCTGTAGGGAGCCACCGATGTGACTACCCGTCCCACTAGTGCGACGCGCGGGAGCTTTGGGCCTCTTACTGTTATCAGGACGCATTCACTCTTGCCGAGGCGCCGTGTTCTGAGAATTTCGGCGTCCCTGACGGTGATGTACGCGCTAATTTTGTCATCCGGGATTTCTATTGGTAGTCCTCGAACTACTCCGCGAGCGTTTCCTGGCTCGCTGGCTTTGTAAGCTGTGGCTTGGTGTTCAGTGCCGTTGTGAACGACTGTGTGCAAGGCGAGAATTTTCTGCAGCGTTGATTCTCGCTTCGTGGAAGCGATGATGAAGTTCTGGGTGCGCCTAATGTGGATGTCGAGGTCCTTGGTTTCTGATGCAGTCAGTGCGGCGGCCGTGACTATGTCGTTTGTGAGGTGGAATGCCGATGCGGTAGCTAGGTTGATGCGGTTTCCGAGACGGAGGACAACGTTCTGTGTTTCTTGCGTGCGTCTGATCGAAGTGACCAGCGTGAATGCAGCTCCTGATTCTTCGGTGTCGCCCGTAGGCTCGTCTGTGTCCATGCTGTGCACTGACTGACCGGGCCTACCGAGCCGTGGTGTCTTTTGTCTTAGCTGCTATTTCGAACGCAGTGATTAGCGATGTGGTCTCGTTGGTTAGAGTACAGATAGCAGTAGTACTCACTCAGGTGACGCTTAACATCCGATGAAAATGCACGGAGCTGGGGAGCCGGAGCCGCCGGGGTCTCGAGGCCAGCCGTGCCGCTCGCGGTGCCTCGGGGGCCCCCGGCTGGGGGCGGCGGTTCGAGTCGAAGTACGTGCCGTGGAGCAGCGGTTAGGCACGTCTGACCTCGACGAGCGTGCGTGGTGTTCTCCAGAACCGTTGAAGCTGCGCGGCCAGCCGTTCTAACATCACGGATCCCGGAGGCAACTCTTTGAGGACTGTGATCCCCGGCAATCCTGCGTGCCGTGCAGTATACCCCCACTTCCTGCTGGCACAAGCTGGATGCCACAGTTTCCGCGCCGTGCCTCCCCCGGCCCCGTTCTACAACACATGAAGCTTGGAGCTCGTCGTCCTTGGCCCCCTGCCGGCACTTACTAGAAGCGCACTAGCCCTCCCTAATCCCAAATGGAAAATGCCGAGCTCAGAGGCGCCAGCAACGTCAAGTTCTAGTGTCTTTAGGCGCCGCTAGGAGGCCTCAATAGTACCGCGTCTCTCCGTTTGAACCGCGGCGCTGTTGTCAAGGCGTCCTGTCGATGCCGTAGATCAGTCTTGCCATCTGCCGGCTTTTCCTCGAAAAGCGCTCCACTTAGTCGTGGCCTCCGAGATTCAAAAATGTGGCCATGCCACATCCGCTTGTGTTTTAAATGCCCGCGCAGTTGCTCCGAATTCCATTGCAGCCAGTAGCAGGCCTCCGCACACTCTCAAGTTCAAGAAATGGCCACAGAGAGCGAAAAAATCGACCGCGCGCCGCTGCGAATGAAACATGCATAGTAGAAACACTCAAGGGTTGCTCGAGTTAGTTTTAATATTTCCCTCTAGGGGCGCCGTAACAAGCGCAATTTTTTTATACAAACTTTCTCCTACAATTACCGAAGCATGTTTATTACATAAAATAGGCCATAGAATTATAATTACTAATTAGATACCGTACCTTTCACTGGTAAGTTTACTGTTTTTTTTGTCATTATAAACGCAAATAGCGTTCAGCATCATCGATCTTCCACGTGACCTCTGGCGTGGATTTAAAATTTTTATAGGTATTTTCGAGTGCATGGCGGCACGATTCATTCGTTCGTACACTCAGACTGGTTTATTGCTCTTCGATGTCTCCCGCTATTTAACTTGTGGTGTAGGGACGTGTTTGCAAGCGGACATGCAAGCCCGAAAGCTACGTTTCGGTCGTGAGCCATGCATCTGCATCGAAACAAGAACCGTATTCTGCGACTGAGGACAGCAGTACCGGTGAGTCGTTTAATATTTCTGCCTGAATCCTTACGTAATATTCCTCTCGTTAACGTACAAGTGGAGACGAGTTAACGAACCAGATGCTGCATTACATATGGGCAGTCATGACCCCCCGTTGCTGTTTGCGAAAGTTTTAGTTGCGAATTCATGAATGAGACAGCGATATCGGAACGCGCGTCACATTTTTATCTCGTTCTAGCCGTAGCAATGAGTGACAGAGTAGCCTTGTCAGTGTTTTTTTTTTTTTCGAGTCCGCCTGCAAGTTCTTTCGTCCACAGAACAGAATAACCCTTTGATAAACTGAAGCTAAAGTACTGAATTTAATGTATGAAACAGTTTCACTCATAATTCACCCATACTTCGTACCTGTTGGTTCCAAATGTTCTTGCTATTCAGTTTGGTTTGCCTGAGGACATTTATTTTTGCAGTAGTGAAGCGGTGCATCTCGTCCATGCAGAAAAAGAATGCATCATTTCTAATAGCTTCGTTTTCTTCACAATTTGCTTGTGAAACCAGCAGTGTGATCTCTTCCAGTGCATAAATGAGCGCACAAATGTTCTCATTTGTGATCTTAATAATACTTAAGCTGTTGACATGCAGTGTAGTTAGGCAGACATCAATTTTATGGGGAGTAACAATATTTATTTACCATGGTGCTAAGCACCCTAGAACAAACAGTGTACATTTGCATGTGCTCTGTAGTCACAAACCTTACATTGTATATGTCACACCTTTTCGCATTTCATATTGCTAAATTTGCTTACTCAATTTCTGATGCAGCAAACATTTCTGTTCCAGACATGCAGTAATCAGGACGGCACCAGTATAAAACAACAATCTCCACGCACTAAAGAAAAGTTGCTGCCTGCTACAGCAAGGTCATTGTGTGGACTTTGGCTGCTACCACAAGCTAAACAACACCTGGTTCAGAAATAACTATGCTTTATATATGCTGTATTGGCTTGCTAGTCTTTATATACATGTAACTTGTTTTTAGCAGATATTGTCACATGGTAGTGACGTTAAAGAACACAGTAGAAATACTGTGAAAGACAAAACTAGCTTTTATTGGGCGAACCTGTGCCCACAAAGACAGGCTACACTTAAAGCACAACGATAGCGGCGAACGCAGTCGGCGATCGTCGAAAATCTGATCAGCGGGTCAAGCGCATCGGCTTTTATAGATCAGTCGTCGAATGTTTCAGAGCAACTGCTGGGACCCGCGTGTCTTCCACAAAGTTCTACACTATTCGCGTCGCGCATACATGCAATTAGATTACACACGTTGCGGGGAAAGACAGCGGATGGAACCATCGATAACATTCCAGAAACTTCTTTTGCATGCAGGCGCGTCCTGCGCTGTGCGATAACATTTGTTAGGTAGTGAGAAGTGTTCACCCGATAAAGATAACGAAGTAGACGTGTCATTACCCCACTCTTAAAAAGCATCGTCCCGATGCTACAAATCTAAGAGAGCGAAACACAAAAGGACACTTATTAAACAAAAGTGACAAACTAACGAAAACAAACACAGTCCAAAGGTCAGTTACGCGAAGTCCCAAAGTTCATTAACGCTGGTAGTATGGCTTGAGTCGCACAACGTGGACTATTTCAGGTCGTGAGCGGCGCCGCTTTGATATCGAAATGCCGTCTGGCACGACCTCATAGTCCAGTGCGCCAATACGTCGGATGATCTTGCACGGTCCGAAATAGCGACGAAAAAGCTTCTCGCTCAGTCCTCGTCGGTGTATAGAGGTCCAAACCCAAACACGGTCACCGGGCCGGTACTCGACGAAGCGTTGTCGGAGGTTGTAGTGTCGGCTGTCGGTACGCTGCTGGTTCTTGATCCGTAGGCGGGCGAGCTGTCGGGCTTCTTCGGCGCACTGGATAGGTCGCGACGTCAAGATTCTCTTCGTTGGTGACGTGCGGCAGCATGGCGTCGAGCGTAGTCGTCGGGTTCCTGCCGTAAACCAGCTTAAACGGCGTGATATGTGTTGTTTCTTGCACCGCCGTGTTGTAAGCAAAGGTTACGTACGGCAGGACCGCGTCCCACGTCGTGTGCTCGACGTCAACGTGCATTGCTAGCATGTCGGCGAGGGTCTTGTTTAGGCGCTTCGTGAGAGCGTTCGTCTGCGGGTGGTAGGCAGTTGTCCTCCTGTGGCTTGTATGGCTGTACTGCAGAATGCCTTGGGTGAGCTCTGCTGTAAACGCTGTTCCTCTGTCGGTGATCAGGACTTCTGGGGCACCATGTCGCAGCAGGATGTTCTCGACGAAGAATTGCGTGACTGCGGCTGCGCTACCTTTGGGTGGACCTTTAGTTTCAGCGAAGCCGGTGAGGTAGCCCGTCGCTACGACGATCCACTTATTTCCGGATCTTGACGTCGGAAACGGTCCCAACAAATCGATCCCGATCTGCTGAAATGGTCGGCGAGGCGGTTCGATCGGCTGTAGTAATCCTGCTGGCCTTGTCGGTGGCGTCTTGCGTCGCTGACAGTCTCGGCATGTCTTCACGTAACGGACGATGTCGGCGGTCAGACGCGGCCAGTAATACCTTTCCTGTATCCTCGACAGCGTCCGGGAAAATCGAGGTGCCCAGCGGGTGGATCGTCATGTAGGGCGTGCAGTACTCCTAGACGCAGCACTAACGGAACAACAAGAAGGTAGTTGGCGCGGACTGGTGAGAACTTCACGAGCAGGTTATTTTGTAGCGTGAACGACGACAATCCGCGCTTAAATGCCCTAGGGACAACGTCGGTGTTCCCTTCCAAATACTTGACGAGGCCTTTTAGCTCCGGGTCTGCTCGTTGCTGCTTAGTGAAGTCTTCTGCGCTTATTATTCCGAGGAAGGCGTCGTCATCCTCGTCGTCATCCGGCGGGGAATCGATGGGGGCGCGTGATAGGCAGTCGGCGTCTGAGTGTTTTCGTCCGGACTTGTACATTACCTGGGCGTCATATTCTTGCAGTCTGAGGCTCCACCCCGCCAGCCGTCCTGAAGGGTCCTTTAGGTTAGCTAGCCAACACAACGCGTGATGGTCGCTGACGACTTTGAATTGCCTGCCATATAGGTAAGGGCGGAATTTTGCTGTAGCCCAAATGATGGCGAGGCATTCCTTTTCAGTCGTAGGATAATTGCCTTCCGCTTTTGACAGCGACCGGCTAGCATAAGATATCACCCGTTCATGTCCGTCTTTCTTCTGGTCTAGGACGGCACCGAGGCCTAGGGTACTGGCGTCAGTGTGGATTTCGGTATCGGCGTCTTCGTCGAAATGTGCAAGTACCGGCGCTGACTGCGTGCGTCGTTTGGGTTCTTGAAATGCGTCAGCCTACGGCGTTTCCCACTTGAACTCGACATCACATTTGGTTATATGTGTTAGTGGCTCCGCGATGCGTGAAAAGTCCTTGGCAAAGCGCCTGTAGTAGTCACACATATGCCAAGGAATCTACGCACTGCCTTCTCGTCGATGGGCTGCGGGAACTTTGCGATGCCAGCTGTTTTCTGCGGGTCGGGGCGTAATCCGGATTTGCTGATGACGTACGTGGCCTAGGAACAGAAGCTCATCGTAAGCGAAGCGGCACTTTTCTGGCTTCAGAGTGATGAGTTGATGGCGTCTAGTACTGTCGCAAGCCGTCTAAGGTGATCGTCGAAATTTCCGGCGAAGACGACGACGTCATCCAAGTAAACAAGACAGGTCTGCCACTTCAATCCTGCTAACAGCGTATCCATGACGCGCTGGAACGTTGCAGGCGCCGAGCAGAGCCCGAATGGCATGACCTTGAATTCGTAGAGGCCGTCTGGCATGATGAAGGCAGTCTTTTCGCGATCTCTCTCGTCGACTTCTATTTGCCAGTAGCCAGACATGAGGTCCATCGACGAGAAGTATTTAGCGTTATAGAGCCGATCCAATGCGTCGTCTATCCGTAGAAGGGGGTATACGTCTTTCTTCGTGATCTTGTTCAGTCGACGATAATCGACACAGAAACGTAGGGTTCCGTCCTTTTATGCGAAGCATATTACGAGTGCTCAACCCAGCTCCTCAGGCGCGGCGGTGTCGCCTTCAATACCACGTGACACCGTGACGTCACGACAGAGGAGAAACGGGGCTCCAACTCGCGCCGTCGCTCGCGGCGTCGCGGCGGTATATAAGCAGCTGCGCTTGCCTCTGCTAGACACTCACGAGGTGAGATGCCTCCTGGAGACAGAGCTGCTCGTTGGAATGAGAAGCGAAGGTTGCGGCGTGCTACAGAGACTGATTTTCTAGGTGGCTTTGGCTCGACTCTTGCAAGATGGGCTGGGTGGGAATCGAACCAGGGTATCCGGAGTGTGAGACGGAGACGCTACCACTGAGCCACGAGTACGATGCTTCAAAGCGGTACAAAAGCGCCTCTAGTAAATGCGGTGTTGCCTTAGAAACGAGCTGTTTCTAAGGCTCAGGCGTGCGTCGCTTGCTCAGGCGCACATTTCGTTGCCGCGCCGAACGCTGCGTTGCTCGACGCTCACCGCGTCCAATGCGGGGCGCGTAGTCGCTGCGCCGTAGCCCATTGTCTTACACCCCTTGGCGGGTCGACGGGAACGCTGTCGCGTTCCACTCTTGAAGGCGAAGCAGAGTAACGCATGAGTTGTTTCTCCGTCTAGCCGAACCAAATATAGCCAAGCAACAGCAGTTCACCAGGCTAAACAGTGGTTCAACAACTAAAATAAAGGCTAGTATGCTTCGCATCCTGGGCTTAACCTTAGCTAAGCCACAGCCTTTTTTTTCTTCACCAGGACAACAGGAGATGCCCAGGGGCTTTTCGACGGCTGGATGCTGTCGCAGAGCATTTCGTCGACTTGTTGCCTAAAAGCTTCACGTTCTCGCGTCGAAACTCGGTAAGGGCTCTGGCGGAGTGGTTGAGCGTACTGTTCGGTTATTATGCGATGCTTTGCAACTGGTGTTTGTCGAATCCTCGATGACGTCGAAAAGCAGCCCTTGTATCGTCGGAGAAGACTTCTGAGCTGTTGCTGCTTACTCATGGGGAGACTTGGATTTACGTCGAAGTCTGGTTCGGGAACTATGGTCGTCGGGGTAGATGCGGCAGAACCGGAGAGAACAAACGTATTATTGGTTTCCAGAATTTCCTCGATGTACGCGATCGCAGTGCCCTTGTTGATGTGTTTGAACTCCTGGCTGAAATTTGTCAGCAACACTTTAGTTTTTCCTTCGTGGAGTCCAGCGATCCCTCTTGCGACGCAAATTTTATGGTCTAGTAGACGTTGGTCACCCTCGATGGCGCCTTATACGTCGGCAGGTGTTTTAGTGCCGACGGAAATGACAATGCTGGAGGTTAGGTGGAATGCTGACTTGACTTTCGAGCACGCTTAAGGCGTAGTGACTACGAGAGCTCTCCAG
Source organism: Dermacentor albipictus (assembly GCF_038994185.2). Classification (NCBI taxonomy): domain Eukaryota; kingdom Metazoa; phylum Arthropoda; class Arachnida; order Ixodida; family Ixodidae; genus Dermacentor; species Dermacentor albipictus. The sequence continues at coordinate 35,522,974 of NC_091827.1, read as the reverse complement.
CGGTATCGCTCGATCTTCCGACAGCGTTATCGACTTCGACTTTGACTTCAGGTCGATGATTGCGCCGTGTTTGTTCAGGAAGTCCATGCCGAGAATGACGTCTCGTGTACACTGTTGGAGGATAACGAAGGTGGCAGGGTAAGTCCGGTGATGAACGGTAATTCTTACCGTGCAGATTCCAGTCGGCGTAATGAGGTGTCCTCCAGCGGCCAGAATTTGAGGGCCCTCCCATGCAGTCTTAACCTTTTTCAACCTGGCGGCGATGTGTCCACTCATGACGGAGTAATGGCCCCTGTGTCGACTAAGGCGGTGACTGCGGGGCCGTCGAGAAGCACGTCGAGGTCGGTGGTTCTTTGTCTTGCGTTACAGTTAGGTCTTGGCGTCGGATCACGGCTGCGTCGCGTCGACCTGTGGCTGGTATGGGACGTCGTCAGGTCGTCTTTAGTCGTCGTATTCTTCGCTCCCACACTTCGTCGGGACGGCGGCGTGTCGTTATGTCGTCGAGGTAGTTTCTTCGGCGTTTTCGTCGTTGGCGGAGGATCTTCGTCAGTTCGACGAACAGCAACCGCACCTCCATCGGTTGCTGCTTTCAGTTTTCCGGATATGGGTTCGCTGACCGACCCCGGACTGGGCCAGTGTATGGACGGCGCTGCGGCGGCAGGTAGCGGCCTGGTGACGGCGAACGGGACGGTCGTCGAGGGCTCCACTGAGTAGCTGCAAGGTAGTCGGCGATGTCACGAGGGCGTTCACCTTCCCTCGGGCGCTGTGCGTTGACGGCGGAGCCTCGCAATCCCAGGTCGCGGTATGGGCATCGGCGGTACACATGGCCGGCTTCGTCGCAGTGGTAGCAGAGCGGTCGGTGGTCGGCGGCGTGCCGAATGTCCGTCTTCCTCGCGTAGGTGCGCTGTGCGACGGGTGGCCGTGCTGGCGGCGGCGGACGACGGAGGGGGACCTTGACGGCGTGCGACGGCGGCGTAGGTCATGGCTTCTGGCTGGGGATGTGGTAATTGAGGTTGGACCTCAGGAACTCCCAGCGATCGCTATTATTGTGTCGTAACTATAATTTTACCTATGCTGTTTCTGTCACCTATTTGAATAATATCATTGTAGGTGTTCGAATTTAGCAATTTATTTGCCCTGCCACATTTGACTTTTCACTAGGTTGGCAATTATTCAACATGAACCATTACTTGAATACAGCTTTTTGTGTGCAGTGGCTTCTCAATTGCAAGTCAAAGTAGATGCTCAGAACTACCTGAGGCCAGGCACGTACGCAGGATTTTTTTTCGGGGGGGGCCCGCCACCCCCATCATCATCATCATCATCGTCGTCGTCGTCGTCATCATCATCATCATCAGCCTGTTTTATGTCCACTGCAGAACGAAGGCCTCTCCCTGCGATTACCTCTGTCCTGCGCCAACCGATTCCAACTAGCGTCCGCGAATTTCCTAATTTCATCGCTCCACCTAGTGTTTTGTCATCCTCGATTGCGTTTCCCTTCTCTTGGTACCCATTCTGTAACCCTATTGGTCCAACGGTTATCTAACCGGCGCATTACATGACCTGCCCAGCTACATTTTTTCCTCTTGATGTCAATTAGAATATCGTCTATAGCCGTTCGATCTCTAATCCAAACCACTCTCTTTCACTCTTAACGTTATGCCTAGCAATCTTCGTTCGATCGCTCTTTGCGTGGTCCTTAACTTGCTCTCAAGTCTCTGCCCCATATGCACTGGCAAAATGCACTGGGAAATGCACTGGCAAATGCATTGGCACTGGACATATTGCACTGGCAAAATGCACTGATTGCACACCTTACTTTTCAATAATAATTGTAAGCTTCCAGTCAGGAGCTGGAAATGTCTGCCGTATGCGATCCAATCTATTTTTATTCTTCTGTGAATTTCCTTCTCATGATCAGGCTCCTCTGATTAATTGACCTAGGTAAACGTACTCCTTCACAGTCTCTAGTGGCCGACTGGCCATCCTGATCTCTTGTTCGTTTGCCCGGCTATTTATCATTATCTTCATCTTCTGCATAGTAATATTCAACCCCACTCTTACACTCTCTCTGTTAAGGTCTCCAATCATTTGTTGTAACTCGTCTGCATTGTTGTTGAATAGAACAATGTCATCGGCAAACCGAAGGTTGCTCAGATATTTGCCGTCGATCATTACTCCTAAGCCTTCCCAGTTTAATAGCTTGAATTCTTCTAAGCACGCAAAAAATAGCTTGGGATAAATTGTGTCTCTCTGTCTGACCCCTTCCTCTATAGGTATCTCCTTGATTTTTTCCTGTAGAATTAAAGTAGCTCTAGAACCTCGTAGATATTCTAACGCGAAAGACGAGTCAGTAAGACGAGAAACTATTTACAGATTATATTTACAACAACGGTTGCAGCACTGACCGGTTAGATTCACAGCGCGAGCCCAGTTCGTTCTTCCTCCTCTTTTCTGGAGTGATGGCGCCTACGCGCCTCATTCAAACAAACAGATACCTCACGCATGTAGCAATATTTTCCAAGCTCTTTACGTAAGCGTTCTGTATTCCTTGATTACGTAGTGCCTCTACGATTGCTGGTATCTCTACTGAATTAAATGCCTTTTCGTAATCTATATAAGCCACATAGAGAGGCTTATTGTACTCTGCACATTTCGCGATAACCTGGTTGATGACATGGATGTGATCCATTGTAAAGTATCTTCCTGAAGCCAGCCTGTTCCCTTGGTTGACAAAATCCAGTGTTAACTTTACTTTATTGGATATTATTTTGGTAAATATATTATATAGTACTGGGAGCAAGGTAATGGTCCCATAATTGTTCAATTCTTTAACGTCTCCTTTTTTTGTGGATTAGTATAATGTCTGCATTCTTCCAGTTTTCTGGGACCCTTGCAGTCGATAGACACTTCGTATAAAGAGCCGCCAGTTTTCCAAACATTATGTCTCCTCCATCTTTGATTAAATCGACTGTTATTCCACCTTATCCTGCTGCTCTTCATCGTTTCATGTCTTGCAGGGCCCTTCTGACCTCATCGCTAGTTATAGGAGAGTTTCTGTATCCCATTCATTACTGTTTCTAAGTGAACTATCGTGACTCCTCTGGGTACTGTATACAGGTCAGCTTAGAATTTTTCCGCTGCTTTTACTATATCTCCGAGATTGCTGATGATATTATCCTTCTTATCTTTTAGTGCATACATCATGGTTTGTCCCATTCCAGGTTTCTTTTTTTACTGATTTCTGGCTGCGTTCATTTTTTACGGCTTTTTCAGTCTTTCTCGTGTTATAGTTTCGAATATCAGTTATTTTCGCCTTGTTGATCAATTTTGACAGTTCCGCGAATTGCGTAACGCTGTGCGGCCGCCAGTCCCATACAACCACGTAGAGCGCAGGACTCTGCGATTCTAGATGTACTGCGTTCACTGCGAAAGGTTAGAAAAACACCCACATAAGCACAGCAGAGAAGTGGCTACGTGAGGCGGTTGGACCGATAACTGTAGAAGCGTCATTCAAAACAAGTAATTGTTCTCCACTTCCGGCGGCCTTTTCTCTACTTCCTTTTTAAATAAAAAGATGTTGATCCCTAAATATTCTCATAAAGAACGGTTAACTTTTTTATTATTCGCTTTTGCTTGAAGTTTGGTTATTGCCTTGGCTCTCTCCCTTAGTAGATCGCTTAATTTCTCAACTCCTTGCGATTTTTGTTTCCAGTTGCCAATTTTGCACGAGAAGTGCTATATACTTAGGCAAAAACAGACAAGGTGACGGGCGACAGTCATCTTGCTAGTGGGTTTAAGGGTTATTGCAGGGTTTCATGATGGACGCTCTTTCACATCATTCTATTTCCCACCTTATCTAACCCATATCACGTGTATATGGTTCCGGGCATCTGCCAGCGTCGCGGCGAGCCGTAACTCAAGGAAACAAGGAAGCTAAGGGATAAGTTAAACGCAATTGGCGTTTTCTACGGCCGCAACTAGTTCCATGAGAGTGCAGACCAGCTGAGTAACAGCCGCATCCCTCTCCTAGTCCCAGGATCAGCCTAAACAAAGAAGGTTGAACTAACAAAAGCAACAGCTATGCGCGTGATGGTTGAATAGATGGTGACAACTGAACGCATCTCGAGTTAATCGCGCGGGTGCGGAGTCTACGAGAAAACTTTCCTTCACTTTACAAGAGATGCCGATAACTATCGCCATCTTAAAGGAGTGAAAAGGGCAGCATAATGCTGACCGATGATGAACTGCGAAGTCTCAACATTAATCTGGCGGCGCTTTAGGAATGTGTGAGGAGTGGTGGCTTTGGTGGGTAGGGGGGGAGGGGGGGTATGCCACTTGATTTCGGGGGGGGCCCGGGCCCCCCCGGGCCCCCCCCTGGGTACGTGCCTGCCTGAGGCTATAGATGTACTGAAGAATTTGCTACCTATACGAATCACTTTGCACTCTCCAGCGCAAACAGCATGTTAACACTTTCAAGACAGTGGGCAATGTTATCGTTTGATCACATCATGAGATACTTTCAATATTGTATGACGCATCAGCCAAGGTGATGCATCATTGGTGTGAGTTATTGCCCTAAGCCAATTAGGGTAACATGAAAATATATCAACGAAAGTGATTGACCCAGCTAGGAGTGTTGCTTTGGAACACTACTTTGTTACCAGTCCTCCTTTGCATGCTACCTGCTTACTCCGTACTGGGTCATGTTTAAGTTTGAAAAAAAGGCAACAGCTAGACAGTGCAAAATGTCAAACTTTCTTTTAGTTTAACAATATAAAACGCTATTGTAACTTTTTAACTAAATTAGTACATCATTTACCTGCAGAGTGCATTCCTGTTTTAAAGTGATTATATTTTGTGGGAAGCTTCTCAGACTTGTTCGACAAGTTGATAAGTGCATTTTTAGCCACAAAACACTGTATATTAATTTCAAGGCTGACTTTGTCTGACTCTGCTCAACAATTTAATAACTATATGCCAGGAAAAATACTAGTAATCTTAAAAATAATCACCTACATAGCTTAAGATACCCGTAATTTAAGAGAAAGGAGTGTTTAAAATTATTTTAATGTGAGCCAAAATTCTTACTTAGCACATATTGCTAATTGAAGTTCCAATTTCAACATTCCCATTTCCTCTCTCGCCTTTTTTCCCTCTTCTGTGCAGGTATTGCTTGCCTATGTCTACAAGAACTGTTGTGTCGAGGCACAAGAACCTTCACGCGTGGCCTGTGACAGCAAGCTTTTGTGGGCAGCCAGTGCTCTCCTGCTCTGGCAGCGGCAGCAATCATTTCCGAGATTTATCCATGATCACCTTTGCGGCTATTCGTCACTTTTTTTTAATTACACTTTATGCATCTTTTTTTAATTTATTCGGTAATAAAGTATGACTATCTGACGTGTTCTGAAGTTGGTGTCTTGCTGCATTTTCGCTTGCAATCATCCTTTATGCGTGAAAAACTCGTTGTACAGTGTACGACAAAAATAACAGCATATTGTGATTTATCTTTCCGTTCCTGTAACATGCAACGTGCAAGGTATTCACTAATGGATGGTATGCCGAAGAACTGGCCATTATTTCTGCGTGATGCTGTGCAAGTCATGTGGCGTTACCTTACAAGGGGCACCCACAAAGTCAGTTACAATTTACTTTTAAATTAAGCATGGGAAACAGAAAAAATATATTAATATTGCCAGTTAGATTGGTTCGCAGAATGTTTTTCCAGATGTGTGCTATCCTTTATTTTTTAACAATTCATTGCAGCACAGCGTTCTGTATCGTCTACTGGTGTCAGGCTGTTGTGTCCCCTGTAGCTGAAACCAGGATGTAATTTTGCCTGAACCGCGCAGCATCACTGACAAATTTTTCCCTGCTAGAAACTTTTTCAATTTGATGGAGACCCAGCAGGGCGAAGTTTTGTCAATATAGACGTGTTTAATGCAGAGGTGTTCTTGTTTAGGTGAATGGGCGAACATTGGCATGATATCAGCATACAATACAGATCTTGTTTTATTTGCAAAATGATTCTGACAGGCGGTATTCGATTGATTGATCTAAGTAAAAAGCACTAATTGACCAATGAGGCTTTACTACACTATCCCCATGGTTCACATCTGGAAAAACTACCTGTGCATCACTCTATCCTACAATATACATATTTTTTTCTGATGTCCATGCCTCGTTTAAAATAAATTGTAACTGTGGGCGAACGTCGGGTTACTGTAACAGCTGCTGCAAAAATTTGAGGGAATGTCTAATAAAAGTCTTCAGTTGTTCTTGTCAAGCTGTCCATTAGCCAACTTTTAGCGTAACGTTAGCAGGGCTTACTGAAGTACTTCTAGACGTCCATGGCTACAAAATGTCTTGATCAAGACAGCTACCATGCTTTTGAATTAGCCGTTCAAGACATCTTTTAGACATCGAATAGCTGCTTGCGTGTTTCGTGGGTAGTTGCTGAGTATCGTCTTGTAACAGGCCAAACTTTCGCTAGCTTCCAGGAAGAGGGTACAACACCACTCGACACAGATTTTTTTTTTAATGATTGATATGTTTTAGCAGTCCATCAGGAATCTCGCACTAAGAAAGAGTTGGGAATATTATCGGGGCCAGAAAGTTCTTGGCTCTCTATTTCAAGGACAAGGTTCAGAAAACGTTTTGCTGAAATTGTGACGGAAGCAATGGAGCAAGGAGAGGAAGTGTGTAACAAGGGTATCTTTGCGTTGTCAGTAGCGCAACGATACCCTTCTGTGTAACCCTGTGTTCTGAATTTCAATTCAAAACACTGTTGATGGCCCGCTCGGTTTTCCTTGACTTCATTGTCTGTAGGCTGATTTGGCCTCCTCGTATGGCTGTCAGTGTCGAAAGGCACGCTACTACTATTTATGCGGCCGTCGTACATAAACCACAACCCTTGCTGCGCGTCAGACGCCCGTTCGGGCCTTGAATTGCCGTTTTCCGCGTTCATATTTTCGCGTTACGGAAAAAACCCCCTTGCACCAGCGTTCGCTTGCCTTCTGGGAAATTTCACGTTTTTCCCGTCCTCAGTGTTGTGCGCATTCGCCCCCAGATGGCGCCACCGACCTAGCCAGAGCGTTGATCGGAAACCCTCCAGCCGCCGTGGCCGGCTCAGCCGCTCAGCGGTTTTGGCGAGAGAGCGCACCGTATCCTCGCCAGCAAAGCGTTTGCGGATAACTGTTTATTTGTACAACAGCTGGTGCGCAGAGGCGCTTTATACAGTGTCCGTTCTGAAAGGACGATTTATCGTGCGCACTGTTGCGGCGTGAAGTCGTCGACTTTGTGACTTCTGCTCCGCGCGCGGCTCGTGCGCTGTAGTCGCGCTAATGAAACTGTTTTGTCTAATACCCCTATCGCCGCGCAGACGCAGATGCTTTCGTTAAACTTGTTCGGTGCCGGTAACGATCGTCTTCGTCTAAAAGTGTTAGCCGTGTCTGAATAAAGCGATTGCCGTTGCCTGCCCAGGGGTAACTGCGTCGTGTGTCCTGAATGCTGATGGCGTCTAGCGGATCAACGGCCGAACTGTGGCTGCTGCTTCTACTACAGATTCCAATGGGAAACGTTCGTGATTGCGTAGTTACTACGATGCATGCACTGCTGCAGCGGCTCTTTGATATGTGTCAAGTTCCAGTTGGTGTGTTGCCATCGCAAAACGTGTGCGCACCGTTCGTGTGAGAATCTAAAAGAACTCTTCACAGGGGAGTCGCGACATAGATGATGCGATGCGACGAATCGGAAGCTTTACTAAGCATGATTCTATGCTTCTGATGAGAAATTTACTGGGGTCATTTAGCCAGCCGGTAGTCTTGGTAAACGCGCACGGGTAAGTTAGCCGCCGGGACGAGATAACATTTTTCCTTCTTTGGAAACTGGATCGGTCACGCAGTGTCGACACCGAGCATACCGACCGTACATGCAAGCTTTGGAATTCGTTTTGCGCATAACGGCATTTCTTTAATTACAGTGCAAGCAAAGGCGGCCACTGCTGTTGCGGCATCTTGTTGGCGTGCCAGCTTGGAGTGCCAGTGCGACCGCAAAGCATTCCATTACTGACTCTTCATGTTTTAGTGCACGCCGAGCACTTCCTGCTTTCGTGGAGTTACAGTGTAGCAGAATCAAGAGTCAGATGATCAGGCACGAAGTGGCGTGTTTGATTTAGGTAGAAGAAGCTAAGAGGGCCGTGAGTAACCGAAATAGACCACCGGCAACGGCGTTCCCTTTTAGGCCGAAGTGGAGCCAAGGCACAGAGAGACTTGGCTAATAATACCACAAATCTAATCTTACTGATATCAGGGAAGTTCCTGAACAACCGTCTATAATGAACGCCGGACGGCTGTTCGTGACAGCCAACCAGAGCGGACAGCCGAGACGCTGGTCAGGTCTTGTTAATCCGGCACCAGAGCTTTTCGTCATGCCTAGTAGACGGCACGGTTATGACTGCGGCGCAGATTACGTGGTTAAGGAGTCAAGGTTAATTTTCGACTCACCTTTGTTCGGTTTCGCGCCAACTCGTGCGTACGGCAACTCAAAGCAGGCGACCGAAAGTCTTTTCCGTTGCGTTGCTCCTTCGCCTCATCGGCGCGTCAGGTGACTCAGGTGTCGTCACCACATGACGTCAAGTTGCGCGGAGGATGCGCTGAGGCTTTCCTTTCTAAAGTTCAACCGGGTGAGCCTGAAGCGCAGCGCGATACTTTCACTCCCAATGGCACAGTGTTGCCTGGGGGAGCGATGGACACACTCTAAGAAAAGTTTACACATTTTGAGTCGTATCTTGCCACACAACGATGAACGTCATCTTTCTTGTCCGCATTTCCTTTCTTCAACGCTGCGAGACCGGTACTTCCCAGTAACGAACGGCATGCGCGTTATCAGCATGACATAGCATTGCCTACAGGAAAGTAGCGGGCGCGGCGTTTTCAAGAAAGGAAGCGCAAACCTAGTGGATGGCGATTATCGCTGTGTGGCAGAAATACACCCCAAAGGGTGTAAACTTTTTTTTTAGGGTGCAAGCCACACGTTCGCTGACAGACAGACTTAGTGCGGTCGAAGTGCGCCGACGCCTACGCCGACGTCCTCTCCACTGTCAGCCGCGTTCCAGCGGCTATATTTGCCACTTTGGGCGCCTCTATTCACCTCGCCTTTTGGGAATATGCGCGCAACTAAAGTTTGCGCTTCTTTTTTCTCCGCAAGGAATGTGACGGCAGCGCCACCGCATCTTCGTGACGTCACGCAAAACAACTTGTTTCTAGAGGCTTTTTCGTTTCAATTTAGACCGCATGGCCGGTGATGGAGCTCGTTAAAACGGACATTTGGGCGAGCTGGTAAGCCATTTTAAACAAAACAGCGCGTATTTTGACAGGGACAATGCCGTTGCCCGTGTCGTGTCTCCCACCTTGTCCCTGTCAACATGCGCGCTGTTCTGTTTAAAACAGTGATGGAGGTTGTAGAACGAGGATACATAAGATACAGTTCGTGACTACAGCTAAAAACGTTCGGCTTGGTTTGCGTGTTGAAGTCATCACGGTGTTTGCAGCGTCATTTGCGATCTCGAGCGATGGCCGAACGTGCGCAGAAAAACGAATCGCTTTGGGCCGTTTCTTGCCTTGGTGGCGGAAATGCAGCGTTCTTGTCTTGTCTTGTCCTGTCTTGTCTTGTCTTGTTTTGTGTCCTAGACAGTGGCGCATACCCATTATGGGGGATTGGCCAAGAAGCAGACGGTTTTTCGTATGCTTAGAAGTAAAGCCAAACTAGATTTAAATTGTGGAGCGTGAGACTAGAACTGTGATTTAGACGTGTGATGAAAATATTGTTCTTAACCAGGGAAACTAGACACAGAATCGATGGCAACGTCTTCCTTCTTGCGGTTTCATGACATGTGTTTGTTGCTGCGTGATAGAAAAAAAAAGAAGAAAACTTCATGTAGCATTGCTGCAGCCAGCAAATGCTGCTGGCTAGATTTCGCCTCCGTACATCGGCAACTCGCTCTGCAGACTCTCGTAAATGTGAAATAAGGGGAGTTTTTTTTGCAAATATTCCGCAGAATCTTCATTATACGAACATTCGCATAATTCGTATCCTTGCATAACAAGGGGTGTAAGGTAGCGCAATTAAACACACAGCGTTAGAAGAAGACAGACAGTCCCCGTGCGTCTTCTTTTGTCCCGTCTTTTAATCGCGCTACCGCACAACCCTTGAAGATGCATTACCAACAAGCCCACATTGGAACCCTCGCGAACTTTGCATAACATACGCTATTAAAATATCAAGGAGTTTTTGCGAGTCAGAACCACAGCGTGACCATGGTGCGCGTGGTAGTGGAGGACTCCGGATCCATTTTGACGATTTGGGATTGTTTAAACTACATCTCTAGGTGCACGAGCCTTAATCTTCCACCTCGCCTCCATCGAAGTGCTGCCGCCAAGGTCAAGATCGAACCCGTGAACTCGAGCTCCGCTGCGAGCTTATAAGGAAAGTTAGGCAAAGCCCCAAATATTGCTGAGATATACATATTTCTTTTCTCCGCCAGGTGCGCCAATAGCTTTCGTTCAAAGGCTCCACTGATGACTCTGGACATTCATACATCATTCGACACTATCCGGGAGGATATTCGAATCATCCCGAAAGACAACGCATACTACTCAATACATTCTGGCTGTCACCTTTTTGAAGTTTGGTCCGAGTGATCGCTTACTCGAGATTCGATTGTAGCTGTTTTGGAGGAATGACACCGAGCATTTTTCATGCCAGAGCATCGACACGAATCGGAGCTCTTCCTAGTCTAGCATCATGACCATGATGATTTATTGGATTCCCCTTTGAAACGCGGCAATAATATATAGTCACCTAGCCTGCTTGATTTAATGAGCTATATGCTATACATGTTTTTCATTCTGGTATCATTGCGTACATCTCCTTCATCCTATTTTTTTCCTTCCTCGAAATTTCTTTATCTACCTTGTACCGCTGCATATGACTGTAACGGATCGAGGCGCATCTCGTAAATATCTTCCCTGGTTTATTTCCACCATTACATTAAACATGTCTTGCTTATCTATACTGTTGACCTCCCGATGCTTCCGTCTACTTTAAATCCAAAGCGTTACTGGAAGGTGTACGCTACCTACGTGTATCAATGGGTGAATCTCTTCGCATTCCGTTATGGTATGTGCCGAGTGGTCTCCGGATTTTTGATACAGCATGCACATGCCTTATCTTGTTGAGAATATTTCCACCGGTATGTTTTTCTCCTTAGGCAACCAGCTCGACCCTCAAATAGCAAGGTACTGAAATTTGTGTTAGCGTGCAGATTTTCCCTACCAATTTCTTTCTTCCAGTTCTTGTAAATCTTCGCGGTCTTCTTTCTTTTCATTAATTGCGTCCAGTTCGCTTGATGAGCACACCATGTTGTGGGCAGCACCGCACTTCGACCACGAAGACATTGCGCATTTGTAACCACGGCCTCCGAGATTAAGTGCGCCAGAAATCTCGGAGGCCATGGGTTAACGCTTCTCGATCATTTCTACGACCTGCTACTGCTGGATAAAGACACCTTCACTCATTCGAGTGCACTCTAATAAAGATTTCCAACTCCCTGAACCAGAATTTTGCAGCTCTTGTGGGGGCACCCATCTTGTTTCTTGGGACCGCGGGAAAAAGTGAACCAGCGAGAAAGATACACGAGACGTTCATTTCCGGGATCGCCAGCCGTTTGTGCGCAGGCGCGAGTACGAGCGGGCGCGAGAGAGAAAATCTGGGGGCTTTTGCTCCTTGAATATATGACTCTGCCTAGGCACTACGGAGGAGGTTTCTTAGCGCGTGTTGTAGGCGTGCCGGCATTGCGGAGTGGGGTCGAGTGTGCGCTCGGACGTTGGCCGCCGGCGCGGTAAAATAGCTGAAGCAGGGGGCACCTACACCCGGGCCCGCTTGCACAAACGCCAGCCTCTAAGTCTAGACTTAAATCCGAACCTTGTCTTATTGTAATCTAAAATAAGACTGGACTTTCCGGCCATCATGTTTCGCTTGCACGAACCGACGAGACTGAACTATAGTCCGGACTTATTGAAGACGTTAGGTACCTTTAGTACCTAGGTCTGATATCGCGACCGCTGTATCGGGCAGACTGTCTCGCACTTGCGACGCTCGTGCTAAGTGAGTCGTGGCGGATCACAGCTTTGTCGCGCCTTACGGCAATGTGCCTTGTAAATAACATTACAGATGTTTGTTCGGGAGTAGTAGCTACCGTAGTAGAGCCCGGGCCGCATATATTGAAAATCCAGAGGGCAGAGCACTTTAGCAACCGCAGTGTGACGCAAGTGGCAGAAAGGCCGCCGGTGACGATGACTGATTCAACACCCGCGCCGCAGGTGCGAGAGAGTCTGTCCGACGTACCTTCAGAGGCAAATTTCTGACTGGTGCTGCAGAAGTCGCGGGGCGCGGTAGCGCTAAACTTAGCGTCACAAATTGGCGGCTGGGCGTAATGATATTTATTCAATCGTGTTTTTTACTAACTGTAACAACGTGTCATTATTTCGCATTACAGCCGGCGCCTAAAGGACACCAAAGCCGCAACGGAAACAGCAAAGCTAGAACCCGCACTGGTCCGCGAGTTGGGGCTCGCCTAGGCCTGCGCTTGAGAGGGAGTGCTCGCATAAAGAAATTGGCTGTCCGCCATAGCGGACAGCCGATCTTATACACCCCTGGCACGCGGAGGCCTAGGCGAGCCCCAACCCACGGGCCGCCCTGCTTCCAGCTTTGATCCCCCCGCTAACGCTTGGTGCACTGGATATCCTGCGCCGCCTGCTTTATTATAACCTCAGGTGCTCTCCCGAGGCCTCCGTTTGCCGGTTACATGTGCCCTTCTGGAGCACTGCCTGCAAAATATGCAATCTATCGTCGCGACGAAAAAAGCGACCCGCGACTTATACAACTCCAGTCGGAACCTTGCCCCTTCAGATACAGCGATCACCGAATGGGGCGTACGTGCCCACTGCCTCACCGCGCGGGCAGCCAGCGGCGGAGCGTAAACAAACTCGACCGCATTGTCTAGGGGACAAACGCATACAACACGCGCTAAGAAAGCTCCTCCGTAGTGCCTAGGCAGAGTCATTCAAGGAGCAAAAGCCCCCAGATTTTATCTCTCACGCCCTCTCTTACTCGCACCTGCGCACAAACGGCTGGCGATCCCTCAAATAAACATCTCGTAGAAGGATGCCGTTCACCATGTTTTTGTGTGGCCCGACGTCACTGCGCGTGTCTTGCATGCGCAAGAAGCAGGCTGAGCTTTAACCTTCTCGCAGGTTCACCCCCTGTTGCCGCAGTCCGCAGGAAAACATGGCTGCTCCCTGCAAGTACTGTAGCATTCCGAGCTATAGGGGTTCATCTTGACCCCAAACAATATTCGTCATCCGTATTGCCTGCTTTTCATTTCCTAGCGTCGGTATCGCGAATCATCTGGCGGAGTACAATGTCATATGCTCCCATTCTGTCTGTGAGCAGATGATGACTTCCTTGTACGTATCGACAATTTTCAGCACCTGTCACATCAAACTTGCGCACGTGCAACATATATTACGCCTGTAAAAGTGATGGTGGTTATATGCATTTCATGGCTGTGAAGACCATAAGGTGATGCCTTACTTTACTCTGAGCACTAAGTTGCGAGATGGAATACCGCCCTCAGCGACGTCATCATGACGGAGGCAGAATATAATAACCGCTTGGTGCCCAGATTTAGGCGCTCGTAAACAAACATCATCATCATCAACACGCGGGAAGCCGAAATTATTCCCGAAACTTCATGAAATTATTCTCCCCAGACACTTCTTAAACAGCCCACCGTGAGGCTGTGAGATGCCCTAAATGATTAAGAACGATCGCAATTACAAGAAAAAGCATCTTTCAATTTGTCCTAGCGCTATTGAACAGTTTCACAGCAGTGAAAATATTGAATGGGGTTAGAACGAGTTGAAGCTGCGAATTTGACTACCGAACGTCACGGTATATAGCGGGACATTTCACTACATCTGTGCCGTGGAACTTTTTTCTGAATACAGGTATAACGATTACATGTGAGTTCAGTATTACTTGAATAAGAATAATACGGGAAGCCTACGGGAAGTTTCGCTCTGCATCGGTAACAGCTGGCTGCGTTCTACCTGCTGCGTCATCGCGGCCACATTCCCATGCGTGGCGTCAACAAAACCGCCGCGTCTGGACGTTTACACCTTTAAGAGATCCCCCGCGACTGTGTCCATACAACGCCTCAAAACTCTGCAACCGTCACTTGTCGTCCCCTGCCCCCTCCCCCTTATAAGAATGTTTCGTCCCTTGTCGGGTAAAGGTAACTAAGTTTGTTGCTTTGTTTCTACCTTTTGTCTTTCCGTTCTTCTTCGTTTTTTCGCGCTTCTGTGCACAAAGTAACCTCCTCGTTTCCAGCAGGCAGTGGCCGCGATGTCTCATGCTGTGGCGCAGCAGGAGCGACCGTGCGCGCCACCGCACAAACAGGTTTCTTTTCTTTCTTCTCTCTCTCAAACCCTCCTTCCATCTCGGTCCCTCCAACTTCACGCGGACTCGAAGAAGCCGGGTTTGTTTTGTGCCGAAAAACAATGAAAACGGCTTTTGGCGAACCTCCGGTCCCGTCCTCTCCCTCACCGGCGTGCCAGCCGCCCCGGCCGGCCATTAACAAAGTCTGCCGTGGTGGCGGCTCCCCCTGCATACGTGCTGCCGGGCTGTAGTTGATTTCGTGAAAGAAAGCATGTATGCATGTTGTGCGTATGTCGTTATCGCCATGTGAGGCACGCCGTGCATGTCACGTCATTCACGTGAATGCATGTCATAGCTAAATATATTGGCACATATCCCGCTAAATAAATGACCGCGACGGCGTGACGACAGCGTAATATACTAAATCATGTCATGAAAGTCCTACACGTCATGTCATGCACGCAAGTCATGCATATACTGATTAAATACGTTTAAGTTCATCCAGCTAAGAAAATGGGTAAGGAGAAGGGCGGACGGACGGACGGACGTACAGACACACAGACAGACACACAGACTCAAAGTGCCTATAGTAGGCAAAGAATGAAAAGAGCGCCTCGTACCTTGAATTCGAATTGACGAGCTGTTGCTACGGCAAAATAAACAGCATTTATAAATTACGTTTCTACTTATAGCAAAACAGCCACTTCCGCGAATATGGGCTTGGCAACTTCTAATAAAAAATACGAAAGGTGAGTCCCGGCTCTGTCTGAAGTTCCCGTACCAGCTCGTCGTGACGTCATGATTACGACAGGGTCTACAAACGTCTACAAACAAATTGGACGGTAAAAGCGGACTAATGAAACCAAAGGCTCAACAGGTAACAAGGTTCGAGAACTTGCGCCAGTGGCCAAAGTGATGTACTTTAATATCCCTGACGTCACAACGACGTACTGGCTTTCAGGTGTGAGCCTGAAATCGAAAACGATAATGCTTGGCTTTACATATCTTCCACTAGCAACCAACCTTTTTCCGCAAGAAGAATTTAAATAGGGTGTTCCGAAAAACATATTTCACCTCCTTTGAGTAATTTAGTGTTCCTGTGTTACTTCAGAAGAGCAAAACAATTTAGCTGTTGCTACGGCGTCATTCTGTGCAGCTGTTGAACAAACTATTCGTGAAATGGTTATGATCATGCTCCTGCTGATGGTACTCCTTAACTATGACACGTGATTACAACGGAGGCGACGCGGGTGAAGCTTAACATCGAGCGTCATGACGTATAACTCAAAAGTGTCAACTATGGTGATCGAGCACGAGTAGATATATAATATTATAAAAAATTTTAAATTAAATTATGGGGTTTTACTCACCAAAACCACGATCAGATTATGAGGCACGCCGTAGTGGGGGACTCTGGAAATTTGGACCATCTGGGGTTCTTGAACGTGCACCTTAATCTAAGGACGTGGGTGTTTTCGCATTTATAATATTCTATATTTTAGATTTAGAAAAATAAGGTGAATGGTGATGGGATGGAGCGAGGACTTCATTATTACTCCAGTTTGCCGTGTGGTTTCAGCGCTGCTTTTTCGGTCTTTGTGCGAGTTGTTGCACTTTCTCGAAGCTCTTATATGCGGCCCACTCGCCGCATGATCGAACTCCTTTATAGTTGTGCACCATTAATTAAAGATAGAGTGACATCAACAATGCTGTTTTCTGAATGTTCTCACCGCGAAGGCCTGGTCGATTAATTTTTGTATTCTATTAACGATTAGTAATTCATCATTTTAGCCTTTAGTTGCTTTCGATGCAGGGTTTTTCATCGATTAATTGAATAATAAAGATTTCTGCAGCGTACTTCTAAAAAGGTTGAAACGCCGTCATCTACTTTTGCACGAAACTAGTTTACTGTTTGAGAGGTAGAACCAAGTTTGGAACAAACGTGTATAAACGTTTGATAATGCATAATCTTTGACTTTCTAAATACTAAATATAGTTCGCACTAGTGGCTTTTGAAAAGATAATATGTGTTATCAAAGGGCACTTAGTGCAGGATTAAATAAGATACATACCACTAGTGGATGCCTGTACAGCACAGTTAAACGAGAAATAAGGAAAACGCCAAACGTGAAAGGCGAAGTGCAACGAAAGTATGCAATCGATTGCAATATGCACATGGGGAAAAAATTACTGGTCTGGGAGCCTAAACCATACGCCATCTTTTACGGCGCTAAGTAATGTCAATTTAAATTAACGGGTTTTGCGTGCCAAAACCACTTTATTATTATGAGGCACGCCGTAGCGGAGGACTCCGGAAACTTCTACCACCTGGGGTTGTTTAACGTGCACCTAAATCTAAGTACACGGGTGTTTTCGCATTTCACCCCCATCGAAATGCGGCCGCCGTGGCCGGGATTCGATCCCGCGACCTCGTGCTCAGCAGCCCAACACCATAGCCACTGAGCAACCACGGCGGGTAGTAATGTCAATTGGCTGGGATGTTTGGGTGAAACCGACACCTTCTGTGAATGCCACGCAACCAGCGTGAAAGAATAGACGCTCAAACGCTATAGATCTGCTGAAATCGACACGAACTCCATCGCTATGTCAAATACATGCTGGAAACCGGCGCCCATGCCGTACCACGTCTCTAGTGTAGGACTGGGGGTGGCGCGATGATCAACGGCTGAGTTGCTATCATCATCATCATAATCAGCCTGGTTACGCCCGCT
Organism: Dermacentor albipictus; assembly: GCF_038994185.2. NCBI lineage: Eukaryota > Metazoa > Arthropoda > Arachnida > Ixodida > Ixodidae > Dermacentor > Dermacentor albipictus. The sequence goes on along the minus strand of NC_091827.1, from coordinate 35,505,743 downwards.
GCAGGGCAAAGGCCTCTCCCATACTTCTCCAACAACCCCGGTCATGTACTAATTGTGGCCATGCCGTCCCTGCAAACTTCTTAATCTCATCCGCCCACCTAACTTCCTGCCGCCCCCTGCTACGCTTCCCTTCCCTTGGGATCCAGTCCGTAACCCTTAACGACCATCGGTTCTCCTCCCTCCTCATTACATGTCCTGCCCATGCCCATTTCTTTTTCTTCATTTCAACTAAGATGTCATTAACTCGCGTTTGTTCCCTCACCCAATCTGCTCTTTTCTTATCCCTTAACGTTACACCTATCATTCTTCTTTCCATAGCTCGTTGCGTCGACCTCAATTTGAGTAGAACGCTTTTCGTAAGCCTCCAGGTTTCTGCCCCGTAGGTGAGTACTGGTAAGACGCAGCTATTATACACCTTCCTCTTGAGGGATAACGGCAACCTGCTGTTCATGATCTGAGAATGCCTGCCAAACGCACCCCAGCCCATTCTTATTCTTCTAATTATTTCTGTCTCATGATCCGGATCCGCAGTCACTACCTGCCCTAAGTAGATGTATTCCCTTACGACTTCCAGTGCCTGGCTGCCTATTGTAAATTGCTGTTCTCTTCCGAGGCTGTTAAACATTACTTTAGTTTTCTGCAGATTAATTGCTATGGTATGCCTTGAATTTTCAAGCCTCCAGCTTCGTGTGGCGTGGTGGCGTGTGCAGTGTGGGGAAGAGAGGGGAAGCGCTCGACTTGGCTCGGCTCGGCTCGGAAAAACGGCCGACAGTCGCTTTACCACAGCCACAGTCAGTTTTCATGCGCCGCCATTCCTGTACGATTTCAAAACTTACACGCTACTCCTGTCAGAGTCTCGAAAACGATTCGTCGAACAAATCTAATCGATTAAGTCGATTAAATGAATAGTGGACATCGATGAAGATTGTTTTGCGGGATACATTTAATCGATTAATCATTCATCGATATTACCAAGCCCATCACCGCAGGCTGTGCTGCACAGCAGCACTCTCGCTTACTCACTATGGAACAAGTGAAACTTTTTTTTCTTTCCAAAGACAGTAACAAACTAAACACTATCCGAGCATCGTTCCAACGCGATGTCATTAACGCTACAGTACGTAGCGTACATGGCGTCAACTTTGACCTTCGGCCAATGTATAAGCAGTAATGCAATCACATTTGCGCAGTGATTGGGTTAGACGTACTTACTTCAGAATAAAGCTGGGGGAGCAATCACGAAATTGCATCGCCAAACAGCCTGTTTTTCGCTCGCTAAAGGTTGTGACACGTCGGCATAATCAAGGGCCGCGAGATGAGAACAGCTGTTTTCACTGTGTGGGTTTTTCGTTATTGTCTGTGACAATATTCGTTAACGCGTTTGTATACTAGCTCTTTTTCCATTGCTGCTCAACCGCTCAATTTGTTTTCTCTCGTGGCACCTGTCAGTCATGCCAAGTTCAATGTTTTGGCCTTTTCACGATTGTTTTCTAGGGGTCACTGTTATGAAGGCCGACTTCAATATACCACAACACGTCCTCGTTAAACAGAACACGATTGGAAGTGTATGTCGTAAGGTTCCAAGGCTAATGGAGCTCATTTCTTCAGTCAACCATTTTTTGGCACTGTTCTTACTCCTGTTCAAGATGAATCATCCATTTCAGTGCAATGCGTCGCTTGACATTCACTGCGTCGAGTGAATGTGAGTGCGGAAAGTTAAGAAAATCTCTTCTTTCTCGCAAGAAAATTGCTGCGTTCCTAGGTGGGCACTTCCGTACACGAGAAAACAGTGAGCAAACAGAAACCTGTATTCAGGACCGATTTTCTAAAACAAGCACGCGCAAACCGTGCCTCAAGTAAACGAACTGCGGTAACAAAACAGGGCCACGACCTGTTCAATGCACGTGTGGCCCTCCAGGTATTTGTACTAGCTGTGACGAATGCCCTAACGTCTCGCAACGCGAGCGTTTGCACCCATAATATATATACGTTCACTAACAATAAATGATGCATACATATACCATACATCAGTATGTACACACAGTCTGCACATTAAATGCAAGTCCAACGATGCCCTCACTGCAGGCGACCATGGGAGCAGAATGGGGACACTGTGCAGAACGCGACAGTTCAGATGAAAAACTGACTAGTTCTAAATTGCAACGCGAGGCCGTATTTTGGCTCTGCTATCCCTGAAAAAAACGCTCGCTGTTTCATTGTACAGTTTCAGCAAATAATGTCCTGAAATGGAGCAGTTGATTAAAAGACGACTTGGAAAGCGCTGCTTCGATGGACAAAACTAAATATAACGCACGATAAAACGAAGAATAGTCCACTACCACACGGACACGTGACTGCTATGCACCAGTCAATGGCGTCTCATCGAAAGGGCACATCCAAGATCGGGCCACAAGTGTTCCCTATATCACGCAACAGTCGTCGGTGATTGCGATGCCACTACGTCTTTGTTCCGATCACAGGCACTGGCCACAGACTCCATTCACATGCAGGTTTCACCCTTTGAGAATCTCCGGACACTTGCAGAGGATCTCTGGACACTTGCAGAGGATCTCTGGACACTTGCACAACTGCCGCCGCCCCGGTAGCAGTTGTGCGTATACTTGCATTCGAAAGTTTATGAAGAGTGTGGGAAGTTGTGGACAGATATGTAGAAGATTCCATGAAGCGGTCGTCAACCAAGGCACATCGAAAGGTGAGAAGGGCCGGAGAAGAACTGCGAAGTTATCGACGAGCCTGAAGTCGAACACACGTGAATGGTGAGACCCTGGAGTCTCAGTGCAGGGCGGGCAGCGAAGGTCCCGTGAAGCCCGACTGCACAGCGGCACAATACCCAGGCTGCACACCGCTGAAGTCAGAAGCCGGCCTCCTCTTCGTGCTCGAACAGCACCTGGTGCATGGCATTTAGCGCCCTGAGGGCCGCGCCCCTGGGGAGCCGACGTAGCCTGTCGGCGACCATCATGCCGAAGAAGTGGAACGCGTCCTGCTGAGACCCGGCTGTAGGAGACGCCGATGTGCTCGCCATCGAGGTATCCGCAGTGTTCTCCAACGTCGCCTCCGCACGATGCTGCTGCGCCTGGGCCTGGTTGCTGCTCAGCGACTCACCGTCCACACGATCGTCGATGCTGTCGTTCGTGTCCCACGACACTTCTTCGTCGTAATGGGGCTCCTGCTTTATTTTCCTGCGATAAAGGCAGATCATTAACAAAGCTTATAGTCGGTGCCAGCCTAAGAATACCGTGGCTAACACACCGCTATCCAACACCATGGATTCAACAGCCAATCAGGTTCGTTTCTGTACGGGACATTTCGAGGGAAGCCTCTCCGAAACTACGTTTCGCGGAGGAACACAAGGCCACTGCGGTGGTATATTGTGAGCGCACCTCACACTGAGTTTCTTTCGTCGCTGACTATATTTTGTACGACCACTGACTGGGGCAGCAAGAAGGAAAGCTAAATAAATAAACCCTGCTCGATTGTTGGTTCAAACATCTATACGGAATAATTTTGACAAAGTTAAATGAATTGCATATGCATGAATTGAAGACATACTTTTTATTTGTGTGCGGAGAAGCACGGACCTCAGGTTTTTATGTTTCCTCAAAATGTATTGTCAGTAATAGAACTCAAGCAGTACAATATATAGGAGAAAGCACGTAGACGCATGCTTACAAATCCGTCCAAATAAAGCACTTTTTCTAATCTCTCGTGAGCTGTAAGTTGGCGTAATTTGAAAGTGATACTAGGGAAAAGCGCACAGGCCCGTTTAACGCAGATACAGAAAGAGTGATTTCTGAAACAGGTTGCCCATTTCGTTCACGGGTAGTCCTCAGGTTGCAGTGTTCATATCTTAACATCCCTGCGTAACCTTGCACGGGTCTTTGTCCCATGACTCGTCCAAAGTAGATTATGCGCATCAGCCGCAGACGCAAGCATTTTATACATTGGAGATCACCTTCAGGTGTTTCAAACTCGGGTACAAGTGACAGCAGCTGTACGGATGCGTTCACACTGGTGGGAATTTTTTCCGGATGCGCGACGTAGGTTTTCGGGCGCGACTGAAAGAAGCCTCTCGTTGCTCCATACGATTCAAAACAGGTTTTCTTCGCCAGAAAAAAAAATAAGCATCGCTTGTCTCAAGCCAATCGCGACGCGGATTCTTGTCTTGATGGCTCATGAGAGCTAGGCTTACCCGATTCCCACAGGGCGTGTAAGCTGCGCATTTTTGGGATTCCCACCGAGATCAGATACTCTCTCACTAACCATGATTTTGGAAGAAACCTGCCAGAAGTGACTTTGCGAGTTTCCGTGCCCACACAGCGCATCTCGCGAGAGTTAGGGGGCGGCAATGACCACTTCGTCACGCGATCGGAAAAAAGCCCCATCAGTGTGAACAGGGCTAAAGAGCCGCTCTGAAGTTAAGACTTGAGCCGTGAAGTATGCCTGGACCATCCATGAGTTTGGCGGGTTCTTGCTCCGCTGGATACGCGGGTAACCGAAGTAACAGAAGACGAACTTGTACGATGGCGAATCAGAAAGTATTTGCCCCTATTTTTTTAGCTAAATTACGGGTGTAAATACGGAGTCAATATATCCATATCCAGCGGTGGACCTTTCTTGGACCGGCCCGGCCTTATCTGCCGGTAGCTCTGCGGCAGGGCGCTGCTGTCGGTTGTTGAAGATGGCGGTTGCGTTTTACACATCCACGGCGTACGAGCAAGGAAGTGTGATTCGTTTTCCATGGAGCAAAGGACGAACGCCCATCGAAATCCTCAGGGAATGCAGCCCACGTATGCGGAAAGCTGTCTCGCTTTGAGGAGTGTGAAGTAGTGGTGTTGCGAGTTCGCAAAAGGCCGACTGTGGTTCCACAGTCAGTTGGACGAATTCTACCACAGGGCATCTCAAATTTGGTGCTGAGATGGGGTAAATGTATGAACAGGTGTGGGTACGATGTGGAAAAATAGAGTAAATTACGTAGAAGTACGTATATAGTACGTAGAATAGTACGTATATTTGTAATTAGCTGAATGTAACTTATTTTGGCCAATAAATAATAGAGGTAACCACTTTCTGATTCGCCTTCGTACTTAGCTTTAGACCAAATAGAGATATTACTATCGCTTGAGGCGAGCAAGACCGGGCTTTCTCAGAAATGTACCTAAGATGAAGCCTTAACTCGGGACAATGGGACGTAGACATTGTTTCACCTCGGAAACTATTACACTGATATTTATAAGGTTTGCTGCATACAAAGGAAAGAAACGTTGAAATTATCGCAGGTTTTCAATTTGAGCCATAAATGCTTTCTTTTTATTTTACGAAATTGAAAAAAGATCGAAAAAATTTTATAGCTCCGTAAGTCCGCAATAAATACAATAAGACAAATCTGTAAAATGCACTTAATAATAGATTTACAGCGGGGAAAAATGACCAATTATATACCGCTCTGAAATATACCAAAATTGTGAGTAGGACTTTTGCAATAACCCTCGTAAACTTCGTAAAAATTTCACGTTAGTTGTAAACTTATATATCCAATTTGCCTGCTTAAGATGCTCTAAGAGAATCAGTTTACGATATTTCTATACGTATTCTTGGCGCAGAATTACAAATTTGCAAACGTCGTGCTCCAAATACATACATACATAAATATATATATATATATACATACATATATATATATATATATATATATATATATATATATATATATATATATATATATATATAAAGCGTGTAAAAGTAATTCTGCGTCTCACATGTATTTGAATAGGGAAATTGTAGCTGGCCGCGACCTAATGCTTCCCCTTCAGATCTGCTGCTGGGACAGTTGGTTGCATGCGCCGCCCGTCCTGTATATATGTGTCTGTTCCTTTTGTGGCCATGTGGTTCGCGAAAAAATCTTATCTGACTCCAAGAAAGATGAAGACCCGAAGTGATCAACCGTAGATAATCAAGGGAAGCCTCAGTCCTCAGCCAACGATACCCAAAACGACTTGTTCTTGTCGAGGCATCAAAAGTTGCCCCGACGAAAACACTTTCTTTGTCAAAAGGCTGGCTAAAGCTTGAGAAACTTCGCGTGTTCGGCAAGAGTTGATCACTCCGACGCCTCAGACTTATTAATAAACCATGACTGTGCTGAAGGGAGCAGGTTCCACTCACTTCTTTTCGGGTCCGTCGCTCACAGATTGTTCGGAAGGCCATCTGCGACAAGATCATCAAAACAATGAGTTACTCAAACTTGAGGACCCAGTCTAGCGCAGAGCGAAGTCTCTAACGAGACACTGCATTTGTACAACATGAGAGGAATAAGAATCGAAGCACAAGAAAAATAATAAATTAGAACGGGTGTCGGTCTTCATGTAGCCGTCAACGCGCGCAACACACCTCGTCATGATTCACGGCGGGTACAGGTATGCAAACCACATCGATCCCCACAGAAAACTGCCAACAATTACAACCATTATTCCAAGAGCCTGCAAGGAACAGTCGAATGCTCAGAATTTCGCGTCTGCCGAAACAGCATGCACACACATTGTACTCCATGTAAGGTTCTATCGCTTCTCGACGGAATGCTAGAGCGCAGGTGTAGACATCAGTAGCTTTTATTTCTACTGATGTCCTAAGTATGTATGTAACGTACGTATGTACGTACGTATGTATGTATGTATGTACGTATGTATGTATGTACGTATGTATGTATGTACGTATGTATGTATGTACAGTGCTCACGGAATGAAACGCGTGAATTTAGGGCACACTAATGCCCATACTTTCGTTTCCACTGGCTGCAGTTCGTGTCACATCGACGTAACCTTGGTGTGTACACTTAGAGCGGAGTCAGAGTCACCTTTAGTGACCAGATTCATAGCGAAATGACATGGTACTCTCGTGTTCTCTGCACATATGCTGGGTTCTACCAAATGCTCGCTGTCGCGTTTCATTCCGTGAGTACTGTACGTATGTGTGTGTGTGTGTGTGTGTGTGTGTGTGTGTGTGTGTGTGTGTGTGTGTGTGTGTGTGTGTATGTATGTATGTATGTATGTATGTATGTATGTATGTATGTATGTATGTATGTATGTATGTATGTATGTATGTATGTATGTATGTATGTATGTATGTATGTATGTATGTATGTATGTATGTATGCGTGTGCGCGTGAGTGTGTGTACGATCGACGGCACAAAACAATATCATGGTAGCTTCGCAGACACTCAAAGAGCTAGCAAGGTTTAGCGCTGAGCTCGAGCGCTTTAGCTGTGGCTCTATGAATTAGAGGAGAATTTAAGGGGCGGCATGACGCGACGCGACAGGTCGGCCAACTGCTGCTAAGGACCGGGAATATTGCCCCGACAAGATATACCACGCATGTGACAACGCTGACACGATGAAGGACGCCCGGTGCGGGGTCACAGCTGTCCCACCTCGATAGTGCACACACGATAGGGCGCCTACATATGCAAATACACGTGCGCATGGAGGAAGCCCACGAGACCGACCGAAAACTGTAGGCGTTTGTGAGCGACCAATGAAAAGTTTAGATTGATTCATCCTGACGTTCACTACGCCTTCCGCTCGGACCAGTGTGTGCACCACGTGGTGATAGACGCACAGCTCCTCAACCGGAACATTAAGGTGTGAGCACGCAACGCGCACATCAGCACCATACTGCGAGAACTCTGCCATGGCTCCGACAGAGAAATGACGCACGCAGGAAGGATGAAAACGCTCCCTTAAAGCAGAACGAAACCGTGAAATCAGGGTGGGAAACATGATGTTAAGACTTGAGCCGTGAGGTACACCTGGACCGTGCATGAGTTTGGCGGGTTTTTCTTCCACTGGAAATCAGGAGTGATTGAAGACGATGTCACCGACTCGCACATCCGGTCAAGCTGTGTAAGGAGGGCCGAATTTACGTACGCGGAATAGGAGCAAGCATGACAGAAGCCACTTCGTGATCACCGCGAAAAAAAAGGCTCGTGTTCAGGCTTCGCCCGGGAAGAACGGTCACACGGTTCCACCGTACCCGTGCGATGAGCTGTGCAAGTACCACAATATCAGGTATGCACTAAATGCATGAATAAAGATGACCTCGACCTCTCTCAATAAGATAGTTAATGAAGAACATTTCAGCGTACTTTCATAGAATTCAGAATATTTAATAAGAAAGTATACATATCGCAAGTTCGCTGGACTTGTCTTCTTCAAGGAGACAAGTCCACTTGTCGAAACGTTGGCTCCTGCATTCACCTTGTTCACGTTTTGCTCGTCGTCTTGAATTTCCATCTCCCGTATGCCCCGTCTTTACGCCTAGTGTCATTTAAGTAAAAACAAAGGCAACTGCCCATTCAAAGAGCAAAGCATGATGGTTTGATGTTTTGATGTATTTTCCCGCTTGCGTACGTAAATTCACAAATTCGATTAAACGATAAGTTAATTGATTAATCACTCTATTAACGGGCACCGATCAATCGGGTTAAGATTGCTTAATCGACGCCCAGCCTTAGTACCCGTTATTGCAATTTCTCGAATGCGACTGCGACTCTCACCACTAAATAACGCGAATACAGCACAAAAGATCGTCAAATTGACGACAAAAAGAAAACAGAGTGCCATTACACTTTGCGAAGCTATGTATAGTGATGCCCGTATTGTTTCAACATAGGGTGATTGCTATTGATTGGACCCGCCGTAACTGCTCAGTGGCTATGCTGTTGGGCCGCTGAGCACGAGGTCGCGGGACCGAATCCCGGCCACGGCGGCCGCATTTCGACGGGGGCGAAATGCGAAAACACCCGTGTGCTTAGATTTCGGTGCACGTTAAAGAACCCCAGGTGGGTCGAAATTTCCGGAGTCCTCGACTACGGTGTGCGTCATTACCAGAAAGTGGTTTTGGCACGTAAAACCCCAGAATTTTCATGTACTATTGATTGAATAAAGACACATAAAGGTCCTCCACGAGGTATCCGGGGTGCCGAAAGGCATCGCGCATATGCTTGGCGTTGGCTGCCCGTTCGTCGTCGCTGGGCGATGTTGACGTCACAGTAAGGAGGCGACTCATAAAACCATTTTCATGCTTGCAAACAGCAGTGCCAAGAACTTTCGGTTAATCCCTCAGTAGCAGCAAGTGTTACAATAGCCTGTAAACTTATAGGGCTTTCCAGCTGGCACAAGTTTTGCTGCAGAGTTGGAACGTTTGACAAGTGAATTGTAGCATTAAGTGCAACAAGAAAAAGCTCGCACATGAGCTCGACGCTCGGCGCACGTTCCTTATATCTGAAAACATCAAGAATACGTGCCTAGAGTATACTATGCGATAAAATACTTCTTTTTTTCTTGGCTAACTGGGCTGTCGAATATGGCGGACCGGAAGTTCCCTGGGGTCATGAACGCACTGCTGCCACATCGCGGATGCAAACGCGCTTTGGCGTGTATGTAGTCCGACGTTATCGGCGCGCAGGGGGAAGGGGGGGGGGGGTAGAGCGTCGCTCGACGCCAGGCGCGTCGGAGTGCTCGACTTCGCTATATCGGTTTCTCGGTCTACGCGAACCTCTTCTACGCACGCAGAAAAGAAACGGGAACCTAGCCATACACAGCTTCGCTGTGAGAAGAAACGTGACGGTAGTACGGTTACAAAAAACGAAAGAATGACTCCACTCTTGCCTCGGCCGTTTTCGCTGGTTTGGTGAGGGAGCACTGAAAGAGAAAAAGAAAGTAATAATGGCGGGCTGCTTAAAGGCCGGCATAAAGGCCACCCCTAAGGCACAGTATACATTGCCAGTATGTCGACACTCCATTCTCGTGCGTTTGCTTGAAAATATTATTACCGCAAAAATAAAATACGTGTTCCCAAAATTCTTTTTTTCTGCTTTCGCGCCATAACCGTAGCGCAATACTTCCGTGCGACGTCACACATTTCCAAATGCCTCCCGATACTTAGCTGATTCTGACACGGAGAGAACATTCTGAAGACTTGTCCTATCGAGTCTATCTGTTCGTGTTGTGTGCGCACGGTACACAACTTTTACCGGTAAGCAATTATCCATGGCCCTAAGATGCTGTCAACATCTGTGACGTCACAGCATGCCGGTGCTGGAACATCACACTCTTAAAACATGTTTGCACCCTTTTGAGCTTATCTCATATAATGCCCAAATTAATGCCCCAAATATAATGATCACTTGCGCGTGGCATTCTCGTCAGGAAAACAACGAACGCCGCGTTTTCAAGAAAGGAAACGCAAGCAAGGCAGACGACGTTTATTGTTGTGGGATAAGTAGCAAACGGTGCAAACTTTTTTAAAAGAGTTTAACGGCATCGACATCCATATTTATTTATTGCGTCTGATGATAATAATAATAACGATTCTATTGGCATCCGCTTTGAAACGGTGAGGCCACCAACCGTCACACTGCCTGCTTGACCTAATAAGACTTTACATCAATTGCACCTAGAATGTTGCCACTCTCTTCTTGGTTACTTCTTTGTTTATTAACACCTGTACATATACGTATTGCAGTTATGCTTGTATCGATTCCGGCTATACCAACCTCTTCCGCATTGTTTATTTTTTTTTTCATGAATACCATACCATACAAGCAGGATACCTGCTTGTCTCTTCTGCTGACCTGTTAATACTTGCATTCCTTTCAAATCCCAGCGCTGTGTTCGACCAATACAATGTGTTAAACCAATTCTGGGACGCGTAGCTGTACTTCAACATTATATATATATATATATATATATATATATATATATATATATATATATATATATATATATATATATATATATATATATATATACACTACGGACTTTTGCTGCAACCGGAGACGTCTTATCCCTGTTGCGAACGTTTGCTCCGGAGTATTTTCGACCTCGGGCAGCCAGCCGCTCAGGCCTCAAACAGCAAGGCACTTACTGCCCTCCGTGTTATCTGACAGATTTTCTCTCCCGACTTCTTTCCACATCGGACTATTTTGTTTCCATCGATTCCGTACAACTCACCATCTCTGTCCCTGTCAATTTATTTTTGGATGACTCCGGTTTAATACCCTGAACCTGAGTGCCGACTTTCTGGACTTCCTGCATTCCGCGTCCACGCTTTCGAGGTACAGGTAATTGTGCACTTTGGCTACGCATGTTTTTTTTTTCTTTTTTTATCCGTGTTCCTAAATCTTTCTTCAAAATTAATTCTGTTCTACAATTCTCCGACAGCAAATGAGATGCAAGCCATGAAACCATGCACTGACTCATTCGTGGTTTTACTCTGGGCCACTTATGCCAACAACGAACATTCGGAGCTAACAAATAACTTGCGACCTATCTCTACGCTTACAGCCTTTACGGTAAGGCCGCCATTCTTCTGAATCATGTAGGCTTTGATTAACATTTTACTGTACCAGAAGCTAAATACTCAAACCACTAGTCTAACTATATCCTCATGATGTTCAGTTGTATGCCCAAGAACATACGCTGCGCAAGTGCCAGAACATCCAAATGAATAGTTAATTTCAGCTTTACGGCAGCCTCGTTGTGTAACCACAGAAATCAAAGATGCAGCTACGCTGTTATCTGCACCGTGAAGACCTTTTTACGGTTTTGAAGGCTGAGTACCTGAAAACGCTGCTCAGAAATTTGCAATGTATCCAGGATGCAGGAAGGCACTGTCAGATAAGCACACTCGCTGCCGCTGTCCTTTGCTATCGCGTAACTGTGAGATTTCAATAAGTACTCTGGGCAATCTTCAAAGACGGTCGGCACGGCATTGGGGTGCAGACGGGGGGCCGGCAAGGCGACTTCGATTTTTCTCCCTGTGCGGAGATCGTCGTAGACGGACTTCCTCACAATGAAGCACTCCAGGAAGTGAAGCTCACACACCTGTGACAAGACAAGCGATATCACCGCCATTGTGAGCAAACTAAAGAAAGAAACAAACCGTATAATGACTAGCGTAAAAACGTTGAATAAAAAGTTACGCGCAAATAAGGTATTAAACACTAACGCACAATGAATATGGTAGAAATTTGGGGATTAATTATTTTATTAGTGTAAGGCTGCGGTAGTTAGTTTCGGCTTGCTTGCAAAGAATGTCGTTTCGCACGTCGAAGTTCCAAGTGAGCACAAATTTATGCCCAAGACCTTCGAAACATGATCGGCGAGATGCACGGAGTAACGCAAGCGACAAACACGGCATGCTTTACCGACCCGAGAATACGCGCAATGCCAAATTGTACTACTCACCCTCGAATAGCAGGTTAATGGATGGGTGCGACGCGGTAACGCCTTAACCCATCTGCTTCTTCGGCCCTCATCTCTCGGGAAGGTAAACATGGACGCCTTGGGACCTCCGCTGCGATTGGCGCGACATCCCGGCACGCAGCACTTGAACGGCATGACGTCCGCCACGTCTCGTGGTGGTCGAGATAAGTACGAGAACTAGCGCAACGTGACCAGACAGGAAGAGACGCAGCCAACGACGATCACCGCCAGGGGTTCAGAACGCGGACAAAGCGACGCGAAGGGTTCGAGCCTCATCGCCGGATCTTGCGATGAAAATAGCCGCGACCACGCCGGCAAACACGCGTACACACACGCGTAGTACATAGGGTGGGGGTCACACCTTTCCTGTTCACTCTTGAAGCGCGGTCGGTCTCCAAGAGCCAAAGCGAGAACATGTGCACGAACCACGCCGCCTCGAAATCTACGCTGCGCCGAACCTCGCTGTTCATCAAGTGCTGCCCTCTGGCGTCGGCTGGAGGGAGGGGTGCTGCCGGCCTGCTCAAGGTCGCGCGACTGACGTCTGCGCTCCGAGCGCGCAGGCAGGCTTGTTGTTGGTTTCCAGGATGTTGCGCCGATAAGAAGGCAGTCGTCGGGCGCGCGGAGACGGTGACGCGAAAGAGGAAATTGATGGGCGAGGGGACGAAGCGAAAGTCGGGTTTACCCGCACGCTGCCGGTCAAGCAGCGGGGCGTTCGAGGTCGCACAGAGACGTGTAGCAGGAAGGCCTACTGCGGCTCTCACAGTGAAAAACAGTGCGCGGAAGAAAATATGATCTCCTAGCTCCGCGTCGCCGCCCGCCATGTAGGAAAGGAAGGAAAGAAATCTAGGAGGCAGAATGACGTCTCCCAGGTAGCCTCAGCAAGAAAAAACTGCCGTATTTTGCTGTTCGCACAGTACGGAAATCGGCAGAAGAGAAGCGCATTGTGATAGAAAGATCGGCACATCGTTAGTGTATGTCGAACTAGTGAAGTTCTCACGGTTTCCACAATTTTTACAAAACAGGCAAAACACATGTCAAAAGAAAGAAAATATTTATTCATGTACGGAAACGTCTAAGACAGCGTTTTCTATAATGCAGTTGTAGGGTTCTTCAATGCAATAGATAGGCAAACATGACAATGCGATACAATGGAAAAAGCTTTAGATGTGTAAAGCAACGAGACACAGCACACATTGTACGTAATTCTGCATGGTATATATAGCAAATGACACATTATTGTTGATAACACGGGATATAGTGAACCAAATGCACGAACAGTAAACTCATTGCTACCTCGTTGCTTCCCTAACTCCTCTCGTGTTTTCATAGCGGCCCAGAAAAATATGGTGGACATGCAGGAAATATCGCCGGCACCGGACCAGAGCGCACACGTGACACTGGCAATGACACTTCGAGCAAGTTGCTTGTTGTTGGGTCTGTGAAAGATGGCGTTCGCTCCACGCAGGAAGATGAATAATGGTCAGCGCACACCTGCACAGACGTGGAATGTGTGTTTAGTGCCACAGTAACAATAATGAGAAATGTCTGCTCTCCCGTTCACGCGTGACACGTACGTTAACAACAAAACAAATGGCGCGAGGAGATTTTTTATTATTATTTTAACATTTGCTTTATGAGATCAAAGTTCTGGCGGGCGGTGAAGAATGAACACAAGAAGGAATAAGAAAGAAGAATCATACCTTAGTTTACGCAGTCCGCACAAAGTTCCGATTTCTCGAAATCTCTCAGATCCACTTCTGCCGCATGTTTCCATCCTTCGGGAAAGAGGACACTTGAACCTTGCTCCTTCTGTCATAATTTGCTGAACATCCCGGCACACAGCAGTTGTTCAGCGTTTACCCCGCAGTCGTATTTGGCTACACCTCAGCAAAACACGCCACACAAACCCCCCGAACATCAAAGCCCCTTTCTTAAAGAAAGGTGGCTGAACGCGAAGCTTTGTGCCAGTGCAAACAGAATCAAAGTCCAAAGCCAACGACCACGTAACGAACCCAAGAAATGCTGAGCGAGCCGTCTGTCCAGGTGGTTCCGCGTCCAGTCGCTGGCGTTTGGCCGCGTTCTCCCGGTTGCCAACCTCGGGATCAGCGCGGCTACAACGTCTGGCTTCCGTCTCGTTGATGCGCTGTAAGATATGGGGCTGTTTCCTGCGCCTACTTCGAGTTCCTCAGACCTCATCGAATCGCAGCACAGCTAATTGAGAAGTGCCGAAAACGCGGAAAGCACATTCCAGAGGAGCGCTCGAGCAAACAAGTTGAAGGCCCCCACTTCGTACGCCGCCGGTGGAGCTATTCAATGCTTGGTTCTTCCAGAAAGCGAGGGGATAGCCCGGCACTGTTCCAGGTAACGTGAGCCCCGAAGCCAGACGGCTGTGATGTACCGGGAAGGCCTGACAGCGTCGCACCGGTCGCCTTTGAAGAAGGCATTTGCAAGCCAGCGGAGCCGTACCGCCGGGAGTAGGTGGGCCCTCGGACAATGGGGCCCAAGCGTCCCCCTCGTCCGCCTTTGAAGAGCGCATTGCAAGTCAGCAAGGCAAGACCGCAGAGAGCCGCCGGGTGTGACACCGCCGCACGGGCGCCTACCATTGGCCGAAAATGGCGTCATCTGAGCGGACTCTCCCATTGGCCGAACATGACGCGACTTCCAGTCCTCGAAGGGTTTAAAAGAAGCATTCCAGAGAGACCAGGGCAGTCCCTGATTCACCTCTCTCGAACTTCTTGCCGCGGGCCGCAGCGTCAGAGTTGCTGCCGGCCCGTAATGACTGTACGACGGTTACTTGACTCTCACCTCTCTGTATATAATGTAAAATAAACCCTCCCAAGTTTGTTTTCATCACCGAAGTCCGTCCTCAACTCCTACAGCGCACGCTCGGATCGGATTGTCTGCGGATACTCATGGCTTCCGCGTGCCGCTGCCGATACGCGGAATCGGCCTTACGGGCCCGCTCGCGCTTACGTTCGCGTAGGGCAGCCTCTTCTCCTGCCGTGCGCTGCACCCGCGGCCTGCCCATAGTGACGGCCGGGAATGCATTGCGTGACCTGCGTATCGGAATTGCAGATATATACAGTTCGTCCGGGGCAGCGTGGCGTTTGCCCATTGGTCGAGAGCACGACATTGTTCCCCCATCGTCACCCGCCGTGGTTGCTCAGTGGCTATGGTGTTGGGCTGCTGAGCACGAGGTCGCGGGATCGAATCCCGGCCACGGCGGCCACATTTCGATGGGGGCGAAATGCGAAAAACACCCGTGTACTTAGATTTAGGTGCACGTTAAAAAACCCCAGGTAGTCGAAATTTCCGTAGTCCTCCACCACGGCGTGCCTCATAATCAGAAAGCGGTTTTGGCACGTGGCGTTCCTGAGACTTCATATCCTCTGGACGGTAAGCATACTTTTGTTCTTCGGGGCGCTCGAACATATGACGTGCTATAGGAACTCCCCGAAACAGCCTGTATAGCCAGCCTGGGGTTCGCAGGAAACTGAATTCGCATACTCTTGACAGGAAACGCACAAGATGCTGGCTCGAACTTTCTATGAACAACGCGCGAATGTGATCCGACTTTCATTTATGTCTTATTTCATTATTCTTTGTCTGTTACTGTTTTGTTTGTTTGGCTGTTCATTTGTTTGCTGTCTGTATGTTTGTTTGTTTGAGCCAGCCTAACACAGTTTGAGTACATATCGCGAAACATCTCGCAATAACCGTAATGCACCGTGCCGTACTCTATAATATTCTATAATATGTATTGCTGTCTTATAACTAGGTTTCTTACCTTTGTATGCATTACATTCGTTGCCTTTGTATTTGATGTAACGTTCCTTTTCTCTGTTCTGCATAATGCGTTACCTCTCTGACTCAGTGCCTTGTCTAAGGTATCGTGAATAAACAAAATTATTAACTAAATATGTGCTCCCCCCCCAAAAAAAAGCTAGCCGGCATCACAATTGATGCCAAGCTTCCCTAAGCCCACACATAACAAGAAAAGTTAGATCGAAGTATTGAGTTAACCTTCAGATGTTATGAACTGGACGCCTTCATGAAATAATGGTAGCGTCTTTAGAGAGTGTAGACAGCCCAGCTTGGTGGGGTATACTCACAATTCTGGCACTATCGGAGCCTCGCTCTCTGTGACTGCCACGGCGGGGGACTGCTCGGCGACGGAGTAAATGTTCGAGATGACCCTGCACGAAGGAAGAGCCGCTTGGTGAACAACGGTGTCCTCCACTGATGGATCGCGCTGTTATCATCCACACAGAGTACCCGCACGTGGCCAGTGTCATCGCAAACTATCACATCCATCTATCCTCTCAAGCACACCTGCATTTCGTGCATGAATTACCTATAGCTAGTGAATGAATTACCTACAGATCGGCTTCTAATCGAACAACGATTACCACTGTTGTAAAAACAAACGGAAACGGAGCAACAGGCGGCTATATATGTATTCGCAATAGTGATATATTTTTCCTTAATTAACTTAATGCGCGCTTAAGTGTTACAGAACGTCATGCACCGCATGTGAAGTTTTCGTTTTTGCTGTGGTAATCTTTTTTTTTTTCGAATAGTTCTGGGCACTTACGGCGCTTTCGCTCGTAATTTATAAATGAAATGGAACAGCAGCAAGTTCTTGCTTCCACGTGGTCTACTGACTAAATCAAAATAGATGGTGCCCAGAAAACGGTGGTCATGACGTATTTCCTGCTTCGTGATCACTCCCGGCATGCCTTTGAGATTGGTACCTTTTACTAAGAGAGAACCGTTGCTGGAGCGTCGATTTTAAACGCCACTTATTCTCATAGTTTCTCAAAATAAACGATCATTTTTCCACTCTCCAAATACTCGATATTTTATAGTAAATTCTAAGTTCCCCATGCTATAGTATAGGCTAGCACTTATCGACACAACACTTTAGGCAGCATTGATAACTGTTAAATAGAAAACCGATGCGTTGCGCAACAAATTTTGAGGACGTAGTTCGCTATAAATTTGGGCTAAGAGCAGAATTTCCTGCCACGTGGATGCGTCGTTTAAGTGGGGCTCGGATTCCACTCTGAATTGAAGTTATTGAAGCTCCGTTATTTAGCGAACATCACATGCAGCGATGTCACTCGGACCTGTTTCCGGCGCTTTGACTCGGCGTCGCTTAGACGATTCGAGCGGCTGATCTTACGTAAGTCCCTCTATGAAAATTACGGCAGAATCCATCTTCGACGATTATCTAAGTCTACGTGCAGCGCTTTTGAAAGTAAACGACGCAAATGCGCACGTGTTGTGTGTTCGACGAACGTACAAGTGAGCGCTCCGCGAGTGCCGGTCTTCCGATCCGTGCCGCTCTGCCTCGGCGGCCGGCCGCTTGGCGCGTCGTTGTTGTTCGGCCGCTCGTCGCCTCTCCTCTTTCTCGAGCAGCCTGGCGAGGCGCCGCTCCTCGGCCGCACGCTGAATCTCTCGCACCTCTCGCTCTCGGGCCGCGCGTATCCGTTTCCTCTCTTCCCTCGCCGCCCTCGCCGCTTCGGTACGCGTCGCATACCTCTGTCGCCTCTGCAGAGCCTTGGCACGCTTACGCTCCTCTTCCGTTTGATACTTTCGCGGGGGCATTGCGTCTGCGAGTAGTAGTGTTCCCGCGCGCAAACGCAAGCGTACTAGCAAGCCCAACCAAGCCACGTTGGGCGCGCAGCTGGACAGGCGAGTGCAGCGAGGAGGCCAGAGAGCGAGCGGCCGCACGGGGGCGCCCGTGCATCGGCGACAAAGGCGACAAACTCTGCGACCTTGGCTTGAGTTCCACAGAGTGGCCCAAGCGGCGCGCGAATACGCGGGGGAGCGTGGCGCTTTTCCGGTGAGCAACCGCCAGAGGCGCTGCTGTGGGAGACCCGGCGGCCACCATGTCCGGCGGCTGTCTCCGCTCGGTGATGCGGCAAGCGTCTGCTACGCGCTCGATGTTTTGACAATTATCACCTAATGTGATGATGCAGGTCCTTTTTAAAGTTGACACCACGGCACAATAGACAGCTTTAGTTTAGCGTTTGCAACCGAACGTAAACGCATTACGTACGTAATGAAATAGCGTCGTCCTCACTGCGCGTGCTCGGAACGTTATTGGGTTTGTGCGGTTTACGCACGCTATGATAACGTGCGTTATTTGGCGAGTTTCACGTCCGTAATGTTTACGGACGCTAAGAAATGGCGCTGTCGAACATGGCGGCACCCAAGGCTCCGGCTTCAACGTGAATTCTCGTGACGGCTGCGCTCTCCCTCGCGTTGATCGCCAGTAAATATTGTAATGAGACTGCTGTAATGAGATAGCTCTTTCAAGTGGCTGACGAGTTCTATAGAGATTTATACAGTACCAGTGGCACCCACGATGATAATGGAATAGAGAATAGTCTATAGGAATTTGAAATCCCACAAGTAACGCCGGAAGAAGTAAAGAAAGCCTTGGGAGCTATGCAAAGGGGGAAGGCAGCAGGGGAAGATCAGGTAACAGCAGATTTGTTGAAGGATAGCGGGCAGATTGTTCTAGAAAAACTGGCCACCCTGTATACGCAATGCGTCATGACTTCGAGCGTACCGGAATCTTCGAAGAACGCTAACATAATCCTAATCCATAAGAAAGGGACGCCAAAGACTTAAAAAATTATAGACCCATCAGCTTACTGTCCGTTGCCCACAAAGTATTTACTAAGGTAGAATAGAATCAAATAGAACATAGAATCAGGAACACCTTAGACTTCCGTCAACCAAAGGACGAGGCAGGATTCCGTAAAGGCTACTCAACAGTAGACCATATTCACACTATCGGTGAGGTGATAGAGCAATGTGCGATATAACCAACCCTTATATTAAAAAAAATTATGGGGCTTTACGTGCCAAAACCACTTTTTGATTATGAGGCACGCCGAAGTGGAGGACTCCGGAAATTTCGACCACCTGGGGTTCTTTCGCGTGCACCTAAACCACGGGTGTTTTCGCATTTCGCCCCCATCGAAATGCGGCCGCCGTGGCCGGGATTCGATCCCGCGACCTCGTGCTCAGCAGCCTAATACCATAGCCACTGAGCAACCGCGGCGGGTAACCAACCCTTATATGTAGCTTTCATTGATTACGAGAAAGCGTTTGATTCAGTTGGAAACTCAGGAGTCATGGAGGCATTACAGAATCAGGGTGGAGACGAGTCGTATGTAAAAGTACTGAAAGAGATCTATAGTGGCTCCACAGCCACCGTATAGTCTTCCATAAAGAAAGCAACAAAATCCCAATAAGGAAAGGCGTCAGGCAGAAAGATACGATCACTTCAGTGCTATTGACAGCGTGTTTACAGGAGGTATTCAGAGACCTGGATTGGGGAGAATCGGGGATAAGAGTTAATGGAGAATACCTTAGTAACTTGCGATTCGCTGATGATATTGGCTTGCTTAGTAACTCAGGGGACCAACTGCAATGCATGGTCACTGACCTGGAGAGGCGAAGCAGAAGGGTGGGTCTAAAAAATAATTTGCAGAAAACTAAAGTAATGTTTAACAGTCTCAGAAGAGAACAGCAGTTTACGATAGGTAGCGAGGCACTGGAAGTGGTAAGGAAATACATCTACTTAGGACAGGTAGTGACTGCGGATCCGGATCATGAGACTGAAATAATCAGAAGAATAAGAATGGGCTGGGGTGCGTTTGGCAGGCATTCTCAGATCATGAACCGCAGGTTGCCATTATCCCTCAAGAAAAAAGTGTATAGCAGCTCTCTTACCAGTACTCACGTACGGGGCAGAAACCTGGAGGCTTACGAAAAGGGTTCTACTTAATTTGAGGACGACGCAACGAGCTATGGAAAGAAGAATGGTAGGTGTAAGTTTAAGGGATAGGAAAGGAGCAGATTGAGTGAGGGAACAAACACGAGTTAATGACATCTTAGTTGAAATCAAGAAAAAGAAATGGGCATGAGCAGGACATGTAATGAGGAGGGAACATAACCGATGGTCATTAAGGGTTACGGACTGGATTCCAAGGGAAGGGAAGCGTAGCAGGGGGCTGCAGAAAGTTAGGTGGACGGATGAGATTAAGAAGCTTGCAGGGACAACATGGTCACGAACCCATGAGCGGGGTAGTTGGAGAAGTATGGGAGTGGACTTTGCCCTGCAGTGGGCGTAACCAGGCTGCTGCTGCTGATGATGATGATGATGATGAACTATTGTAATGTGCTTTCGCTTTCTCTAAGCGTACCTGAATGGTTAGTTATGAGCGCACATCACGTCCATTTTCTGAGATCGTTCGGCGATTCTGACAATCGTACGCCTAACGAGACGCGTCCACATAGCAACAACGTGATGGTTGCTAATGGACCGTCTTGGCTTGAATACGTTTGGCACGAGGCACCAGGCGGCACCCTTTTTTATATCGTTTTCTTTACGACTACGGGAGGGTCGACAGGTCAACAGCAAGACGCTCTGCAAGAAGCGGTTGACACTACGGAAAAGTACCTGGAAGCATGTGGACTGACGTGCGCACCTGAAAAATCGGAGCTCTTGGTGCTAAGGAAGCGCACAAGAGGCCGACAACCGCAGCAGATACCAGACCCGGTAGTAAAGGTGGGAGGCATCATGATTCCGCAGGTTACGACGCTCCGCATCCTCGGACTCCTGATTCAAAAGGACGGGGCCGGGGGAGCAGAGTTGGAAAAAATTCAAAGAACAGTGCAACAAATAACCCACCTTATCAAAAGAGTGACGAGCAAAAGCCACGGACTCAAGGAAGAAGACTGCACGAAAATGATACAAGCGCTGCTCACGAGCATCGTCACGTACGGTACCCCATACGTTGACATGAAGAACAGTCAACGAGACAAAGTAAACGCCCTCATCAGAAAATCATACAAAATTGCCTTGGGTCTGTCCCCCTCCACGTCCACAGCGAAATTACTCAAAATGGGAGTCCACAACACGTGGGAAGAGCTCGTGGAGGCGCACAACGTCAACCAACTGGAAAGACTAAAGCTGACAAGGACGGGAAGAGCCCTGCTGCAAGATCTGGGCTACCAAGTAGAGGATGAAAGGCACCTACCTCAGCGTATCCCACACGAGATCAGAGACAAGCTACACATAAGTACCATTCCCAGAAACATGCATCCCGAGTACGACAAGGAAAGGAGACAGGCGAGAACACAGGCGCTCAAGCGCATACTCGAACGCACCAACAGCAAAGAAGAAAACGTCAGATATACAGATGCAGCTGCGTACAGTACCAACGACCGATTCGCAATCAGCGTGGTCGACGAGAAGGGCGAACAACTTACAGCCACATCCATACGTGCCAAGGACGCGAGCACAGCGGAAGAGGTGGGCATAGCCCTGGCCATCGCAACGTGCAAGAAGGCCATGGTTACCGTGGTGACGGACTCACAAGAAGCATGCCGAAGGTATATGAACGGAAGGATTGGAAAGGCAGCGCTTCAGGTCTTGAACACCACCAAGATAGAGGCAGCACAAATCCTCTGGACACCGGGGCACGAGTCTCTCACGGGGAACCAGGCGGCGCACGCCGCGGCTCGAGATCATGCACGCCGAGCCATCTCCGACGCGCAGAGAACGCGTACCGACGACTGTGAAGAGGATGAAGAACGCATATCCAAGAAGTACTCGGATATCTTGGCGCACTACAGGAAGCAGAGGCGTCGCTACCCGCCCGCGCATAAGACGATGAGTAGGGACCAAGAGGTAACCTGGAGAAGACTACAGGCTGGAACGTACCCACACGGAACACTGCTGCACGCCATGTACCCGGGCATCTACGGGCGAGACTGCAAGTTCTGCCCGCCGGACACGCCGAACACCTTGCGCCATATGGTGCTGGAGTGCAGAAATAACCGCGAAGTACCACCATCATCATCGCCACCAAGCGATAACAACCAGGAAGAAGCGGATATGGAGGAAGAATCGAAAGACCAGTGGGAGGCTCTGCTGGTGACGCAAGACCTTGACAGCCAGCTGCGGTTGGTGAACAGGGCTCGGGCGGCGGCAGCGAGCCATGGCTACCTGGACTGAGGAGGCCACCCACCTTTGGGCTCAAGAAGCCTGGTCTCAAAATAAAGTTTATTTCTCTCTCTCTCTCTTACGTTTGTGTTTCCGCAAGGTAAACTAAAGGACTTGAAAGGACACGCACTGCAACGTCCCGCACAGGTGCTTATACGTTTAGCATAGGTAAGGCGACAAACGTTATTCTAAAACTGTCTAATAATAGTGCAGCGATTCGCTATCTCCGAAATGCATCAACGTCACAGCTGACTCTGGAATTGCCAGTCGGCCTCGATCCTGCGATATCCGATGAACTCGAAGGCTCTGAAGGCCTACACTTGTCAGTTTTCTTGCGTTCGCCTATCCTGTGTCTCGTCAGCTGCAGTAACGGCTTCGTAAGATGTATCTGTATGTAATGTACCTTTGTTCCTATCTGTGTGTGCGGCACGTTTCTGATAATTTGGTCGTGCTTCAAGTGTGTAAACAACTTCATACATCATTGTGTTGATTGCTGCGCTTCAATGTCCTTGCACTCGATGTCGCTATTTGCTAACGTTTCTGCGGTTCGTGCCGCTGTCCTTGTCATTTTCTGCTTTTGCATTTATTGCTGCTCTCTGTTGCTAGGAGTGTGACCTTCTTCTATCCTAATATTTGTACGCGTTGCTTGGATATATGTTTTTTTACTTTTGCCTCTGCTGCTTGGGCCCTCTTTCGGGCCTGAAGCGTTCTGTAAATAAATAAATAAGTAAACTGTTAATCAGAAAATTGCAGAGCAACATGAAAAACTTCCGATACAGTTTTCTGTTTCTCAATGCGCGCTACACAAAAGTATTTTTCCAAGAGTGAAGGAAGCCGGCGAGGACCCGTAAAATTGCTGCGCGCCGCAATCTTGCGTGTATTCACGGTCTCCTTTGTTGCGAGGCAACCATTTTCCACCACACAAATTAAAGTAGTTTTGAAAGAATACATCACCATATAACCGGAGTAAATTGAGAGTAAGTAGAGAGATATAAGGGTAAATGAAAGGCAGTGAGGTTAACCATAACTGAGCCTGGTAGGCTACCATGCATCGGGGAAGGGAGGGAAAATATTAGGAGAGAAAGTCAGAAATTTATGTACACTCGAGTCGCCGACGTACGATGGGTGCCGAGTCAGAGGTGGTCGTTCAAATTCGGCTGTCTTTCTTTAGGAATTGCAGTGGCGAATCTAAGTAGGCTTACGAGCAAGCCAACGCAGCTGTTATTCTAGTCGATAATGATGGAGTATTGACATGACATTTTTGACTGTTCATCACGTTTTCTTGCGTTAAGTGAAGTTCCAAGGCTCTGAATGCTAGCAAAATATATCCCCGCGCCTCAGAGCGACCTAAATAATTTATTATAATAGAGATTTTTACTTTGGCCACCAACATCTTACGTCTGCGGATTGCCAGGTTTCCGGAGACGTAAACGTGTGCGGCCGGGTTGGCTGCTTCACCCGGCAGCACAGGGTTCAACCATGACAAACACACACTTATTACTGCATAAATCAAGTGTGTGCTACTTCGCTGCTGGCGTACATCTCGGGTAGCAGTATACATGATCATTAACACGTTGCCTTGCTAAATTTCTGTTTCGACAAGAACACTGGCGTAACACGAAAACACGTCTAAGCCAACGTGGTCGAAGCATCACAAGATGTCACTGCCCACGCTTTTGCCGCCGTAAACCCTATAGGGTAACCCGGTAAACCCGGCATGTGGACCGGGTTTACCGGGTTTCTGGACAAGCTAAAACTGTCTAATAGCTTTTCTACACCCACCACTGGAAAAAAATTTGGAGGCCCAATCCACTCTGTCAAGATGGATTGCCAGCGAAGCTGCTACCATCCGCTTAACCTATTCTAATCTAACGAATGAAATGAGCACGCCGTACAATGCAGTGCGTAACCGTTTGTCGGCGTGGTACTTGCGGCGTCTCGCCTCGTTCTCCGCTTCTCGTCTCTCGATGCAGCTCAACCGAACGCGTCGCTTGCGGTCCGCTTCTTTGACTCTCGCCCGACGCACGGCCTCTTGGTTCGAAGGGTCCTGCCTACGACGTTGCTTCGAGAGCCTGTATTGCTCCTTTCTACGGGCATCGTATTCCCGTTGCTCCTCGGGAGTTCTTACTTTGCGTGGCCTACCCATAGCTCGTGTTCTAACTAAACCACGTGCATACGTTACGTACAATGCGTGGTTTTATACTGCGGTAACCCATGAACATGACAAGCAAGCTATTTCCTTCAGTGCGCATGTGCGCACTCTTTCTGTCACACCTTCCCTCTCCCCTTATCTTTTCTTTATATTTTCGAGCGTGAATAAACCCGGCGTTCTTCGGCTGGAACGACTGTCTCGTTCACTACGGGAGGGGCGTTGCCTCCACCCGTCAACCATCGCACCATATACGTGAACCGAGACATACGTATTCAGACGCACCTCGCATTAACGCCACTCGCTTCTACGCAGGAACCTCATAACAGCGCCAACCCATTGTTCGGCGACCTCTCGCCACGATCCATCACGCACGGTGACACCATGCCGCCTGTGTGCGCGTGCGCTACATGTGTTTTATTGCGCTAAATCGTCCATTCCTAGAAAGCCGAGTTTTGTGTGGACCGCCACGAAAGAATCTCCGGCTGGCAGAGGTAAACAAACATATGGCAGAGCGATGACTACGACTGTTAACACGCAGAGTGTACACATTGGCATAAAATGATGCCGCCCGTGTGTCACACGGTATCACTTACCGGTGTCACACGGTAAACTTTCGATCCGATCGGGCCTGATGTGGGTTATGCACGACTGGGATCGGGTGCTGTTACACACTAACTTTTGATCACAATTTTGCTCAATCCGAATCCAGAAAATAACGATATGTGCATCGCGATCGAGCCTCTTGATCGCGATAGTAGGCTGACGACCGCTGACTTCAGAGAGTTGCAGATGATCAGCAGACGATAACTGCCTTACTCGCAATGACAAACAAAGTATTTTCTGGGAAAAAGGTTCTATATTACAATTTCTACGGCACATTGGACAATTTTGATAGATGTTTTGGACCCCCTAACGACACCCGGTGCGCTTGAGCTCACCAAAACTCCATGCTGATCGTTGGATCATGAAGCAGCGATCATTGTCGATCGCGATCAAGAAATTCGATCCGGATCGCGCTCCGTCGCGATCGAAATTGGGCGCGTGACACCGAGATAAAACTCTCTGTTGCCTCATCGGTGGTTTTCCATTACCGCTATTACATGTTCTAAGCCATGGTATATGAGACTATATGAGACGGGAAGCTCACATGACTGGTGCCGAGGAGTGCCTGGGGGTCTCGTCGCGCCCTCGCATGAAGTCATCCATGAGTTCGTAGTAGCGCCACCTGGGCCGAGTGACGGGCCTCCCGTGAGCGCGGGCTACCTCGTGCATCCGCTTCAGGTCCTTGTATTTGGTCTTCATGGTGCGGAACTTTTGTGCGGCGTGGTCACCTGCGAGCGATGATTTCTTTGAGCGAGCACCGACGACATTAAATTTATTTACGTTGCAGCCATTATGTTGAGCATATAATTATTTTGTACCAATTATTTGCTGACTTCATATTCGAGCAGTGACTAGTCTCCCTTTTTAATATTGCCTACTGTCTGAACCTATGTCTGTCTGACTGAACTTTGTTGATGTATTTTGTCTGTGTATATTGTGCAAGGGGGCCGGGGCCCTTGTCAGGCGCTCTGTCGCCTTTAGCCTCCGCCCCCTCTTAGACTGTGTCTGAGGAAATAATAAAGAAAGAAAGAAAGAAAGAAAGAAAGAAAGAAAGAAAGAAAGAAAGAAAGAAAGAAAGAAAGAAAGAAAGAAAGAAAGAAAGCGCGCACGAAGGAACAATATACATGTATTGAATGAAGATGCCTGTGTGGTCGCTTTCACTCCAATGGGTGACCATCCTATAGGTACTGGACAGTGCTTTGACTGGGCCTTGAACACACACTCTTCTTGTGCTCATGTTCACGATTTGTCTCTAATGAGATAGATGACCATCCTATAGGTACTGGATGATGCTTTGACTGTGCCTGGACCACAAATATACAGGCACTCTTTTTGTGCAACATGTTCACGATTTGTCTCTATCGTGATGGGTCACGATCCTATAGGTACTGGGCGGTGCTTTTTCTGTGCCTTGACCACAAATACACAGACACTCTTTTAGTGCTCAAGTTCACGATTTGTGTCTGATGTGATAGGTGACCATCCTGTAAGTACTGGACCATGCTTTGACTGTGCCTTGAACAGAAATGTACAAGGACACTCTTTTTGTGCTAATGTTCATGATTTGTCACTAATGTAATGGGTGACCATCCTATAGGCACTGGACGATGCTTTGACTGTGCCTTGAACACAAATACACAAAGACACTCTTGTCGTGCTCATGTTCACGATTTGTCTCTAACGTGATGGGTGACCATCCTATAGCTACTGGACGGTGCTTTGACTGGGCCTTGAACACAAATACACGAAGACACTCTTTTTGTGCTTATGTTCATGATTTGTCTCTAACGTGATGGGTGACCATACTATAGGTACTAGGTGGTGCTTTCACTGTGCCTTAAACACAAATACACAGACATTCTTTTTGTGCTCATGTTCATGATTTGTCTCTAATGTAATGGGTGACCATCCTATAGGCACTGGACGGTGATTTGACTGTGCCTTGAACACAAATACACAGACACTCTTTTTAAGGCGAAAGCCTTTCTAGGCTCATGGTGAAGTTTGTGTCAGCAGAGCTGACCGCTGGAGTGTCCGTCGAAGCGTGATCACGCCATATGAAGACAGATTAAGGACGTATTAAAGAATGAAAAATGATTGATAGTGACTGTTCGTGAATGATAACGTTTTCAGAGAGATTAGTAGAGGTTAACAATGGCTAGTAATGACTAATAATGACTTGTAATGACTACTATAATGATGCCGAAATGGCCACTATGTCTAACGACGGCTTGTAATGACCACAACTGATTATAAATGACCAGAAATGTCTAGTAATGCGTAGTAATGGCTAAAATGACTACTAATGACTACAAAATGACTAATATGTCTAACGATGACCTGTAATGACCACAATTGATTACAAATGACTAAAAATGTTTAAGAGTGAGCAGTAATGACTAATAATGACTGAAATGACTTGTACTGACTAGTAATGAGTATGAAATGACCAATATGTCAAACGACAACTTGTAACGACTGCAATTGATTATAAATGACTAAAAATGTTTAGTAATGACTAATAATGACTGAAAGGGCTTGTAATGACTATTAATGCACATGAAATGACCAATATGTTTAACGACAACTTGTAACTACTACAATTGATTAGAAATGACTAAAATGCTTGGTAATGACCAGTATTGACTAATAATTACTCAAATAACTTGTAATGGCTACTGATGACTAAGATGTGACCAACATGTCTAACGATGACTTGTAATGAACACAATTGATTACAAAGGACTAAAAATGCTTAGTAGTGAGCAGTAATGACTAATAATGACTGAAATGACTTCTAATGACTACTAATGACCAATATGTCTTACGACAAATTGTAGCGACTACAATTGATTACAAATGACTAAAAATGTTTACTAATGAGGCGAATGATAAGAGGAGGAACAGTAGGCTTTCGCCGTTCACCTCTTAAGAGAGATCTTAAGATACCCTGTAATTTTCGCACTCGTGTTCATGATTTCCCTCCAATGTGATGAGTGACCGACCTGTAGGTAAAGACGGTGCTTTGATTGTGCCTTGAACACAAATACACAAAGACACACTTTTTGTGCTCGTGTTCATGATCTCTCCGCGCAACAACTAGACTAAGACGAAAAAGAAGAGACGGTCACAGGCGCTGTCTGTCAACAGAAATTTCAATGCAAACACGTTTTGCAACCAAACCTGGAAAAACAAAAACTAACAACAACAACTTTTACGTACAACAGCGTATGCCACACATATCACTCGTGATCAAACTTAATTTCAAAAGTTAAATTCATCCTGCGTTAGTCTCACGGAGGGCTGACTTGCGCATCCGTGTGCATGCTTATGCACATGCTCGTGTAAGAGCCTCAGCTATCTGCTGCTCTCTGTGCCTCATAACGATATCGGTAATATCGGAAAGCGATAAGCAATCGCGGGCCCTATAATGTAAAACTATTCCAATATATATGCTTTTTATTCCGAACTCCCGGCGTCAAATTTACGTAAACGTTGACGCAAGCATCGGGTGGTGACACCCAGCGTTGTTTGAGCCAACTAATCAAACGCTCTCCTAGTTTATAGGAGGGTTCCTTTGTTTGTTTTCAAAACGAATAGCACTGGCTATCTTGACAGGTATTTTCTGGTGTAATTGGCTGACAAGAGGCGAGGAGCACGCAGCAGTGGCGAGGTTACGTCAGGGCCGAGCTAGAGCAGTGAATGTGGATAACCGAATGAAAAGGGTGGTGCCGGTGTCTGCGATTGGTCCGCTTCCGCGGGCTTAATTAGCTTGAGGTGGCTGGTCGAAAATTGCCACGGCGTGCAATGAATGTGTAAAAAAAATGCGGCTAAAACAGATCATCAGTGAAGGAGAGGTGGTAGAGGAATGCTGTAAACGTGCCGAAAAGGCTAGACAACGCTATACTGTCATGCGAAAAGGTTCATTATATGGAAGTAAATGCATGGTCCCCGGCAGCTGCGACTAGTGATCAATGTCCGAGTGATCGGTATAGGCACAAATCTTTTATTCCTTTCTCAACGGAGCAGTCTCCGGCTATCGCGAAAAAAAAACGCTTTTGTTCAGCATGTTAACGCGCCTTTACGGCGTACACGTCACTTTGACGTGGTGAGATTTTGAGATTTCAGAGTTCTGTGACGTCGCGTGCCAAGCAGGCGAACTGGCTACAGCCCGAAACCTCTTCACCAACAGAGGTAGGCTAACGGCAAACTTGAAAGGTGCAGACTTGTAAATAAATATTTTTGTTTTGTTTGATCTAATCGTGCGTGATCACCGCGTAACACGTCATATCAGATGGGGAGTTCTCGCAGTTTTGCTGACATCGCGGGGCAGACAGGCGAAGTGGGTGTGGCCCGAAAAATGTCTGACCAATCGTGGAGGGCTGATTGCAGAAACGGAATAGAAACAGTTTGAGATAGCTTAACGTTCTATAGGGCCCCGCGAGTGCGACAGCGGCTAGATAGATGAGAGCTGCGTATACACCCTTCAACGAAGTGCGCTGTGCTTTGAGGAACATGCCGATGCACCGCTCGGTCTGGACAAACGTATACTTTACCACAAGAAAGTGGAACTTTGCACACAATGCCAGTGTCACTGGGCGGGATCGAGCTTCATTAGGGTGCCTCGATACTACGCTTGTGGAAAGCGGCGCTGACATCGAGACACCCTAGTGCTTGATGGAACAGCCAGCGTTAAGAGGCGCAGTCCCTGCCTCCGCCCTACTCGGAACAGACGCTCAGACGTTGCCAAGTTTCTTTATCGTAAAAAATAAACAACATCAACGTCTTACTTAAAGGGTCCCTGAAACGATTTTGGCGATTTTCTACAAACGTACTGAGTCGTTAGAGTAGGTCCTTCTGATCATTAATTGACTCATCTAAGTGCTCTGCGTAAAGCGTGTAATTTATTATAAGGTTTCAAAAATGCACATCGCTGTCGATCGCAGCGCACTGCTCGGCGGAATTTTAAGCCGCCCCTACCCATATGATGCAAAAAACCCATATGACATCACATGGGCGAGCTATCTGATTGGCTGACCAGGGCGCGTGGTCGATAATTTTTCCAACTTTATGGTGAACAAATGATGCTCGTAATAGTTGGAACGTTAGTTCCTTTGTTTTTGTAAAAAGAAAATAACTTAAAGAGAATACACAAGAATAGTTTTTAGTACACTTGAGCACTTCCGGCACACAGCAAGTGTCGTCTGCTTGTGTTACAACGTGCGCAGTCTTTGACGAGAGCTCCGCCGTCAGTGTCGATCAGTCTTTTCGTGAGCACGATGAATCACCCTTGTTGCGTTGTGGGCTGCAGACGTAGCGACTGGAAAGATGTGAAGTTGCGAAATCGTGTCTCTCTGCAAGGCAGCCTACGAGCGAACTGGGTGCTGCGCATCGGACTGCGGCTATCCGATAGGCGCCAGGATTTGCGCGTTTGTGGCCGTCACTTTACAGCGGAAGATTACTAAAGCAATAGCGTTTCGCAAGTCCGGTATTAGGGTAAACACAAGCGCAAGGGGACAGGGTCTGGCCGCTTGACTGCGCCGGGATGAGCCATGAGATGAGCAGAAAGGTAAATGTGAATGGTCTGCACGGTGCAGCCACCTGGTGGCACAGAGCTCAACCATACACAGTACCAGCAACGAAGTGCATTCTTCTTTGCTGCTGGTGTGTATTTTTCGCAGGAGTGTAATCATCAACACGTTGTTCTTATAAATGTTTAAAATGTTTTACACTTGGTTAGAGCAATATTAGCGCTTCGTTTGACTGGTTAAGCGCTGCGCCAACAAGTGTCTGGACAGTGCAGACCGATCAGGCTGCTCACGTACGTCTACTCTGAAGTTCCTTCATCAGCTTGAGTTTATGCCTCCAGTCATTTGCCGAAATGACCAGCTTGCCTGTGGTTACCGGAATACCGGCCACCTTGGGCGCTACGACAGAGTGCTCGCAACGCACGCTGCTTCGATGGCTCTCGGTCGACGGCCAAGCGGCCAACGGAGAGGTCTCGCGCGGGAGGAGGCGTGCTACAACAACCGGAAGTGGACGATGTGACGTCGCATCGTGACGCAGGACCAGTGAAGGCGGAGCTTAGCGCCGCAAGCTCGGCGAGCGAGTTGAGGAGGAAAGGCATGGCTAGGGAGGAGGGTAACTTCTAATCGCTTGTAACTCCATTAATACGTAACGCTTCACTTAAATTGTGGTGCGAATGTTCTACTTATCTGTACCCTATGCGCCTACAAAATTTGTCTGAACCGTTTCAGGGGCCCTTTAATGCCAATATCATTGATACGGTGCGCAACCGAATGCAGGTGCGGAATAACTACGTATTTGAGCCTTTTCAGTGTTTGGGCAAGTTCTTCGGGGCACCTTCTTCCAGCGACTTTCCTCTTTTCAAGAAAACTGCGAGGCAGGCACAGACACAAAAAAGTATCTAAAGACATTGCACTGAGTCCCTCTAAATGCGTGCACATTAAAAGTAACTCCTTCTTCTTCTTTCCTTCTTATTGTTGCTTGAGCAACAAATTTGAAATTTTGGGAGAGCAGGATGGCTCACGTAGGGATAGCAGGTTAACGTAGCACACACCTAGCCACGTTTCTATATCAGAAGCTAAGAAACAAAGACAACAGAAGACCGCAGGACGGGCGCTTTCCTGTGTATTCTTGTATTGTTTGTCCCTTCGCACTTTTTCCCAAGAATGAATCTGCAAAAAGTAATTTGTTGACATCTGTGACTTGACACCATTCTGTTCACAGGACATTTTCGACTTACTAAGACGAAAGCTATAAGTGGCTCATGGGTAGAAAAATCCGTTGGCCGGCGTTATCGAAAGATTGACCGTCCGGCGTTATGGTAGCGAAATTCAATGGCACCAAAATTGATGGTGCTACTATTGATGGTCGAAACCACGGCCTTTGATGTTACTTAAGGCAAGGTTAATAAAGACAATTAATTAAGATAGAGTTAATTCATGTACTTGAACCCACGGCCTATGGTGAGAAAAAGCGATAATAGGAAGTAACGGCGCATTTGAATCAGAATGTGAAGTTAATTAATTAATATCTCGTGACTGCGCCGGCTTTCGCCTTCACCCTCTTTAGCGTACGTTGAACTGACGGTGAACTTTTGCTTCATTGCTTGTCTACGTTACGTGGACATATATACCGACTTAACCTTGGAAAAAATATTAACCAGCACCAGAGCGGCTCCCCAGCTAAATTAGTTTACACCACAAAACTTCTTTCTGCGAACGTCTGTGGCAGAATCCACAACGCTCTTATTTCGTAAATGCTATTTGCCGCTGGCGAGCCACCTTCGCTAATAATATGTCGAGCGTAAGGATTGGATGGAAATCGCTCTTACGAAGAATTGTAGCGTAAGGGCTTTTTGTGAGTACGGACACTGCTTCGGGTTTATAGGTATAAGTGGATGCATCATGACGTCACTTGCGCGCAAGCGCTAAAGTCCGGCAGTGTTAGACAACGTTTTCTGTTTCCGTTTCCCCACGGTAAAAGCAAATAAACTAACATCCTAAAAGAAAGTTGGTTGTAGTTAATACCGAGATGTCACAGTATTCATTACCACGACATAATTGCAGTTAGCGGCACAGATAGTAACAATACGGTCTAAAGAAGTCACTGTTACTACAATGGGTGTCAGCTACCACTTCTAAATGCAATTAGCAGTATGTCAAGTTACAAGTGCAGTACCGGATACAAATTTTCTATACTTTAAAGCAGTTATAGCACCCCCTCTGACATATTCCAGAGCGGATCCGATAAATGCGTTATATATAGGTTAGAAACTTTGTATCCGGTGATAATAAGTGCGTTTGGAATTGGTACCTGAGTACCATAATTAACAATGACTGCCTCGGTTAGACAGTATTGTTACTAAATCTACCTTTAACGACGACAATTATACGCAGGTAATAAATAGTGTGCGAACTATGCAGTAACTAAAACGGCTATTTTTTGAAGAGCGTGAGGTGAGCATTGCATCACGCCGCCAGCTTGGGCAAGCCAACTTTCCGTGAAGCCATTTCCCCAGAATTTTGAGAACCGCAGCCCAAAACAAGTGTGATGGAAAAAACACCGACAGCGCATGGCCTTTATCTTCGCTCTTCTCAAACTGAAATATTAGAAGTGCGAAATAATAACAGGAGATCGACCCACACAAGAGGCCGCGTATCTACCAGAAAGCTCGCCTTTATGCATAGCCATCGCAGACAGCGTTTCCCGGTAAACGTTACGGTCACACAAGCTGCAGTTGCCGGGAAGCCTGAAAAGCAGTAAGGGGTCTTTGAACGCTATCCCGTTCCACTCTTAAAGGCGCAGCTTAAGCGTCCTCACAATTTTTTCGGCTGCTCTACCCGCACAGCGCGGACGGACCGCGAGCACTAACGTGACGCTCCGACGTGACGGTCACGTGATGGAGCGACACTTTCGGCTTCAATCGTGTTGCACAGTGCTCCATGCTAATTTCCTTCCTCCGTGTGTCTTCCTGGGCAGACGCCAATTCGGCGTGGCCTGCAACTTCCGGCGATTTCGCATCTGCCAAAAAACGCGGAAGAGCAAAGCGCCAATAATTCCGCTATATAACTAAGTGGCGCATTTTGTGTCTTATGGTAACACCCGCGCTGTACAGTAAGTGACAAAGGTTATGTTCTCCCCTGCCCGGCTTAAACAAGTGCGAATAAGACCTTGGGAACATATCTTGCAGCACCGTCCCGCTCGTCTGCTCCACTTCCGCATAGCTTTCCCTCCACTGCCACATAAAGTTGCCCGCGGGTGCTGCAATCTCGGTGTGAAACCCCATGCGCCTGCAGACACATCGCCGTCACTTCTTTTGTTATCGCGCTCCTTCCTCTCCCCGTCCGAACGCAAAGCAGCGCGCTGCAGGTGCTGCAACTAGGGTGCCTCGATGCCAGCGCCGCCGTTAGCTGCAACACTGGCGCGGCGACACCTAGCGGGAGTCACCGGCACGACGGGCGTCGATGCTCGCAGCTGCGCCGAACGCAAGCTATTTCCGCTGCTGCCGGCGCCGCCGCCTCCGCGCAACGGAGCGCAGCCAGAGCAGCAGCCAAGCACCCGCCGCCACGGGAAGTCGCCATGTTGTGGCCCTCTCGACACGCGAACTCGTGAGGAGGACTCGAAACATGAGACAAGGCTTGAAGTAGTAAAGGCAACGTGCAGAAGACCAGGACCGGCGCCGGTCTTGTCGTTTGTGTTCTTCTTCCTGAGTGCCGGTCTTCTGCGCCTTGCCTTTGCTACTTCAAGCATGAACCAACTAGCCCAAGCAAGAGTTTTACACGAGACAAGGCGCAAAGAAAGAAAAACTGCTGGGAACGAAAAGACATCAGATGAAAATGAGTGTCCAGGACCACAAATATACTTCGAGATCGCCGTGTCCTCCACGAAAGTTCTCTATACTGAATGCCGCCATGCTTGTCGCGTCGCACAAAGCTTGCCCGAGGCGCCACTAATATCGGTAACAGTAACGCGGTTAAGAAAATGGCAGTGTCGCCCGAAGGTCGGAGCGCGGACAGCGATAGCGAGTTTTTAGCGTTGCGTTTGAACTCCTCAGTAGGTGTTCTAAGCACACACGGGCGCAGCGTGTTGGCACAACGCAACACGCAAAGGCTACACTGTAAAATAATTTACAGAGTTAAAAATGAAAGAGGGTGTAAATGTGTCGACAACTCACACCGTTAGGGCGTGATTTATGTAACTGGTACCCCAAAGGGTGTGAGCTATGAACACATTTACCCCCTTTTCTTTCGCTTTTAAGGGAGTAAATTGTTTTACAGTGTAATGCTGCTGGGCCGAAGAAACAGCACCCCGGGAGCTACCAGGCGTCTCACAACGCTCGCGTGATGAGAGCCGCTAGTGACGTTGCGGGCGTTACACATTGAAGGTGCACGAGATGAGAACGATGGAGAACCGCTGGCGTTGGTCAGCGCCCCCAAGATATTGTTACGGGGAGGAAAAGACGTCTAATATATGTATATATATTACAGGTTATATTATACAGCCTGACATCAATAATGAATACGGCGAATGAATTGCTGCCGTGCGGTGTGGTTGGTACTGCTGGCTGTCGGCCAGGGCAGTGAAGCCCGAAGTCAGACAGACATCATTCGTGAAACTGTTTGTCCGGATGTACACTTGCTCAGTGTAGACAAGCGCTCAGGTGTAGCGCAGACACACTGTTACGGGTGGAATGGAGCAGTGTACCAAAGTGAAATATTCTTTTTCAAAATTGGAGGAATGCCAAGGGAATGTCACGACATGCTGCGCCAGCTCTAGTGGTGCAAGCGCTTATGTGACTGAAATACTTATATGAACAAAGGTTCTCGCAAACTGCCGACACCCAACATAATGTGCACGCTGAACTCAACCCCATCCCACAGGTTGGCTCCGGTCAAAGTATATGAGGGACCTCTACACTCGTTCTCAAAAGTGCATAACAATGGTAGGCGATTATTTTGAAGGAGAATTAGCTGTATTCTTGCATGCATGCACCGCCTTTCCCGCATACAAATCACGAAATCAATCTTTCGCCGTATTTATTCATCAGAGGTTGTATATGACGGCTAGACGTTATTGCTCAGAACACAGTAGCTCAGGAGCAGCACTCATGCCAGCAGCAAAAGCTGGAACAGTTGTCAAAGAGCTCGCATTTAGTCTACGAAGCGCGTTCCAATGCGCTTTGCTTGCCGCAACAGCCCAACGAAACAAGGGGGGAAGGGGTTCTAAAGGAGCCTTGTGTACGAATCGTACGAAGCGCATTCCCCTTGTGCTTTGCACAGTATTGCCGGCATTCGCAGCTACTGGAGCCAGGAATATCGCGACTTTCATTATCTCTAAGTAAAATCATGGCTAACTTTTCTAGGATCGAAGCGCCATTTCCGCAAGTTTTCCAGAAGCATCAATTTCGCTTAGAAATCCTCGCTTTTCTCGGTTGGTATGCCCCGTGTACTTCTCTTTTTCTCTTGCACGCAATCTTATCGTGCAGTCAGTATCCCTCCAAAGCAAGAAGCGACGAACATCGCCCGTTTGACGACAAGGATAGCCCCTGGGGTGGAAGCTACGAGGCGAGCTTTGGGTGGTCGAGACTGTGCTCGAGGCTGCTTTGGAGACGACGCCATCGCGCCGGCGAAGGACACGTGGCACCAGAGAGAACACTTGCGCGTTCGCCACGATCGTGAGCTCCATGCACACTGGCGGATGACAGCTGCAGAAGCTTTCACTCCTGCGCCGAACGTAAACAATACCTTTCGCGCGCATACTTCAAGACCTTGCCTGTGATGCCAAACTCGGCGCCGATGAGCTGCCATCGGTGGTTCTTGAGCGCCACGTCCTTGAACTCCGGCTCGTTCCGGTCGTAGAGGTACGGGAAAGGCCGCACGAGCTCGATCAGCCGCTCGAAGTCTATCGCCGGCATCGGCGCCGCCGGCTGCATGTTTGAGCCTGCTGATACGGACGGCGCAGGCGACTACGGCGAGCGGGAAACAAACAGCGCCGGGCTGCTGCTGCTGCTACGCCGAAGTGCTCCAGCGGAACGTAGCGCCGCGCGCTGCTCCATGCTGTGGCGCTCCGATCGCCGCCGCTGTGACGGCGAAGCGCTGCTTCGAAGCGCTGCTGCCCCCGCTGCCCCGCCAGCCTTCGGCAGCGGGCGGCCGCTCTCGCTTCTTTCCTTCTCCTCCTTTGTGGCGCTGGCGGCAGCTGTTGCTGTAGCGATGGAGGGCATGCTGCTGCCGCCGCCGTCGCCGCTCCTGCTGCTGGTGGCTGGGCTCGTTGCGCGTCGGTCTGCTGAGCAGCAGCTTCTCCGGCCGCGGCTGCCGCAAGCTTCGGGGTGCGTAGCGCGAAATATTCGTCGCCGTTATCGGGACGGCGTTTCCGTCGCGGCGCCGCCAGCCCGTGTAGGCACAAGGAAAAGAGCCGGAGACCCCAACCGCGACCGCCGGAGCGAATCGCCGTCGCACTGCCGCTAACTGCGAAGCGCTCCAGCACGGTTCATCGAAGCGGTTTGAGAGTGGTGGAGGGCGAGGTAGCGAGCTGCGTACTTTTTATCGGCATTGTGGAATAAAGGCTAGCGCAGAGAGGATACGCGCCAACGACGTTCGGAAGGAGAGTATAATCCACAGCACCGAGTTTGGAACACAAAGTCTGTTCACTCGTTTCTTTTTCTTCTTTTTTTTCGACGAAACCATAGCACATAAAGGCGTCGGCATTGTACATCAAAGTTGTGAAGGGGAGTTTCACAGCGGTTCTCGTGTGGCGGATAAGGCCGGCGTGGGAACTCTCCTTAAAACGTGACAAGTAATTAAAACATAAAGGTTACCTTGCGTATATGTTATTCTGACAGAAGCTATACGGCGATTTTTTATCTAATAATCTGTTATTTTGTACCTCGTGTCGCTTTGTACTGACTCCAGGTTGGAGGCAGGATTTTGTGCTGGGAAAGCTAACGATTGGTACTGCCACATCCTCTCAGCTTTCATTGTCATCTCAGTTCGAATAAGGGCTGAACTAAGACAATAAAATGCAATTATAACTTTGTTATCGTCCGGGTGGAATTGCGTCGTGATTGTAACTTAGTGTTCGTGTGCTCTCTTGATGAAATAAACGTTTTCTAAACAAATATGTTATAAAAAGGAAAGTTACATCGCGTTTACTTCGCTGTAACGTAAAACTATCTTGCACGCTTTTTCTTAAGCCAGTGATTTGTCACTTGAATCACGTCACAAGATCAAGACGGCTTTCGCCATAATGACGCCGGCGGAGACCGTGTCGCTGCACTGAAAGCCAGTTTTTGTGTCGGGGAACTCTACAGATCACTTCAATGATGCTTACATGAATGCAACAAGTGGCGCATCGCATCGCATTCATGTAAAGGAATGTAGCCACGCTTACATGGTTGCGGTAGAAGCGTATCGTATTAGTTTACCATATCGCATATATCCATATGCCACCGCTTCAATATAAGTGCGTTCTCCTGATGATGATGATGGTGATGATTCATTGGCTCGTCCAGCAAGCTAACGCCACCTAGTGTCATATCTGAAAGTTAGCGCTCTCACTTCCGATCAACCGGCTTTTGGTGTCGCGTTGTGAAGCGCGCCGAAAGTATCTGCAGGGTGTCGGCTACAATCCGCGATGTTCTCCTTCATTTCTCGGCGTGGACAAATTTGACAAACTTACGCGTCGTTTATTCTGCGGAAACGTCGTACCGTGTTGGATCGGGATACTAAATTTCCCAGCGTCTGCACAACTGTTGCCATGTCCAGTGGCAGCCGAACTCGGCCACCTCGGCTTCTATCTCCCCAGGGGGGTGACCTGGCTGCGTTAACGCTGCGAATCAACTAACATTCTCATTGGTTAGCGATACATAGCATACTGTTTAAACGCGCCTACTGTACTCACGATTCGAAACAAATCGCCATTTTTGTTTCGACGTCCTGCAGTGCGACAGCAGCAGCCGTCGGTTGGTTGGCTGGTTGTCATCCCGCAGTGAATGCGTTCCCATAATTGCTGATACGGCATGCTTCTGTTTACAAGCAGCGCTAAAATGCGATGCCATCTCAAGCTATCCCTGTTTGGTGCATTTGATGCGATACGCCTTCGTGACGCGCGATACGCTTGGAGGTTGATACGACACGCTTCAGCTGGTAATTCGCCAGGGAGGCGAATCGCATTGATGCAACAGGCGAGGGTAGTTCGTGTAGGGTAGTATACGTCTGACACGTGAACGCTGGTGCATCTATTGAGGGAGAGAGACAGTGGGCTTCATGTGTTCGCTGCACTCCTCGTCAGAACTCGAATCGACGCGAACAAGTTGCAGCTTATTTCGGACGAAAGAGGAAGTGACACGTGTAGGCATTGTCGCATAGTAATTACCATGATGCGCTAAAGAGTGTGACATGCTGGTGTCGCGCCCATGTAAACGTGGCTTGTGAGGTACACGGCGAAACCCACCAATTGCCGTCGATTGCGTCCGCAGTATCGTGGACGCGCAACGAAACCACGTTATTATTTTGCCGTGGCGATATTTTCGGTTGGCTTCACACTGTGTTGACTAACAAATAAATTGACCCATCAGTTTCTTTCATTCTTTTAACTCCGCGTCAATTATGTTTGCTCTTTTTAATCCCCTTGCACGCACAGTGCCATCCATCTTAATTCAGTTATGGACAAATCACTGTGACGCCGTTTTGTATTTTCCGCTGGAACTTTGCGTGTCACTGGTTTTGGAAACGTAGAGCCTAGCGCAATTGACCCTTTTGTAATGACCGTGGGTTATGTTGTAATCCTTGCAAATGTGCAGTCTTTTTCTCCGCAGTAGAGGATAGAAATTAACACGACATTGCAGAATCACTGACATCATTAGTTGGGCCATTACGTATGCGAAATCTACCTGAAAAAGAGAGATGATGCTTGGTGTTCACCGTCTCCATTAAGGCAGAAGCTTTCTTTTTTATTAATGTCGGCGATAATTTTGCACGAGTAATCTGCCGCCCCTAACCGCTTAGGCGTTTCGGTTTAGTGACAGTTTCAATTTATTCAAGGGGTAATGATGCGGTGACTTTGTGTCTATATGTAGCGAGACGCGTAGCAATAAATCACAGGCAGGCGCAAAGTGGAGAACCGGGGAGTCATACATCACCAGCGCACACTTGGCTGTCGCAAATACCCTGCGGAGGTCTTCTTGAATGGATAAATTGATGGATGTACGTGTTAATCGGGTTGTTCGAGTCTCCATCATTTGCGCCGGCTCTTCATGCGGCCGAAGTTGAAGGCTTGTTTTGCATTCATGAGCTTCAGCTAATACTCGTAGCGAACAGCTTCAGGAAAGAAACATGCGAAGAACAATTCCTCTCAGTCGTGGCAAACACATCTGTGTACGCGACCTGTTTTTGCCATTTCTGTAAGTGGAAGCAATAAAAAACACGCACATCGAACTGCGCGTAAGTTCTACCATCTACATTCACTGTAAATTAATATAATCCCACATGGGAGTCTTAAAAAGTGGTGTGCCCTAAAAACTCCCCATTCTTGAATACTTACTCTGATATACGGGAGCGATACAGCGGCGCTCCCTCAGTTTACTCTGATCGCTAGCTGCGGTAGGATAAAGGCGACACGTGATTTTATTCCACCTCCAAAATAGTCTTATGTTGTGTAAACTCTGCAGAGGGAGTTTTTAAAAAACTCCCGCCACCGACACAGTTTGGTCACGTGAAGCTTCCCCTGAGGCTGTGCGCGACGCCAGCAACCGGCCTCGTGCGGCGGAGTCGGTAGTTGGCGGTTTGTTTACATCTGTGAACTGATGTTCCGTGCCGGCATTCCATCGTTTCCTTTTCTATACTGCCTTCCAAAAAGTCTTACAGGCTCACTGTATCTCTACTTCATGTGCCTTATAGCTGTCATTATTTTGCTGTCAACGATGAGTGCAAGAGCAACATTTTCAAGCACACAAAAAAAACTTAGGCATGACCTGGAGGTTGACTTGTCATGTCGGCTCAGCTTTCTTGTTGTGCTCTTGTGTTGCGTTACCACGGCAGGTATTTTTCAGTGTATGAAATGCGAATGTTATGTCCTTGTGAGTGTATGCAAACAACGTCCTCTGTAATGCTTGAAAATGATGCGTAGCAATGACAACAGCAGCCACAGTTCGAGTGACGACGTCCGTGATATAACACTTTCTGGAAGGAAATAAGGGAAACAAATTGACGAAAAGCTGTCACGGAACGCCAATTCACAAAGGTAAACAAACCGTCAGCCATAAGCACTGCCGATTGCGCCGAACGCGGCCAGTGGCTGGCGCGGCGCACAGCCTCATGGGAAGCGCCACGTGACCAACCTGTTTCGATGGCGGAGTTTTTTAAAACTCCCTGTGCGGAGTTTTCGCAGGTGAACAACATTTTAAAGCGGAGTAAAACCGCGTCACGTCTCCTTAATCCTTACGCAGCTAGCCAACGGAGTGAAACGAGGGAATGCCGCTGTATTGTTCCCATACATCGGAGTAAATATTGAAGGATGGGCAGATGTTAGGGCACATCACCCGTTAAAAACTCCCAGGTTTCGTTTACAGCGTAGTCGCACATGAATGCCATATTCTGACTTCATCGCGGTGCTGTGTTGCCAGTGAGAAAGACTGGAGTGCAAGCAACTGTTTTTCATGTATCTTTGTACGGATCTCCTCGCCCAAGAAAAACCGTAGGACGTAAGTGCGTACTTTAAATAATACTTCTTACTGGGCTATGTGAATCACATCGGTTATCGCGCAGTTGCGTTTTGATTATGTCGTTGCCTCGGATATTCCATTCACGTCATGCTGTATTCTAGACACTGATTTAGGAGCATAGCTGCCGAGTCCGAGGGTGAGCGTTGGTTCGACATATCAGCGATATAGCTACGTTTCACAACCGAGAGACGTTGCTTGGACGCTGAGCAATGTCTCTCGAGCTTTTCTGTGTTACATGGGTTGGTATGGGCCATGCTCACACGTAACGAACTCTTGTTACTTTACCACTACGAAGTTAAGTTCGCCATGAAGCAGGTGTATTTACATTTTCTTTGCTTTCACTTACGCAGTCCAGTTTGGCCGCGAACGCCAGCAGTGTGCGAAGTCACTTCAGCACTCGTAGAATGGCATGTTAGTTTTAATAAAAATTCTGCGATTAGCTTTGTTTTTTGCTTATTCTGAATTAACAGTTTTATCTTGATTAAGTCTTTTCTTAATATCCGCAAGCCATATCTCGTTTATGCGATCCTGTGAGTCGCAATTCTGAAAACATAGCAGCTGTTCCCTCGGCTTTAAGGGTATATGCTGGCAGAGTTGCTTCTTCTTGTGTGTCGCATGCATGTTGGATGTCTCTCAAAGTTCTGCATTTGGCGTTTCTCGAATGATAATGTATGCCGTGGCTTGTCAGCTTTCATTGACTTGTTTAGCAGAATTGGACGCCGTCTTGTGTGTATATTTCGAAATTTGACGCGCTGTTTCTACGTTCATGAACATCTTCGGGAACTGACGTGATACCACTTATTATACTCCCGATGCAGGTCGAAAAAGCTCCGTCCAGCGCGAAGTAAAAAAAAAGGCAGACACCCCTATGGCTACACGCGAAAATTCTGCCTGAACGGAGTAAAAGCTATACTGCGATCATACGGGGTATAATGAGCTCCCGGCTGGATTTTTGGGAGCTTCAATCTATCGTGTTGGGAAGTTTCAATCAACGACGTTGACTAATGCTATACACAACCACTTTGGAAAAGGTATTATCATGTTTAAAGAGATATTCGACCGGATATTCGACGTGTTGCTGGGTGGTGCGGCGGAGCTTCGTTAGCGAGGTCGAAAGGATCATTTTTTCCTTTCTCGCCATGCTTGCAGCCAATGCCTAATTTGTCCGTGTATTTTCGAGCCGGTCAGGGCTGTTTTATCCAAACAATTACGCCCGTTTAACGCACATGTTTGAATCTATGTGAATCGAACCTTTCGAGTAGCGGGTAATTAAATGCTACGAAACTGCAACTTCTGCGTTTGCAATAAGGCGAACACGGGCGTTCCCAGCAAGACGAGCCCCTATGATACCCGTGACAGTGAATTACGCTGTTTATGGGACCTGCCTAGTTTTCCAAATGCATGCACCGTCACCAGGATTGGCCAACCCTACCCGGCCAAAAGCCGACCGAGCACGAGAGCCTAACCTCGAGAGCGAACGCATTGAAAGCTTCGTTCTAATAAAGTAATTATGTCCTTGAAGGCTTACAGTTTGTGAAGTGAGGATATTCAGGTACCAGTGTATGTTTACGTGCGTAATTACTCCGAGGATAGAGCCGATCACTGACACATCAGTAGCGGTAGCACACACGCCTAGCGATATGTATTTGGCAAGGAAGCTACTGCACCTAGCGGTAGCACAAGCAGTTAGCAAATTCCTGGGACAGTTGGCAAAGAAATCATCGCTTTAAAATGCACCATAAAGTATTGTGCTCTGAACTGATATTTATTTACTCAGTAATTACGAATGTACTGACTAGAAAAGATGAATTGTCATCCTACTGCCCTAAATTTATTTCAGTGAAGTCTGCAGCACCTTGGAACGAGATATGCATCTTTGACACGTGTATCAGTAGCCTATCAAAATTCGCCACTAAAGAGGATAACGAGGCGTTATCCTTGTCACGCCCGGTGCTGACGTAGCACCAAAGTGGATCGGATTATGAGAGCGCGATTCAGTCTATCCCTATTCCACTCAAAAGCCGGTTAGTTGGAGCATGTTATGCAGATCAACGAATTATGGCCTCCTCACATGGCCTTCGAGATTGCCACCGAATCTCGGAGGCCATGTTTCTCGTGTCCTTCATTAGGCAGGGCTAACCTTGTTTTGGAAACGTTGGAACGCTACGCATGACAGGGGAAAAGCAGTTGCGTAAGACGTGCCATTTCCCGGACTTCGTGGAAGAGGTTGAGAAGGATTGTCAGTAAATGAGCTGTCTGTACACAGGCCTAACAAGTTGTCAAAGTGCTGAATTGGACATGTGAGATGCTCGTGCAAAGGCATTTATCAGAAGAAACGCGCAAAATTTCCTCGGTTATCGTCATTATACTTTAATTAGCTTTCACACACAATGTCCCATAGCTTTCTTTCTTGTTGATCAATATTCAGATTGATTTACATGTCGCTGAAGCATATTGCAGGTGCATTCAAGCATTCATGGATTTATGCCTGTGCCCTAGATGCTTCATGTTGTATATTAATGCAGAAACCATTTAATTTGATTCCCTGCTTCTCTGGTGGCGTCATCGCTGGTCGTTGACAAGGCACTGACGAACAGCGGCAAAAACAGTTTTGACTGCCAGAGTGTCCCCAAAAATTTTAAACACACTAATGAAGTATGACTGCAGTTACGCAGAGCTCAATTGACATGTTGACCCCGGCGATGCCAAAGGCGGGTCATCCATGCACTGTACGTTCTTTTATGCCGACGTTTGTGAACCCTCTGCTGAGTCGAGTCAACAAGTCACCACAACCTCTGTCAAAAACCGTCTGGAGGTATAGATGGCAGTGCCCAAACGCATAGTAAACTAGACAAGGGCCCCTCTGTTATGTAGACAGTAAGATGTCTAATGTTGACGCTGGTTGGTTGTACACGGTGAAGTGAAACGCGCTACTAAGCTACAAGAGCAAACTACTGAAAAGACACACACGATACCTCAAGGTACCGCGTGTGTTCTTTCGGTTGTTCCTTTTTGTTGATCAGTATAGCACGTTTCCATTTCTACGTGTAGACAATGCTTGGACCTTGTTCGAAGAGTCAGCTGCAGCAAAAGGGTATAACACATTTTTAGACCGGCCTGGCAGGTATAAGACGAATCGGATGGCTTGCACGCACATGCGTTTCCTTCGCGACCAGCGCTGACGGCAGCTACGTGAGCGCGCGTCTTTGGATGCGTGCTGGATTGCTGCATGGAGCAGAGAGAGAGAGAGAGAGAGAGAGAGAAGTGCCGAGCTGCGGCCTTCCGCGACGAGGACGCGGA
The DNA here is from genome assembly GCF_038994185.2 of Dermacentor albipictus. Classification (NCBI taxonomy): domain Eukaryota; kingdom Metazoa; phylum Arthropoda; class Arachnida; order Ixodida; family Ixodidae; genus Dermacentor; species Dermacentor albipictus. The sequence continues at coordinate 35,461,136 of NC_091827.1, read as the reverse complement.
AGGAGCCCGGCTATCCAGCTTCCCTGGACGGCGCGGCAGGACCGGACCCGATTGAGGCCACTGCGCCGCCAGAATCCAGGGCCCTCTCCCAGAACCTCCTCGGCGCCCCCAACCAACTTTGCTTTGCCTGTGCCGGACGTCGACCAACGCCCACCGTCGTGCAATTGCTGCAGCAGCGCATAGACTCGATCGTCTGTGCTGCAGCTTCCTGTTGAGGCCGGTGCTGAACCACTAATAGCGGCGTACGTAGTTAAGAGTGTGCAGAAGCACAATAACCGCACTGCTTGCCTTGGAAAACTGGCTGCAACGGAAAGCCAGCGAAACTGTATACCTGCGGCCGGTCTTGTCAGTGGAGAAAAAGAAAGGGAAACGCCTTTTGTTTCGCGCAAAATATCGGCCACTTGTTGCGTCAGCTCCTCAAACACCGGGGTTTTGTATAGTGGGTCTATTCTCAGCATACAGAAGGGACGCGCTACAGTCGTAGGAATTGTGGTCGAGAGTTCGGCCAAATGCCGTTCACGTAAAATCATTGTTCGCGCGCGTGACTGTGAGCAAGATTGAATGTGAGCTCATAAATATGAGGGATCCGGCCCCGTAGGCAAATCTTGCTGGCATGGTATACAATATATCCCGCGCGCCGACCGCAAATGGATGTAGATTAGTGATAATTAAATTGGTAAATTTATTGTAATTCGGCCCTATTCCGGAGGTTTTGCCCTCGTGGATCACGGCCAGAGGACTGCAGGTCTCCAGCCAAACTGGGGCAACGCGCCTATCGTGGGGACAGAGAAGAACCCGAGAACGAGGCTCAGTCTGGAATCTTCAATCGTACAAACCACCGGAAACATAATGAACTGGTTCATCTGGTACTATCAATCACGCGTATTTCTGAACTGATGCGCTCAGGGCTTTAGAACGTCCTGCCGAACCAGCTTTCCATAATGAACAACGGATGCACGCGGTTCTCGAAACGTAATTTTCAAGCGACACTTTCTTTGCCTACCCTCCGGGGTTTGGCGTGGCTGTCTGCTGGGAATGGCTCATTGTCTTGATGAATATATAACAGTTTTTTTTTAATTGCCGACAGAAGAAGGCATTCGCTTCGGTATCTGCACGACGAGAATGACAACTCCTTCACACAAGCGCAACCAAATAGACCCCAAGAACGCACGGTTGCATCTTTATTAAAGGGACACTAAAGTGAAAAATGATTTCTTCTGCATCAGTAAACTACGGTTCTACAACACCAAAAACACCACTCGTACAACGATAAGACGTTTGGTAAGCTAGAAAAAGCGCAACAACGAAATACGGGTGGCGACGCCTACTTAAGTTCCCACACCTGGGGCCTGTGACGTCATGGATTTTGATGGCGTCTTCTAGGGCCTACTAATTATATATAGTGGTACGGATTAACTACATTGTGTTCTAAAGGAACCAAATATTAAACATGGCAAGTTTCGGGAACCTTTATTCAGCCAACGCTGCCCAAATGCGAAAACATACTTTGGAATCCCTGACGTCACGCTGACGTACCGGCGCTGGGGTTTCCGTGCGAAACTCAAATACTGATACTTGGACCTTCATTTTCTCACCTAATAATCAAACTTTATTTTTTGAAATGACTGCCTGCCGGGTTCTCAAACAATGGTTCATAAGTCTAAACTGATTTATTGTTTCGCTTTAGTGCCCCTTTAAGGATCACCGTGAACACTAATCAAAGGACCATGAAAGAGTAAAATAATTCGAGCACTCTGTAGCACCAACAAAGGCACTATTACCAAGAGGCTCGGTTAGGTAGAAAAGGTAGAAAAAATAGAAATGGAAAAAGACGGATGGCAACGAAATCTTGAAGTTCCTGCAGCAGCTCGCCGTGACGTATGGGAAGCTCAGGTTTAGTAAATGTTTTCGTCAATAAATATGGACTGCATACATCGCATTCTAATGGAGCCGAACGTTAAACGTGGCAAATAAGACGAACTACTGCAAAACTGAACAAATACAAGAAAATACATTGAAAGCCATGACGTCATACTCACGTACCGGCGTTAGGGTTGCCGTGCAAAATTTGAAGAATCAAATTTTGATTTTCGTTTTATGTTCCTATAGTCAACCTACCCTATCATAAACGTATATATGCCCTATATTCAGTAATCCTATATGAACATAGTGGGATCCCACCTAAAAACCCATGCGTTTCCATTTATCGCGTGGGGCAGGCCCCATACGAAATATGAAAGTTTTGGAGGCCCCTTATGAAAACTGCTGCGCTCGCATACATCATATGGGGACCCCATATACAAACGTGTATGCCGCCATATGATATAATGAACACACGGTTTTTATATATGACTGCCGCATGTTAATATATGGGACTCTTGTATACGGGGCTTATGGTTATTTTGGTAGGGCATTACAGTGAAGTTAACGAGAAGAGAGTTTTGGGGGATACGTTATCACTCTATACTGGTTAAGTATTTGTCTTTAGTGTCCTTTTAATAAAGGCGGCACATGTAAATATTCGCGCATTATGAAGAAAGATGTGGCTCAGTTCTTCGGCAGGCACCGGTTCATGTGGAATTTGTCAGTGCCCACATGTTCTTGTGGGCACTGACAAAAGTGTGGCATAAGCTCCTCGATGACCTTCTTGAAATGGCTGGTGGGCTCAAAGAGCTGATTCGATCACTCCGGACTTCTAATATAAACTCCGAGATTATAAGCGTGAGGGGGCGCTGAAAATCTCGGAGGCCTTGCTCCTGACAGTGCTGGAAGACTAGTTTGCAAGTGGTTTTGCTAGCCTGGCTCGGCTACACACTTGTGACTGTCACTGTGTGCGGGCGGCGTCTACCCGAAAGTAATCGATAGTGCTCTAGAAATCTATCTTAATATTATCGAAAAAAAGATAAAGTTTGACGCACGTCACCATAAATAAATGATAATTATGGGCAGTGTTTTAAGCATTTGTGCACTCACTTCTCACGTTATGTCCTTTACCATGTACAATATGTTTGTGCATATTTTTGCATGCACTACAACCTATGTGTTTGCAATGGTCTATATAATTTGAGACTTATACGCTTCGCGTTTTCTCTGTTCACATGTACGCACGTACACATGCACATACACCTTGATAAGTTCAAGCCCTGAATGCCTACGTTTACGTGTTCATTTCCAAGTTGTCACTGGCCTAATGACCTTGCTCCCGGTATTCACGCTCCTAGTGCTACAATGCCTATGTTGCTAATGCGCCTCACGTCCCCATTCTTCAAGCGCCAAGTTATATCCATGCTCACGAATGTCTAATCTCCACGTAATCGAAAAAAAAATTATTAAATCTTGCAGATTTAACAGCAGACCTCCATGAAAAGTAGGAAATTGATTAAATATATGTGAAAGAAACTAAATTCGAGGATACCACAAAATAAGATTAAAGGATGCGATTTCATAAAAATCAGTGCTTCGGGGCCTCAGATGGTTATTTCACTCGGCTCGCATTCAACCTTCTAATGCAGTGTACAAAGCCCTCTAAATTGCTATCGCCGGAACACGGCCCTGACATTGCGAACAAGAGAAGGACGAAGTAAACGAGAAACACATGGAGGCTAACCAAACAGAATATAGGGTTTGCTACCCTAAACTGTGGGCGTTGGGAGATGAGATAGAAAGATAAATAGAAAGAGATGATCACAACATCAGCTCGTGTAGCGCAGTGAGCACCAATGAAGTCTATTGTGAATTTTGTAGGTTTGTTGTCCTTAAGAGTTGTAGACGCGCAAGCATCGTCGTCATCAGCTGCGATGATTCAGTGAGGCCGGCATTCGAAAACGGTTTGTTCCGGCAATGGTCTGTGATCAACTCCAGCTAGCGCAGACTCGAGCGATCGTCTCTGTACACTGTAGAAATCTCACTCACTTGTAACCTGTTCAAGGGTCTCGAGAAGAGCAAACATGATCTTGTGGGCGTAGGAAAACACGCATAGCCCGAACAATGTCATCAGTATTGGTCTCCATCGCCTTCCCCCCACCGGAAGCGCGAACAACGAATCATTCGAATTGAACGGTCGGTTCAATACGCTAGTCACACGTGCCCTAATAGACAAGACAAGCTTCATAACACACGGAGGGACGAAAGCGATGCTAACGCAAGACAAATGTCCTCTCTCTCCGCTCTGTCAGAATTATACTTCACTTGTAAAATAACACATGACAGTTCGTAGCACAGTACGTGATAAGTTGGACTACGTTGGCCCAGTATTGGCCCACTTGCAGTATACAACTTACGTGTATGGTCGGTAATGGTGTCATATTGAAAAGTTATCGAATAAACGTGCAGAGGGCCACTCAAAGTTAAAGGTAAAGTCTCACCGACAGCAGCTATCTAAGCGCTGAATTTGAGTTACCATTTACAGGGGTAGCTACGATGGTAACGACTCACTTCAACGAAGGCTCACGTGTACTCCTTCTCGCGGAGTGGTTTCCTCTAGAGGAACGAGATGGCGCTTTTGGCGACGCGCCACATGTTGCCTCAGGGAAAGTGCTAGAATACGAAACTATTATCGTTTCTGCTTTGCTTCCGTGCAAACAGCTGTCGGAAATGCAACTGGGTATTCGCTAACGTGTTCACTCTGTTCCATTCACGCTCCAAAGTGTGGAGCAATGGTGTGATGACATGTACAGTATAGCTGGCTGCAAAAAAAGTGACTTGCATATTAAGTAATGGAATTGATCTGTGTGACCAAACCCGCCGTAGCGGCTTGGCTGTGGTGTCGCGCTACAAAGCACGAGGTCGCAGGGATTGAATCCCGGCCGCGGTGGCCGCATTTCGCCCCCGGCCGGGGCCGGGGGCGAAATGCAAGAACGCCCGTGGCCCCGTGCATTTGGGGCACTCTAGAGATCCTCAGGTGGTCAATATTAATCCGGAGTGTACCACTACGGTGTGCCTCATAATCAAATCAGGATTTTGGCCCATAAAACCCCAGACTTCAATTCACTTCTCTATGATTAAGTTCACGGACCGCTGCTACAGAAGGACTGCCTGTATGGGGGACCCTTCGTGATTCACGGCTTTCCTCGATGGTAAAATAAAACCACATTCACCATCGTTTCTTCACTCGCCTTCAAAGCAAGGACTTCAAACCTCGAACGTCGTTAAGAGCGAGTACTACTCGTTACACAATGACAAAAGAAGTAACGCCACTTCCTTGCATAGTAAGCTTCTCGCACCTTGTTTACATATATCCAGCCCAACTCACGCGTGGACTTACGCTCACTCTGTCACCAACGTACGAATTATAAGTGAATGGGCGCACACTTGAATCAATGCGTCGAAGCAAGGGTGACGGCGACTGCACCAACAGCACACGAATGTTCGAAGCTGAACGTTTCGTGATGGTCAACACAGTAAGCGAGTCACTAGCGATAATACGTCTTCTCTACAAGCTATTATACAGAAGATCTTCGTTCCAAGCCATGTACGTAGCAAGAATAAATCGCAACTGAGCACACCGCGAGCAATTAAGAAGGAAACAAACGGTCAGATATGATCGCATCGAGGAACATTACTCAGACATAGACCTGACGAGCCACTGCTTCAAAGCATTTGGCAAATAAAGAACGAAGAGTGAAACACGTTGATCCTGATTCAATTCAAAGGCGGAAATATTGGACTGCTTGGAATACATCTTTAGTTCCACGTTCAGTACAAGCACCATATATACACTGCTCGCTTTGTTTGGACAAAGCGTAATTAGCCCTGAAAGCGCTTACATTTCCTCTGAAGCTGGGACCAAAGCTTCGTGTCATCCACCCAGCCACCATCGATGATATCGGCCGAAACGAAACTTTGCTGAGGGGCACCAGCGTCATGCACATCCAATAAACACGGATGCAATGGAAAAAGCTCAGGAAGGCAATGGACACGCCGTCACGTGACCAGTGGCGTAGCCAGAAATTTTGTTCGGGGGGGGCTGCGGCACTGGCCCCATATATATATATATATATATATATATATATATATATATATATATATATATATATATATATATATATATATATATATGGGGCCAATGGCCTAGCCAGAAATTTTGTTCGAGGAAGCTTTAGCTCGGGTGCTCCTATTTAAATACATGTAGAAGGGGAATTCGTTTTTCCCTGCAACCACTTCACCAAATTTGAGGAGGTTTGTTGCATATAAAAGAAAAAGTTTAATTCTAGTGAGTACTGGTTTCGAATTTTTCATTTAGGTGGTCAATTATTTATTAAAAATTGGCCAAATCGAAAATATTCAGAAAACGAAACTATCAAGTTTAAAACTCCGTGACTCAACAATGAAAAATGATATCACAATTCTGTGAATTGCATCTAATAGTAGATCTACAGCGGACAAAATGAATTTGTTCTCATGAATCTAAAAAAAATTTAGTATTGTGGAAATACGGCTTGTGCAGAACCCTTGTACACCACGTAACCAATTCACGTAAGATACAAATTGACATAGCAAACTTGTCCGCTTTGACTGTTATAATAGATGCCGTTTACAGAACCACAATGTCTGTTCTTCATGCATGGCTATTAGTTTGTAAACGTCGTGCTTCTATTTTTTCAAACTTTCGAATTTTTCAAAATATTTTAAACAAAATTCAGGCCCTAAATCGAAGTTGTGTTTCCAACAGAACTAGGATTTAGCTTTCTCACTCAAATGCAACGAATTTCAACAAAAGCGATTAGCAGGATCATCTAAGAAAAGTGTTTCTGCGTTTTACAAGTATTTGAATAGGCCGCGTCGGATTGGGCCCGAGCTAAAGCTTCCTCTTAAACTATTTGTCAAGGGGTCAAATTCATGAATAATAACTGCATTGTCATTGTCAAAGATGCTGCAAACGAATTCTTGAACGCTACGCACAGTCAAAACAATAAAATATATATTTTTTCATAAAAGAATATACTCGTATGTGCCAAAAATTTTGCCCAAAATAACTGATATCAATGCTTCCATATTTTTGTCTATTTAAGTAAAGAACATATCACACGAACTTTAGAAATATATCAGTTCGAAACCAGGAAAGCAGTGCATGCCACTGATATGAAAAATTAAAAGGCAATGAACTGAACAAGTTGACAAATATGTTAACGAAACTTTGTCATTCAAGAACCGTGCTTACATTCTTGTATATATGCAATTGCCAGTGAAAAATCTCAATGACGCTGTAATTTGTTTTAATGTATTACGCAGGAGCAGCTGTCACCGGTCGTGTATCGTGAGTAATTGCACCGAAATCATAGTCGCAACAGAGGGCACGTATAAAAAGCAGGAATTCTGCAAGACATACGAGGGCAAGTCAAATGAATGCGAGCCAACAACGGGGTACTTTATTTAAAAGTAGTCTTCATGAGAATTTAGACATTTGTCCCATTGACTAACGAGTCGCGTGATTCCCGTCTTATAAAACTCCTTGGGTTGCTGCTTCAAAAAGTCTGTATCTGGTTCCCTTGAGCTGTTTTTTCGGTTGCCCCAAAGAAGTTGCAAGGTGAGAGGTCTGAGCTGTATGGCGGATGCTGCAGCGTTTCCCACTTGAACTTTGCCAGTTTTGTATTAACCACATAAGCGACGTGGGGACAGGCATTGTCGTGGAACAAGATGACCCCATTTGTCAATTTTCCACGTTGTTCGTTCTTGATTGCGACACACTGCCGTTCTGGCGTTTCACAATATCGGAAACAATTGGTAGCCTCTCAAGATTTAGCAAATTCTATCAGTAATGGACCCTGACGACCGAAAAAGTCAACAACACCTTTCCAGCGGAAATGATGGCCTTTGCGTTCTTTGGGCGTGGTAAATTCGAATGTTTCCACTGTAAGCTTTGCCGTCGTGTTTCAGGCTCGTAGTAGTGGCACCAAGGTTCGTCCCCGATCACAAATGCAAACAAGAAGTCTTCCTCCTCATTGTGATACCCGATCAGATGAGTCAAGGCAGCGCGAAACTTCGTCTTCTCGCCTTCTCGCGATGGATCCGTCTTCTCGCGATGGATCAAAACTCCGTCTTCTCGCGATGGATCAAAATCATGGGGATCCATTGCGCACCAAAGAGCCGATAACCGAGAAGCTCATGAATTATGGCGTGAACCAAACCATGACTGATGTTCAGACGGTCTGCCAGTTCATCGATGCTTATCCTCCGTTCTTGTTTCCTCAGCTCATGAACCTTTGAAATTGTGTGGGCGGTGATTGCATGATGGTTTTGGCCCGGTCTTGGAATATCTTTACAACGTCCTTTAAACCGTTTGCTCCAGCGCTTCACAGTGGTCAATGAAATGCCGTTTTCAACGTAAACAGCAGCCATACGGCGATTAATTTCTGTTTTGGAAACACCTTTAGCTGTCAAAAACTTCGCGACACCAAGCTGTTCTACTTTTGAAGTGTCCATTATTTGACGCAACCATATTCAACCCAGTGTATGAGAGCATTATCTTCACACCTGCGTGTCACTTTTGTAAATGAGACATGCCGTTCTCCTACGCGCATGCCTCGCAGTATGAACCGTATGAACCGACCCATTATTGCGCGGTTAGGGTAGGCGTACTTTCATTTGAGTCGCCCTCGTACATTAGAAATGCAGATACAATGGGATATACAAATGCGAAAATACGGCTTGATAAAGGACAAAAAAGTGTCACTGGAAACAAAGTTCACTGCATGTATACACAAAACCTCGTAACAAGATATTTAAGTATACGTATAAGTCTCCAATGAGTCTATGTATGTAAGAAAAAGTAACTGTATGTAAAGCGTCAAACAAGGCAAATAAACATGCTGCACAATCATAGATTCATAGAATCCTAGATTCCGCCCCCATTCCATCCACTCCCCCTGATGTATTGCGCGCGACTGAAGGCGGCGCGCTTGCTCCCCGCTTTTCTCCTTTGCGCACACAAGACTGAGCCACCATCGTCGGCTCACCCATTCCACCTCCCCGCCTACGCTTTCACTCGCACATACAGCATGCAGCGCGTGGTCACGATTTTATCACCCTTGGACTTTATACGCAACATGAGGGCGATGGCAGGAATGCGCCTGGAGTGTCCATATAATTGCTTTCGCAATAATATAATAAACGTATCCGGAAACTGAAGCGTCCCGTCGCCTATTACTTTCCGCAAAAGAAGTACCAAAATCGAACTTTCACCATGCGACTATTCGCTGCGCCGCAACAATGTATTTTTTTTTCTGTGGGGCGGAGGCACCGAAATGAAGAAAAGAACGCATAGGAAGCTATGTTGGCCAGAATCCAATGCCTACATTGGGCACCTAATGGGGCTACGGAATTAATGCCGAAGCAAACATGAGACGCTAGGCCCACTGAGAACCATACGCATACTGCTCAGTATCCTACACCGGCGAAACAAGACTTTCCGGAAAGGTTCCGCTCAAGGAACGCGGTGCAGTCTTTCGAGTCCCCACAGTGATGGCGGCGAGCGACCATTGTTTTTTTTTTCTCGTCTGCAAGCAAGAAAGCTTCCAAAACTCTGTCAGGTGAAAATCCACTCGGCCAGAGCAAACCGAACGCCCACCGAAGTGCACCGTGCGGTGGTCGGGGCCATACAAGAAAAACATATGTGCTCTGGCTCGCCCTGGCAGCCCGCGGGTAGGGTAGCGAGAACAAAAAAAAATTTAAGGGGCTGAATGTGTCCTCGGCGAATAAAAGTCAAAGTAGAAAAAATAAATAAGTACGTAGTTACTTTGGCAGGCTTTAGTGTCTTGACATGGATGTTCTGGCGTAAGTAAAAAAAAAATGTTGATATTTTTTTATTTGACATGACGGCACAAATGAACCACCCCAACGCATCGTCTCATTGTACCGCGCTGCGTGCTTTGTCAACTCGTCTGCTAGTGTGTTGATTTGGCTTGTCTCGTTGTATGTTCCGATGTAAGACTTTAGAAAAGTCAATGGACCTTTGGCGTCAAATGTTTATAACAACATTAAACCCACAAAGTTCCGCAGTTGAAAATTGAAAGCACAACTTTGGAAATGTCAACGCACGTTTCACATCAAGAGCTTATGAGATTTATACCGATAAAGTTTCGCAATTGATATCCATGCGCTCCATAGATTCCGTGGTCTCAGTGAGATGCCGCGGCGAGCCCGCTCACAATCAAAGTGCCCTTGAAACTTTGTGCTCGGATGGGACTGCTTGGCGTTATGTGACTGCCGGTGTATGGGCGTTGCCACGAAATCCAGCCCGAGTTCGCAATCTTCGCGGTTAAATGTCTTTTCGAGCGTCAAAAAGACATTCTAGACAAAATCCAGAGTGATTTCCGGCGCCGGGGGTCGCTTTGGTCGGCGGTGCATGGACAGCACGAAAAGATTTCGGGGGGGGCTGAAGCCCCATAAGCCCCCCCCCTCCCTGGCTACGCCCCTGCACGTGACCGAACATGGCAGCGCCCACGGGACCGCCGTGAAAAGCGTCTATAACCACGCGCTCGGGTACACATTCTGGGTGCAGTGCAGGCAAGCGCACTTTACCTTAAGGCAACTCTTGCTATCATGATAAAACGAAAACACTATATGAAGATGAAAAGATTATTCCTGCGAGGGTTGCCACACAATCAAACCAAATTACATCAACAACGCTAACGAAGTAAAAAAGAATATAAAGCTATCTTGTGACGCTGTAGTGACGGTGAGGAAATAAACACTGCCAGAAGCATGGGATCAGAATCAAAACGTTTATTGAAAAAAAATGTTTCCCAGAAAGGCGAGCAACATTTAATCACAATGGTAGCTGTGAGCGCCGTCATCAGTCGTTTAACCTAATCGCACGGGTAGAGTCCATCAGCTATTGACACACGTAATCCCGGCCACGGCGGCCGCATTTCGATGGAGGCGAAATGCAAAAAAAAGATGTCCCATGCATCATTCATTGGGTGCACGTTAAAGAAACCCCGGTGGTCAAAATTAGTCCGATGTCCCTCTACAACGACGCGCCTCCTTGTCAGATCGTTGCTTTCGCATGTAAAATATACAAATTTAAATGTTTGGAATTTATTTATGCACGTTAACCATACACTCCAGAGTAAGTTCTGGTTCCCGCGTGCATTCAAGAATGTACAGCACTATTCACGTCACGTACGTAATCCGATTAGCCAAGACTCTTTCGCTTTATAATCGGCAACAGTATTAAAGAAATGTCGGATACAGTAGGTGCGTCCTCTGTTGAGTGACGATTGGATATTAACGATAATACAATAAAAAACGGAGACTGCGACAAAAAAGTGCAAATAACGTTCGCGTGAAAGCTACCTGACGACTCGCAGCGAGACCAAAAAGTACCCGCACACCGCAGAATTAAAGCAAGCGTATCCAGTAACGAGGCCGTCACCTCGACTCGAAGGCGTTCGAACGCACAGCTTCGACCGTTACACGACCAGGTTAGTTATCGCGGAGGGCTCGAAGCGCCAAGTGGCGTGACCCCAGCGTTCTCGAAGTGGACTTCTTCAAAAAAAGTGTTCCCCCTTCGCTAGCCCTTTTATAGCACTGTTGTCGGGGGGCGCAGCGAAACCGCTAACACGCTTTCATAACGAAACACTGTCATGATCTGGAGGACCTCGCGAGACGGCGAAAGCGAAACTAAATCCAGCCGGTGAGCGGAGAATGAGGTCCCGTATTCTCCAACCTTCCCTTCCATATCCTCGCTCCCGACGAACGCCGAGGGGAGATGGGGAGGGAGAACGTCTGACGAGGAGGAAACGCGGTGAAGCTATGCGCGGTCGGTTCTCGCATGTTCCGTGCACTGTTGCGATAGTGGAGGATTCTGTCGGTTCATTCAGCCTAGTGGGGTTCCCGAGCGGTAACGTTTAGAGGGTTTTAGAGGGTCGTTGCTTCTTCATACCGACAAAGCTGCCACTTTGGCGACCTTTCAGCTTGACACGTGTATGCTGAGCCAAGCTTCGCATCCACAGAGAGCAACCTTACTTGCACGCGAGCAGCTGGCAGACGGTGCGGACAATAGCGGCGCGCCAAAACTCTCTAAGAAATACAATCTTGCGATTTTCCGAAAGGGAAAGTGCGGATTGATGTTTATTAAGCCGCGTTGACTTTCGCCAGCGTTTCTGCAACAGCCTACGCTGACGCGTGGAAGGTTATACAGCCACTGGAAACAGATCGAACCAAACCTAAGAACAGGAACCAAAGTATAGAAAGATGGAAGTTCACGAGTATAACGAGAGAAAAGCGCCGCTTAAGAAGGGTAAGTAAATGTGATCAGCGGTGTATAAAGTGACATACGGAAGTCTTGGTGTTTTAGGAAGCAAACGTGTTCTTTAGGACGGATCTAAAGACTGCTCTAAAGTCGCTTCTGACTGTTCTAATATTCCTTTTGCAAACCAAAATACAACGAACATTTATTTGCTTTATGTTATCAATGTTATCCGTAATCGTGCATATAGGTTTTTTTGGGTAACGCGATACTTATATTTGACAAATTTTGTTCCTCGACTCCTACAGGTTATCGTGGAAATTCGTATTATGGGAGGCATTGTTGGTCCGTTCCTTATTAGTTGTTCCCCAATACGCACACACATCTTATGTATCCGCAATTCAGCACGCTAAAACATTGACTCACCCAACACCTCGTCAGCGACCTTGTTTCCGTATCGCTGACACTTTACAAACGGGACCTGAAGGCGTGATCAAAGCATCGGTACTATGGGGAATTCTGCCACATTTATTGTGTAGTTTTGACTAACTACGAAATTCAACTGTTTAGTTCCTTAGTAACGAGCACAGTGTAAGAATATTATGAATATTCTTAACCCGTGAATGCGAAGAAGAGGATGAAGTTTCCTGTCGGTAGCCCATACCTGTAGGGGTGGATGAAACAGCGGGCGTGTGCTGTTTAGTGCCAATGTCAATGAAGGGATTCTTGATATGTGATCGAAACCGTGGATAGGAAGTCCTAATGATTGCAGCTGTAGTGTTTTACGTCTTTGGTTCTTAGGGCTTATGAAGCTCGAGGTCAAACACATGTACAGCTCACATGAGGGGCTGCGCGTGTAGCAACCACCCATGAACCGTGGCTTCGCCGCTCTTTTTGTTTCACGCACACTGCACCGAATTGATTGACGGCATCATGCGCGCGGCGGGGGGAAGAAATCGAGCCTCGCGGCTGCCACTGGAAAAGAAGCGGGACGGACGGCTTTCGCGCGAACTTTTCTGAGAGGAGGAAGCACCCTATGGAAAAAAAAAGAAAGAGGCGAGGAGGGAAAATGGCGGCGGTTCACTAGGCAGGCGGAGAAGGAAGGGAGTTACGAGAGACCGACGAGGAAAAGAGAAGAGCGAATGAAGGGAGAAGAAGGAGTCGAAGAGGGGAGACGATGGGAATATCGCCACCGCCGCCGAACGAAAATGGAAACGAGCCCGGTGGGTAGCGAAGGGCAAGAAGAATATCTCACGATGGCAAGAGAGGAGGAAGAGGAGGCAGGAAAGTTAATAGAGAGAAGCGAAGGAATAAGGGACGGGCGAGTTGAAAGAACAGCAAAAACGGGACAGGCGTAGCGAGAGGGAGCGAAAAAAAAGATGAAATAATGAACGTAAGGAAGACAAGGCATGATGTGAAAGGAAGAAAAGAAAGTGAAGCAGCACATGGGAGGAAGGGGAGCGTACGTTATATAGTGTGGGTGGCTGGGGATGTGCGAGGAGAGGATGTGGCGGTAAGGAAAGGAGGAGGGCAGAGTTGTCGGTGTGTGCATGTGCGGGACGGAGGATGCACACACATACAGCAGTCTGTACGACGGTCTGTCTACTTCTGCTTTTAAAGCTTGGCCGCTCAACGACGGGGTGACGGGCACGGGCAACGCCGTCGGCGCGATCGATCGCTGCCGCCTCGCTAACGCGCGGCGCCCCCTCTCCTGGAGAGTGGGCGCAAAACTGGTGGGAAGAGCTCAGACAGAACGCGGCGAACTCCCGAAGAAGCGAGCCCATGTAGGAAAGGAAAGAGCGAGTAGCACCAACACCCGCTAGAATTTTGAGAGGGTGCTGGTACCACGGGCTGGGCCTTTCACTGCGCATGCGCCATATATCGCGGCATGTTTCCACGGCAACGACGGGGCCGTTGCGCGCGCACGGCGACCGCGCGCCTTGGCAGAGTAGGCGCTACGCCAGTAGAGGGCGCTTATGGGGAGAGAGCTTTTTCTCTCGCTTCGCCTCCTGCCTGCGCTCTTCTTTCGGATCTAGTTTTCCTCGTTCTTCAACCCCCTGTCCCTTGCTCTCATCATCTCTCTAGGTCTCCCTCGCTCATTGTCTTCTCTTATTGGTTTGTTCCTTCGTCTCTTTCCCTCGTGAAGCCAACGACATCCTCCTCTCTACTGGGAGCGTTCCCTTCGCTTCTAATGGCGGGGCTGGCTCGTTTCACCGGCCGGCGACCAGCGGGATCCTACACCTACCGCGCGCCGTGAACGGTTCAGGCTTCTGTTCTCCCCTTGAATGAGTGGAAGGAGGTTTCAAATAAACAAAGAAAAAAGAAAAGTAGCAAAAGACAGATTATGCCCTTTTCTTACGGTACAGACGATAAATAAGCAACAAAACGTGGCTGATAGTCTCCGAATCTGGAAGCGCAACAGAGTAGTGTGCGCGTCGAGAGCATGAGCTTTCCGCAGACGCCAGCTTCTACGTACCGCTTGTGTGTGCCAGGCAAGAAGATGTCTTTGTAGCCCAACAACGGTCGTTAGTCATCGTCAGTAGCGTCGTCGCACACAGACGATGAAGCTGACGTCACGAGCTTAAATTGTAACGAAAGTCGTTGGGATGACGATTGGGGTGCCAACTTCTCTTCACCCGCTCAGCTGCAAGTCGCCCGGCATTCGTTATCTTGCGCAGCGTCTGTCCAGATCATCACTCCTTAGTTCATGGAATGATTCCGTTGCATGCTGTTCGTTCATAATGCGATATTGTAGGGCGTGCGTGTGCTTGATACGTTAATATCTGTAAGTAGGATTCATAAATATAGAGTGCGGGTTTTCACATTATCATTTTTCGCTGATATAAAAATTTAGCTGTGCGGAAAAGCCTGTCACACGCTGTACGTACTGCCAATATTTTCAACTCGTAATAAATAATTAAATCAAGCAGCATTATCCGCCTTGTCAAACAGCGCCGCATGTTTAGCACCGTAGCCAGCGGCGTTCGAAACTCTAGTAACGCACGTACCAGCAGCTTTTTGCAGCAAGACTAACACAAACCAGGATTTACTGTGAACAAATTTTTCATGTCATCATATCAGAACCCATGGTGGCATGTTCCGGTACGACCAATGGGGTCCATATAGACTTGCTAATCAGTGATATGAAATGCAGAGCCATTCACGAGACGTAAAGTAATACAACTATATCCTATATTGTTAGGAAACCCGCATGTCTGAAATCAACTTTAGTACTCAAGAAGGAGATGCTTGTTCTGCTCTTCTTGCATCGCTTGTGGTGCTGCGATTCGTAGGCTTCCAAATTCCAGCCTACTGAGTGTTCCACATGCTAGGCTTGAATAGCTTCACTCGCCGATTGCAAAAACCGTCGTGCAATCCTGTTCCGAAACGAGCTTACTGCCCCTGTTATTTCTTGTTCTCGTTTTCGTATCGTTTCTGAGCTTTCCAGTCACATCAGTGCCTACCAGTTCAAACAGCGCGCCCCGCTCAGGCGACGACCGTCAGCCCTCCAGCCTGTCCCGAGTTGTCGAGGAAAGGAGGAGAGAATGCGTGCCTTACGCAAGCACGCTTCTTTCGCAACGTATTTTGCGCGCTCCTCCGTCCGCCGCTTCTGACTTTGCGCAGCCGCAGACGAACACCGCCCGCTTCACCGAGGGCGCTCCGCCTGAGACAGCGTCTCCAGCGTCTCAAGCTGTAGACGCTCGCGGACTTGGTACTATCGTGGCGGAGTGACTCGACACGATCTGCTCGAACCGGCATGCGCGTAATGAAGATAAGGAATACGCCCTCCCGTTCAGTGTGTTGCTGAACGGGAGGGCGTATTCCGGGTGTAAAGAGTAACGGACGGGTGTAAAAAGTAATGCAAGTCGTGAAAAGTGGCGTAATCAAAATCTCCCGCGGTCTCTGCTGAGAACCCCGCTGCTTTTCATTGAAACCGCGCCACAAGGACTTTGCGATTTCAAGAAATTCGTGTCGTAAGACAAGGAGCACAACTGTTAGCTTTTGCATCACCTTCAAGGCACATCCCCAGAGTGGTATGTCCCTGTAACGTTCATCTTTGAGCCCCACGCTCAAATAGGAAGCACCACCTGTCACCAACCTCCCACAATCACACAGAGATCCGTTCAAGGTGCATTCAATGTCCGTGTGTGTGCGCGCGCGTGTTCGCGTAGTATACAGCAGATATGGCCTTGCAAACCTGCCGCTGATTTTCCTCACTAAATTCCAGTGCAGAAACCGCAAGCTTTCCACATAACCAACCGGAATGCCTGGCTGTTTCGTCGTAAAGGAGCAGAAGTTTCGCCACTATTTGCACATCCACGTGCCCATAAAACTCCGAAGGTATATTTAAGCCTACATCGGTGGCGAGACCTCCCGAAAGCACTATACTGTAAAAATCTCTCCAACGAGAGTAGAACATACTAATTTCACCACAAGCGTACGGACGCTTCATGGGTCACAAACACGAAGTGTCTGTGCATGTAGCTTCTTTTGCGTGTGTGTGTGTGTCACAGGGTGTGTCTCCTACTATTGTAACCGGTCGCTTTACAGGTTTAAATTGGGGGCGTCAAAAGAGTGTCGTGAACGTTTTTTACGCCCTTTCCTTGATTCGCTCGCTTTCTGGTTCGGCGTGCGGCCGGTGCGTGAGCTGCCCCGACGCTTGTTTTCACTTCGCAGAAGTCGATGAGCCAGGAAACTGGCCTGTTGCTCGCGCGCGCGCGTGCACGGACGGCGTCATTCTAGCGGAAACGTCCTTTGCGAACTCTCTCTCACTCTCTCACCCGTACGCCGCCCCGCAGACAGCCGCAGCTCCCTACGTTCGCGCTGACTGCGTCCGAGGACGCCGCTAGAACGCCGCCGGTTCTCCTTTTTTTTTCTCCCTTTTCTTTGGGTGTTTCTTACTTCGCCTCCCCCTCTCTCTGGAGTTGCTTGGTTTTCGCTCGCGTTTCCGCTTATTCTGCGGCGTTTCAAGGGAGACTTAAAGAGGAGTATTAAGAGAAGGCTTTACCTCGGGAACTCCTATCTAAATGCACGGGAACAGAAAAATCATGTCATTCGTCGTTTACTACGGCGATTTCGATGAAGTATGCTGTATCTACCGGGGGCAGGGGCGGGGGACTTAGCAAAAACAAAGAGTGCTTTTTTTTTTTTGCAGCGAAGCTGTTAGCCTCTAGTTAGACGGCATTTTTCGTGTCAGGGTGCGATGTTTTGCTCACATAGAACAGCAGCTAGAAGGCTTTGTGTTAGAGTCTCGGCGTAAGAGAAATATGTTTGAAGTAGAATTACGTATGTTAGAATTACAACCCGATGCTGTCATGTCTGCACGTTGTGTGTAAGTCGTACTTTACAGATTATGCGACGCATTGTAATGTGAGAAACTTAATTAGTTGAATAACGCACTTGCACCAGGCAGAGGGCCTACTAGAATTCGCATGTATGCTGCAGTTCCGCGCACCTGCCTGCGCGCATGACGAGCGTGTGCACAAGATGTATCGTTGCTTGATGCGTCGGGACTCTCCCCGTTGCATCGGTTTCACAGCGTGTGCTGCGACCTGAGCCAACGTTACGACAAGCACTGTATTACAGTGACGTTTCGCGATGGCGCGACGCCTTGGGTTGGGCTGTCCTGTAAGGGTCCATTTAGTGGATTGTCCATTTCGGTCGCTGCTGATTGGCTAGGGCCGCTCGTTTCCTCCTCGCTCGTGCAGTTTCATCCAATCAGCAGCGGCCGAAATCGACAGTCCACTAGGTGGACTCTTACAGAATACCCTCCCCCCC
Organism: Dermacentor albipictus; assembly: GCF_038994185.2. Classification (NCBI taxonomy): domain Eukaryota; kingdom Metazoa; phylum Arthropoda; class Arachnida; order Ixodida; family Ixodidae; genus Dermacentor; species Dermacentor albipictus. The sequence continues at coordinate 35,443,168 of NC_091827.1, read as the reverse complement.
CCCCTTAGTGGGCCACCGGGACAGCGCATATTGCTACACATTCAAAGAAGAGACGCCGTGAACATTCTCAGCAGCCACTGCAGCGCCAAAGCACAAACGGAGATGGCACCACCGCGGTCGCCGACACTGCATTTCGTCAACAGCTTCGCTGTGCATCCACTTGCACAGGGTGGAATGCAGGGGGATTTTTTTAACTACGCAATCATTTTATCTCACAAATTATGTAGAAAATCGCAAAACGCTAAACAGTGAACCGTCGTGTTTGCACCTCTGTAGATAAACACTAAAACGAACGACATCACAATTCTGTAAAGTGCATCATTCAGACGTCTGAAAGAGGACGAAATTTATGCATCGATAACCGCCCTCAAATGAGCCACCAATTTGTGAGCAAGACTTCCGCGAGACCTTCGTGAGCACTGTACCGATTTCACGCAGGATGTAAACACATGTACCACATCTGTCCGATTTAGATGCTCTAACCGATGTAGTTTCCAGGTCTGCGATAACTTCAAATGAGAGCTTAATGATTTTTGACAGCGCGTCTCAAAAATTAAACGTCATACACTCTAAATAATGCTTCCTATGCCTAGGCGGAATGCCGCTTTTTCACTCTTGAATGTAACGAAATTCATCTTTAATTGACAAGCGGTTTTCCGACGAGAGCATTTCTGCATTTTACATTATTTCAATAGCGAAATAAGAGTGTGTCCTTAAGCGGAATCAAGCTCTGGCGCTACTCTTATGCTACCTATTAAAATACATGTAAAAGGCAGAAAAACCTTCCTGGTATGACCCCTGCACCAATTTATGACGTTTGCTGCTATTGAGAGAAAAAGTGAAATTCTAGTGACTATAGCAAGCGATATTTTGATCCAGGGCCTGCTTATTTTTGTATAAATATTGGGAAAAAATCATAAGTTTAAAAAAATCTGCTGTGGCTTAGCTCTGGTTAAACCTAGTCGAGTAGAGATAGCTACTGACCCCCGGCTGCGCTTAGGCTTCGCTTCTAGTTAGATATGTTGTGTACACACTACCAAACGGATTGTTGGTGAAACAGCGGTGAAACTCACGGATAGCGGACTCGCACTCACTCAGTCCGTTCGTAGAGGCAGCCTTGTGTTGGTCGACCCCATCAACGGTTTGTGAAAGCGCTCTTCTAACCATATCTCTTGTCCGTCGTTTGTCGAGTCGTTCGGTACGCTCCTCTTCGGTCTCTCCGGCACGACGTTTCTTCAAAGTTTCAGCACGTCTTGCAAGGCGGGCTGCCTTCAGAGACGCAGAACTCGAGCAGCATTCATCATCAGAGGTCGCCGCTGTAGATCCATCGTTAGAAGAGGCTAAGCGAGCCCGTCTAGCGGCATCGCTTTCACGGCGTTTGGCCAACCGTTCGGCACGCTCCTCTTGAGTCTCTTCAGCGCGCCGTCTCCTCTTCACTTCATTTCTACGGCGATCCCTGGCCTCCTTCAGGCTGACCGACTTCTCACTATCCATACTGCGGCCTCAACTGTGGCTGCGGGGAAACGCGAGCTCTCCCCTTCTTTACTCCCGGTTATCACAGCTGCGGAGCGCGGGGTGTGACATGAAACAGAGGGCGCAGCGAGCGCCCAACGGCCAAGAGCGGTGGCCGCGCGGCGACCGCGACGAGGCGTGTTGCCGGATAATCGAGGCCGGTGGTGTGACGTCAGACAGAGGGCGCGGCGAGCGCGCCAGCTGTAATGTGACTTTAGCCAGCTGTGGCGGTTGCCAGGCAACGGCGCTGGCGCGTCTCCCCCGTTGATCGGTGGCCGCGCGGCGACCGCGACGAACCGAGTCGCCAGAGAATCGAGGCCCGCGGTGGAACGTTACACAGAGGGCGCGGCGAGCGCCCAACGGCAGGAGCGGTGGCCGCGCGGCGACCGCGACGAGCCTAGTTGCTGGAGGATCGAGGGCGGTGGTGTGACGTCACAGTGCGGCCACGGCTCAAAGTGCGGCGACGGCGAAGAGGCAAAAACCTGGCGTAATGTCAGTAATGTGGCTATCGCTACAAAAAAATAGAAACGCGAACGTTCCCAATCCATAACACTGCACCAAGAACAGATATCGCAGCAGTGTAAGCTGCACCCGTAAGAGTATCTAAAGCAGAAAAACTTCGCACATTAATTTACACCTTGAATGAATTTGTTACAATGTTCGCAAGAGTTTGAAAAAGTCATATTAAGAAATTTGTTATATGTATGACACTGTTGTGTACCAGATGAATTCAATTCAATCTAGATGCGTAAATAAATGCATTTTTCAGAATTGTGATCTATTTATTGATTGCTGAGCTACAGAGCTGTAAAGGTGATACTTGTGCTTCTTTTCCTAAATTTCTAATTTCAACATTTTTATAACATTTTTTATAAAAAGGTGGACAGCCTAGATGAAAAATCCACTTTCAAAAGTCACAATATTCTAGCTCTTTCAGTGAAATGTAACAAACATCGTCAAGTTCAGTGAAGTAGTAGCCAAGAATCATTTCTCCTTTCTCATGTATTTTGATAGTAAAGCTTTCTTTGAAAGGGGACCAGCAACAATGTTGCACACGCCAAGTTCTACATCAGAACGCGTTCCTTGTTTTATACGGAGGTGGTCGTAACAAGGATTACGAAAACTGATGCAACCAAGTCAAAGTTATTTCATTACGAATTCAAAATGAAAGTATAGATGGAAAGTGGCATACTGTTTCACCTTTTGTTCACTCAGCGAGGTCTTATGCTCCTTAAAAAAAACGCTGCTTACACATCCCGGGATACTGGAAGTTTTCTACCCATTGTGGCCTGCCCTTCGTACCATCGCTTAATATAGTGGCGCCATCTACAAATTCACTTTCACAGGCCTCCGAACGCACCTTCCCCGGCACAGTAAATCTTATTATAGCAATTGGACGTTTGTCAAAGACACGGCTACACTTTACGCACTGTCAATACGTACTTGCTATGTGCAAATGCTTATTTTTGCACTATATTTCAATCGTAGACCGTTTGACAGTGTACCTGTGTTAGCTGCAAGCTAAATTAATATTTATTACACAATTATGAGTCCTCTTCGTAGATTCAAAGACCATAAACTCGTCCTTTTAGATCGTCATATTATGTATAGCATAAACACACGATATATACTTGATACCCAACCAATCAAAACGGACAGCCTAAATCAGTTGCCTTCGCTTCACATGCGCTGCCAAAAATTGTTGATATGTGAAGTTTCACCAGCCGCGAAAGCTGATTTATAATAAAAACAACATGCAAAACGTTGGGACGATGGGCGCCCATGAGAGGAAGCTCTAGCTCGGGGACTCCTATCTAAATGCATGGAAAAGGAGAAATTGTTTTTCTCGGCCGCCACTGCACCGAATTGTGTTGAAATTTGTCGAACTTAAACAAGGCTAATATGCACTCACTATAGCAAGTCGATTATTAATCCTATCAGTATTCTTCGCCCACTTCGCCTGGAAACATTAGGCGATGTTCGAGAAGTGGGACGTCCATTTCTTCGCTGAGCTCCCTCACACGCAGTAAGAAAAGCTGTCTCACGGAGGGTCGATTGTGAAAACGTGTAGCATACGAGATATTATTGACTGTAGTATAACAAGGGTGTTCGCGTTTGCAGTAAACATTTAGAAAGTATGTGCAGCTAAGTATGTTCTTTGCCGATTAAGTGACCACTCGTTTGATTCTACGTATATACTTTCAATGGGATTTGTTCTAAAGGTGCCGATGGCCAGGCGGATACCTAGATGGTGGACGGGATCTAGCATGATTAACGCACTTGGCGTGGCGGAGTGATATGCCACGGCACCGTAATCCAGTCGTGATCGAATGAGGCTCCTGTAGAGGTTCATTAAACAATTTTGGTCACTGCCCCATGTTGTTCGTGATAAAAATTTTCAATAGGTTCGTTGTTTTCAAGCACTTTGCCTTGTGATATGTGCGGTATGAAAGTCAGTCTCGCATCAGGTATTATGCCCAAGAACGTGTGTTCTTTGTGCGCGGGTATTTCTTATCCTATACAGTTCTAAACTTGGATCTGGAATCATATCTCCCTCTTTTCTGAAAAGAACACATGAATTTTGTGACGGTCAACTCTAAACCCATTTTCGTCTGCTCAATTATATATCTTGTTCAAGCCGTGCTGTACTTGTATCTCGCACACTGCAACAACATTTAACACAACAATAACAACAACTGTTACAACATTTGAAACCTATTTGCATGTCGTCTACGCAGACGGAATAACATATAGCTTGAGGTAATGAAGCCCGGAGTGTGTTCATCTTAATTATAGAGAGTGTGCGGCTGAGCACACTTCCCTGACCTACACTAGTTTCTTGTATGTATTGACGCGACAATACGTTGCCGATTTTAACGCGGAAGGTGCGATTGGACAAATAGCTTTCTATTATGTTTAGCATATTTCCACGGATGCCCATTTCCGAAAAGTCTCGCAAGATCCCGTAACGCCACGTTGTGTCATACGCCTTCTCCATATCGAGGAATATCGATAAGAAAAACTCTTTATGAACAAACGCATCCAGGATATATCCTTCCATGCGCACAAGATGATCAGTTGTGGACCGCCCTTCTCTGAAGCCACACTGATAGGGATCAAATATATTGTTGAGTTCAAGGAAATTTATCAGTCCACGATTCATCATTTTTTCAAAAAGCTTACACAGGCAACTTGTAAGAGCTATCTGGTGATAACTTGACGCCAAGGCAGGGTCTTTACCTTGCTTCAAAACATTGACCACAATTGCTTCTTTCCATGTGGATGGAAGGTATCCAGGAGCCCAAAAGTGTTGAAATAAGCCTAAATACACATTAACTGAATATCCTTTAAACAATGACTCGTTTGAGCAATCGTTTTTTGCACTTACGATAGGCGTATGGAATCTGTTAAATCCAGATGTCACGGACGCCGAAACAGTGTCCGTTATCGCTGCAAAGTTAGAACATACATGTAACGCCTAGTACCATCGCCATTGCCTCGCACACTCTCCTATTTGAACGCGTGTTCCGCTTTCTTAGATTCCTGCACTTATACAATGTATTTCCTTTCCTAACTTTTGCTGGTGATAGCCGATGAAATGTGTACAAGTTGTTTTGGTGGAAGATATTGCTTATGCTATTACACATAACTTTGTTCTTGTACTATCACTTGCTTGCTTATTTATTCCATTCCCATTTTTGTAACAGATTGCTCTCTTGTGCCTGGTTGTGCTTCGCTCTTTTATTTTAAATATTATTTGTTGGTGTTTGCACATTGCGCGTGATCGATACGGCGTTGATTCTCTTTGCATGGCAAACTGGTTGTAATCCTTCCTCGGGGTTGGGATTCATTTCCTGTGCACAGCACGCATGTTTTTGTAATGTTATATTTGAATTTGTGGGCGTTCTTTGCTTTAAATGCTCTGTATAGAATGTTGCTTGCTTTTCTTTTTTCTCGAATATTTTTTAAGCACAATGTGCTTGATTGTGCACTGTTAAACTTTATTACACTATTGATGCATTTGCTGGAAAAGCTGCTTAGATCACATTTATTGCTTTATTGCTATACTAGTGGATGTGCTTCGGTATTTCCTTCTCGATCTTTCTTCTTGTGTTTTTGATTTTTTTTCTTATTTTTAAACATAATTGTCTTTGTAATGCCCACCTGCTATGCTCTCAACTGAGATCGACATGTTTGCACAGCGCAAAAGACGAGGACTGAAGGAAGAACACAACACCAACTCGCCCAAGCTTCCACCTTCTCAACTGAGAGTGGCAGCATTGAAAATAAATAAATAAATAATATACCGCGATCTTGCCAGTAAGGCATATTCTCGCGCTTCTAAGTCAACGGCGTCGGCCTTATTATGCCCGCGACCGCCGCCGCGTGCCTAAGGTCGCGTATAGTGCGAACGGCCAGTTACAAGGCCGGCAAGCGACGACATAATGAAAAACAGATAAATAAATGCTTAATAACACAATAATAAGCTCCACGCGCGCACGTAGGTTGCGAGGGAAGGCATGCCGGGTTGCTGTGCAGCGGATGAGCAGAGCGAGTGCACGATGGAGTGGGGGGGGGGGGGGGCAGCGAGCATGGGTAAGGAAAGACAAGAAAAGGAAAAGAAAGGAGTCAGCCAATAGGGAGGCTCGGCAATCTCAGGTGGTGCTACGTCACGCCCGTGACGTCACTCATTCGTTCGAGGCAAGCAGCGCCGCCGGAACCTGCGCTGCCTGCGTCCGAAATGCGCGCGCGCTGGCGTGCTCGCTCGCTCGTCGTCTTTGGTCGGCAGCACCGACCCGGGTTTGAACAATCGCGCCGCCGCCGCAGCCAGCCGTTCAGCGGCCTTGGAATCCGCAGTTGTGCGCGGACTCTGCCATTACTGTGCAATGTTGTAGACGCCGCAACGACGGCGCCTGTCAGTCAAACCCGACTCCAGCGCTTGCTAACAATTGTGTTCGTCCGCGACTGCGTCGTCTGCTGTCAGAAAATAAGCAGACCATGTGGCAGATCAACTCAGATCTATTGTCTGTAAAAGAGTCCACCTAGTGGACATGTCCATTTCATCTGCTGCTGAAGTGTTGATTGGCTTTGGTGCCTGGTTCCTGCGGAGGCGCAGCCCAGACCATCCAACCAGAAGTTCAACAGCAGACTAAATGGATATGTCCATTAGGTGGACTCTTACAGAAAACTTCCCGTTTATTAGTGTCAGAAACGCACAAAAAGTTCGAAGAGGATAGCGAAGGTTGCACGAGCTGTGCAAAGCAACCATGGGCGCCAAAACTGATTGAATCAATCATACAATAACTGCGCTTCTAACTTTTTTGCTCCCTTCTGCATTTTCCAGTGCGAGGGCTGAGAACAAGCCGCTTCGCTCTTCCGCCTGATAAATGTAAATGCTGCATAATGTAGGAATATGGAGGGCAAGGGTTTCGTGTATTTCTATGTATCTCGCAGTTGAAAACACTGAGCTTTAGTATGCCTAATTTTTCACATTCTTGCCGGTCATGGCGCTAAACGCGCTCGACTTTTACTTGCTTATTTGTTGAGACCACAAATGAGCCGTGTTACAAAGCGCTGGGAAATATTCAGCTGAAGTAGGGTACCATATAGTAAGCGCTTAATAGAACAACTCATTGTATTTGTCTTGAGTTAAGTAGAATAGCTCTAGCAGAACCTACAACACCTATTGAGACATGGTAAATTTGTCTCCAAAGTAATGAACCTTAATGAGCTGCCCAGCGATGAAAACGACACACGAAATAAAAATAGCAACATTTCCGTTAAGCCGTTCACGAAAGATGCCCCTAGGAATAAAATTGAAGAGGTGTCATAGCGGCTTACAAAGAAAAAAACGTCGAACTATTTTCTCCTGCGGAACTGAGAGTGCCTGAGCACGCAATACTGGCAGCTGCTGCGAGTGTGCTGCACAGTTTTATTAGAGGAAAGGGGCGCGCGAACTGCTGGCTCGACCTGGCTAGGCTAGGCTCAACAAGCGTCACGGCACCTTGTGGCGGCGGCGCTGCGTGCGCTATGAATGTACGGTTCTTTGTGTTGCTTCTTCCGAGACGCGCGCCGGGTGGCGCTGAGCTCAGTGCGTGCGTAATGCGTGCAGCTTCCGCCACGAATTTTTAGCGTTGACGTCGCGCGCGCGCGCGCCTCGCGACGTAGTTGCCGCTTCCGCCGCCGAGCCGAGAAGTTTCGTCACGCGCCCCTCGGCGCCGGTTTCGCAAGTCTTTTGCGCACGTGAGGAGAAACACGGGGCCGGCGCGCCCGTGGCAGTTTGAGACCCGCGATCTTTGTACGCTGTTCCCACCGCGCGCGCTCCAGTCTGCGGGGACCTTTTGTAATGTGCGCCGTTGCTGCCTTCACGAATGCATCTTGGGGAATCTACGAGGGAGAATACATGAAGCTATGAGAAACATTAAATGAGTACTGACACGACATTTCGGACTTGTCATTTTCTTTCGCTTCAACAGATGGTATGGATGGATGGATGGATGGATGAAAAACTTTATTAAGGTCCTTTAGGACGCGCACTGGCGCGCAGCGGGCCGCTCCCACGTCGGGACAGAGAGGCCGAGTCTCTCCGCCGCGTCGCGGGCCCGTTGGACAGCCCATAACTGTTCTTCGAGGTTGGGGCTGGGTAGGACCGCATCCCAACGTGAAGAAGTGTTGTTTTTATCGCTATGTAACGCGGGTCATCGCCAGAGCATGTGAGGTAAATTCGCTAAATCATTGCATAGTGCACATGCATTTGTTGTCTGAATTTCGGGGTACACCTTGTGAAGAAGTAGGGGGTTTACCTGTGGAGAAAATACGACAGAGAAATACTGACGAGTGTCCGTAGCCCTGTAAATAATTGAGTATTGCACTTGTTCCTGCGGGTAAGTTCCCGTTTCGGCACACAGTGGGTGTGGTAGGTGCGCGCGTCATGACGTCATGCTACGCTGGATCACACTGTTGCTGCGTTCGCTGCGGCTACCACAGCGGAGCGCATCCGTAGGAAATGCGCACAACACTTATGCTCGTTTATGTTTTCAAAAGCAACATCATCATAGCTATCCAAACAAGGCAAAGTTCAGAGGAAGATGGAGGCTCGGAAGTGACTAACCCCCGTATGCAGAAATGCAACTTAAGTCGAAGCACATGCTTGACTTGATTTAGATGACGCCTGGCGTTAACGTGCCCAGAGACGTTCACTGCGTTTCCTTCGGCGCGTTCCCGATAGGCGTCACTCGGATCAAGTCAAGCATGGGCTTCAACTTAAGTTGCATTTCTGCATACGGGGGTTACAGGGGTCTAACAAGGAATGTCGCGGAAACCAACGTTTCGACAAGGTAACTTGCGCTGGACCAGCGCCTTTGTAAGGACGTTACCTTCAACGGCATTCCTTGTTCGACCACTCTTAATCTCACCATTATAGCTAGCCTTATTGCTACGCAGCGCCGGTAAACGACACCACCGGTACGCCGACGACACCAGGTCCGGTAATTCAAGACCAAATTTAGCATCAAATTAAAATATCTTATAAGAATTTAATAGCCTTCATACGTGCTAAGTGCTGTCTTTTTACGTGCGAGAAGCGTCTAGCAGAGTTTCTACAACATTATAAATAAGTGTCAGTATTCCTTCAAAAAACGGCCGTGGCTTAGCTTGGTTAAGCCTGGTGATTGCGAAGCAATAGAAGGAGACTCACTGTCGGGCAAACTCATAATTTCTTCCTTTGCTTCTGCTGTCTCCACAGAGGAGGTTGCACGTTGTCGCCGAGCTGCATACTGGGCACGCCGCTTAGAAAGTCGTTCTTCTCGTTCTTCTTCCGTCTCCGTAGCTCGCTGATGCTTCCTCTTTGCATTCTGCCGAGCTGCCTTGTTCGTAGGCACCATCGTAACATCTGGCTGTATGACTGCCTTGGCGAGAGGAGCGGAGCTGTTTTACACAGCTTGTGTGACGTCACTCTGACAGTAGCGCCCCTGGTGAGAGGAGCGGGAGTTAGGCGGCCGTTGGTGGCTACCGCCTCGCCTCGTGACGGCGTGAGATGGGGCCCCGTTTTTACACAGCTGGTGTGACGTCACACCGACCGTAGCGCCCCTGGTGAGAGGAGCGGGAGTTAGGCCGCCGTTGGTGGCTACCGCCTCGCCTCGCGACGGCGTGAGATGGGGCCCCGTTTTTACACAGCTGGTGTGACGTCACTCTAGGTCACGTGGTGTGACGTCATGCAGCGAGGTCACGCTAAAGGTCGATGGTGCCTACCACCGCCTCGCCACGGAACGGGCTGAAGTGCGACCCTAAAGTAGTATTGCTTCGCAATAAAAAGAAAGAAAGGCAAGAGACCGACTCGCATGGACGGAGAGGCACTCTACTCGTGTAAGATAAGGACTGATTTCGTGCTGGAAGCTGTTGCCAGTGGGCTCCATCTGCCTGTGGGAGCAAGCGCTTTGTCGGCATTTCATTTATTGACCGGCTTTTGTTTGCATCTCGTACAGTTTCCCGTTTGCTGATCCTATTGACCTTTCGATATTAGACCTTGCGTTCGTCTCTATTCCTGGAACCGCGAACCTCTCTTCCCTTTCTCGTTCGTTATGGAAAGGGTGCGAACTTTTTCCGATAAGGGCATGGTGCGAAATATATACTGAGCGTTGCATAAGCAGAAGAACCAGGTTTACGTAGCACTTCCAGCTAAAGCTCTGGTAGATTTAGTTCAAAATTTCCCGCAGAGGTAACATTTCAAATTACGCCAAGTTTATAATATGTTACGTTTGAGAGCATTATTTGCCTCCACTCAGAAGACGGCCGCAGCGCCCGTAGTCAGTGGGGATGCCACTGAAAGAAATGCCACTGTTGCCTCGACGGAACGGTGTTGCCGTCTGTTACCGCTACGGTGAAATACGCGTTTCACTATAGCAGTGACAGATGGCACAACCGTTTCATTGCAGAGAAATCGCTTCTTTAATGGCGTCGCCGAATTAAAGGCCTTGTTGTGGACGAAAGGCGGTACTATAATGCTCTCCAAACGTGGTATTCAAACTGAACCTACCCCAAGGTGGTGCCGCTTTGTGAGATTAGAGGTGGAAACAGCCAGGTGTTAAGCGAGAAGAGTTAGGCATATCTGGCGTTCCCACTTATTCGACGCTCAATGCATGTAACTATGGTCCGAAACTAGGCTGCAGCAGGAAAGGGCAGATTGCGCGAACACAGAATAAGCTCCGTGTGCACTCTTGTCCAAAACTTTCGCGTGCCCATTGCCAGGACCACAGATGGGACGCGTTTTAGGAGCACGCCGTATCCAGCTTTTCTGGACACAAGGGTTTAGTTCGCGTGAATGCCACCACGTGGCGTACTCACCTTAAACTTTTCAAACTTCCCGCGGTGACGCGTGATGACGTCAACCAAACAAAAATAAAAAAGAAAAAGCTATCCCTGCGCATTGAACTTCGCCACAATGCTTGTCCCGCCGGCGTTATCAGTGTTCTTGATCAAGCGTATTCGCTCGTCGCCTGGAAATTACCCGTCATCCAGCGTATACTCGCGACGAGCAATTGTTGATTCTGGGCTTTTGATTCGGTTCTTTTTTTTTGTTCTCTTTTCCTTTTCTTTTTCATTTTTTTACATTCTACGGAGTAAAGAAGCTAGCCTAACCGTCAGAAGCACTTCGGGGCAGCCATTCTTCAATCGGCATACATTGTTAACGTCGGAACATCGCACAGCGCCTACTAGAGACGCCGTCGTGCATGGATTTTGATTTTCCCTTATCGAATTCGTTAAGGTGCACACAATTATTTCACTAGCGACTTTGCAATGCGCACTCATGGGCTAACGCCGAAGCTGCAAACCTAGATGTGCTTAAGTATTAAGACATATACATGGGTTTGTTGGTTTTTCACCTTGACACAAAAGTCACGAAACAAGAGTTGAGCAAACTGTCCCTGTGTCGTCGCAGGGTGTGAGAGGGGGCTAGTTGGTATTTCATGCTAAAGTGACTAGCGCAAGAGTGGACACGGGACACTAAAGAGGCGACAAGGATAAGCGCAAACTTCCAACTGGGCGCTTGTCCTTGTAGCGTCTTTAGTGTCCCCTGTCCACTCTTGCGCTAGCCACTTCATGTCGTCATCCGTCAGCATGCTATGGCCGAAGCTGCTCGCAATATTACGTCACATTTACTGGCCACCAGGCCAGGTACACCCTTGGGTACGACATATACAGTACTTGCAGTTAGCTTCCAAAGTAGTCTCCTATGGCGGTTATCCACGTGCGTGAAGCAAGAACGCTATTTAAAATTATTGTGCAGTAATATATGCGGGATTTGTATGTTCTCCACATTCGCTACCATGTTGCCGTTCCGCCTTTATTATTATATAGCCGCAATGTAGACTAGCTGCTATCGAACGCCATAAAGGCTATCCACATATTCAACCCCTAATCACCATTGGTTATCTTCCCTCCTCATTACTTGTCCTGCCCATGCCAATTTCTTTTTCTTGATTTCAACTAAGATGTCATTAACTCGCGTTTGTTCCCTCACCCAATCTGCTTTTTTCTTATCCCTTAACGCTACACCCATCATTCTTCTTTCAATAGCTCGTTGCCTCGTCCATAATTTAAGTAGAATCCTTTTCGTAAGCCTCCAAGTTTCTGCCCCGTAGGTGAGTACTGGTAAGACACAGCTATTATACACGGACTGGATTCCAAGGGAAGGGAAGCGTAGCAGGGGGCGGCAGAAACTTAGGTGGGCGGATGAGATTAAGAAGTTTGCAGGGACGACAATGCCACAATTAGTAGATGACCGGGGTTGTTGGAGAAGTATGGGAGAGGTCTTTGTCCTGCAGTGGGCGTAACCAGGCTGATGATGATGATGATGATGATGATGATGATGATGATGATGATGATGATGACATATACAAAGACCTCGCGCGCAACTCCTGACACTTAATTGTATTCAAGAGTTGTGCGACTGCCCAGGACATCCTTAACGAATGTTACATAACGCATTATGAGGATTTGCTTGCCAAAACCACGATTTCATTATGAGGCATGCCGTAGTGGACGATTCGGGAATAATTTAGACAACTTGGGATTTTTAACGTGCGCCTAACCCTAAGTATGCGGGTTTTCGCATTTCACACCCATTGAAATACGGCTGCCGTGGTTGGGATTCGATCCTGAGACCTCGTGATTAGCAGCCGAACCCAATAAAAGCTAAGCAATTACGGAGGGAAAGGAATGTTGGCAGTAGGAGGAAGGTGACAGCCGGCACGTGAGACAATTTGTTCCCATCCTCATTGCGAGAGAATGGGTACCATCTGTCCAAGAATGCACTGTATTCAATGTGATGGAGTCCGCGTCCAATATTTCAGACCCGAATCATACTGTAATTACTGACGACCAGGCATCTCGCTAATACGTGCAGTCGTTTGACAGCTGCCGAGCGCTGGCGTCGGCCACAGGACCTAGTTGACCTTTCTTCAACACTTGCCGACATTCTCGCCTTATTTCGCACCATTGCGTTTCAGCTGAACTGCTTCAACAGCCGATTTATTTGTGCCAGAATTTGGCCACCCTGTCAACGTTATGGTTTCTTATTTTTAAGTCATCTTTTATATTTAGGCTAAGGCTGTCGTGAAATTTCCAGCGGTTTCACCTTTCCCGAAATTCGCGCATTTTTGTCGGCCTCTATTAATATTTTGGAGGATTTTTAATAGACGTGGAAACCATTGCATGGCCCCCTGACCAAGCTGCTCAAAAAGTCATTTTATATCCCTGAGGTCTTGTGCAAGCTTCCGCCTTCTTGCCGTTCATCAACCTCCTGATTTCCCTGTCACCTGTATTCAATTTTGACGACTCCATTCCCACGGAAGTTGGCGACGATATGTCCATGGGATTAAAGCCATTTAAATCAATTCTACTGTGGATACGACAGCCGCTTTTGCTCACTGTGGATGGAAATATTGGGCTAATGAGCGCCATTCTGAAGCATCTAAACTGATAGTCACAAAATTATGCGTATCCCACGTATGTGCGAATCGATGTAAGCAAAGCTTTCTGTGTTTGTTGTCATTGTTAAACGTAATCTCCACAGACTAGTCAGGCACCCTCTAATGAAATGCTGTCAATGTTTGCCTGATTACGCCTGCCATTGTGATGCAAATAAACGTAACTCCAACTCATTTTCTCAGAAATAAACGCTGAATGAAACGCTGACGTCATCCTGAACAACATCAACAAGCGCCCTAGTGCTCGATCTTACGAGGCCCCTATTTGTAAGCCTATATTCCTGATTTAGTTATTGGGGGGGGGGGGGGGGGGAGGGGGCGAAGGCGATGTGTTCTTATACCGTAGAAACATCCCTCGGACGTCTCTGATGTGCTCGTTTTTATTCTCAAGTACCCAATGAAAACTGTCATCGCTGCAACTTCATGGTGTCCTGGTGGCAGGCCACCATGGCATGTCGCGCAAGTATGACCACGCTGATTCATTTGGATTGGCATATACTATTTGGTGCGTCATACTTCTCCACATTAATTTTTCAAGCTATACCAGAGCTTGAAAAGGGCAGCCAACTCACTACGTGCCTTTCCTCTGTTTACTTCCGCAAAGTGTGTGTCTATCGCTGTGGTTACCAAATACGCCCAGCGGTATGCTACCACTCAAGCCTTTCTGTCGGCTGAGCAACTGAAGTCGCAGGCTTTCTTCAACACGGCGTCGACGTTCAATATGGCTATCCTCAATTACTTTTCGCGGACTTCGCTCACCGCCTTCTCTCCAATGTCATCTCTTTTACTACTCGCTCCTGCAAGACACAACACAAACACGCAACGACCTTAATGAAGTATCAATAACACGCTAGTTGAAATGCTGTCGACATATATTTCCGCTGAGCACCGGGATTGGAGCATGGTCCTGTCTATGGTGACATTATCGGTCTACAGCGTCGCTCAACAATACCGCTCCTTATTCATCACTTTTTTTTTGCCGACAAGGGTATAGCGTATCTCCTCTGAATGTACTTTCGGCTTTAAGTGGGACCTTGCACGCCCGCTTATTCTGTTACGTTGACGGCGACCGTTGTCGTCAGGCTGCCGCCTAATTCTGAGCGTCGCAGTCACCAGAGTGCACAGAAAGCTGTCTTCGCAAACAAACCACCGGGATTCGAGGCCATCTCCCAAATGCAGCAGCTTGCATTTGGGAGATGGGCACTCTAACCATTACGCTACCACCTGCCTCCACCGATTTCCGTTTATCTGCCTTCCCACTTCTCGTTTTTGCCGCAGACGCAGGAAGAACGGTTGCAGAAACGAAAAAAAAAGTAAAGATTGCTTGAGCCGCCAGTGACGCATGACTTTAACTTTGGCAGGTTACCCTCATTGGAGCGAATGTGGGCTTGCGGCTTCGTGCAGATGGTGGGTCGCCTTAGCTTTATTGCTAATTTGCTTTCACCAACTCTTTTCAGCTAGAACTGAAACGCCGGACAAAAATGAGACCTACCGTTGGATATTTTTCTTGTTTTCTAGGTTTAAATAAAAAACGCTCATTAACACAAATAGTGATTTTTTTAAGAAATGGCACAAGGATACTATATTTCAAGGTCATGTTTTGCCAATACGGCCCGGCACCACGTATCGACGAAAGGGCATCACAGTGCCGATCCACGCGGCAGGTTACTGAATGAAGAAAACAGGAAACGACTGTTTTTCAGTTCTCGCAACATACTGTACACAGAACACAAGGCACCCACCACCATGACATTCTTTTTTTTTTTTGACAACAGCGACACACAATGCCGGACTGATATACTTCCTAAAGGGGTCTCATTTCATTTTTCATCGCACAACCGCAAGCACAGTTGCGTCGCGCGTGCTTGCAGCCACGTACTGTAACCGTGTTCCTTTTCCTCTAACAATATGGCCGCCGGCGGCTTCAAGCGCTCCCGTAGGTGGCGGATTGGACTGTCACTCCAGAAGTTTAAATACATAACCTCTTTGCAAAGAAATGACGGCATGATTGTTAACATCATTGCTCTCCAGACTGATCTTGATGAGCTAACTCATTGGTGCGGTAGGGCAGATGGTAATTAACGCAGACACAACTATACATCTGAAGTTTACTTCCGCTGCTAAGGCGATTCCTAATGCCCACACATTTAATAATACTATCATTGAAACTTCAGCGTCGGTAAAATACCGCGGTGTAAATTTTAGCTCGTATTTATCCTGGAGCACTCATATTGAACTGATTACTACCAAACACTTAAAAAAACTTGGTCTTCTTAGACGCCGACTACACCAAGCCAACCAGGACACAAAACTACACGCATTCAACATGCTAATCAGGCCTGTGATAGAATACGCATCCGTGATCTGAAACCGTCATTATACCTATCTTGTTAACATGTTGAAATCTATACAAAACAAGGCCGCTCGATTCATCCGTTTCCGTTACTCTCGGTATCAAAGTGTAAAAATACTGAAAATATCGCTCCATCTCCCGCCTCTGGTCATGTGCAGAAAACACAGCCGTTTATCCTTTTTTCCATACTCTATACCACAGCAACACACCCTTCGCAAGTTCACATCTTCTCCCGGTGCCGCACACACCGGCTTGTGTAGATCACATGAAGAAGACTAACCCATTTTCGCTCGGACAGAACGATACAAATACTCACTTTTGGTCCTGGCTATTGAAGAGTGGAATTCGCTTCCTTCTAGCATTGCGGCTATCACTGGAACATCATCATTTCAAACAGCTCTCATGGTCATGCTTAGAAAATTCCACTGTAGAATGATATGCGGTTTTTTTTCGTTTTTTTTTTTCATTGCGTGCGTGTGGGCCGTAACGTTCCGTGGAATATTAGATGACATGTTTTGTAACTTCTGAAGGTGCGATTTTTGTTTTGTTTTGTGGGCTTTGCTGCATGTGCATTATTTCAGTACCTGTTCCTAGCTATTCTTTCCCCTGTCAACTTGTACCTGGCTTATTAACTTGTTTATTCCTGTCTTCAGCCGTTCATATTCTGTGTTGTATATTGTTAAGTTTTCTTTGATGAATCCCCCCCTACGTAACGCCCACATTGGGCCTTTAGGTTATTGAAATAAAATAAATGTTGTTGGCTTGGATATGTTTGGCACGAGGCCCAAGTCGGTACCCTGTCTTCTAACGCGTTCTTTTGTTTTCATCTCTGTCTTGAAGGGACGCGCACCGTAACATACTGCAATGGTGCTTGCGTTGAGCGTATGTAAGGTGAGAAACGCGGTTCTAAAATGTCTGTTCACTAACTTGTGCAGTAAACCCATGTTTATAGTATTCGCGCAATAGTAAGAGTCACGAGTATGGCAACCGTAACCGCAAGCGTCACGTTATAGTCGTAACTTGTCGCGACAGCGTAGTTGAAATCCACTGACCCTGCCACTAAGAAATACGTGGCGAGGTATGGCTGATGAATAATTAATTGCGAAGATTGGTTTTCAGTAAACGTTTGTTACGAAGAACGGCGGGTGCTTATACTACCGTAAATGACGGATGCTTGGCGGTGACTCCAATCATTTAGTCGCCACATCACAGATCTACACTAGAATTCAACTGGTTTCACCAACTCTTGCTTATATTCTTTCGCCCCTAAACTGCGACTTTGCCTGCCACCCGACCTCCAGCTTTTCCTCTTTGTCCCCCGCTTCTTTCCCAATCTGCTGAGACGTGCTTCCACTGATGCTTGCTCTTCTTTTTTCTCAATAAATGAAGGCATTCATTCATGCATTCCTATGTTACTGCAGAAAATAGCGTGTCTTTATCTACATAACCACCCTCTCTCTCACCTGGACTCTCCAATCGCAAAACAAAGTTGCGGTGTTGCAAATGGCTGGGCGTCACATATACAATTTTCTACGAATGGCCAGTAGCACGGCGGGCAATTTTCGGTGGGTGACGAGACAGTATATAGAACACCTTCTCTGCAATATCCACACTCAGTGCTCTGCTTCGTGAGCTACTATTAGCCGCTACTACGAAGTACGAAATGAAAGAAACCTAGCTGGGCTGGTCACGGGCAGCTCTTTTTCGATTCGCGATGCGTCGATATAAGATATATATATTTCTTATATAAGCTTAAATGACAGCGATATAAGCGAGGTGAGTTACGCTAGTTCGTTGGTTTTGACTAACGACGCTCTTCATGCAGCACTTTCGTCTTATGCATGTTTGCGAACGGGAATGAAAGACGGGAGGGTAACACGCCTTCCTGAAATTAAACATTCGGAGTAACTGTTTGTTTGACGGTTAGACATATGTTGAGGGCCCTCGATACGAACCACCTGCAAGTCTGTATCAGCTTGCAAAGAGGAACTCAGATTAAACGTTGTCAAGAGGATAGGCTTTTAATTATCATAAAGATATCTTTATTGAAATTCCTTACCATGAGGTGAAAGCCGACTAATAAGCATTTATATTTTCTATGTTATTAAAACGTCCTGTTAATAAAAGGTTGCTGTGTTTTACAGCCTCCTAAATTAGGTTATAAAAAAATAAATTGATGCGGTAAGTGTGTAAACGCAGACACAAGAAAAGGCCTAGTCCGTTCCCAAGTATTCACTCAATGAAGATGGAGCGCCTCTATACTCTCACATTGTAGGAATGTCAAGAACAAAACACTTCCAAAGAGTGAGTCACGAATATATCTCATTATAAGGTGAGCTTGCGCTGGAAAAGAAAACGCTCAAAGCGCAACGATGGCTGCGCGCAAAGTGCTTCCTCTGATTCCGATCTACGGATCAAGGCGTCAGTTCGTCAGACTGAAATGCTCGTACATTGCAGCGCAATCTCGGGTCCTCAAATGTGACGGCGAATGTAGGCCAGTATTCGCTTCACGCGCGCAATCTGATAAGATAACGCTCTTTCGCTATTGAATCCGTGACAACATACTGGATATTAGAAACACATGTAGGCGCATCTTGAGCTAACTGATAACTTTGGAACTGTGGTTAGACACTAAAAAAAAAAGCTCCCCTCTCCTAAAAAAGGAATACAGTTGCTTTCAATATTAGCTGAAAAATAGTGCTTGTCGTTTAAAAAGGGCCTCCAACACTGCACAGCGGCGCCGACATACAGAAAATTCAAGCGCGAACTATCAAACCAGCGTATCGTGGTTCAATGTATCCCAATAGTCCAGGGGCCAGTTCCACCACGGCTACTGTGTCGGAGCTCATATTTCATGTCAGCATTATTTGTCACAAAATCACAGTATTTTTTCTTTAGATTTTATCATTAGACAGCTAAAATACATCCAGCGAAAGCCTCTTCTTAATATTTCAGTACTTTTCGTTCTAACGTGCACATCCGTGCTGATCTATATGTTACAAAGTACTGAAAATGTACCCAATGCTTTCCTCCAGGCAGCAGTTTTTATTCCTTATGATGCCAAGAAACCGAGCCTGATGCCACCAACGCTCAGGCACTTAATCGGGAGCGCACACAATGTTCTCGCACACCTTGTGGGATGTACCGTAGCGCTGAGGTGCTTCTTGTATAATATATAAGAATCGGTTGTAAAGGCAGTCGTGCAAGGTTGGGCACATGTGCTTAAGCTCATGAAGTTGATTTGTGCCAAGATAACCTGTCCGAGCTTTCACACTTACTTTATAAGAAGTCTGCAACACCATCAATATGCCGGCTGCTTTTAACTGCACGAAACAAAACTATTGAAATGATACAAACAATGTTAACATCATTTTATCATTCGAGTGTTCAGATTGGTAATCTCTAGATCCGGAGTAAGTTGAGAAGTTGTTTGCGTAATTAACAAAGCTACGTTAATTAAATTTTCAGAAATGGTTCTAACGTGGCTAAAGAAAATGAGAAGTTTGGAGCCCGTCCTCGAGATTATGCAGCCAATCGAAAAACTTTCGACTAAACATGCTTCTGTAAGAGCCATGCAAACAAACATTTTCCAAGTAAACACTCTTGGAAGGCGTAACTGACGCAGAAAAGGAACATCTGTAAAGCCACAGAAAGAACAGCAGTTCACGACGGGACACAAAGGAGGAACCACACACAAACTGCGCTAACAACTTCAAGCGCTGTTTATGTGATAATGAAGCAGCTAGACCGTCAGTCATTCCTTCCAAACCTGCAGAGTCAACCTGACCACATTATTATTTTATTTAGAAATACTGTCAACCCTCAGTTGAGGGTCATAACAGGGAGGGATGTTACATATACGTTCATACAAAACAGCCAGATACAAAAGAAATATGCACATACACTACAGTGTCCTACGGATACAATACAAGGTACTATACACAGACTGTAAGGCATGTATTCAAATGTTCAACCAGCTGCCGCACGCACACAAAGAGAAAAAAAGGAAAAAGAGAAAAAAAGAAAAGAAAAACAATATCCACATGGTACAGTTTTAGTAAAGAACATTGATTGCATTTGTAAACAATGCAGTATCAGAACTGCGAACAATTTCTGCAGGCAGCTTGTTCCACAGCTCTATTGAATCGGGGAAGAACGAACAACGAAAGGCATTGGTTCGGGACAAGTACGGTTTAATAGCTTCACTATGACTTAAGCGGGAGCTCAGTCTGCCTGGAGGTTTTAAATACAACTCTTTATTAATTTTTAGTTCACCATGAATTATTTGAAATAACGTTTTTATTCTCTGCTTCTTGCACCGATCTTCCAACAGTTCAAGAACGCAAGACTTTAACATCGCCGAAACTGAGTCTGTCCTATATTTCGAGCAAATAAAGCGCGCCGCCCGGCGTTGCACCTTCTCTATTTTGGCCCACATTACCTTTTGATGGGGCGCCCATGCTACTAACGCATATTCTAGGGATGGTCGTATAAGAGATCTGTAAGCCAGCAGTTTAACATCTTTTGTTGCCCTCCCCAGTTTTGCTCTTAAAAAACCCAATTTCTTCTGTGCCGCAGAGCACACTCTTTCTACTTGATTGTGCCATTTTAAATCATGCGAAATAGAGACACCAAGATATTTGAAACAAGGAACATTAACTAGATTGTAGCCTTGAATATCGTACTGAAAAGTAAAAATATTTTTTTTTTTTTGCAGTGATATGCGTGTATGTGGTCTTATCAAAATTGATTCGCATTTCCCACTTGTCACACCAACTCCCAAACGCCTGAAGGTTTCGGTTGAGCTTAATCTGATCCTCTAAACAAGATACCGGCGCAAAAATCAAGCAGTCATCTGCAAAGAGTTTTATCTTAGCAGAACTATCTAAAGCGGTTGCTACATCATTGATGTAAAGCAGGAAAAATGTTGGCCCTAACACGGACCCCTGTGGTACTCCTGAATATACATCTACAAAACCAGACCATCTAGCCTTTCGGGATGCTGTCATCAATAGTATGGCCCCGCGAACATATTCCACGTGGCCTTATAGTCGCCTTCCATTTTTATTCATGCTGTTTTCTCGAAAGCAAGCAGTTTAAAGTTTTGGTGTCAATGCGGCAGTGTACGTGTGCCGCCGAAAGCTTGCTTGGTCGCAGAAGCGATGCATGACGGAATGATGGTGCATATTTAGCGCGCCGCTGGCATCAAGACAATGCGCGGCCGCCGAGGGAAGGAAGATAACGAAAGTGAACAGCTTGGTAGCTGCTCACGGAGCCGTGCCGATGGGGACGGTGCCATCATGACGAAATCTGAGCCGGCGATATTGATGGATGCAGCGTTTTGTTTTCTTTTATTCTTTTTTTTTACAGTGAAGTCGTTAAGAGGAAGCTTTAACACGGGCCCTACTCCGACTCGGCCGATTCAAATAGATGTAAAACACCTAAACGCTTTTCTTAGATAACCACTGGACCGATTTTAATGAAATTTGTTGGATTCGGGAGAGAAAGGTAAATTCTAGTGACTATTGGAAGCGGAATTTCTATTTAGGGCCTGAATTTTGGTAAAAGATATTCAACAATTCGAAAGTGCGCAAAGTACACAAGCACGAAGTTTACAAATTATTAACTCCAGATCAAGAACTGATATCGCGGTTCTGTAAACAGCATCCATTAGACAATTCCAATATGCCGATTTATATCTTACGTGAAGTCGTTACGTTGTGAACAAGGGTTGCGGAAAAGCTGTATTTCCATATTACTAAATTTTTTAAGATTCATGCGTAATATATCAATTTTGTCTGCTTTAGATGTGCTGTTAGATGCAATGTACATGATTTTGATATCAGTTTTCTTTGCCGAAAGAGAGTTGTAAACTTGATGGTCTCGTTTTCTTAAGATTTGCAATTTTGGACAATTTTGAATAAACAAATGATGACCTAATTCAAGAATTCGAAACCAACAGACACTAGATTTTAAGTTCTTGTTTTAAATGCAACAAACCTTGTCAAATTAGATGCAGTGGCTGTCGAGAAAAACGAATTCTCCTTTTACATTTATTTAGATAGGACCACCAAAGCTAAAGCTTCCTCTTAAGGGCTACTTTCTCCACTATCGCGTCCGCGTGTAGAGCCAAATCCTGAAGGTAGCGTAATACCGGCCCGACCCGCAGCGGTGGTGAAGCATGCGTTCAGCGCTCCCCATATGTGGGCTGATCCCGAACGTAACGCCATGCCGGGGAGACCCGCGGCGGAGGTGAAGCAGGCGTTAAGCACTCCCCATACGTGGGCCGATCCCGAAGACAGTGCAATGCGGGGCCGACATACGGTGGAGGTGCAGTTCACCATTAAGGGACCCACATACACAGCTTTGCAGGTCATGTTTCTTCACAGAATGGAAGGGCACTGAGATTTTTTAGTTATCCGCGTTTATCCTGCATGCGTCTGCGATGAAAACAAGAAGCAGGTATGCCTGGAAAATCTAAGGTGGTGGAAGCAGGTGGTAGCGGAGAGGTTACTATACTCAGCCCCTGCACCTACTTATATCTGCATTGACATGGGTTCGTGGTAGTGATAGCGACCAAAGCTCTACTTTTTCTGCGTACTCTAGTCATTGTGAAACTAAGGATGTGCTTAGCATGCCCAGTCACTGAATGCAAATTGCAGCAGTGACGAGTGGTGGAATCCCGCTGGGGCTGATTGTGAAGAAAGTTTCCTTTCTCTGTCCACTCTCGCGATGGTGAAGCTAAAAATGAGGAGGAGGCCTGACGGACACAATGTTGATCGTCACCATAACAGAATGGATGGACGACCTGCGGAAAGGACAAGCCACACCAAGTTTTTAGCACTTAATTTGTCCTACAGTAAAGCGCTACAATGGCTAGTATGCCCTCATGGGAATGGTAGACCGAACTGCTTCTCACTGCTAACACTGGACTGATACTAAGAAAATACTCCGTCCGCAGGCACCACGCTACACTGAAATTAGCAAAACAATGTCAGTTTATAAACTGATATTGTCAATTATCTGGTGTCCTTCTTGTGTGTGTGGAGGGCATAAAGGTCCTGGCAATGAAATGGTAGTATTTTCGTTTTTGCTGCAGTTGCACACAAACAAAATTCTTTGAAGTAATGCGACAGCGATCTACCGGCGGAGTAGACCAATCCACAAATTAAAAATAATTGCTGGTTTCAGATCTTCCAATTTACTTTGCGCTTAGCTACCATCTATTATATTTTTCTTTTTGTGCTCTTATAAAGAAGAAAACTCCACATTACTACAATATCAACAACCGTACACAAAATAGACTGGCTTTGAAGCTGTGACCACGCACCGCACTTTTCTACATTTAGCACATTTAATATTGGGCGACACGTTTGAGCAAAATGATTAGGTTTTCGGTCAAAGCACTGTGACAGGCGGGAAAAACTCGTTGTCATGCCCGGTTGAAACAATACCATCTGAAATCTTATTTACTTATATTCAGTTTTGAAAAATCACTATAACCGTTTATACATTTGCTTCGTATGAGTTATATACTAGCTTGCCTCGTCAATCTCAAAAATCTATTCTCTTTTCGGGAGACGGCCTTCGTGAAAAACGACGCAACATGACAGTAAAACATCCAGCCAGGCTCTATCCAATGATTGGCAAATAGTGCGCTGAGAGCGTGTCGACTAGCGTGCGAGTGAAAGTCGAATTATGATAGTTGTCAGCTTGTGTTGCTTCTAGCACGAGCGAGTAGTGTTAGCAATGACATTGGTGTGAAAATGGTCAGCTCAGTCTGCGATTTGTTCATGTGATCTCCGCATTGAACGTCGCAGTTGTCACGATGAGAGTACTTCTGTGACATTATCAGCCCAGTGGGCTGGGAAGGCTCGAGTGGTAGCTCACCTTGAGGAGTATTAGGTAACAATTATTAATATACATACTTTGCGATGATGAAAAAGATGCAGAAACACCACTGGTGTTGTCTAACTATTCGTAAACAGGCCCCCCAAATTTCAATCGGCCCACCTCCAAACATTAGATAGGCCCACCCCCAAATTTCAAGTTGGCAGACCCTCAAATTAAAATTGGCCCACCCCCCAATTTTAAGTCGGCCACGCCCGATTTTTTTTCGCCCAGCCTTAAACTTGGAGTTGGCCCATCCCCAATTTCAATTGGGCCACCCCTAATTTTCAAGTTGGTCCACCCACGAATTTCCATAAATCGTCCCCCAAAATTCCAGTCGACGCACCCCAAAATTTAGGTTGGCCCACCCTCATATCGCCCCCAAGTTCAGATTGATCGACCCCGAGATTGCCCCCACATTTAGGTAGGACCAACCCCATATCACCCCGAAATACAGATTGGCCCGCCTCCACAACACTGCCAAATTTATATTGGCCCACTCCAATACCACCTGCAAATCGAGGTTGACCCACCCCCATATCAGCCCCAAACTAATGCTGGCCCACCCCTCGATCACCTCAAATTTAGGATCATCATCGTCATCATCATACCCCCATATCATCCTCAAATCCAGGTTGGCCCACTCCCATATCAGCCCCAAACTTAGCCTGGCCCACCCATCTATCACCTCAAATTTAGGATGGCCCACCGCAAATCCCTCCCAAATTTAGGTTAGCCCCCCTACCCCCCCCCCTCGATTCAGCTTGGCCCAGCCCCATATCACGCCCATGGTTAGGGTAGCCCACCCCCCATATCCCCCCCCAAATTTAGGTTCTCCCACCCCAATGTCATCCCCAAATCCAGGCTGGCCCACCCCCATATTTCCCCAAACTTAGGCTTACCCACCCCATATCACCTCAAATTTAGGTTGGGCCACCCCCATATCAGCCTCAAATTCAGCTTGGCTCACTACCATTTCGCCCAAATTTAGGTAGGGCCACTCCCATATCACTGCTAAATTCACCTTGGCCCAAATTTATGCTGATGCCACTTCCAATTTCAAGTTGGTCACCCCAACCCTTTTTATGAAGACCTATATATTTATATGGGAAATGCGTCAAGCTTTTGGCGTTACAGGTACGATATTGCACGATTTTGCTACCAAATTGCTGGGGTACTCGACAAAGAATGCTGCGCATTAAAAGCAAATGCACCAAACGAAGGTCATTTATTCAAATGGTTTTTTACGGCCACACCTACGGATTGATACCACTTGGCTGTAGGGAACACATTAACAGTAGCTACTAATCCAGACGCTGCACATATCCTAGTTGGTGCATTTCTTATTTGGATGAATATTTAGAAATAATTAACGTTCGGGCAGCGACTCAGCCTAGCAGACCCTTTGTTCCACATGAATGTTGCATAGGAATGGCACTGGCCACCGGGTAACATTGTGGCACAGCTGGACGTCATTCGCTCGGAGTCTGTGCCATTAAAGACAGCCGAAAGTCGAAGAAAACGGACCTTCCAGAAGAACGCAATAAGAATAGCCATCTTGTTCTTGCAGGTTCCACGCTACAAAGCACGAAAGCTTTTTTTTTTTTTTCATAACACAAAGCCATGCGCAAGCTTCTAGTTATGTTGTCCAATGAATAAAACCTTCACAAAAGCGATGACTTAACAAATGAACACGATACTGCTACGTTTTATGAAGGAAAAACACAAAGCATAATATTTCAAGAGCACCACTGGAAAACCAGAACCGAAAGCAATTCTTGAGTTTTGTGTTGATGCCATTTGGTAGGAGACTATAAGCCCTATGCGGCTTTCAAAAAATGCACTGCTGAAAAACCAAAACCGAAAGCAAATCTTGGGTTTTGTGATTCTGCCATCTAGTGAGAGACTACAAAACTAGGTCCTATGCTGCTTAAAAAAAAAAAACGCTGCGAAGGGGGAATCGAACCACGGCCGCGCGTGATTCGGGACGCAAGGTGCTCGCTATTCTACCACTCGGCCACGGCTACCGAGGCTTCGCCACGGGGTACGCTTATGTTTTTATAGATACCACGGCAATTTTCACGACAGTGTTACAAAAATCGCTTTCGGGAACAGTCTTACGCCATATGTGGAGAGTCGAGAGAGGCATCAATCGAAAGCTGAGTCTCCGGACTACATACGCTGCACTGCGTATTACGATAGACGGGATAGTTTTATTACAGTCATCGTTCTTGCCTCAAGAATCGAGCACAAATTTTCGTCGTTTCCATAGGCTTCCATTGCTAAAACTTTAAGTGCTGTGGGAACACAATTTTTACGTGCCATAGTGTGATCACTGCATTTGGCTCGTGTGGACTGTCATCCAGAACACGTTTGTCACCTGCGTTTTTCAATAATCGGCCTGCAGCTTTTGTTATTCGCAAAAAACCCGCTCGTTCCATTGAAAACGCGCTAGCTTCGTGCCGGGCCCGCTTGGGGCGCTAGTTGGTACGTGTCCAGAAAAGCTGGATATGTTCAGACCTGTACAGAATGAATCATAGATTCATAGGCATGGATTCTATTCAACAATTCCGCGCAATACTGATTAAGTTAATGTCATGCTATATGGAGTTTCCCGAGTACCCGGTGCTCTACTTTGTTTCAAGAGATGCTTTATATGCTTACGGAACGCCGAACCTCTCGCCTATAACACCGGTTTCAAGAAATGTGGACCTTAAATGTGTCCTGAATTCGTTGCTGTTCCACTTACATATTTCTTTCGCGCATACATTTCTTTCCACTGAGCAGGAACATATTAACTTCAGCATCAATGCATTTCGCCGCAGATTTTGAATGCCTAATTCTCCAAAGATACCCATACCAAAATTTTGAATGCTTGCTGACTTCAGTTCTGCAGTTACAGCATTCTCATTAAAATCATTATTATACAAGTTAATCAGTAAAACATTGTTAATTAATAATCGCATGAGCCATTATACGGGAAAACAATGTGCAGCACTGCTATAAAGTTTCGTTTCCGATATTTATCGTTTTATCTCGAATGCACTGTTTAAAAAAAATATGAGGCAGCCCTAACACTAGGGGCTTGGAAGTACAAATGGCGATAAAGTTCCTTCTCTTCCTCCTCCTTCATCGGTAAGGAGTACACGCTCTGATTCGCCGTACCGATCACTCGTCGTCTGAGGTATACGCTAACAGAGTCACAGTACTCCGAAAGGCCTTCATCGACGCTTCTGAACGGTACCTTGAATAGTCCTGCGTTCCCCTTTCCACTCGACCAGTGCGAACGGCACGAGAAGGCAAAAGAAGCCTTCAAACGGGTTCCTTGACCGAGCAGCGGAAAACCAGCGTGGCGAGCAACAGCGAAAGGCCAAGAAAGGCGGAGAAAGTATCGTCCCCATATTTATTGCGCCTCATTAATCATCACGGTTTCCTGCGTGCGAGCACCAACTCTCTCCTCCGCGCACGAACAGCCAACTACGCCTTCTCAATTCCCTAGATCAAGCCACGCCGCGCTAAACACCGCAGCTCAAAGCAGCCAATGCTTCAGAGATCACCAGGAGCTCACTCCCATGCCGCGTATAATTCTCCGTAGACGCAGGGTTCCTGACTTTCAAGCAAGAATGAAAGGCTCACCTCACTTACAAATACAAAACAATAACTTACAAACTGTCGCCCCACCTCTGGCTGAAAGAGTAAACTAAAATATAACGTATTTATTCTGTGTTCAAAAGACCAATTAGTTTAAATATTTACGTAAAGGTGGCGCATAAATCTGTTAGCTCCACTCGCGTCCGCAATGGATGTTCTGGTTAGGGGCGAGTGGCAACGGGAGTTGCCAAGCAATGTACGAACAGGATTCCATCCCACAAGAGGCGCCTGCGCGCCCTCTCGCGTATCCATGGGAACGATCGCGCGTTGAAACACGTCTCCGCAAGCGCGCCGAGTTTTGAAACGGGCAGAGCCGCGACCCGGACGGCTGGCTGGCTGCCGGCTTCGATCGGGTCTTTCGACACGACAGCGCGTTCGCTCTCCGCGACCCCTGCCGCAGATACCGCTCGCCGGCTCGGCCGAAATGTCATCTTCACCCCCCCCCCCCCCAAAAAAAAAGAAGGCAACAGTTTCGTAATGTAGGAACGTCAAATCCGCTCGTCACGGAGGTAAAATTGACAACACTCAAGGCAACTGTTTAATAAGTGCATGTGATTATCTTCTCGTGCTGATTCTGAATGTACAAGTTGAACGTACCGCGCCGTAGCTGCCTATCCAGGCGCGCCGACGCGAGCCAGCTCAAGCGCCCGATAACGGTGAGGAGCTATTCACGGACGCGTCGCGCCGCGTTTCGACGCGTACGAGCCGTGCCGTAGTGCCTGCGCATGCATTGACGCGCGCGGGCGCGAGCTTGCGCGCGTCGGCAAGCGTACGTGTGGTCTGGGTTTTACACTGTTGATGAAATTTCTGCGGTGCTGGGTGGATTCAAACCCTCACGAGTACATCTTAAGTGAAGATCGATTGCGAACAATCGACAAAAACGACGGTTAAGTATCGAATCGACTACAGAAATTGGCTATTCATGTGGAGTCTGTTTGTTAAAAGCATGAGGCTTCTTTACGTTGTGTGGCTAGATCCGTATATTGCTGTTCCCGACAGAAATACTGGTCAGCTGAGGCGCTTGTAAATGAGAAACGAATTTTGGGTTACCTGCCGCACTATGACGATGACAGTGATAAAACAGACGGACAGAACGTCACCAAGCCCATGCAAAGTGTTGTGTTTGCTGAAGTACAGAACTACGGTATGGTACCACAGTGCCACGTATTCCTTTGAAGCAATTCAACAATGATGGTACTGGCTAAACAATACATTTATTCAAGATACTATAAAGATTTTTATATGGGATATCTAAATGCGAGGCATTCTTATTTATGACTGAGGATTACATGGAAGAAGTTATCTACACCATGCCTTTGGTTAGAAAGTGGGGCCTTTAACTGCGAATCAAACGTGGCTCTCGTGGGGAAGTACCATTCGGAACAGTCGTCACTTGCGTAGGTCTCTCTCTCGGGAGATACCGACATATTCTGTTCGCCCTTATATTCAAACAAGCACGCATATTCGACAATTTCGAATTCTGAACTCAAAGTCTAGTCGATTCGTATTCGATATTTCGAATATTCAGGCATCTCTAACTAGCGAAGGCGACGGAGCGATCGCAAGGCGCAGTTACCAAAGAAACGCTTCGCTAAATAGTCAGCTGGTCCACAGAAACCAGTATGAAGTAAAATACTTAGGGCGCTAGCTCTGATGTTTGCCGTTATTTTGTCTAATGTTTAGAGAGGCGAATATAAATTACGCGAGTCGGATATATATATATATATATATATATATATATATATATATATATGGTGCTTATTCAGGAATAACAAATAGTGTAAGTCGCTCCATTAGAAGCAGCCGATAAAGGATCTGTGATAACTGTATCTGTAGGCTAAAGGTCGTTTACACCTGGCTATTTTTCTGCCACTGGTTCCAAGACAGAAAGAAGTTCACTAGAAAACGTGGGCAGAGGTGAACTGTGAAGATGCAGCGTCTCGCTGCTGTTAATCTCGACAACAAATGTATTTGTCCCCGACATCTTGCGTCGTAAGTCCCACAGTACATCTTTTGATAGACGTCATCTACGCGAGCCAGTCGTCCGGTGCTGCGTACGTCATGCATTACTCCGATGCGCGCCGCATTTCAAATAACTCAACCCGACTCGTTTATGATTGCCCTAGTATAGCAGATAAGCACCGAAGTGAAGAGAGGGGGTAGGAGAGAGATAAGGGCATACATGGCGGTAAGTGCTTGTAAGTTTTTTTAAAAGTCGGAGTGTGCCATTCACATCGTGTCCGACGCTTCGCTTAGGTGTTGGTGCTCGCTGCGTACTGAATTCGCGTTGCGTTTTATTTTTCACTTGGGTCAGCGTCCAGCGCTCTTGGGCAATGAACCTCGCTCGTATCGAGTTCAGTACACTTTGTAACGTATTTTTTCTCGTTTCTTCTTCCATCCGGCAACAAAAATTATGAAAATATGGTGCCTAACGCTGACCTGTATGAATGTAAGCTTATCCCGCAGTCTCTGATGCAAAATTTAATCAGATGTGAGAGCTTGAATACTATCGGGTATTTCTCCTAAATATAGAAACCTACACATTCGATGTTACAGGCAATCGTTGGTGATATGTTGACCGATTACGGTGCGTGGAAACATTTCTCCTGGCCGCGCTAAAAGGTTATCGGCCATCATGACGTCACGTTATCTTTCATATCTGCGATGAACCGCGTGTAGAGCTCCATACGTGGCTCCCAGTACTAGCCGCTAGTGTTGCAAACATGACATGGTGGTGTTGTCATTAAACAGAGGACTCACAATTATTTTCAAAGGGAGAAATTCCTAGTCCCACAAGTGACTCCATTACTGGGAGCTATTACTCTCTAAAAGGAAGCGGAGTACTCAGAACTCATTTGTCAAGGAGTAATTTCTTGCCTCACAAAGGACTCCATTTTCCGGGAGATATCTCACTCACCTGTGCTGTACAGTTCTTCGGCTTCTGTGGCAGCCTCGAAGGAGCTAACTAGTGCACCATTTTCGGCTGAGTCAAGATCTGCATGAAATGAGTAAACAGTAATTTCTATTGAACTGGTTACCATTTAGGCTCAGCTTATCACACACAGGTGAAATAACGCGAAACAGTACGTTAGAAATGTTGAGAGAGAGAGAGATTGAGAAGAATACAGGAATGCAGGGATGTTAACCAGTCAAGAGTCTGGTTGGCTACCCTACACTGAGGGATGGGAGAAGGGGAAGCGAAAGAAGGGAAAGAGAAGGTGTAGATACGTGTACGAACAGCACTGAGTTAAAGCCGCTCGAGCAAACCAGAAGTGCTCACAAAAGTACAAATGACGTAAAATATCACTATTACCATTGCTTGTCCAGCACATACAGATCCCCCATGCTAGCATTGGTGGTCCCGGACTCGCAACTTTAGAATCCTCCGCTAAATGACGCAGTAATTTATCTTAGTGGCTTCAGTCATGACCCCGTCTCAAACAGGGATCTTCATACACCCACCGATCGCTCTATCCATCCATCCACTTCTTGTAGTTCTAGACAGAGGACAGCATTAATTTGAGGAACCAGGCTTGAACTCTTTGACATAAAAACTTCACGGTCTTTTTTCCTCATTTCTGCGATGTGTTGACTACAGATCATATTTCAGGAAAATCCCGCCGGATCATATGCAGACAGTCCATTGATCAAATGTCTACCGACGGCGAGCCCGATAAATGTAATTCAAGTTAGCAAACAATGTCACTCTTGCTTATTAATATATTCATATATACATGTATCAATTAACTGCTTGAAAGCGCATTAAAAAAATGGCTGTGGCTTAGCTAAGGTTAAGCCCAGGATGCGAAGCATGCTAGCCTTTATTTTAGTTGTTGAAGCACTGTTTAGCCTGGTGAACTGCTGCTGCTTGGCTATATTACACACGTAGCCGAAAGGATTGTTAGTGAAACGCTTGTTAAACTCACGAGTTGCACTCTCAAACTCCCGAACTCTTCTCACATGTTCTTCACAACGTTCCGCCTCACGTTGTTCTATATCGGCATCGGTGAGGTATTCTTGCGTCTGTAGTAAAACCATCTGTTCTGCGAGCTGCTCCTTTCGTTTCTCGCTTTGCCTCTTCCTGTAAGCACGTTCCTTTTCGAGACGCTGTTGCCTCTGTTCCGGAGTTTCTTCAGCACGTATTCTCCGCTTGGTTGCATTTCGCCGCTCCGAGCGAGTAGAAGTACTCCCAGATACACTCGCAACTTCATCCTTTACCTCGGACTCTGTGGAGGAACGCTGCTGTTTAGCTGCGTAATGTGCACGTCGCTTGGCAAGCCGAACTTCTCGTTCTTCAGCCGTTTCCATGGCTCTTTGTAACTTGCGCTTTGCGGTCTGACGAGCGGCCCTTTCCTTTCCCGCCATCGCACTATACAACTGGCCTCGCCAAGAGCGGACTGTTATGTTGGCTGTTATGACGCCAGTGCCCTAGCGGGAGGTACGGGAGTTAGGCCGCAGCACCGGCTGTGCGACCGCAGGCGAGCGCAAGAGTTGAGCTCGGCTTGCAGCTGTTGTGACGTCAGTGCCCTAGCGGGAGGAGCGGGAGTTAGGCTGCAGTACCATCTGTGCGACCGCGCGCACGAGCTGAGACCCGGCTATGTAGCTACGCGGCCGCAAGCGAGCGCACGAGTTGAGCCTATGCTTTTGCAGCTGTTATGACGTCATATGGTAGCTACGCGGCCGCGCGCGGCGCAGCAAGGAAGAGCGTGGTTGTGCGGCTAGTATGCTTCGCATACTACGAATTTTGATTGATCAGTTAGTAAATCCAGAGCTTCATTAGTGAGATCACGTTGTTTACCATTCGTCAGAACGGTACATGCTGAGCAAGAAAACGAGGAATGCTTTTCGATTCTTCACAGGAACGAGTGAGAATAGGAATAAAGGATTATTAAACACAATTATGATCATATACTGCAAATACTAGTATCAGTAAATGCCCTAATTACGACCCATGTAGCACCGCAATATCTGAACTTGGCAAAATAGTGTTGATACTCCTTAAAATTTATCACTGCATAGAAACCCAAACAAAAGGAAAGTACAGGCGTCTACAGCAAAGCTATTTATAGCGTCACAGACGTACGAAACACTCGGCACGATATGAATAAAGAGAAAAAGAAATACTTCGGGGAAATGGCAGTGGTGCACATAGTACGACACTTGTCACGCCTGAGAAATCAAAAATGTTAAAATCTGGAGCTTATCGTTCAGCAACTGAGCATTCGGTCATGGGGGACGACGTAGTGGAGGGCTCCAGCTTAAGCTTGATCTTCTCTTCTTTAACTTGCACATAAATCTAAGTACACGAGCACATTTGCATTTCAACCCCATGTTAGTACGGCCGCCGCGATCAGGAACAGAATCCGAGACCTTGCGATTAGTAGCTGAACTCCATCGCCACTGAAAAAAATAACAGGTCTTTCAGTAAGCGCAATCTTAAGGCGCCAGGAAGAACAATGTAATGAGAAAAGTGGTGGCGATACCACGTCGGAAGTGCAGCGCCTGTCCTAAGTGTCAACAACGTTGGCAAGGGGATAATTCATTGCTTATGTTAAGCAGTTCATGAATTTAAAAGAAAAATGAGCTTCATTAGATTGCGAAGAAAGCGAGGAATGAACGTATCAAAACTTTATCCACTTTCCGTGCCATAATGAATTTCCAGTACTCGAATACAGTGGGATGTTCGTGACGTCAGATTGACGTCATCGACGCTCGCAGTTCGGGCGTGAAGTAAAAAGAAAACCGAAAGTGAATTTCAGCGTTAATCTTTTCTGTTAGCAATGAATTTTTTACAGAAAAATCTAAGATAGCGTTTTTAAGGCCAAAGCCACTGGTGCAAAGAAACTCACAATTTATCTTTATGTAGTGTTTGGTTCAGGAGAAGCGGCTGTTTGTACAAGTATTTAAAAGGAGACTTCAGAGGAATGAAACTCAAGCTGAATTGCTAAATTCCACTCCTGAAATGCGAAAGATTGGTCTTGCGGCTTGTGGAGACTTAGCAACGAGAAAAGCGGGGGAAATTGAAAAGGTCAGCAGACGATAATTTTGAGTTCCAGTACTAAGTCGCCATGCATGACGTCAGGCCTACTTGTTTCAAGTCATCCTCATCACCAGCCTATTTTTATGCACACCGCACGACGAAAGCCTCTCCCTGCGATCTCCAATTACCCCTGCCTTGCACCGACTTCAACTTGCGCCTGCGAATTTCCTCATTTAATCAACCTACCTAGTTTTCTGCCGTCCTCGACTTGGCTTTCCTTCTCTTGGCCCCCATTTTGTAACTAATAGTCCACCGGCTATCTCTCCTGCGCATTACATTCCCTGCCCAGCTCCATATTTCTAACTTAATGTCAATTAGAATATCGGCTATCCCTGTTTTCTCTCCGATCCACACCGCTCTCTTCCTGTCTCTTAACGTTACGGATAATATTCTTCGTTCCATCACTCTTTGCGCGGTCCTTAAGTTGTTCTCGAGCTTCTTTGTCAACCTCCAAGTTTCTGTCTCATATGTTAGCAGCGTTAGAATGGATTGATTGTACACCTTTCTTTACAGTCTAGTGGTAAGCATCTAGTCAGGATCTGACAATGTCTGCCGTTTGCACTCCCACTTTTGTTCTTCTGTAAATTTCCTTCTCATAATCTGGGTGCCCTGTGAGTAATTGACCTAGGTAAACGCACTCCTTTACAGGCTCTAGAGGCCGACTGGCGATCTTGAACTCTTGTTTCCTTGCCAGGGTATTTAGTATTACCTTTGCCTTCTGCCATATTAAACTTCAACCCCACTCTTAGTTTCTCTGCTAAGGTCCTCAATCATTTGTTGCAATTCGTCCCCACCGTTTCTGAACAAGACAACGTCATCTGCAAACTGAAGGTTGCTGAGATATTCGCCGTTGATTCTCACTCCTAAGCCTTCCGCGTCTAATAGCTTGAATACTTCTTCTAAGCATGCAGTGAATAGCATTGGAGAAACTGTCTCCTAGCCTCAGCCCTTTCTTGATAAGTAACTTTCTACTTTCCTTGTGGAGCATCAAGGTAGCTCAGGAATCTTTGCAGATATTTCCCAAGACATTTACGTATGCCTCACACTCCTTGATTCCGAAATGTGTCTATGAGTGTTGAATTCTACTTCCTCCAGTTGACCATAACGATTACTCCCTTTTCACCGACTAACAATATTACACCGTATTCAAAAGAAACTAATACTAAACAAGCCAGCTTTCACGATATTTTCTCCAAGAAAAAAGAAAGCAACAGTCCATACCCGCGATATCCGTGACGTCACGGTGACGTACAGGCGCTCAGGATAAGTGGAATTCAAGAAAGGAAACTTCGGCCAGTAACATCTTAAAAAGTTACCAAACATTCCTCGACAAATAAAATTAATGTTTCCGGTTCTTGAAATAATATAATTTAAATATTTAAACTCGCGCAACACTGCTCTTTGGGGTCTCCCTCAGAAGTCACGAATGTAGGAAAGGAGAGAACACGATAAATGAAAGGCGGGCAACCAGGACAGAGGAGCCCAGTTGGCTACCCTGCACGAGGAAAGGGGGACAAAAAAGATTAAGTCAAGGCGAGAAGAAAGTCAAAAGTCGATGTGCACTCCGGAGGTCGCCGACAACGGAATTCTCATCGCTCTGTCACAGAACCAGGGACGGTAATTAAGATTTCCTCCAGGAATGGTCGGATTACGCTTACTATAGACGAACAGTCAAGCCAAGGTCTTTAATCAGCAGGAGCAAAACAGAGAGCGTCGGGTCGAGACCCCCGCGGCTTGAAAAACACGCACGCGCGGAACACGCCGCGCCGGCGATCGCGGTCGGCCCAGTCGACGGCCTCGGATTGGGCGCCGCCGCCGCCGCCGCGGCCCCGGCTGACGTCATATCGCTGCCGTCCGCTCGACCGCTGCAAGAGCGCGCGATCGGCTCCCGGAATGCTCCGCTGCTCGCGTGGGCGACGTAGGGCGACGCCGTCGTCGGCCGCACGTCGAAGAGAGCATGAGTGGGGGAGGGGGGACGTCGGCGGCCGACGGCCGGCGCGGGCGCGCGCTCGGGTGTTGCGACACGGAGCGGCAAAGGCCCGGCCGAGCAGGAACTCCCTTGCCAAAGGGTGTTTTCTCGTCGCGCTGCCTGCTGGCTCCGCTTCTTCTGCAGCCGACGCCGCAGCGGCGGCCGTAGCAGTGAAGTACGACTCCACTTAATCCAGCCTCGAGAATGGAGTCAAAACTCGGCATCGAATAGACACCGAAGTGAAAGTATTCGACAGTTTGCACTGCGGAATAAAACGTGTTTGGAAGCATGGATGTTTTTTTGTACATGAACGGTTAGTTGTGTTAAATGAAGTTCTACAGGGTACTGGGGTTTGTCCGCGTAACGTCAGAACATGAAAGCTTGCGCTTTAATTTATCTTCCAGTAATCAGTCGTTTACCGCAAGATGACAGCGGAGGTTGAAAAATAATTTGTTTGACTAAATCGATTTGGTTTTCAATTTCACGTCACTTTGAATGGGCGCGGAGACGTGCTCCCTGTAGAGAAGCAGAAATAGTGCCCTTTCCCATCAAGCCTCTTTTGCTCGCGCTTTGAAATAGTGTTGACACATATTTTCGGTGTTGTAGAAGCTCCACCACTCGCTTCTCCCACACAAAAGGATGACAGATAGTACGATGATTCGGAAACACCTGTAAGGTATTTTAATTAGATACCAAAGTTCGTTTCAAAATGCAGGCTACATTGTCGTGGACGTTATCGTGACGTCTTGACCCAGAGCAACACTTCCAGACGTCGTGTAGCGAGTATAAAAGGTAGACATGTTGACGTTGCTCATGAAGAAAAAATAAGCTATAGTCCTGCATGGGACAGGCGCAGCATTTGCGGGGATGGAGCGAGGATTCGTATCGCGACGTCATGGCATATCCATCTCCTGGGTACTGAAACCGAAACTCGTTATTAAATACAGGTGCTATAATAAATTCTTTATGGTGCTTTGATGATTGCCAGTTTCTTTAATGTGGTGCCGAGGCTTTCGACCTTCGTTTGACGCAAAAAAATTATGAGTCGAACATGCCACATCGCAACTCGTCAACACTGTAAGACCCAGTGTATCGCACGTGCTACACTCAGCCTAATGTCTCAAAATTTTGATTGAAACATGCGAAACTTCGTGAAAAGCCCATAGTTGCATTTATATGCTGGAGTGGAGTTTAAGCTTTGTATAGTTTAACAAACCAATCACAGATAATTAGGTAGTAGTTCAATTCAGTTATCCCAGAAAATAATTAGTATTTTCTTTCTGAATACTTCATTTCCATAGCCAGGAATAAATACCAACAATTTGTTGCAATTTTCCTTGACGTGGAACTGTGTTTGGGCATAAAGGGGTTGTAATAGATTAGATTAGATTAGATAGATAGATAGATAGATAGATAGATAGATAGATAGATAGATAGATAGATAGATAGATAGATAGATAGATAGATAGATAGATAGATAGATAGATAGATAGATAGATAGATAGATAGATAGATAGATAGATAGATAGATAGATAGATAGATAGATAGATAGATAGATAGATAGATAGATAGATAGATAGATAGATAGATAGATAGATAGATAGATAGATAGATAGATAGATAGATAGATAGATAGATAGATAGATAGATAGATAGATAGATAGATAGATAGATAGATAGATAGATAGATAGATAGATAGATAGATAGATAGATAGATAGATAGATAGATAGATAGAGTGTTTGCAACAGGTGTCAGCTTGCCATGAAGGGAATTGATGTGAACCGCATTTCCTTGATGCCCTAGCGTATATACTGTCCCACCATTCGCATTCTTACATCCGCCTCTTATGTATCCCTTGTTCAGGTTAATTTCCGCGAGGCTGTTTTTGAATCTCAATGCTACCTAGATAGCCGCGCTTGCCTTTTATAGTTATAGTGTTCCGCAATGTCACAGCGCCCTCCAAGTAGCTCACGAAGTGGCGCCAGGTCTACTTCTAGTGTCATTATTCCTACGCTGGCTCCCTAAGACAACACTCCAAAAGTGTTCTCTAATATCCTCACTACGAAACTACACGATTCAGCATGGGTTATATATATTCTGGCGTCGTCACCTTCAGCGCACGGCTTTGAGAGGCCGGACATCGTACCATTCCGGCCGGGAGGAGAAGTTCGACGATAACCAAGAAAGAAATTACATGCAACAAATGAATGTTTTTTTTCTTGCTCCGTTACTGCAGACACAGTTTCTCGTTAGTCTGAGCAGCGAAAAAAAGAAATGAAAAGAAACCTAAACCCGAATCGAGAGCCAAAATTTTAGTATCGCCCACTCCTTCTGAGTGTGGCACGTGCGCTTTGAGTGTCTCGCTGGAGTTCGATCCACGCGGCGCTCGGTGTTCGATCGAACGGCGCGCGCCGCGCTGCCGGCCGTTGCGGACCGCGAGCGCATAGCGCCAGGCAGACGGGGTCACGGCGGTCTCTAGAAGCTGGTGCTGTCCGCGGAACTTGGACAAGGACCGCTACCGACCTCTTGAACTAAACAACGCGCGGGTCAACCGAGAGTGTATAGATCGCGAGTGATGCTGTTGCTGAATCGCATGCGTTGCTGAAAGCTGAATATCGTGCTGGCTTAGGTTCACCACCAGAGAGAAAGAGAGAAATAACCTTTTTTTTCGTGATGAGGTGGGGAGGCTTTCCTGCAGGATGGAGCCTCTACTTGAGGGCCCCATTGGCTCGCGCCACAGCGCGCGCCCGCCGGATCAGCCATCCGCTGCTCTTGCGGGTTTGAGCTGGTCAGCACAGTCCCCAAGAAGAAGGCGATGGGGAAGGAATAAACCGGAGGGTGTGGGCATTCCCAGGCGCAGTTATATAGTGTGGGCTTTACTCCGCAGTAGGGACAGTATGAGGGATATTGCCTGGGTTGGAAGTTCACCGTCAGAAGCTCATTGTCACACGAGTCAATCCAACACTCGTACATGAATCTTCCATTTTCATTTCGGAACTTCAGACTGTGTGCCTAAAGTTTGCGGAGAAACACGCATATTCAGCATCACCGCTGACAGTTTCTTAATGTCATTGCGTCGTTCCTTGTCAAAGCAGCAATAGGCAGAGGTTTCTTCGCGTTCTGAATCTCTCGAAGATATTAGCCTACAAAGGTTAACAAATCGCAAAGGCCTAAATTAAAACGTTCTCTGCGCGGCCAGAAAACCATGAGTTTTGACTATACACGTACGGATACGCAAACATACACGCAAGATAAATATTTGGTTAGCCTTGGCCATAAACAACTAACACACGTCAATATACGACCGCTGTGAGTCCACAATCAAAAGACAGCGGTCATTCTGTAACACCCTTTATGTCGGAATCATTGCACTAATCGCACCTAGCTCCACTTGCAAGAGTTGCTTTTCCATTTTCTTCTACAAGGGAAACAACCGCACCCGTGTCTACCATAGGGGCAAGTTAACTGTAGTAAGAGAAGGAACAAAGGGAACTTCTCTCGCATGGGTAAGTTCATGACTCGTATTTAACTCCATTTGAGAGATTCGTACACCCCTTCTGCTCTAAGAAAAGGAAAAGTAACACCGATGCGTATCATCAGTGTGACTTGAACCATAACTAAAAAAGGGAAACACTGATAACTCCTCTATGCGGGAGTAATTGCTTGACTGGCATTTAACTCTCTTTGCGAGCGTTGTAGTCGCGTGTTGACCTAATGAAAAAGCAGCACTCATCAGGTACGATCGATGTAAGTCCACTCTAAAAGGAGAATGAGTGCTGTATAAGCTCCTTTAAGCGGGCGTAATTACACGCCCATCTTTTAATCCACCCATGGGAGTCGCCTCACTTCTAGAAGGAGTACGCTTACTGCGCTTGTAGTCCATCAGGGAAAAAGTACTTCTTTTGAGGCGTACATGACCACTTTCTTACCGCACTTTTCAAGACGTTTGCACCCTTTCCGGCGTATCTTGACCTAACACAATAATCGCCATCTGCCTTGCTCGCGCTTCCTTTTTTTGACGCTGCGAGCCCGGTACTTCCAGGTCACGAACGGCATGCGCGTTATCAGCGTGACATAGCACTCTCAACCGGAAAGTAGCGAGCGCGAATTTTCAAGAACGGAAACGCAAGCAAGGCAGATGACGATCATTGTTGTGGGACAAGCTAGTCCCCAAAGGGTGCAAACTTATTTAAAAGTCTAACTCTTCAAAATGAGTTGACAGGCGAAACAATCACCTATAATCCCACCGAAAGGAATTGTCACGCCCTTTCGTCCGGTGGGGAGGAGGGGAGAGGCAGCATGCGTGTAAGACGTTTTAGGAAGTGCTGTCACTGTAGGGACTTTATAAAAATTACAAAACGAGTAGCCGCTTTTGACAAGGCTCCTAATGAGATATTTGTTTTCCAGGGGTCTTGGATTTTGATCAGCGGCGATTCCATATAAGGAAGTGAAATATTCTGCAGTTTCAACGCATATCTTGGAATTTGTTTGAAGCGATACTGTCGTGAAGCAGTTTACGAAATGCTGTAAATTTCCCAAATCATTCCTGCGTCTTCGGCGCAAACGGAACTGGCGCTTACGCATGCGCACCCGCCCTATGCACCCACGCAGTGATCATTTCAAACGGCTAGAGCATTCGGCTACTGTACTGAGGAACCGAGGTTCTATGCGACCACCGGGCATTTATTTCATTTCATTAATGTCAGATATAAGCAAGACAGCAGCGGTATACCCAGCAGTCGTGGTAAGGAAAGTCCGGCAGGGTTCGCAAGATGAAAAGCTTCGCATTAAAACGCAGCTTCTCCGTTGGCGACCATCATCGTCAGCGAGCTGCAGAGCGCCCACGCCATCTCGGGGCACATTGGCAAAACTTGGACGTCACGTGCTCGCGGGTTGCGCAACAGGCACGACTACACTGCAACGTACGGCGGAGACAGCGCAGGGGCGCTAGCCGCCGCTGCCACAGATCGAAATTCGGGACGCCTCGGTATGCGTGCCTCATGCCCGCGAACATCGAACAACAGTTCTGTAGCGGAAATTAATTTACCACAATTTGTTCTTAAAACGCACATGCACTTGAAAGAGAGGAAAATAATGGCAAGAAGAGCACACCCGCAACTGCCACTGGAACGGGCTCGACGCCTGCCACTCCTCTGGATGAAGGGGCCCGAGACATAGCATGGAAGGTAGGAAGAATGGAATGAAAGAGGGGAAAAAGCGGACCGATCACAAAGTCTAGAGTAAAAGAAGGACAAAGAATAGAGTACTGCTATACAATCAGAAATATTTTTACTATTATTTTAAAGTTAACGTGAACGTCAAAATAATACTAAGAAAGGCGGAAGAAGCTTTGCTTGTGATGCGCTGAGTACAACTGAGTAAAACTAATAACCACGATAGGGTATACCAGACAAGAATGACAAAGAGCGATTGGACGAGGACAACGAAGACAATTGCGTTTTGTGGTCCTTGTCTGGTGCGTCATATGGCGGTTATTAGTTTCACTCACTTGGGCTCAGTGCATTACAAAATAAAACGAACACCAACTAGCACAATTTCTCATTTTATGCTCATGAAGAAGTCTCTGGTCTCCACACTCGCGAAGAAAATGTACGTAAAAGTTTGGTAACTACAAAGCATTTCAACATCTGAGATTGCGAGATTGTAATATCAGATGTAATATTAGAGATAAAGTTTACTGCTTTCATTCCACGTCGCTATCGAGGTGGTCTTATTCACCTGTGGTGTACAATCTTCGATGAATGCTTGTAGGTGCTCGACATCATCAAACTCATCGCATTCTCGTTGCTTTTTATACCACTTTTAGTCTGCGGGTGGTTTTTATCACAGAGTTTCACACTATAAATTCTTAAAGGAAATCTGTGGATCGGTGTCTGCATGCACCGTCAGTATGGCTTTTGTTATGACGTGGTGAGAAGTAGACCACAGGAAGTTAGCCTCGGGTTTCTGTAGTCGAGGAACAGGGCAGAGCCAAGGCACTGCTTAACAACACCTTACAGAATATTTACATGAAGAAAGTCTCATACGAGGGAGATTAAGAAACTGGACGCCATGTGATTTATACATCTTCCAGGCACTCGAAATTTTCCTAGATTCCTGGATATTCTTAAGGCGCAAACAAATGCGGCGCTAGTCAGAAGACGACTATATAATGTGTAGAGGTGCAATCGGTTTCGACAGCCATCTTTGTTATACATCATTGTCTCTCGTGTAAATATTGTAAATACACCTTTATATGTGACTTCTGCAACGTAACACTATTATCGAAAGTTCTTTATTCGAATCCATCAAACTCGTGGATTAGCTATGCGTGCTGTCACAGTTTCATGCATATCTTGATGACGACTCGCACTTTCTTGTGCTCAGGTCGATTCTCTTTTTCTCAAGGGCAATAACTTTTTTGACTTATCCGATCTGAGTTCCGTCAGGCTGAATCAAGCAAACAAAGTTTAATAGTTGAGACAATGTAGGCAAGCGGTTCCAATCCTAGCGTGTTTCTGGCACGAATGTATTGGAACACCATTTAGGCGAGCAACTTAGTATAGCGGCTTTCATTTGCTTTTCAATACGAGGCGAGTTATATGTACTGGGAGGATCGAAATACGTAGGCCTGAATTTTTTTTTCGCATATTCGCCAAGATATGTACGAGGCGAGAAATACTCTGGTTGAATTTTAAGAAAGCTGCAACGTTTTCTTTTTAAAGAGACGTTGAAAGTAAAATAACATAGACTTAAGCATGCGGAACGCCTGTGGGGTAAGCAAAAAGCACTCAACGAGCAATTGTAGTTGGCCTTGCGCTCCATATCTTCCACAAATATCCCAAAGTGTCCCAAACGCAAGAGGCATAGAACAGCTGTGAATGTGTTAGATACTTTTCTAACTATTGTTTTGGTGAAGCTGCAGCAATCAGTGCTACGATAACACGGGGAAAGCCATAGTTAGACTTTTCTTATCGTATATCTCGTATGTTCCAGCAAATATTATTAGTAGCATGGACAGCAAAATATCTTGCGAGTCAGCGCATGTAAAATCCATACGTAAACAGCGTTGCAAAGCCTGTGAAGGTCAGCCGTAAGGTGCTGTAAAAGGGCGAATATCGAAATGTGCTGAAAGTATTTTTATCAAGAAAAGCCAGCGTTCTTACCAGTTGTGTAGACTTGCTGAATGAGGTTTATCAATTGCCACGGCAACCCAACACGTTATGTACGACTGCTTCTGGCATAAATATCATATTCAGCACCGAAATGCTGCAAAATTACTGTCATCGTTGACACGCACAGAAGGGATTTAAGAACAACGAAGCGCGACTCGTTATTCAAGATAAGCATGAAAATACGCACGTGTTCGATTGATACAATCTTTCTCAATATCTTAAATGGCTACCTATGCTCACCTTGTTTGGCAACGAGTATCCTTATTTAGCCTCCGATTCCTTCCACAATACGGCTTTCGGAGCATTAGAAACAAGAATAATTCCATAAAATGTCGACAAATATTCCGTTCGGCTACTCGATATTGTCTGGTTACTTACCAAACATCATCCATATTTAATGACACGCAAACTAGAAAGTGTCGTGTTTTGTTCATGCACTGAAGATTTACGCGATTGGGTGAACTGAATCTGCGCGTAAATCATTCAGCTACTTTAGAATAATATGGTGAATGTAGAACGCAAAGCAAGTGACCCACAGAGAAGAGCAAAAAAAAATTTTCTATGTGCTTTGTACCGTTGTCAAAATTTGTGCCATATGACAGAAAATTTTACGTACTACCCAAGATATTTATGGTACCTGAAAAATGAACACTATCAGACATCTGTCAAGAAATCCTAAAACTGCATGATATGCATGGACTTCTCATAGACTGTAAGACATAGACAAGTGAGAACAATAGGTGACGTCTAAATCGCGTTCCTTAGCGACGGCTCTCTAACAATAAGAAAGGCTAATCTCGAAGGTCATGCTTTCTTGTACTGCAGGCGCCGGAAGCGATTGCAGGAACCGCAAGCACATCACGAGTTTCGTGTTCCGCACACCGCCTCGACGGACGGACCATCAACAACAAATGAAACGCAAGCGGGAGATGAAAGATCAAAACACCTTTTACGCGTGCTTACGTAGCAGTACAACGTGTAATCGCTGTGTAGACGGTTTATAAGCATGGAATAGTCATAAACATACGTTTCAGAGTCTCAAATAGGCAACTGCTGTAGAT
The DNA here is from genome assembly GCF_038994185.2 of Dermacentor albipictus. NCBI lineage: Eukaryota > Metazoa > Arthropoda > Arachnida > Ixodida > Ixodidae > Dermacentor > Dermacentor albipictus. Next base: position 35,399,527 of record NC_091827.1, on the reverse strand, counting down.
GCAAGTGAAGCTGTAAACGGAGCAGCGCGATCAAATATGTTGAATTCCAATGGCGGTGTCGGAGCAGCCGACGGACTCCGCGAGCGAGCACTCGACTCTGGCGTAGAGAACGCCTCCAGATCCGCGAGTGGAACACAACCTGCGCCGCCGGAGCAAGGCGGAAGCGGAAGTTCTATGAACGAGTTACCCAGGATACCTTGCGTGTTGTAATTTTCTTCCGCTGTTTGCTCCCGCACCGCCCCACCGGTCACTTGTCTCTTCAGCACCGTTCACCTGTGGTTTTTTAAAAGTACGGAATGAATATCTCGCCAAGCGTGCAGCATCTTTTGATTCCTCGTGAGTCGTGGCCGGTGGCGCCTCCCAGCAGACAAACGTGGTAAAGGAAATACGTCACGCAGAGTTCCAGTCCACTCCGCCGATTTTGGCGGAGCATCTTTTTCTGCTCCACAGAGTGACTTCCGCTCTGAATCCCCTCCGACTCTCTCATTGGAACACCTTACTCCCACCCTCACTCTGTGATTGGAACAAACTTGCTCCGAAACGAGCAGAAAAACTTGCTCCGACTGCGCCATTGGAATTCAACAATAGTTTCGGAATTGCTCGAGTTTTATGCTGATGGTGCGTACAAGTACAGGAAAAGAAGTGGGACATCTACTGCGCTTGCTGCATAAATGAAACAGCATATTACGAGCAATAAGAATTGCAGTGTTTCAAGGCACATGCGGGCAATGCACCCATAGGGGCGCATTTGCCGTCTAGCTTTGCATAGGTGTGGGGTCATCGACGTTTACGGGGATACCTCTTTAATACAAGAGGCTTCACGGCTAGTCACTTCAATTTGAAAAGATCACCTGCACACCAAATCGGAGTTGGTCATTCATGCACATATAGACAACCGCGTGACACCTCACAACGGTTACATTGTAAAAAGAAATCAGTGAAAGCGTTGCGGTTCTGTCAGACCGATTACTAATGAAGTAGTACTATTGGGGGGAACAAAATACAGCGTTCCTCTACCTGTGGAGAGCCAACGTTTATAATAATGGCGATGGCGATATCCACAGGAAATGTCATCCTGCCTCTGATAAATTCCGTATACTGAATAGCACTTTTCATTCATCTTTGCCTTCAGGTTCTTTATTATTTGACCACCGTCGACCATCCTACCGGTTTTGATAAACCTATTCCCCTTATGTCCTCATTGGCTATTCCTTGATGCACGAATAATAACTGACCCGTCGGCAATCATTGCTGCTTTTGGCAATTCTACTCTGTCTATGCCGTTCAGTTATATGGCTATTGGCCTAGAAGGAGAGAGGGAGAGACACGAATGAGATGAAAGGCAAATAGGTTAACCAGAGTAACCGTTCCGTTGGGCTACTCTGCTGTGGAGGGAAATGGAAAGCGTAGAAAAGATGACAGAAAATCTGAAAGAATCTGTACGCACAAGCACCATGAAGGCGCCTGACGGTGGTTACAGCCTTTCCTACAAACCCGCTGCTTTCATAACATTGCGATGTATGCATCCTTTAGTGGGGATGGCCTACTTTAATGTCATTAACATTCTATCTTACGAATAATGCTTAACTGTTGCTTATATGTTTTATATTATGAATATTACAATTAGCGGCACGTACCCAGTGGTACATAACTTGTGACCCCGGTGTGAGTCGAAGAGGTTCGTCAAGGAAGCTTGAAAACAAGTACCGCACAAAGAGCGATGGAACGAAGAATGCTAGGCATAACATTGAAAGACAGAAAGAGAGCGGTTGGGATCAGAGAGCAAACGGGTATAGACGATATTATAATAGACATCAAGAGGAAAAATGGCTGTGGCTTAGCTAAGGTTAAGCACAGGATGCGAAGCATACTAGCCTTTATTTTAGTTGTTGAACCACTGTTTCGCCTGGTGAACTGCTGTTGCTTGGCTATATTTGGTTCGGCTAGACGAAGAAATAACTCATGCGTTAGCGGGAGGAACGGGAGTTAGGCCGCAGCACCGGCTGTGCGACCGCAGGCGAGCGCAAGAGTTGAGCCCGGCTTGCAGCTGTTGTGACGTCAGTGCCCTAGCGGGAGGAGCGGGAGTTAGGCCGCAGTACCATCTGTGCGACCGCAGGCGAGCGCACGAGCTGAGACCCGGCTATGTAGCTACGCGCCCGCAAGCGAGCGCACGAGTTGAGCCTCCGCTTTTGCAGCTGTTATGACGTCATATGGTAGCTACGCGGCCGCGCGCGGCGCAGCAAGGAAGAGCGTGGTTGTGCGGCTAGTATGCTTCGCATAAAAAATGGCGCTGGGCAGGTCATGTAATGCGCAGGTTAGATAAACGTTGGACAATTAGGGTGACAGAACGGGTACAAAGAGAAGGGAAGCGCAGTAGACGACCGCAGAAGACTAGGTGGGGCCACGAAATTAGGAAATATGCGGGTGCTAGTTGGAATCGGTCGGCGCAGGACAGAGGCGATTGCAGATCGCAGGGAGAGGCCTTCATCCCGCAGTGGACATAAAGATGATGATGGTGATGATGATGATGATGACGATGATCAGCGGCCCATACCCATTGACCCCCCAGTGACCCATGTTGGTGGCAGCGAGGTTGATTGCAGAGATGCATATAGCCAGTGACTCAATTTACCGTCGAAGATGTTAATTGAAGAGCAGCACATACCCATTGACCCAAGTTCCCCAGACGGTTGTTTTTGAACCCCGTTCCATGAGCACAACAGCACGATCCTCTAATGATTCGACAGCGGGCTATCCAGCGACACAAGTTGGTGGGAAAGAGGATAGGTGCGCACATGTACACATAGAGGTATAGGATATTCTACAAACTGGCTGAAATTCCCAAAGAATGCTAATAGCATTAGAGAAGAAGCGTTGTATAGTGCCTTCAGAGGAAGTTGAGCTGACAACGGTTGGGGCCAGGGACATAAGAAATCTGTTTTAGTAAATACCGCCATTACTAAATGTACCAAGAATATGCCTAGTCTATCATGATTCATGACTATAAACTGGGGACAACAACAAACAGCCCCCTAAAGCTGCCACGAGCTGAAAATGTGCGTGGTTTCCGTGGGAAAGTGTGACTTTATGACGGATATAGCTAGTGGCAGAGGCCCTCATTCACAACTGTTGCAGTCGTTAACGCCGTTTTTCTATGGCTATAACGGCAATTATTCGCGGCTATTACGGGAGATGACGTTGCTCGTGTTGTCAGCTTCTGTTGTTTCGCTATCTGCTTCATTGACGTCCCTGAATACTTTGTGATTATTGTTGATTAATACGATGCTAGCGCAGTTGCAGCAGTTTCTGTGTATCTGTTTTGTTGCTGTTGTAGTTTGTGTTACGTTTACTTTTACCTTTAGCATCATTGTTTTTTAAGAGACCTTATCGATTCTTTGCGCTAAAACATTGCATCTCAACCAAGCTGCTTTGCCGGTTTCTTTGATCTTCGCTTGCCTCAGCTTCCCTGCTGAAAGCGCGCGCATTGGCGATTTACGAACAAAGGATTACAACCAGGGCAATCATGAAAGAAAAACAAAGGTGAAGAAGAGTTTGAAGAGCCAGTAGCACGGGTAGCGCAATATAGGTAAAATCATGAAGAAGAAGTATTTTAATTATTGGAAAATGTAGAAAGGTCGGCCGGATAATGGAGCATCTGGCCTGCTACTCTACGTAAGGGAAGGGGAAGAGGGGAAGAAAAAGGGTCACAACGGGAATGATAATGGGAGGAACGAGGTGAAGGACACATTACACAACTGGTATCACAGGCGTGGGTCCAGGCCCGTGTCACCCCAGGAAACGTGAAAGTGCACGCATTGTCTCTGTCGTCTGCCAACTCTGTGGCCATGTGGCCACGTTCGCGGATGGCTAGGGAAGAGCGCTCTCCTGCAACGTTCGCAGCCCGCCCGTGCGTCGGAAAAGCACCCAGGGACTTTCCCAACCGTGCGGCTCGGCCGAGTCGCGGCCGGGCCTTGCTGCGCTGGAGCGAAGTCGCAGCCGTACTCGTACGTTCCGGCAATCTCGGCAGGCAAAGACGGAAGTACACTCGCGCTTCGCACGCCCGTCAACTTTAGCACGAGCGAAAGAAACTCAGAGGTCAAGGCCGAGGTCGTGCGGGATGTCACACCATGGAGCCTTCGATTTTCTTTGTTCCTTTTCCAGGGAAGGAATAGGGAACGGGAACACTCAAAGACAGCGTTGAACGTCAAGAGAGGTGTTACAACTCACAAACCACCAAAATATTACCACTTTTGTTATTGCAAGTTCTTTGTGTGTTGGATGTTTATCATCATCATCATCATCATCATCATCATCATCCTGGCTACGCCCACTGCAGGGCAAAGGCCTCTCCCATACTTCTCCAACTGTCCCGGTCATGTACTAATTGTGGCCATGTTGTCCCTGCAAACTTCTTAATCTCATTTGCCCACCTAACTTTCTGCCGCCCTCTGCTACGCTTCCCTTCCCTTGGAATCCATTCCGTAACTCTTAATGACCACCGGTTATCTTCTCTCCTCATTACGTGTCCTGCCCATGCCCATTTCTTTTTCTTGATTTCAACTAAGATATTTATAGCGACTACTTAAAAGCAATGTTTAGTTCACCAAGAAACTTTCGGTCAGTTTTTCGGGGTTATAAATAACGAACATATGAATATCAGAGCATCAGGCATCGCTTTGGGCTTTCTCCAAAGATGAGCTGATCTTAGTACAGATCATTTCGGTCCTCTTAAATGGCTAGCCGAATAGGCAAACAACGTAAACATTGAATAAAGAAGCGTTTTCACCATCGTCACCATGCGACATGCGCTGCGCTTGTTATGGCAAAGTGTACTGTCTAGTAGAATATTCGGCTGTAGATCAAAAACAGCATTTAAGTATCCAATTATTTCATGGTTTAATTTTTATTCGTATATTTATCCAATGTACAGCGGTAAAGAAATACATAGGTCAGAGATTTAATTGACTTCTAACGTACAAGTATTTCATGGCGAGGATTTTAGCCAACATGCAGTCAAAATCTCTCACGAAGTTTACGCCAAGTGTACCACGTTTAATAATAAGCAGCATGCAGCGAGAACCAGCTATCAGTGGCTATATTGCGATCCACTTCTGAGCAAAAAGTGATGGGGTTCGACTCCGTGGCCGTGGCGGCGACGTTCCGCTACCATCGGAGTGCAAAAAATTAACTCGTATGCCTTCTCTTGGTGCAGGTCAGTGAACGCCTTAGAGGTCGAGGTTAATACATGGACTACCACCCGACACCTATACGGCGTCTCTCCTTCACAAAAGTTGTTATAGAATGTCTGTTGTATGAATATTGAGTTTTTATTGACTTCTACATACGCCTGTAATGCGTGGGGCAGATAACCGGTGGACCATTAGAGTTGCAGAATGTGTGGAAAGGGAAGGGAAGCGCAATTTTTGAAATTTTGTGACATTCTAGGGTGAAATGCGGACGCTGAAAGGGATTCCTTGAGCGTGTATTGGACGGCCTGACATGAACATGCGTTCTCGGAAGCCAGTCCAAACGAATGGTTGGATTTATCTGGGACCTCGACCGATTCGCCTGGAAAAAATGAAATTGGGCAAATGTTAGCGGCATTAGTAAATAATAATAATAATAATAATAATAATAATAATAATAATAATAATAATAATATAATAATAATAATAAGAAGAAGAAGATGAAGAACTGAAATAAATCTACCAAGATTCATTGTTTCAGTTCGATGGGTATACGGAATCGTTTGTGAACAGCACATAGACTCACGAACAGGAAGCATTGCCATATAGGCAAAGTACAAAATGTATGCACAACCGTACACCGTTGACTCGCAAGAGGACAATGCCACCTACTGTGTGGATGTCTGTGCCGTACAAACGAAATGCGGAATTGTAATATCAACTGTGCACGTATCTCCAGGCACACCCAAGTGCGATGTCGAGAAGTACATGGCAACGCACTTTGCATGGGTCAGCCGCGATGACACTACCCCTGTGGTCATCGTTGGAGACTTCAATGTGGACATTTCAAAACCATACAAGAAATGGTTCACTCAGTCTGTGCTAGAAAAGTTTGGTTTGAAGTGCCACACCAATCCAAGTCACTCAGCTACTGGACAACGGTCGTGTATAGATTGAACTATGGCCAAAATTATGTCTAAGGTTGTAGCGAAACCAATCAGTATATATCACACTAATAACAAAGCTATCGTAATTACCATTACCAAGTGATCAAAATAAGTACATGTACCCTTGTCTAACCCTGTGTGATATGCTACAGCTTCGCTGGTCATCTACCTTCACAAAGTAGAATGACTCAATTTTTTTTTTCTTACCGTATTTGGCGGTAATGGCAGTACGCTTACTTTCGTCCTAAAATCACAAGTTGTGACTGCTGAGACGCTAAAGAGGAAGACCACAGAGTAGTATCCTTGAAGAGTTTTCGAGAGCACTTTGAGAATGCTATCATGAAATAAGAACAACCAATTATTCTAGAATAAAATTTTAAGAAAACTTCCTTTTTTTAATATCGGGTCAGAGCGGATTCGCTGATAGCCGTCAGTGAGAAACGACGGATGTGGGGGCAACATTGAGCTGTATATTTATTTCCCAATCTGTTCAACCATCGTCGCTGGCTCGAGCACCTCCGCTGCTGCGCTGCAGGTACCACCGGGATCAGCTGCTGTGCGATGGAGATGCGGAAATTCGAAAGGGAAACGGATCGTTACAAAGTTGCTCCCACAGGTCTCTCAGAACCACCGCGGCTAAGTCCTCGCGTGCTTTGTAATGCAACGCGATCGTTCCTTAACGTCATGCAATTAACCGGGGTGGAGCAGAGCTTTCTGTTGATATTCCTGACGTCACGCGCAGATAGTGCAAGGAACTTAAGGTGGCGTCGCCACCTGTCGTGAGTTTTCCTTTTTTTCTTTCTTTCTGGCTCACCGGGTTGCCGCTCGTTGCAACATTTGCCGATTCGTAGTTAGAGCAGTTTGAATCTGCGACTCCCCGCTCCGAACTTCGCGTGTTACTCTTTAGAGCGCGTTTTTTTTAATTAAGAGTTCTCGACCCTTGCCGAGCGCGCCGCTCGGCGAACCTCGGCAACGCGCGCGCGTACACGCACACACCGTCGCCGGCTGGATTCCACTCCGTGCGCACGCGTCGTCCTTGGCTGTCCTCCTCCCCTCTTAATGAGAGAGAGAGAAAACTTCAGCCGCGGCGGTGGCTTGCGTCCTTTCCCGCCGCCGACGCCGCCGAGGGCTTTCGCACAAAAGCAACTTCGGCCTCTTTTCTTTCTTTTTCTTTCCTCCCTTTATCGTGTAGTTCTTTTTTCTTCCTCCTACTTCTTTTCCTTTCTCATCTGACGTCGCTCACCCCGCAGCCGCTGGCGTTGCGGTGCGCTGGCTTTTTTCTCTCTCTCTTTCGTTCTATCCAGCCCGCTTCTTTCTGTTTGTCTGCCCGCGCGCGAGCGCCGCGTTTTAGTTGCGGAGAACGCCGCGCGGTGGCGCGACCGACTCGGCTCCTGGATCGATGCGCGGCGTAGCGGATCTGCCCTTTTCCAAGGGTAGGAGAGAAAGAAATAAAGAGAAGCATGGTAAATGAATGACGAAAGAGCCGCCGCCGCCGCTGCTGCCTGCCTACCTTGCCCGAGTGGAAGGGCCCCCGGAGCCGCTCCACAGCGCTAGTTCCTCGTTGCTGGCGCGGGGAGCGCGCGAGGTTTGCTCGAGGGCGACGGGCGGTGTGCTGCTGCTGCTTACTGGCTGCCGAGACAGAGCCGGCGCTCGCGCTAGGCGCCGCTCCACGAGTGTGTGCTCCCGTTACGGCGAGCGCGTTGGCCGCGAACTGAAGCAAAGTTAACGGGGCTCGTTTTCCTTTGGAAAGCCTCTAACCCTTCCTAAGCAACGAGAACGAAAGGAAGAAACTGCCGCTTTGTGACGCAGGAGCCTGAAACTGTGTCTTCTACGGCTCCCGTGAACATAAATAGTGTAGCGCGATAGACGTGACACAGCACGAAAGTAGCACAAAGGCGAAACTCTTGAAGACTAAGAGTAGCGCCTCGACTTATGTCACGTCTACATCGCGCCCCACAGCAGGTCGTTTTCGGTCAATACGAACTAGGCCAAACAGCACATGTCAAGAATGCGCGCGAGAAATAAGTCATACGAGTGAGGGTGGGGAAAGGATACCTTTAATTGTGTGCGCCGCATTTCCCGAGTTCATGACAACTAATCGAGAAAAATAAAATTCCGTTGTTATTGGTATCATTTAACCTGTTTTTGTTCAGCCTCATTGCAAGAATGGTTCCCTAAAGTTTCGTTATTCAATTGCCCCATTTCAAATACTAACAGTGTGATGTACAGGATATTTGAATGATCGTGACCCTTTGCAGTCATATCACTGCAGTTAAAATCAGAGCTTTCCCGCAACGGGCCAACTGTGCTCCCGATGACAGCGAGGTAGCCAGACGTCCAAAGCCGCACGATCCGGCGAGCTTCGCGGCTTAACACGCATAACTCTTGAAATGCACGTCATGTTTCATCATGTCAGTGACACCAGCTTCTTGTTTGCCAAATTACAAACTTGGCTGAATATCACCACCATTGAGTTTCCTACAAAAAATAGGAAAACACCTAAGCTACGCCTTTAAGAGTCGAACGCGATAGCATTCAGATCCGTAAGTGCTTCTCACGCTTCCCGGCAACTGCAGCTTATGTAACCGTAATGTTTACCGTGAAATGCTGGCGGCGAACGCGATACACGAAGGCGAGCTTTCTGGTAGAACCGCGGTCTCTTATGTGGACCGCGATGCGGCGGTGGCAAGCGTCATATGCAGGTGTTGCAAGGAACCGGGCGCGCAGCTTTATGGCCTTTGAGATTTGCGCGTGCAATTCTGGGAGGCCATGGCCGCTCTATGTATGGTAGAAACGCTGAAAAAGGGGTTTGCGATTTTTTTTAGTTCTCGCGAAGCAGAATTGTTTTATCGCATATTCAAATTACAGTCCGACGCTATCACGTCAGTAGGCTGTGGGTATGTCGTACTTTATGATTTTTCTATGTATCTTACCTAGGTAAATCCAATTGGTTCAGTAATTTCCTTGCGCCACATGGAGGGCCTGCGTGGTTGGATATGCCTGATTCGAAATTTTTTTTGCCGACGCAACGTCAAACGACGTACGCCGACGCGGGATTTTCCGCCACATGGAGCCCTTAACGCCTTCCCGTTAAAATCTAGGCGGAATCCTCACGCTAGCGTTTATGGGTGCAGCATGTATGGTGGAATTACAATGAATCGCAATTAGATTTGCCTTAATTTCGTCTTTCTGTACTAAACGGCTTGGTGATCTTGCAAATTGATCGCTTGCACGTCCTATCGTCTTTCATGTCCATGTCAATCCACGCTATGACTTCGATTGATGCAACCAACTAGCCCAAACATCTGCACTCCTTCCTTCACACGTTTAGAATTATGTTTCCTGGAAGTTCAGAAATGCTAAAGCGTAATGACGCCACAACAACGTTTGAAGCCGGAAGCACAAAAAATCAGACAAATTCGTGTACTAGCCATCATTCCCATTTGGTAGACGAGCGACAACAGCTGATGAGTTAGTAAGTCTTGGAGCAAATTTTACGCCTGCCACCTTGGTAATTTATTAAACAAAGCCGTCAAACGATCTTCATTGCCCTGAAGTTCAAGGTAGAGATGGGCGAGTCAATTAAAATCGCGTTCATGCTATAACGCATGTGTGTGATATAACAAAAGATACTGCGGTTCATGCCGTCAGCGTTAGCAAAGAAAGTCGCAGTTTCACCAGAGAGGTGAAGCATTAATTGTGACAGCAAATTATTAGACAGCTATACGTAGTAAGGTTAGTAATTTTATTAGGGATATAAATGGCTGTAAGCCTTCGGCTTACAAACTAAACTAACAACCATCGTGTCACGCGCACGAGCAAATATGAACACATCTGACTCGATGACCAGGTGGGCCGGGCGGCCGCCCGGACCGCTGTATCTTGAAAGCCATCTGTGACGGGGACAGAGTCCCGCCGCGCGCTGTTTTTGTTGTTCAGTTCCCATTGATGCGAGACGCAACACGAAGGTCAATTCGCTCGCTGCAGCTGCCGCGCTTCGTCGCTACACTTTTCTGAAGGCGAATTTTCGCGGTCATTGAGTGAGATGTCTTCATGTTAGCTTGTGTGCGCGTGACATCATGCTTGTTAATTTAGTTAGTATGCCTATGTTTGCAAGTTTATACGGCCGATAAAAGTAATATCCATATTTCCATAGCTGTCCGCTGATTTGCTATGGCAATCGATGTTTCGCTTTTCGGGAGAAAATGCTGCTTTTTTTTTCTACAACCCATGCACCCAATCTGGCGAGGCTTGTTGCAACAAAAAGAAAGTTAGAATACAGCAACTGTCTTAAGTGAATTTTTATTTAGGCATGCAATATTTTTATAAAAGGTATCGAAATTTTCCAAATTTCATGAAAAGAAACCATCAAGTCTACAACTCTAACTTAGAAATAAAAACGATATTACGATTTTTCTAAACTGCACCTAATAGTACACCTGAAGCTGGGAAGTGTGAAGGGTTAACCTACATGTTATATGAATTTGTTAGATTGTTTACGTGGGTTCTGCAAACGGCCTGCTACATATTAAAGGTGCACTTGAGAGCACTGTGTAACACGTTAATGTTGTTCCCTTTAGATACTCTAATAGATGCAGTTTACTGAAATACGATATATAATTATGATGCAAAGTTATAGACTTCTAAACTTCGCGCTTCTATTTTTTTCCCAAACTTACCAATTTTCGGAAAGCTTTATTAAGAAATTCAGGTATTAATTGACAATTCCGCTTGGCACTGTTGTGAGAATTTCACTTTCCCATTTAAGCGCCACAAGTTTAATTTATACTGGTCCAGGGGTTCTCTCGGAAAAGTATTTCTGCATTTTACGTGTATTTGATTGCGAGTTGAGTGCGAGTTAAAGTTTTGAACCGTCAAACTCAGCCTTGCTTCCAATTGAATTCGTATATAGGGTCAAGGTGCACAAGCACCCGAGCTATCTAATTTAGCTTAAATAAACCTTACAGAACAAAAACTTACATGCGAAACCCGTACATTCCTCTCGACGACGTTTATGTTTTTTTTTTCTCTTAGCGTTAAATTTAGTGAGCAAAGCAGCAATGACGTAAATATTCAGTTCCAACTACCACTACCCAGCGTTGCAGGGTACCACGTTCCGATAGGCAGACGAAAAGACAGATACAAAGAAAGAGGAAATCAAAAGACTGAACATATGAAAAAAGAAGAGACATGGGTTATTTAACACGGCACAGTCATAAATATTCTTCAAAAAAAGTCCACAAGAAAAGAAGGACCCCTATTCCCCCTCTCAAATTTCAGTCAAGAAACTGTCATCGTTATCATCGTTGTCGCATCGACGTCTCCTCGTCGCTGTCGTGCAATCGTTGTCGCCAACCGGTGCCACCAAGGCACAGAAACAGTTATTGGTGGCGTATTACACTTACCATCGATAGTTCCTCCCCTTTCTTCAAGAAAAAAAAAGGTGCATTGAACCTGTGAAACTTGGATGCCTTGCTCGACTTGCATTTGAATGCACTGAGTGTATCTATACGTATTTGTAGCTTTGCGCAGTGAATGCCTTAAAGGGACACTAAAGACCAAAATAAAATTCGTTTGTGGCATGCTAGCAAATTACATTAGCAATTTCACCGAGAAAGCAAGAAACGATGCAAGCATGACAGATGGCAAGGACGTCTTGAAGTTCCGCACCAGCTCATCGTGATGTCATGGATTGTGATGGCATCTGCTCAGGCCTACCAAATTTCAGTCGATAAAGACGCACTTAATTGTATTCCAAAATGGCTTAAGGTTGAGCTTACTAAGTTTTAGGAAGGTTGCAATGGCTAAAAATGTGGAAACAACTGCTTTTAAATTCCTGATCTATAGGAAGTGTGTCTTTAACAGCTTATTTAAATTTCGACCTTCATTTTCTCTTTTAATAATCGGCCTCTTACCGCTAAATTAACCAACATTGAGTTTCTAAAGAATATTTTATCAATTTAAACTTATTTGGTATTTTTCTTCGGTGTCCTTTTAACGGGTATCAAATGCAACGAGATTTTCGAACTTCGTAAAATGCCTAGTTTCGATGGTGTATAGCCTCTGTGCAATGTTTCGGCCTTGAAGTACAAGTGGACGCATCCCGAAAAACTCACAAGAATAGACACTCGCAAGAATATGCATGACGATAACCGAAAGAAAAAAGGCGCCGCCATCACCGCTCGCCGGAAATGACGCACCACTCAGAAAACCAGCGCGACTCCTCGCATGGCCTCCGAGATTAGGCGACGTCAGGGCGCGTCAACAATCTCGGAAGTGTCGTCGCGGGTTTGCGTCACATCCGCTAATTACCAGGTGCACGTGTCGTCTGCTGTGGTATAAAGGTTATTAATTAATCAATTTGACAATTAACAGTGCTGCAGCTTGGCCAAGATTGCTTCAACGGCATATATGCTTGTTTACAACACAGTTAGCCTAAGTGAAGTTTCGTTGCAGCTGGCCCTTAAGGGGCACCGACATTATATTTCCGTCTATTCGTTTGTTTTTGTCTTTTCTTGCGTTAAGGGGAGGTTTTAGATTTTTAAACCACAGAAAGAATAGTGACAAGTCTCAGAGCGCCGTAAATAATTTAATGCAAGCGCTTTTCTACACGAAGTTTTGGTTTCGTTTCCCATATGGATGCTGTGCTGTCACGTCACGACACACTGTGTGGACACGTAGGAGCAGGACATTGCCGTGACACTGCGACGTTTTGACACTCGCTCCGACTCACCCGGTTGCTTCGCATGCAGCCACTCGTTCCGAGAGCCGGTGTGGCAGCACAGCTAACGGCTGAGTCGTGTTTCAAAACGTCGCAACGTGTTGCTCTCACTTACAAGGTCGTGGCGCCGCGGCACCGTATCCTCCTGCAAACGAAACTGAAACTTACGAGAAGATGCTGTTATATTAAATCAGTAGCGGCTCTTCGAGCCTTCTGGCTCACTGTTTATTTCTTTCCAGGGTTTAGAAGTCGAGGACGTACATTTAACGCAAGAAATTAAAGGGACCCTGAAACGATTTTGGCGATTTTCTACAAACGTACTGAGTCGTTAGAGTAGGTTCTTCTGATCATTAATTGATGCATCTAAGTGCTCTGCGTAAAGCGTGTAATTTATTATAAGGTTTTAAAAATACACATCGCTGCCGATCGCAGCGCACTGCTCGGCGGAATTTTAAGCCGCCCCTACCCATATGATGCAAATAACCCATATTACGTCACATGGGCGAGCTATCTGATTGGCTGACCAGGGCGCGTGGTCGATAATTTTTCCAACTTTATGGGGAACAAATGATGCTCGCAATAGTTGGAATGTTAGTTACTTTGTTTTTGTAAAAAGAAAATAACTTAAAGAGAATACGCAAGAATAGTTTTTTAGTACACTTCAGCACTTCCGGCACACAGCAAGTGTCGTCTGCTTGTGTTACAACGTACTCCATTTTGACGAGAGCTCCGCGGTCAGAGTCGGTCTCAGTCTTTTCGCGAGCACTATGATTCGACTTTGTTGCCTTGTGGACTGCAAACCTAGCGACTTGCAAACCGCGAGTCCAGTATTAGGGCAAACGCAAGCGCAAGGGGACAGGGTCTGGCCGCTTGACTGTGCCAGGATGAGCCACGAGATGAGCAGAAGGGCAAATGTGAACGGTCTGCACGGTGCAGCCACCTGGTGGCACAGAGCTCAACCATACACAGTAGCAGCAACGAAGTGTATTCTTTGCTGCTGGTGTGTATTTTTCGCAGGAGTGTAATCATCAACACATTGATTTATAAATGTTTAAAATGATTTACACTTGGTTAGAGCAATATTAGCGCTTTGTTTGACTGGTTAAGCGCTGCGCCAGCAAGTGTCTGGACCGTGCAGACCGATCAGGCTGCTCACGTACGTCTACGCTAAAGTTCCTTCATCAGCTTGAGTTTATGCCTCCAGTCATTTGCCGAAATGACCAGCTTGCCTGTTTTTAGCGGAGTACCGGACACAGTCGGCGCTACGACAGAATGCTCGCAACGCACGCTGCTTCGACAGCTCTCGGTCGACGGCCAAACGGCTAGCGGAGAGGTCTCGCGCGGGAGGGGGCGTGCTCCTAAACAACCGGAAGTGAACGATGTGACGTTGCATCGTGACGCTGAACCAGTGAAGGCGGAGCTTAGCGCCGCTCGCTCGGCGAGCGAGTTGAGGAGGAAAAGCATAGCTAGGGAGGAGGGTAACTTCTAATCGCTTGCAGCTCCATTAATACGTAACGCTTCACTTAAATTGTGGTGCGAATGTTCTACTTAAGCTGTACCCTACGCGCCTACAAAATTTGTCCGAACCGTTTCAGGGGCCCTTTAATGGTCGAAAATAACATGCCAGCACCCCATTAAGAGTTCTGAGGTGTTTCTACTTGAAGCACCTCAGACTTTGCCGAAAATTCTAAATAATCATATTCACGCTAATAAATTCTCTTGTAAAGAGTTGAAGGTGTATTTCGCTAACCTATAACATATATATTCATGTCTAACGATGCATATAAATGACCCTGTTTTCTTTTTTGCCTTTTTCTTTTATTTGCACAAAAATGTCTTCTTGTTTCTTGCATATCCTGTCATAAGCATGTACCTGAGTTTTCAATTTTATGTTTAGTAAATTCCTGCTTAATCTTTTTTTGTACCAAAAAGGTTACTGTTATCGCACTGCCATGTATAACGCCTCCTGGGTCCAGTCAAGCTGCTGACGGCAGTTTTTAGCCCGGGAGGACGTTTCTAGTCTGTACTAGAAGAATAAACTTGAACTTGAACTTGATTCTAAAGACGTGTTGGTGACGGCCACGTGCTGACTATCTGCAGGGGGAACAGGAGAGGGCGCTGAGACTCTCAGTTATGTTAGGGTGATATGATGTTACCGCGCCCATCTCAACAAATAAATAGGCAGAATGCTGGAATAGCACCTGCTGCGTATTCGGCTCCTATGTCTGATCAGCCTACATGGTAGCGCTGCACTGGAATCCTTCCCAATGTATTTCCCATTTTTCTCATTTCAACCTCCTTTCTCTCTAACTAAGTACTTGTAAGGTGTCTTAGAAGAAATTTTGATTTTTAACGCAACAAGCGCCCAGTTCTGCGAAGACACGATTTCAATGCCCTTGGGCCAGTTCTCACGAGTTTCGTGCCAACGAACTGTGTTTTTTTACAGCGAAGCTGTTTATGGCTAGGGTTCAGTGAAATTTTCACGTGTGCGAGCAAAAACTATGATCATCAGCAACGGCTCGTGCCCCTGCTCGCACGTTCGTCGTCATCGTCTTCTACCACCTCTGGCTCCGATGGCGCTCATCACGCCAGCGTTCCCATACTGTCCCATTCTCTGCGAAGGCGGTCGCGACACTGGTTCACTGCCAGTCAGTGCGGTAATTTCGGTCTCAAATTCTTTGCCTCAGTGTATCGCGAATGTATATAACGAATGTGCACAACGAATGTATAACACGAATGAATGTGAATGTATAGAAATGTGTGAGCGTACCTTTCGTCACGATGATAACCGATAAAGACAATAAATGTGTCCGTACGTGTGTTCAAAATCCTGTGTCGCCTCTTTGTCGTGTGCTACACAGCTTCGCTGGCCATCCACCTTCTTATTAAACTTTTGCGCGCACAAAGACAGGATGTCGAACGAAGAAGGGACACACAACATGCATTCAACAACCAACTCGCCTAAAACGTAATAAGAACCATGTACAACCAACTCGCCCAAAACGTCACGCTTTTGATCCACCTTCGGAGATTGGAATGGCTCATGGTTCTCTTTTCAGCGTTTCCTGTAGCGGCGACCTTTTCCCTTACAGATACGAAGCTTCGGTCTACTTTCCATCCGTTGAGAATCACTCGAAGTAGCAGAACAGCAAAGTGATACTGGGACGCCAATGCACCTGATCCGTTGTATATATACTGCCAATGAACATCGCCGAAAGCGGGCGGCGAAAAAAATCCAGACTGTCATTGAAACGTCGTCTGTTCTTTTCAACTTCACTTCTGCTACACCCTCGTACCCGTGTTCTTTTCAGCAGTAGCTATACGTCGCAGCGACCTCTACGCTTACAAACACACTGCCGTCTGCAGTTAATCCGCAAAAGAAAGTAAAGGATAAAAAAAAACGAATAAAGAATCACGAATTCTCGCTCATATGCAGAAGTAAACGTCCGAGCGGATGGGACGCGTCCGCCGCTGCAGCTGGGAATTGCGCCGTACGGTCGCAATCGGGAAACCTGATAGCGACTCGGGCGCGATAAACCCAGGGCCATTCTTTATCGCCGCGTTGGCGTACTGTCGGTGCGTCACGCGCCTCGGTACGATGCACGAGCGCAGTCTGCGCCACAGGTAGCGATTGCAAGAGCAGCGTAATTCGTAGTCTATAGACCACAAAGAATGAGCTTCCTGTAAGTGATCTCTTGCAGGCCTCTCGAATTCTCAGGAATCGTTCCATCGGTATTGCCAATGCTTCGTTTGCAGTATAATTGCATTTTAAGATAATAAAGACGTGCGCATATATTTTCATCAAGCATAGGAAGCGGGTTCGCCTCCCGCGGGCGGCCCGCTGCTTTTCGTGCAGTTTGATTTCACCCTATCAGTTGTGCGTTTAAATTAAAGGAAGAAATAACTTCCCCTCTGCTTTCCTTGGCTTTTTTTATATTGGCTTCACGTGGTTGTGACGAACAGAATTCGGTATCCCCGAATCTGTTACCTAAAGTTTCACATGCTTCGAGGCAATTTGAGTGTTCAAAACTAGTCGAAATTAGCGAGGCCCCACGGCTACTACATCGATAAGCAAGGAGGCCAGAGTTTTCCGCAGCTACGATTTCTGCGAATGCGTACTTTGCATTACCGTCTGAAATGCACCGCGAGGCAGCTGCGATTTTCGCATTTGCGAGCACCTAGCGGAGGAATGAATTATTCTTGGCGTCAGTTAGCTTCGGTGAAAACAAAGTAAAGCAAGTTAGAAACTGTTTTCGTAAAACTTCTTTGTGTTGGAGGGCGTTGCTTTATAAAAATAAATATTAAGTAGGAAGGCGACAGTGACGTGTCTTCGATGCACGTTGTGATTGGTTCCCCGTCCTTGACGCATGCGCGTTTTCGCGGTAAAGTTCAGCTCTCCGAACATCGAAAAATGGCACTACGAAGAATCCGACGGCCCACTTGACGCAACTGCGAAAAAAGACAGTGAAATTCGCACCGTGTCAAACGGGCTCAAAGGTAAGACTTTCCGACGTACCTTTAGCTTCTGGGATTTGCATACGTCCAACATACCTTTAGACGCAGTGATCACCAAATGGGGCGTCGGTGCCTATGCTTCGCCTGGTTCACCGCGCCGGCAGCCAGCGTCGGTGCGCCAACAAACTCGCGGATGGGCATGGCCAAGATCGCAATCTCGCCAACAATCACCCGCACCATTGAACTGCGCCAGCAACATCCAAGGAAACACACGAGAAAAAGTTGTGGATGACGTACTCCATCAACACACAGACACACGGCCTCACTCTGGCACGCAATGCTGGCACGCCTAGGGACAAACGCACGCAAAACGAGCAAAGAAACTTCTCTGTAGTACCTGGGCAAAGTCGAGAAGAAGGGGAACCGAGGGGCTCGATTTCCTTGTCTGTTGGCTTTGTGTAGGCAAAGTCAGATAGTCAAGGAACAAAAGCCACAGAGTTTCTCGCTTGCACCGGATTCTACTCGCGCCTGCGCACAAACGTCGGGCGGTTCCTGAAAGTACCGTCTCGTCTGCCAAAGCAACACGTCATGACCTAAGATAGCCGAGTTGAGCGCAGGTCTGCCACCTAGCGCGCTTAAGCATTCACACTATGCGGGAAAGGCACTACTCTTGACTGCAGGAGAGGCGTACGGGACAGCGGCGAAGATGCGCTCCCTTTCGTTTCACATCGTTGCAGACAGCAAAACTATCATTTCAAATTTAAAACAAGAAATCTTCGAGCAAATAACCATTCCCCATGAAACAAGTGCTACGATTTGGCTGTGATTTGTATTTGATCAATAAATCAAACCGTCGAGAATTCGGATTAGATTTAGGTAGGTGGCGTGCAACGGATGGGCTGGCATCGTTTATACTGCGCAGTTTGATCAAATATGTTACACTACCCGCGGCGGTGGCATAGTGGCTATGATGTTGTGCTGCTAAGCACGTGGTAACGGCATAAATACCCGCCGCGGCGTCCGCAATTCGAGTGGGGCGACATGCAAAAAAGCATCAAACAGGGACACTCACACACATAATTACGGAATGCAGCTCGTTCTCGTTTTCTCATCCTCCGGTCAGCAGCGAGACCGACTGGACAGCCTGGCTCAGTTCCGGGGACGTCGGCCGACAGCTTGAACTGGTGGACTGGGAGGAGAAGGCCAAGCAGGCCCAGGGCCTTACTTGCGCCCGAACCCTCAGCACCTCCCTCTTTCCCCTTCCCCCTTTCAATAAAATTTACCACCACCACCACCCCGAAAAGCAACCTTGTCCCGTACATTGGGGGCAGGTTAAGTTGCCCCTGGTGGTCAAAATTCATCCGGAGTGATTCATACAGCGTGCCTCATAATCAAATCCTGGTTTTGATGGTGACAATTAAAAAAAAAAGGAGCACGGCACCGAATTTTCTAGCTTGAAAATCTGGGCGCTCTCGGTGCGCTAGAAAACTGGTATTTCATTTATTTTTTTATATCGCACTCGGAACGCATGGTAGTCTAGCAACGCTAGCAGGTGCGTTCTTCTTCCGACGGCTCTATCGAAGTCATGAATGCCACTCTCGGAGGCGATGCCTTTGTGTACTGCAAACGTGGGAAGCCATGGCAGAAGCCGGAAACGCATTATGGTCGCCATGTTTTTTGCTATGCGTGTCTACGGAATGCGGAGCGTAACTAGAGTCTGCAAAAAAAAAACGTAGCTTTTGTGCGAGGTATTCGTGCGGTTTAGTTTTAGCATGTGTGTCTCCGTGGTCAGCGCACGATGGTTTCTGCAGGCGTTGTCTGCTTCGCGCTGCTTTCAAGTGCGGCCGAAATGCGCGTCGTTCCGTGAATACCGGACATGCTGCTCATTTTCAGGAGAAGACATCGTGTACTGGGGTTTCTGCTGGAGCAGAAACCATTTCGTATTCGTTTACTTTGCACCGCTGCGTCTGTTAAAACCGCAAGTTTTCATGGCCAAGGTCTCCTGGCCGCCTGACCAACAGCGGACTCTCGCACGCTGAACTTAAAGCGCCATGTATATGGTGTCAAATAAATTTTTTTCCTCCTCCTTATGCCTTCATGGGCAAGCGTACGTCATGGAGTGTTTCAATCGCTTCAAGACACTAGCTACCACGCACGAAGAAAAGCGTGAGCCATGTCAATCAAAGCCAGTGTCATGGCGAGCAGCCTGCGTGCTGCGAGTTGCTAGGCCTTTATTTTTCCCGATATTCCGTACCAGTCTGAACAAGACCGCCGAGATAACGCCTGTACTGTGCTGCTCAGGCTGATGTTTAGCAAAAGCCTGCAACGCGATTCCCGTGATGAAGTCAAATGAGTCAGAAAGGGCTAGCTGTTTGACCTGATGCGAAGAGGCTTTGCTCGGCCACAACGCACCATGACTGGGTCTCCGTTCCCCTCTGGAACGGAAGTCTGCGAGTGACCTATCCATGAACCGCGTCTGCGGTAAAAGAGCTCCGAGATCTGACAAGTGCACTGGACAAGAGCTCACTCCCGCAGAAGGTGTAATTACGAAACTAACGATATGTACACATCGAGCGTCCTTTCCGTGTGCTCGTCGTCATTGTCACATTCAGTGCTTTTTTTCTCTCTCTCTCTTCTACGAACGCGATATAACTCGAGGCTCTTCTGTAGTCGAAGGCTACGACGGAGGTTCAATGTTCCACGTGCACAACGAACTACGTACGAGTCCACGAACCCTGCCCGCCGTAACCATGGCACGTCATTGACGCAACACATGTCACTTCACGGTCACGCCTGCACCCAAGACCACGGGAAAGGTGACGAACATCTTCGCGTACAACTCAGACCTACAGCTTACAGTGAACGAACCAACAGAAAGGAGATACTCGAACGAGGCCTGAAGAGTTCGAACGCGTCGAAAAAGACAAAGGGGATCGAGTGTGACTGTTCCGAGAAGCGGCGCCACGCCGCCAGCGATTGATCGACGCGGGCCGCGCGTTCGGACGAAGAGGGGAGGACGCGGCGCTCCGCCGAGGGGACGGACGGACGGAGGGATACTGGTTCGGGCCCCCTCCCGACGGTTGCACCGTCACCCCTCGCCAGAAAAGCAGTACGGGAACTGGCCCGCGCCGAACCTGGAAAGATGGGAGCTTCACGGCTCCTTCCTTTTTTTTTCTCCTCTCTCTCTGCCTCTCCCCGTTCCGAGAACTGGCGCCCGGTCCGACAGCCAGCTCCACCATCCCCACTGCCGTCGAAGGGTGCTCGGGTCCCGGAGTATGGGGAGAGCGCGGGCACTGGAGCCCGGCGCGAAGAGCGCCGCGCCGAATAGACGTAGGGACCAGTAGCGACCGGTCTACAGTGAGGGTGGCTGTGCTGCTCAGGCTAAACCAGGGAACGCGGTGTGCCTCACCACACCGACCAAGGCCCCGTGACTCATAGCGCTGGTATTAAAGGGACTCTGGTATTATAGTAACGTATTAAGAAAGTCCATAAGCCTATAACTTCCTATAAACCCTATAAACTATAAGTCCTATAAACTTCTTGACGACTTTACATGCTAGGCATATGTGGTTCCTGTACAGTCTATAGGGAAAAGGTCGCCGATAGGTGCACTTCTTTTGGTCAAATGCAGTCCGCACTTTCGAAAACATTGCTGCAACTTGATAGTACCGTGCTTATTACATAGACGCTACTACCATTATAGAGGAATATTTTGGCAGTCCACAGATAATTTGTTCGCTTGCTGTAGGCCACTTTACCTTTTTGTAGAGTTGTTTTACCTGCGCAGATATATTGTAGGTACGAAATTGGTTGATGTTTCCTTTGGTCAAATGTAGTTCCAGAACGTTCGAGAAATTTGTTTTGACTCGAAGCACTATTCTTAATAATGGGACAAGACCCTTACAACAGAGGACTATGATAGCTTATAAATTCTTTACAGGCTTCTTTAGAGCTCTTCGACTTCGTGTAGACTCGCGCTTTAAGCAGCATAATGTTTATATATTATATGAACAAACGTTGTTGATGAGTGTATAGCCTTTTCGTCAAATCTGGACCACGGACACTCGAACAAGTTGTTTGTAATTATGGCGCTGGTAATTACAGAGATAAATTGTAGACATGGGTCATGAAGTGAAGACAGGCTGAATAGCACAGTTGCTGTCTTCGGACAGTCATATACAGAAGATGCAACCATGTGAGTCACTAAATACCAGGCTTTACCTCTACACGCATCTTTGTGAAGCTTAAATACTGAGTTGTATCCGACTTCCTCGTTTCAAGGCATGGTCTATACATGGTGATCATATTTAGGTATTACAGAATTTTTTTTGAAATCCCCTGTGGATGCTTAATTCTTGTCCTTGTGCCCTATTATTCGAAGAGGGAGACATTATTGCCACGAGATCGCAATACATATTCAATTAGGTAATACAAATTCACAAATAAACGTCTTTATGAATTACTTTAGGGGACGTCTGCACTTGAAATGAATTTCCAGGATTACATCAGCGTCCAGTTATCATTAGCCAAAGGGAGAGATGAAATCAATGGGAATTTCAGTTACTTCTGTACTTCAATGCATGAAACAGCGTTTCATTAAAAAGGTGTACGTGGAGCAACAGTGCAAATTTACGGCGAGCTGCTTCAGGAGCACTGTAGATCGGATGACCGGATGCAAGAAGTCCAAGGGTATCTTGACCATCCGACCCAGCAGGAGCTCGCAGAGGCACGGCCAGTGACGTCGTGGGGCGTGGTCAGGTACTGAAACAGTATCCGTCCAATCTGCGTCTGCAACTCACCAGTCTGGCTCTTCTTGAGCTTGTCCTTAATGGTTTGCACCAGCCGCTCGGCTGCACCGTTCGAAGCAGTGTGCTACGGCGGAACCATCATCCGGCGTATTTCGTTTTCTTTCAGCCAGGCCAGATACTCTGTGCTGGCGAAAGCAGGACCATTGTCGGACACGATGACGTCCGGAAACCCCTGGACGGCGAAGATCTGTCGTAGCGCTGCAATGGTCTCGCCTGTTGATGGAGTGGTGACAGGTAGAACCTCCACCTACATCGAAAAGGCGTCCACCACCACCAGGAAGTAATGGCCCTTGAAGGGCCCCCCAAAATCCACGTGCAGGCGGGACCAGGGTCTCTGTGGGAACGGCCAGGGGGTGATTTCCACATGACGTGAGGCCCGCTAATGCTCCTGGCAAAGTTGGCAGCTCTGCACAATGTGAGCGATGTCCTGGTCCAGGCCACTAAATATGGAACCGGGCCACCATATTGGTCTTTTCCACGCCAGAATGCCCCGCGTGCAGCAACTGCAGGACCCTGGACCGGAGACAGTGTGGGATCACCACCCTGGAACTCCAGAGTAGGCAGCCCTGCTGCAAGCTCAGTTCAGCGGCCTTGTGGTTATAGGCCTCCTGAACCAATTCCCCCCCACGGGACACCGCCTTGACCACCTGAGACAGGACTGGATCCGGGCTGGTAGCTTGCGATACCGCAGATCTGGAGAGCACCTCCGGGTACGCGTGCTCCAGCATGAACACTTCAGCAGGTTCTGGAACAGCATCAGGAACCACTGGCAGAGGAAGGCGGCCCAGAGCTCAGGGTTGAAACCAGCTGGTAACTGTAAGCTGCCAGCCTCAAGGCGAGCGTACTACTCGAGGTGCGAGGCCAGCACCTCGAGGCCTGCACGGGAACTGCCTTGTCAGGCCCTAGCAGCCCCAACAGTGGCTTGTGGTCCGTGACCGCCTCGAACTTCCGGCCCCACAGATACTGATGGAAGCCGACACCATGTTCGACACCAAACATGAGGGCCTGCCTTTCTTGTCGAGCTGGCTGTAGCGTTGCTCTGCAGCATGAAGCTGACGAGAAGCAAACGACACAGGGCGTTCCTCTCCATCCTTGTACCGGTGTGCCAAGACAGCTCCCACGCCGTACGGCGACGCATCTACGGTAAGTACGACAGGCTTGGCAGGATCGAAGTGTACTAGCCCTGGAGCCTTGGTGATTAGCTCCTTGCTGTGCTGGAAGGCCCGGTCCTGCTCCTTCTTCCAGACCCATTGCTGACCATATCGAAGCAGAAGATGGGGCGGCTGTAGATGCTCCGACAGGTTCGGCAGAAAACCCCCATTGAAGTTGATGAGGCCGAGGTAGCTTTGAAGCTCTTTGTTCTGGTGCTTAGGCGCCTTGAGCACAGCATCAACTTTGCGGGGAGCTGGGACTAGGCCAGCCTGGGAAATGACATGTCCCAAGTGTTCAGCACTGAGGGCCAGGAAAATGCACTTTTCCAGCTTGAGTTTGAGACCGGCATCCTGCGGTGGGAGCGGCCCATTCAGATGTCTTGACAGACACCAAGATGCCCTCTCGCTGTAACTGTTGCAGCTCCTGGGTGACCCCATCCTTCAGGGCGAACGGCAGTGGGCGAGGCTTGAAAAAACGTGGCCTGACTCCCTCAGGTACACAGATGCCAGCTGTTGTGCCTGCGAATGTGTCCAACCCTGGCTGGAACAGCGACTTGAACTCGGTCAGGAGACTGGGGACGTCTTTCACCACATGCAGGTTGGCTTCCTGGTACTCTAACAGACGAACGCCCAGTGCATGAATCTAGTTTCGGCCCAGCAGCGTCGGTGACGACACCTTGGTTAAGTTAAGGGGAAGGGGAAGAATTGCGTCCCTGTCGCCAAAGCGAACGCTGACCTGTGCCTGAAGCCTCGACGGACAAGCCGGGGAAGGTACGCTTGAACCGCTTCCCGGCCATGACAGACATGCTGGCCCCTGTGTCCAGCTCTATGGAAATGGGGTACCCGCAGATTTCGACGGTCAGCATGTATGGTGGCACATACGACGGCACAAGGCCTGTGTGCAACATGTCGAAAATCGGCGGGTCTTGGACCACGACATGGAGCCTGGCCGCGGAACAACTTGAACCTGCTGCCGCACGCCCCCGCCGCGTACCCTTGCGACGGCTACCCTGGCCGCGGGCGTGTGTGGTACCTGGTATTGAACCAGGCTGCTGCTGCTGCTGTTTGCTCTTCGTCATCCCCCTTCGGCATACTCGTGCCAGCTGCCCAGTTTTCCCGCACGTGAAGCATTGTGCTTGAGAAAACTGCCACTCTGAGGGGAAATGGGCACCACCACAGCGACCGCAGGTACTGCCCTTTGTCGCCAACTTGTTGAACGCCGCTTCCGCCGACGGTGAGCTAGTCGCACGGGCAATCTCGCCGGCCTCCTTGGCGGCAGCCTTCATTGCCAGCGCTGCCTTCACGGTGACGCCCAGTGAGCTGTCGGGAAGCTCCAGGAGTCGCGTCTGCATGGCGGGGTTGTTGATGCCGCAGACGAAACGATCCCGGAGCAGCGAGTCCAGTTGGTCTCCGAAAACGCAGGCACTCGCTAAACCTCGTAGCACAGCAACGAACTGCCCGAGGGTATCTCCTCCCCGGCGGTCCCGGTTGTTGAAGCGGAAACGCCCCATTAGTGTGGACGGTGCTGTGTTCAAATGCAAGCGCAGTATGGCTAGCAGGTCACCCTGCGTCTTAACATGCGGCGTGGCTGGCTTGAGAAGGTCGAACAGGAGACTGAAGACGCGGGTTCCGCAGCTGGCCAGGAAAATGTCCCGCTGTTCGGCCTCGGGTGTGTCGTTTGCTCGGAAGAACACGTGGACTTGTTCCTCGTAAATTGGCCAGGCGGACCCATCTCCCTCGAACAGCTCGAGCCTTCCGTACAGCGGCATGGCGGCAGCAACGGGGGGCGGAGTTTCGCCGCTCACGGCGGCGTGGGACGATCCGTGGGTACTCGTCACCATCCTCGTCGCCAGTGTCACGATGCGCCCGGGTTCGTGAACAAGGGAGGGCTCGAGGCACCCTGCGTTAGACGGACCACAGCGTGGTGGTGACGAACGATGACTGACCTCGAGCAGCTGTGCTCACCGGTGTTTATTGGTGCGGTGACCAATGTTGCCTAACTGAGCCTGGCAGGCCACCGAGCCTGGCGGGCCAACGAAGATTATACCCGAGTGGGCGTCAAAGCGTATACAGTTTGCTTTCGAGTACTGTGCGGCGATCGTCGAACGCCAGGTAAACCTCGTTCATTTGTGGGGTCTGTCAAAATTGTATGACGTCGCGCAGATCTGGTGCAGCACTGTCTGCGTGGTGGCACCACAGGCCCTTTCTCGTTCTTGTGTTCTTTCTAGCCCATCACACTCTCACTAGCAGTAAAGGTGTCCTGCTTAAAGTTTTCCTACGTACAACAGCGGCCCAAGGCCACATACTAATGCAGGAACACTTCTTCCGCTTCAGCGCCGCCCGTGGCGCCATGGCAAAGCTTTGATATTACAGTAACCACCCGGAGGTCACTGAGAATGTAGTCACCCTGCCCGAGGTAACATGATTCAGGGATAGTAAAGGAAAACCTAATCAATCTGCTGTGGATAAGAGTAAAAGGTGACTGGAGTATTGCAGCCACTAAAGCCGGGAAAATAAAAAGTACATCTTAGGACAATGAATGTCTTTCAAGATCAATGAATTGTTAGCATGGACGACAGGTCATAACGACTATAAATAGGGGCAGAAGAAAGGTGAAAGTGACGTGGTTGGTGGTATTGATTGATTGTTGTACGTTGTGATTGTGATTGTTGATCCTTAGTGCACAATGTGACGTTGTAGTAACGGTGACCAACACACTCGCAGGGACTGTGAGTGATGAAACTAACTCTTTCTTGGGCGAACTTGTGCATAGACGAGCAAGTGACACTCAAAGTACAACGATAGCGGCGAGCACACGCAGTCGGCGATCGTCGAAAATCTGATCTGCGGGTCAAGCGCGTCGGCTTTTACACGTTCCAAATGTGGCCGCCGATCCATGACTCGTCGAGCGTCGCAGGGTAATCGCTGGCACCCGGGGTGCTCTCCCGAAAGTGCTACGCAGTTCGTGTCGCGCGCACGATCTCATTACGGAAGGTTCGGTGACTGCAGTCAACGGATAGAACTATCGATAACATTCGAGAAACTTCCGATATATTTGTTAGCCAGTGAAAAGCGGTCACCGGAGAAAGTTCAGAGCATACGACGCCGGAAAGAGACGCTAATCGTCGGCATCCGCGAGTACAACTCTGCCGCGGGAAATGCCCACGGAAAACGTAAGTTGTCCACGTCACGTGACTTCATGACGCAGTCACTTTTTTTTTACGGTGACTGAAGTTAATTGGGCTCGAAACTTGGCTTCTGGCGTATCTGTACGTCGTTTCCATTACGCCGATGACCACATCAATTCTTTGTCAGGCCACCACGTCACTCTCATTTCATTTTCGTCATCAATATCGGTGAATGAAAAATGAAAATTTGTGCGCAGTCTCTGATACTCGAGTTGATGTCTGTGCAATCTCTATCTGTAGTGGGCCCGCCGTGGTAAAAGGTGATGTGTGCGGATTTGGCATCCCACTGGCTGGCTCTCCGGGTCTCTTCACGTCATTTATGCAGCCTACGTCTCGAACGCGGAGGCGCCATAACCAAACAAGCGTGTCATTTCTGAAAAAAAAAATCGCACTTTCAGCCTTTATTTCGCCTGACGAACACGCGTACGAGTTTAGTGGATTACACGGAATACGGCATTGCGAGACCTCACAAACGCGATCATTTCCGCTCGAACCGACAAACGTATACAGCAGAGCTATTTTGCTCCAATCGTGTCGTGCGTAGTACGACTACGGCGCCATCCGTACTCGCGACACGTGCACGTTCAAGTAGTGGCTTATTCCCTCTGCACAACGACACCGAAGTCAATCGCGAGGGTCCTGCCATTGCAAAGATATAAGCGACACTAAGCATACCATGTTCTTATAAGCGGTTTTAGCGAGCGATCCCCCTCTAACCGATTTTAAAAACGTTTCAAGTCGAAAGTGAAGAACTTCGTTGACGGTTCCGAGACCCACGCGAGGACTTTTAACGTTCCGAGTAGTGGGCTCCTGGAACGGCGGCGGCGCCGGCAGCAGTGGCCGCGTCACCGCGAGGAGGGGGAGGGGGAGGTCGGCTGATGACGATGGACGTGCTTCCTGTTGGCGCGTGCCTCCTCGCGCAAACAGCATTCCGCGACTGCTACGCGTCCGTCGCGCTACTACGACGCTCTCTCGCCTTTCGTTTCGGAGGCTCTCTTCGCTGGGACAGCTAGCTAGTCGGCAACACTAGGAGGATGGTGTTCGTGATGCAGGATGTTCGCAGCCCAGAGCCGTGAGGGACGTGTCTTGGCAGGCAGGTGGCCCATAGGGTTTCATGGGTGCCAAAGGCGCCCATCGGCGTTCCCGGTAACTGCGTCGGGGTCCTACATGTGCCAGCTTCGTCTCTCCTCATCCCCTACTCGCCCATCGACCACGCTTTGTGTGTAACTCTGGGACCCAGGTTGCGACCGCAAGCCCGTGTGGCATTGGGCAGCACTGCCTTTTTTTTCCTTTTTTTATCCTTCTTTCTTTCTCACCTATTGCATCCCCTTGCCCCTACCCCAGCACAGGGTAGCCAACCGGAGATAATCTCTGGTTAACCTCCCTGTCTTTCCTTTGCCTTTCTCTCTCTCTCTCTCTCTGCCTTTTTTGTGCCTCTGCGTGCTTGAGACAAACCCTCGCGAATGGGAGTAAAGCATTGGTGTTGGTAAACATGATACAATTACTGATGGACAATCAGTTAAGTGTGACGTCATGAAGAGACACAAAGGCCTGTGAATCACCATGGCAATGGAGGTAGCTTAGCAAGAAAGTTGCTGAATTTAGTGAGCTCTTAGTCGTTTTATTCACCACCTTGCTGTTTTGGAGTCTTAGAGACTTCTCTAGAACCTCTTCGTAATATAAATAAGCAGAACACTGTCTTGATAAAATTCACACAAGGACATTGGGTCGAGTTCAGTGCATCGATATCAACTGCACGACAAAATGGTGCGGGAACTTCGTATTCGATTGGAACTTTACGGACCTATTTTCCGTTTCAGGCGTTCTGAATTATCAAATTTCGTTTCCCGCAGGCCACGTATATTTTAGCGCGTTATCTAAATTCAAGGGGCCACGCCACGCTATCACCATGGGCATCTCCACCATCATCGGTTATACATAAAGCGATGACCCAGGCAACACACCAGCCTAAATGTTTCTTTCTCTCATGAAAAGAAGCTCACTTTGTTATAGCAGGAACGTAATTTATTAACAGCGTAAAAATATTTCTCTTTAGTGCTCGAGGTCAACATGTATCTGGAGCCTGCCACCCACAATGCCTTAAAAGCGAGATTGTCACATGGCGAGGTAATACTCTTGAATTACTGCCTATCACGCTGGTCATTCAACTTCCTACACTCACTTGTGTAACTGTTCTCCGATGCATGCATGTGGCTTACGAGCTTCGATGGCCAGCCGGATATCTATGGACGTCGGAGCTTGAGTCTTGTACTCGCTGGGTCCCCAAAAAAGAGGCAGTTTCGCCCAAAATGCGAAGCATCGATTGCGATAGCAAACTAGTAGACGGCTACACGAAGCGAGGATAGTAGATTTATTGGCCGTACACACTTGGAAACGTTCGCTTACTAAATGAATTAACAAGGACGGTGTCAGCGCTACCAAGTAAACATCACATTCGATGAGCGCGGACAATCGCAGTCAAAACGCTGGTGTGAACAAACGCGGCAGCAGCGGCGAGCGAGGTCTGTCGCCTATCGCTTCAACGCAATCGCGGCGAGAACACAGAGCACACAAACGTATGAAGCATTTGCAAATCCCTTTCAAGATACGGCGCCCGCGACCGCGCGCGGTCGTGCAAAGTAAGCGCTCATTGGCGGAGTACAAGTCGCCCACCTCCCTTCCCGCGCTGCCTACCCTCCCCCCCCCGCTTTCCTCCATATATGGCGCGCGAGATTGAGGCGCGATCGTCAGTTCCCCTTGTGCCCGGTCGCCAAATGCGCAGTTGCTGTTAAAGTCCCTTAAACTTCGTAAAGTAGTGCCACGCTTTGAAGAATGCCGCCTCCTCCTGGCGCGCTCTGGCCGAGGCCGCCGCCGCGTCGCTATTGGCCTAATAGCATCACGTGGGCCACGCACCTTGCCTCAGCGCCATTTTTGCTCGAGACGCGTCTACGGAGTGGCGAGGAGCACGTGTTGGGGCCGTTGCTACGCTCGAGCAATGTAGGTGGCGCCACGGTCGAGGAGGGAGCGTAAAAGAGAGGAGAAACGAGGAGGAGTGAAGGCGGAGGAGGAGAGTGGCACTACTTTACGAAGTTTAAGGGGTTTTAGTTGCTGTCGGAGCACAGCGCCACCTCGCCCCTCCATCCCTCCCATCCTTCCACGGCCGTTCGCGCGAGGGAATACGCCGCGGTTGCTCTCCCGCTTTCAACTTCGCACGCGCCAGATTGAGCCGTGATTGTCGGCTTCCCTCGCGTGCTTTCACCCGCACATACAGCCTACGACGCGCGACGACGGTATTATCGCCTTCGGACTTTATACGGAACACCCCGGCGACGGCCACGCCGACGGCAAAAGAAATGATCCTGGAGTGTCTATATAATTGCTATCGCAACAATAATCCTAGTTTCTATTGCTAGAAGTATGCTGTGCATATCGCGAGATGCGAGTATAGGCCCAATCAGGAGTCACATTGTCTCCCTTGCCTCCCTTCGTGGGCATTTCTTGAAATGTCCGAATAACAACGAGGTAAAACGAATGCGTCGAGTTTTGCTCACCTTTGTGCCTACTCTTGCTCAGCTCAGCCAGGCTGACTTGTGAGTCCAAGTCCAGACCGGACATTTTCAGGCGTGAGGCGCGCAAATGGCCAATTCACCTCCGGCGTTATGTTTCGCACACTGTAAACTTAAGCCACGTTGGTGTTTTGAACCACAGAAGGCATGTATGCAGCCACTCTGCGAGCCACTCAAGGATGGCAAGACGGCAAAATCAACAATGGGGCGGAATTCGTGTAGCGCCGCGATTAGCGCCCTCTCTCTGTTAAGTTTACCGGCACACCAGTAGGCAAGTCGACATGAGAAATTTTCAGTCACAAGGCAGAGAACATTCTATGACGGTCCTGGAAACCGACAAGATCTCTTTCGACTTTTTCTCTTCGTCCATTCCAGCCTTGTGCTTCATTATACCAAACTGCCTCACCAAAGTTTCAGTTTTATGTAAGTTGAGAGTCAGCGCCGTGTCGTCGTTTAATACCTTCTCTTGTCCTTGTGTTGCGCTGTAACTATGACGCTGTACCTTACTGTAACGCTGTACCTTACTATGTAACGCTGTACCTTACTATGAATCCCAACCAACTGGCCCAACTTGCCGGCTTGATGCAGTTCATTATTATGAGAACGCTTTCTTCGATCTCTCCTCGACTGCACTCAAAAAGCAGAGTGGATCCCATTAGACAACCGCTAAGCTGATTTGAAGAAACTTTTTCTGACTTTACTGGAATGGCATTGAAAGGCTAGTTAGTTGTTGAGCATTCATAATAAACCTTAGAGCGAGCAGGGCTACACAAATCATTAGACAGGACAGGCAACTTGCCCTATCCCCTCCTCGCGTTGTCCTGTTTGCTTTGATGTATTTATGTAAGCTGCCTTTCCTAAAAATACCATAATTTTAAGGCTAATACTCTTGGAATTTCATTGTAGGCTTAGAAAGCCTTACATAAAACTAAAAAACCTTCCAACTGACAGAGGCAGCAAGTTAACTTATTGATAACTCCCAAACAAAACCGATGTGGTTGTTCTGCAGAATGCTGCAAAGCCAAGCGGTAATAATCACCAGATATTTTGGTTTGAAAGCATTTGTTGCATCAGTTACTCTTTTTGATATATTGTTCTAACAAAATGCTGCTATAGGGCACAGTCATTTGAATATGTGAAATTTACGTGTCCCATTTAAGTACCCCTGGAGTTTACAGAATTTTGATAGAACGTTTTGTTGCGGAGTAAAGATATTTAAACTTGATAGTTCGTTTCTTTTACTTCTTAGGTTAGGAAGATTATTCGTAGGAAAACTCCGTAGGGAAATTAAAGATCTGCAACAATTATTCATTAGAAGCTGGCCTTTTTATTACATGCAACTAATGCCATCAAAGTTCATTCAATGGATTAACACGAGAGTTTTCCTATGTTGCACCTGTTTGAAAACATTAAAATTAGTTTTTTTCCAACTATAACTTCATTCAGAATTTCAACCGAATGAGGTAGGCCGTGAATTTGTCATAAAAAAACGTTTGTGAATGAGTGCCCTTTCGAAGGAAGGGTTCAGACAACGTAAAGCTGTTGATACTATCGTGAGCTGGCGCTGTGGCCCGCTGAATCCTGCATTCCGAGTCTTGGGGTGCGTTATTCAGACACCGTCAAATCCCACCACATTGTCAGGCTCGCCATCTTGCAAGCTCCGATCGGCTCACTGGGCGGCTAGGCCCTTCCGGATTGGCTAAAACCAACATGACGAAATTTGACAACATTGCGGAACGCAAGTATCGAGACTTAGCACCTAGGATCAACCCGTAATTGAATAAGTCCTTGTGTTGGTTTTTCTTCCATCTCATGGCTTGTACCCGCCATGGGGAATTGGCCAACAACAGGGAGACGATGAAGCAAATTAACAGCACAAATTACACTTCGTTAAAAAAAAATATCCGCGAACATAGATTTGCTCAGCGGATATTGAGAAAACACAGGAGTCGTGAGTCAAGCCCGCAGTTCATTTTTTTTATTCACAGCGGTAACACGTTTTCTTTTTCTCTCTCACTCTCACTCAATAAGATTTTCTTCTTTTTTGTCATTTTTGTCACCACGACACTTTTTTTTTCGCGTGGCACATTTTTTTCTTAAACAGTAACAATATATGGCAAAAAAGATGTCGTGGCTTCAGAGTTCGTTTTTCCTGTGCATTCCACAGCTCAAGAAATTGGAGGAAATAGGAGACGGTACAGAATCAACACCCGTTAAGCAAACGAAAGCGTTCGACAGTGAGTGATGAAAAAAAAAATAAAGAAAACAACATGACCAAGCAAAAGTCCTTTCGTATCGCGAAAGAGAAGGAGATCGGGAAAGAAGGTGATTATGACCATGTGTGGTTTAAAAGCGAGTGTACGTGTGCACGTGTTGTTGTGTGGCTGTGACTGCATTTGACGTATATTCATATATGTATAATATATATTACACTTTATAACATCGCGCTCCCTTAAATATATTTATAATATATCCTCGTCCATTTTTTACTCAGTCTTATTCGTCCTGTAGCACATTTCTGTATATATATATAATATATTTATATAATGTATATATAATATAAATCTATTCTCTTCACGCACCTCTGTTATCAGTTGCTTTGTCGCTGCCTGCCGTGAGTTGCTCGCTAAAAAAAGAACCATCTTCGCGCAGTCGGTCGGAGGAACCGGTCGGCAACGGAGATATCGGTTGCTTTCAGTCTTGTAGGGTTTAGTTTGCGGTTTGTCACTGGGTCTCAAATCACTTCTCTGAGCCGATTTTGATACTGGTCATCTGCCGTCCAATATGCTTACACCTTAGACAAGCTGAAACTACTTCATCGCTTCTGTCACACTTATCGGGCGAAGCAAATTGTACAGTGAAAGGCTGTGAACGAACTTGACGATTCAAGACTGAAGTATATTGGGGGAAAAAAGAAAGAGGCTGTGCCACTTAATGAGCTTTTCACGGTTTGACATAGGTCGCGGCAAACATGCAGCGCGCATGGGGCAATATGTACTCCTTGTCGCCCACTTAGGCATGGCACCGTCGGTTGTCTAGGGTTGGGGGGAGGGAGGGAGGAGGCGTGGTCTGGGACCGCCACTTGTAGCGATTGGTTGAGCGACGCGGGAGTGAGCGCGCGATTAGCCACTGAGCAAACGAGAACAGAACACGATCCGGATGTGAGCATTTGGGCGACTTCCTCAAGAATTTCGTTCAATTTGTGTGTTTGATATCTCAAACAGCAGCCGTCTTTTTTTGTGTGTGTAGTGTCGGACGTGTCACGGATAGGTAGGCGTTGTCATGCGAAGACGGCCTGGTACCAATTTGTTCGAAGCAGTGGGGCCCGTACCACCTAGCATAAGCACCGGCATGAAGGCTGAATCCGAGACGCTGCTGCACCACCGATTTTCATGGCTATTTGAAAACTATCGGCGAATTGAACTTTCTCGATAGCCCGTTCCTCCACACTGCCTACTGTGAGGAACGATTGAAGCCTGAGCACTTAGTGGCGTCCATTGACGAGATGTGGGAACCTGGCTGGCCGCGAACACCACGTGAAGGTTGAAATAAACTTCGGATTCGTAATAACCTGTTTTTGGCAGCTGCATTTTTGGTGCTGCCGAGATTTGACGTCCTTTTCCCAAACTCTTCTTTTTTTCGTTCTACCAGCAAGCACGGTCTAGTCATGCAAATCTTTGCCTTTAGCCGTGTCCCCTCAGACAACTTGAATATTGTCTTCAATAAATCAATGAAGAAAGCACCGAATATCCCGTCTGACGTCGCGGAACCTCCTGTATGACAAGCGCATGGTACAGCACCTTGTATCTCTGTCTCGCACAGACACTCCGCCTGCCGACCATCGACTTATTGTAAGCTCTACCGAACGCACAGCCAGCATTCTCATTGATGTACTAGATTGTTGGCTGATGAAGCTGAGCGATTGTTTCACGGTGCCGTCCGCACTATCACCATTTTACGTGCACCTCCACTGGCCGGAAAGCGTTGAACAGTCTTGCCAGAACTGACCCCGTCGAAGGTATTCTTTCATCGCAATGAGACACCTGACTTTCTGAACACTTTAGAGATTCAAACCCAGCTGCCCATTCCTCCTTTAAGCCCGTGACGTCACGATGTACATGTTACCGGAAGCGCACTTAGAGCCTATTCCTTGAAGCATGCGAGGGCGTGAGAACAAATCGGTGACATCCAGGTCACCTCAGCTGTCCGGCTGAATGAGAACAAATGTGTTGGGAGGAAATAGATAACGGCCGATTGGTGAAATGACGCCAGCAGCCGTGCGCATATCGACGATCGTCCACACACTCTTGAACGCAGTTGAGATCAGTGTGTTTAGGCGTAACCTGACGCAAGAGACTGCTGCACGAGGCGTAATTTGCGCGTCCACCACGGGAGTCTACAGTAGGCGCTCGTCGCGTTTCACTTGCAAGGACCGTGGATACGGTTAAAAGCGCTCTGCTCGAACCGACATTTCGAAATTGCAACAACATGATAAGTAGCTCGGTCCCTTTACTCAAGCTACCTTCTTCCTGACCCTCGCATCTCTTCAGAATATCACTAGAATCTCTAACACAAAGGCACTTTCTTGAAACGCCTATGCCGGCCCCGTTCTTTTTACGCTTGTCTCTCCACTTGGGGTTCAAATCCAGGCATTCCATAATTACAGTTCCAACTCATTGTGTGCCTTCGGACCTTTAACGATCTGACACCGCATTACAGCTTTTTGAAGTAATAAAGGAAGACGAAAGACCACAAGCAATAGCGTCCAATGTTCGCTAGCGAGACAGAAGCTTCGGTGTCAAAAATGGCTGAAACCTCCTGAACTGTCGCCTAATAAGCGTCTGTACTGTTAAAATACACAACCACTACCAACCGATGGGAATTGCGCTGATCCAAGGCTAACGAAAGCGAGTTGTCAATGCGTGTGGATGAATGACTGTGCAAACACAAAGGGTCATTTCGCCATGTTGAGAATCATGCCCCAATCAGGATCAAGCTCCTTCTCAGTGGTTTCGCTTTTGGCTGTCCGTCGAATCATTCAGCGGTTTCAGGGGATTTAGACTCCGGCACAGCCATGCCGAAATGTAAGCTGCAGTTAACATCTGTGGCGGGAGCTGTTAATGTGCATGGTTATCAGATCGTTCCTTTTAAGTGACACTACCACAGACACCTTCGAAGTAGATAAGGCTTTGCAGGTCTTGAAGTATAGAATAGGGTAACCGGCCACCTGTTTCTCAGAGCCAAGCATAAGGGACAAGACGGGTGTTCCTATCTAATCGAGCCGCGTTCTAACCTCTTCTTTACATTACCAAACCCTTCCGAACTGACTCGAATGAGAAAATTTAAGGCCCCACCTCTTCATCCCGTGACTACCGCGATGAACTAGGTGTGTATTGCCCTCAAAGCTGTATCTCAACCAATGACTGAGGTGCCCCGCCCCCTTTATTGCAAGAACTACATGAAGACAGGTAGCAATGACAACAACCGCAACATTATTGCTTTCGCAAGAAGCGTCCCTTCATTCCGAAGCCATCGGGCATGAGACACAGCTGCCTATACCGTCTTGATTGAAGCTTTGATTTCTCATCATGTGGAGACGGCAAAAGTGCGACAGGCGGGGCTGCTTGAGAAATTACGTGTAGGTTGCACAGCATAAATGTCTCTGTCTGTGTGGAGTGTGTTCGCGTCGTTCATGCAGGGTGTGCGTAGCGACGGCTACGATGGAAACGCGGTTAAGTTGATCAGGCTGCTGTCGAGCGCGGATAATTTATCTTGCTGCCTTCCCTGACGAGCAACTGAGATCTACACCTGGCGTTGTTTTAAGTGCGACTCGTGCCACCAACGACGCGAGAACGGGCCGTTTCGCATAGCTCGTCGACGACGCCCGAGCTCCGCGACGGTAACGAATGGCGGCGCTGCAGTCGCGTCTTGGTGAGAAGCGCGCCGATTGGCGGAGCCCCTCGGTGACCTCCGTGATCCGCGCTATAGACATGCCGCGCCATTCCTTATCCCGGTCCCCCACACAGCGCGAAAGCTGTGAAAACGGAGTCCCTTCAAACAGCATTGATTTGGTGCGTAGATGTAAGGAAAATAAAAAGAAAATATGAGCACAGGGAGCGCTGGCAAGTGCGAAGACGTTCCGACTTTTTGACAACGACGTGGCTTTATGCGACGTTCGCCAACGGAAAGTTTAAACGCGACGCAGGGGTGTACACTGTCCGGCCAGCCGATCGGGAAGCTTTCGTGAAGTCGTGCAACATTTTTTGTTGGGAAATTTACCGCTGTTGGCACTGCGTGGACTTGTATAGCTCGCACCGTACAGAGCCAGACCGTCCATTAAATACCTTAAGCAAACAAAACAAGCGACGTGAGCAATATCTTTGTGCTGACTGCCTGTCTCAGGTATGTAGACATCGTAGCGTGGACTAACATACGGAAAAACTCCTCCATGAAAGCAGCCAAGAAATAAATTGCTGGGATGGCATGCTACTTATTACAACGCGGAAAAACAATTTGCAATAAACTGTAAACATTCGCCCTGACTTTATAAAGAATGTGATAGTCCCCTTCCTAATTGTAACTCGTAAATAATAAGATACAGCATTGCACCGCGGCGTGATTATCATGCACTTGAAACAGACCGGACAGGTCGGCATTGGCTATGCACAGACTATGGCGTAAGCGCAGAACAAGCCTTCGTAAAATTTGTACGCGTTTATACGTTCTACGTAGCTCAGTGACAACAAAAATGTGTCGATGATTCCTTGACGGACACTATGAGCGACATTCTTTCGTTTACACCATGCAAATGAACGTTGGAAAGTCGCAGTGAACCAATTTTGTGTTCGTGGTTCAGTTTACGGGCTCATGTTTTTGGCAGCCGTAGTTCTTGCCTGCCTCTAACGAACAGCGAAAGCTATCGTGTCTAACACAACTGTAATGCCAAATCTTTGTATAGCAGAATTCTCCCAATGAAGCTAATTTCGGTGCAAATAAACGAAAACGAGCATCACATATACGTTTCTGCGTGGTCTGCACAAAAAAAAGAAAACTGTAATGAGCGTGAATATTTTTTAGGTGAAGGTTCAGTTCGTCTCCAAAGGATTTTGTATATAATGCGTATTTAGTTTGAGCTGTCTCATTGGATAATAACAGAAAAAAAAAACGTAACACAGGCTGGCCAGCTTTCACAGTGCACGACTGCCAACTCTCGAGAGGCGACCTTTCAGCTTTCGTTCCTAACTTGCTTAGCAAGCAGCAAGCTGAGCGCACTTGACATCCCATTCCTGGAGTCGTACATAACATTTCTGGATCAAGCGCCAAGGAAGTTCTCCCCGATTCGTTTGTGAAACTAACGTGGCTACGAACCAAAGGATCGCTAGAAACGCTTTAGGTTTTTTTTTATGGTTGCTATTGACTTAATGTATACAATTATTTGGATAAAGAAACTAAATCTCTCGATCTTAGGAGGCACTTCGAGAGTTGGCAGTGCTTCTTCTACAGTGCTGATCCAGCCTTTACACAATTATATGCACAGAGTGAAACCTCGCGTACGCGCACATACACATATGTACTCTATGTATATACAAGGCGATTTCGTGCGGCTGTGTTGTGGAAAACAACAAATTATTCGAGGAAAAAAATCAATAAAACAACTGAACATGCGCACATATATACATCAGTTATCAATACTTCGCCGAAGAGATTAAACATACAATGGTGATCGCAATAATAAGAATGGTAATACTCTTCTCTATCGGCAAAAGCACAACAAGGATACTAAAAGAAAGTGCGGCAAGACTGGGCGTAAAAAATAAAAGATGATATAATATGTACAACACCACCAAATGTTGCCGTGTGGTCGCTGCTGTTGGCATCGAACGCGAGAACGTAGTGTTTTTTTTTCTCATTCTTGCTTTAAAAGTTGCGTGGTCCGAGAGAGTTGATGCGTCCTATCACAGTTTAACGGGGTTTGTTTCTTTTTTTTATCACAAACAGAAAAAGAAAGTTCCCATGTCGAGTTTCGGCAGATCCCGTGGTCTCAAGCGACGCTTTACCGCTGCACTGAGCGGGGAAGAAAAGGGGTGTGCGAAAAACGCCCACATTTTACACCTCCCCGTGTTCGCCGCACCTCGTCATATTACTCCTGCTATTGAACGAATTAAATGCGATTATCGCCGTTTCACTTCGAACACGTCTAAGAACACGCAAAAAAAATATTCTTTGAATGCTTCTGGGGGAATGTTTTGCACCTCTACGGCGTGTGCACCCTTTTGAGGAGTAAACTACGATATGAGGAGGTGTAACGCAGTAACAAAGGCACCTTTCCTTCCCAGTGGAGTGCATGCGGCTGTGCGGTCGACCGTCAACAATGGCTGCTTACTCGACTATCCATACCCTTCCCTCCCAACATTTTTTTTTACTTTTTTCTTCCCCTGGCAGAGTGTGCGCGGAAGCTCGGACGACGCAACTCGCACATAAGCTAAACGCGCACCAACGGCTACATACAAGGCTTCGCGGAACACGTAAGCAAGCTTTGGGAGACGATACATGGCGCTGGCTTCTGTCTGGTAAGTCACATGCGCTGTTATTATGTAAGGCCGCGGAAAACACGCAGTTCGCACCAAAAAAAAGTTGGGGCGCCGACGCCGTCCGTAGGAAGACGCGCGAGGAGTCAAAAAGGTGTCAAATGCGTGACCCGTCTCACACGCTGCATGTCTTCCTGGGACTACCCGTAGAACACGATCTGTGCCCCAGATTGTCACCGACGTCACCGGGAGACCACGCATCCTATGAAATGCCCAGCGTACCCGGCTAATTACGCAATCGAAGCTAATCACGGAAATTTGCGACGACGCCAACCAAGTGACGCTCAAACTGCAGCCTCTTTATATCAGCAGGCTTACGTCGTGGGGAGCAGACCTTCAGTTATCTTTCAGCTTACGACGAACTGCGATGCACCTGCTTCTACGCGACGACTGCGCGTGCGCTGTAAGTGTTTCGCAGGAGTGAATCGAAGCAAGTTGAAGCTAACTGTCAAGAGCCCACGAGCATAGCGCTTAGGATCAAAGCTGCTCATGCGCAGTTTCCAACCCTTCCAATTTACGCCATAATTTCTCCAATTTGTCACTTTAACACTTTCCCAATACGCCGGCGGCGCGTCTGGACAGTACGAGATAAGCCCAGTGAGGGTACGATTCTAGAAAAATTTTTTGGTCTCGGTACGCTTTATACGGGCCTTGCTGTTGGCTCTCCCGAGAGACACGAGATAACCCCGCGGCAAAATATTTAAAACAGAAAGCGAGAAAGACGGCTTCGAAACCAGCACCACATTTCGCCGCGTAAGAAGAAATGACACCCGCGCGCGTAGCGGCGTCGATGACGCCGACGGCTGCAAGTGAAAACAGTGCGGCAGCCGCGGCGCGAAATTGGAAAGCCCAACCCCGCGGAGACCACGCCGAGAGATTTTTCAGGACCGACGAGTGCCTCTGAGACTCACTAAGAAAAAAAAAAGGAGCGACCGGCGCGAAGGAAGGCGAGGAGAAAGAGGTCTGGAAGGATGTCTCTGCCGAGCGTGGCGCCATCTCTCCGCTGCGGCGGTCGTTGCTCTTTCGCAGCCCACCGCTACCGCCACCGAAAGGAGAGTACGGACACGCCGATGCGAGGGCCCGGTTTTTTGGGCTGTGTAAAAAAGCAGAACAAGCGGTCGGCCCGATTTGAAGAGAGGCGGCGGGCAAGTCTGCTCTGCGGCCAGTAGTCGGCGCCACTGCCTCCTCGCCTCTTCGCGTTTCTGCTCCATTTGTTTCCGTCAAAATGCGGCAGAAGCATGCTAGACAATTTAGCACGGCTGTTGTGGCTTGTCGTATCTTGAATTGCTCGCTCGCAGCCGTGAAACGGACTTTTCTGACAGCTCATATGAGCTTCCCATCTATGCGTACAACCTTACATACGCAGAGGTTGAAACGTAGCCATCCGGCATGAATGGAACTTGGCGAGCTCCGTACGAACAAACGGGCGCAGTTGTGCCTAACCTGCGAGAGTGGCGCCACTTTAGAAAACCATTCGGGCGAACATAGAGCGTCCGAAATGGCCACCTAGCCGTCATAGTGGAAGCTCAGAATGGTGGACCATCAGTGCATTAATACAGACTAGGATAGATTACAGCGGGGATGTATACAGTTATCATACACCGAAGACGTGATTTGTCCAGCACCGACACTATCGCAGAACTCCCGTTCCTAATGTTTCAGAGGCACTCGTCGCCCGTAGCACGATCGCGTCGCGCGGGAATATGGTTGACGATGATTATTAGACTGGGCCACGCAGTACATGAGAGGTGGCAGGCCAGGGGCCACGATGGCCGGAGGAGATATTTGAATATTTTCCCACCTGCCCTGCTCCTCGTACTAACTGATTACATTCGAACGCACTTATATCACCAGCTTAGTAAGCCTGTCCATCCGCTCTCGCCATGAGCGGGAGGACCTTCGACGCGACTGCCAGAGGCGAGAAACCCCGTACAGTCGAGACACAGCAGCAGCGCACCGCCCGCAAACACACAATGAGCTGTCGCGACTCTTTGGCAACGTGGATGTCGGCACTATTTAGATGATAATTCAGCGCGATACAGTCCACTTACGTCCTCACAACGCTTCTTTCTCAACTGTCCTATGTACAAAAAGGAAGCGTTGTCCTCCGCCACACCGGCAGAGAGGGTTGGGACCAAGAGGCTGTAGAAGACGAGAAAGGCCTCTCCAGAAATGACGACCGATGACACACAGCCGATGGCGTCCCCCCTCAGGACATGACGGTGGCCACGTGGTCCTCGGAACCCATGAGTCCCTTGTAGCCGAAGCTGATCTGCTGGCCCGAGGAGGCGACCAGCTGGCAAGTGGCGGCTGACGGGGATGCGGCCGTGGTGGTGACTACGCAGTCGGCCGCCTGCTGCTGCGACGCGGCCAGCGAGCGCATGAGGTCCTCGGCACTGACCGGCGCCAGCTTGACGTGCGGCGGGGACAGCGGCGAGAGCAGGTCGAAGTCGTACAGGGACAGGTCAATGTCGCCGAATATCTCGTCGCTGCTGCTGCTCGCACCACTGCTGTTGCTGTTGCTGGCCAGCGACGACGAGGAAGAGGAAGGGCTCGTCTGCAGCACCGAGGAAGATGCCGACGAGGAAGTGACCACCATGGCAGCCGCGGGCGAGTTGTGCGCGGGCAGCAGGGTGTAGAGGGGCGCCGAGCCGTTAACGCCGCCGCTGCCGCACCCGGGGTCGGTAATGCCGCACGCAGACGCCGAGGACACTGGCTCGGCCACCGTGGGCGCCGGCGGCGTGACGGGCGCGCCGCTGCCGAAGTTGAGTACCGAGCTCCAGTTGAGACTCGGCAACCTGTCCTCGTCCGTCCACAGGGGTGTGGGAGGGGGTCCGGAAACCGGCGGTTCGGCGGGAGACCGCACAAAGGGCGTCAGGCGGCCGCTGTCCCCCGGAGGAGGGCACGACCGGTCGTAGTCGTCCGCGTAGCCGCCATTGTGGAAGGGCGTCGCAGGGCCGTACGGCTGGTGCTGTGGCAGGTGGTGGTGACCGGCTCCGAGCCCGCCGTTGGGGGTGGCGCCGTGTAAGTGATGGTGGTGGTGGTGAGGCGAGTGATGGTGGTGATGAGGGTGGTGAGGGTGATGGGGCGACGTGGCAGCAGCCGTCGGTAGCGTCGCCGGCTCGGGACCTCTCGGCGGCCTCATTTCCCGCTCGAGCGCCCGCAGGGTGTTGCACACAAGCACCGAGCGCAGAAGGCTGGGGTCGGGTGCCTGCCGGAAGCGGGCCAGCTTGCAGATGCTCATGTTAAATACCACGTGCTGGCGGCGCGAATAGGAGGAGCGGGCGTCCTCGCCCGACGAGCATCCGCCCGTGGTCGAGCTGGCCGATGAGCAGGAGCTGGAGGAGCTCGAGTCCTCCTCTTCGTCGTCCTCCTCTTCGTCGAGACCGCCACCGTCGGAGAAGTCGTCGAGCGAGTGCGCCTTGCGCTTGATCCCGCGGGGCTGCGCCTCCGAGAACATGGCGCTCACATGGAAAGGCGGGGCTACGGGAGCTGCTGCACTCTGCGAAGATCGGGGAGGAAAAAAGAACAAAACTCGGTTAGCATCACGTGCAACATCCGTCAGAAGAGCACGCATCTGACAAGCGCAGTAAACGAAGTTCTAACCGCGTTCAAGCTGAAAAGTGAGTCTACGAAATAAATGCACAGGTCACAGGAGGGTCTGTCGTTTCAAGGAAGGTGCCAGCTCCCTCTGCTTTGGAGCTACGGCCTGAAATTTTCCTGGCAGCAAGTCGGAAAGGAAAACAAAACATACGAAAATGATTTGGAAGCAAACAACAAAACAACCAGAAGACACAACACAGTTAGCTGTCCTGTTTTGTAGCGCTGTTTGCCTTCAAATTATCTACCGACCAGCTCACCTAGTCGCCTTATGAACATAACGGTGAGAGCCATTCCCACGCGCAAGCGCGAACACACTTCGCCACATATAGCAGGCGTCTTTACAACTTTTTGACAGAACACACGTCGTGCATTGCAGGGAGGCCCCAATACAAACAACAGCGTTAACCACGAGGCTTAATGCGTGTTCCTGCTGTTTCGTGATCTGCATACGTATCGTGGCACAAAACGACTCGGATTCTGAATTATTTCATTATGCAGAGGCTCAACAGTACTGACCACAATCCAGAATATATTTTACCGAT
This sequence comes from Dermacentor albipictus, assembly GCF_038994185.2. NCBI lineage: Eukaryota > Metazoa > Arthropoda > Arachnida > Ixodida > Ixodidae > Dermacentor > Dermacentor albipictus. The sequence continues at coordinate 35,356,772 of NC_091827.1, read as the reverse complement.
AAATTTCAGTCGCGTCTCCAGACAATGCACCAACACAAGAACTAAAGTGGAGGAAATTGTGTGAAGCAAGTTCATGCATTGGCGGAACTTCGTGAATCAGTTGCCGCTGCTGTGTAAAGTACTGAAGAAGCTGCAGTACATGAACTTTGTGAACTTTGTAACGTTACGAAGTTCTCTGTCAGGGTTCACACTGCACTAATTGTGCGTTTATCTTGACACAATACATAATCTCATGCCCCGGATGTGCCTCTCACTCATCTTACTTTTGCCTTTTACACGCTCCAATGTACTCACACGAAGCACGAAGAAGCAGTAACTAAGCAATGGTTCCGACTGTCATAAATAGCCGGATCACACATGGGTTCCTCTGCTATATTGTCATTATACTCAAGTTCTTTTTCTCGCGTATGCACTTCTCCTACAGAAGCAGTTTCTCCAGTTAGTACAGTGTGGCCAGCAATCAAGCACGTGACGCGATCGTGCAACGGAAAACCCGTAAGGGAGTTACGCCTTTGATCGCACATCCAGAAAACACGCCGAAAGAAGACAACATCCATTTATACACATCGAAGGCAAAAGTGGGCACGCATGCGCCAAGCAGGCTGCAAGCAAAGCATCGCCGCTTCGCCGGGCGTGCCAAGCTCGAACGCGTCCTCAGCCCGTTTGAAAACTTGGCGCCCAACGTTGGGGACGTGCCAGGGACAACGCGCGCAGAAAGAAACGGGGAAGGGGGGCGAGGAAAGGAGGAGGGGAGGTCGCGCAACGCGGAGGCGGTAAAACCAGAAACGGCAAAGAAGGCAAGACCCGCGATGGCGGGCGAGGAGACGCAGCGCGATTTCTTTTTTTTTTTCACGACAGGTGCCGCCGCCTGCTCTCTCTCTCTCGGGACGGTTTCTTTGTCTCATTTCTTTCCTCCTTTTTCTTTGCGCTCCGCTGGCTGTGCGCTCTGCGGTTGGTGCACGGGATGTTACAGCTGCGCCGCCCTAGCGGCTGCGCGGAGGATGTGGGCAACCATGCACGCCGACGCCAGTCGTGCTGGAAGCGCTGGCGCTCACAACAATGGGGTACATAGCCTTCGAGACGGGCGAAGTGGAGCCAACAGCGCAGAATTCCGAGTCTCGGAGGCCGCAAACCGGATTGCGAAACTAATGTTGAAAAGGTTTCCAGCCGAAGACACAGACATAGACAGCAGGGAAGAAGGCATACCACATGCTGTTCATGTCAGTTTTCTGCAGGAAACTTTTCGCAACGTGTGTATAAACGAGCTCAGGAAATGACCATTCTCAAACTTTCACCACTTGTCTGACCGCGACAACGCACATTTTGGCGCAATTAGCAACAGTTTGAGCGAGATCATTGGGAAATCGGCAAAGCTGCCAGTAGGCCTCTTTTGATGGCATCAACACGAAGCAGACACATACCTAAAGCACTCTGATGGTCCAAATGCAGAAGAAATTGAGTAGAACTGCCCTTCCATAATTATTTTTCGTAACTTTTCGTATAGCACGATATCATTATCGATAAGTTTGCAAGACCTAGCCAACTATACAAAGGGCATGAGTTGACTTATAAATATTCTTTCATTTCTTTCCTTCAAGATTGTCAACACATAAGTTAGCTACAATCAATATCAAAACATTGCCACAGGTTAATTAGCCGTAGCGCTCACGTAGGGCCTTTGAACTTCATAAACGCCCGCAATTTCCCTCCTGACAAACCCTTCGCGTTCGTAAGCCGCGCTCGTATGACATGGGTCTGTCGGAGTTCGGCTGAAACTATTACAACGGCAGCTGCGGTGACAGCCCGCGCTGACGAGGCACCGGTTGTGCAGAGGGTATGGATAATTAAAGCCGCATACTCGCGAACCGGAGCCGCCGCCGGACGACAGCAGGCCTGGCCCGCAATGGCTTGGCGCCGCCTATCGGCCTGTGCGAACTCACCGACTCATGCTTGGACACGAGAAGACATGACATTCCTGTTCATTATTCCGTTTTTTTCCTTGGAATAAGCTGCAATAATGCATACAAAGGTAACTAAATAAAAGGGTGCAGACCCTCGTCAAAATTGAAAAAAAAAAGAAGAAAGAAGACAGCTCGTTTAGGTACTAGCTTGAAGTACTTTGCCGTGTTCCATAGTGAAGACAGTACAACACACGAACGCCTACTCACTCTTCCGCATCCTTTCGCGATGTTCTGTGATGCACCGTTTCTTTTGCCAGCTGCAACGCAAGCGTCGTAGTTATTTGGCGTTTCTATTGCCACCGTCGGATTCTTACGTCGCTGCCTGCGTTAGATGGGTACTCGTTCGGCTGACATGACACAAAAACCAGATCAAGGCAAGTCTGGAATTGTCAAAACCCTCGGATTCGGCCAACGGGATAAGCCTAGGCCACGGCCTGGTGGGCGCTCTCAGCTCGAGCCGTTGGGCAAGGCGCTCGGCTCTAGGCGGTTAGTTGCACAGAGCTTGAGCGAGCCATGCGAAACGCGCGCGCTCCACCACGCGGACACCGGTTGCGGGAGAGACCCATGTCTATGCGCGCGCGCACTGACGCGCATGCGCGGTGCGGCTGCCGTCTGCAAGAGCTGTACGCGTCAGAGAGAGGGAACTGGAGTCGGCGAGGGGGGCATCTTCTCTCGGACCGCGTGTTCCTGCCGAACACACAATACAGGTTCTGCCGGCAGGGCCGCGCTGGTGTCACTGGTGTTCGCGATCTCAAATAGCCGAGTAGGAGTAGCGGCGGCTACTCCAGCCGTGGCGTCGTTGCGCGGCATGTGCAGGGACGGCTGGCTCGCTGCGCGCGCGGTCCTTGAGAGAGGTTCGGCCGCGCGCTGTGCCTCGGACGGCGCGTTGCCGTGCGTCCGTCGCGGAGACCTCGTTCGCACCGGTCAAACCGGTTCGCAAATAGAAAAACAAAAACCGAATACGGGGCTGGCAGGACGAAGGAAAAAGAAAGACGGGCCTCCTCGTCTCGCCTTTTCCTCCACATCTTTCTCCTTTCCCCTTCAATTTGAGAGCCAAGTCTACGGGTTTCGTACTTTTCTTTTCCGCAAGTTCCTCTTTTTTTTTCTTTTTCGTGAAGTGCAGCGTCTCGGCGTTTATTATGAAGTCCTCGCGTAGGGCTGGCTGCGGGCCTCCCGTGGTGCGTTGCGTGTGCCTTGTTCTCGGGCGATTTCTCCACCTTTCTGGCTGAATTTCTTTTTTTTTTCGTTCAGCACCGTCTGCAACACCGCGAGCCGCCATCTTGATCCACCCCAATCGCCGCGGCGTCATCCCCTCTCCACCACCGCCATTTCATCCAGATTCACGCAGCCTGTTGTTCTGACGCCGCGATGAGGAAGGCGAAAGAACAGAGAAGACAAAAGAGATGAGAAATGAGGAGGTGCTGGCGTAGACTTAGTTAAAGCGACGGCGTCCTTCCTTCATCAACTACGACCTCCGACGCCGTCCTTCGCTCTGTTTTGTTTTCGACTTTCTTTCTGGACTGAGTTCTGAGTTGAGTTCCGAGTTCCTATGTGCATGTTCTCTGAAGGTATTGTTGCGTCGTTCGCCACACAGCCAGCTGTGCCATGAACTCGAGGAAGAAAGCGAGTGTTGCTCTTTCATTCCAAGTTTTTTTTTTTTTCTTTCCTTCGTTTAGCTCGTCATTGCGGCAGAAAAAGAAGCTGAGTAGCAGGAGCAGCCAGAGAGGAAGGAGAGCGCGGCGTATAGAACTCTGCGTCGTCGTCGTCGCTGTCGTCCGAGCATCAGGAAATGCTGTCCGGCCTCGCCGGACGACGACGAATGCGCGCTGGAAGTCAAGCGCCAAGCATCCTATAGTAATCCCCCTCTCGCTCCCTTCCTGGCTCCCTTCTCGTACGGGACTCTTCTGCGGCGGCCCTGTCTCCGGCACGCATGGGTGACGGCGGCGGCCGAAAGAGGTGGCAGGGCGGGGGGGGGGGGGAAGGGAATCGAGAGACTAGCGGTGTACGGACCGCTACGCCAGAACGCTACGCACGTTCTCTCCCTCCAACCGCCACGCCACCCCCAATCTTATTTTCCTCGCGCCCAGAAGAAGGAGGACCCCCCCTTTCCCGAGCGTTCGTTCCTCGGTCGGTTTCGGCGCGTCGACGTGACTGCGCGCGGGCCGAGCGGCGGGAGGTCCTGCGCCTCTCGCCGCGACGACTACGACGAAGCGGGCCGCCGTTTTTGAAGCTCCCGCGATCCTACGCTCCGCGAAGTGCGGCTCCGTTCGACGCCACGCTATTCCACCGCGGAAGTAAACACGGACGTCGGCGGGCCACAAACGGGCGCCGGATAGCGGACGGCGGAGGATGCGGAAGGCCCTCGCCTACCACTACCGCCTCCCCCCCCCCCCCTTTCCTCCAGAAATCCAAGCTCGCATGCAAACGGAGCGCGCGGTCGCGTGGTTATAGACGTCGTCGACACGCCCTTGTTGTGAAGAGCAGACCGGGGAGGGTCGGCGGCAGCAGCTGTTGAGAGACACGGAGGATGCGCTGCTGAATCGGCGTCGGGTCGCAATCATCGGAGAGCTTGAGCTTGTTCGTAAACTTGTTAGCGCTCGTGGGATACCTGGTTTTACCGGACACATGTGCTGTAGCAACAACGCTGGTAGTCGTATCTCGTGACAAGCAAATTCTCGACCAGAGAGGGCTCGAATGCAGAATGGGCAGGGGAGGGGAGAGGGGAGACGGAACGTAAGATCGTTCCCCCTGAATTTAGCGCACTTTAAAGCACCTCAGATGGTCGAAATTCATCCGGAGCCCACATTACGGCGCGTCCTATACTCAGTTCGTGGTTTTGGCACGTAAAACTCCAGAATATAGTTATTCTAGTTAACATTATCTCTATGAATGGCGTTATTAGTAGGGTGCAGTCATTGCGTTTAATATAAAACGACTTAAGCAGTTATTGCATTATATCTGCAGCTGTCTGCTCAGCGGCTGAGTATTAATTAGAGTCAGAGGCTTCTAAACCGACGCACCACATGTTTCAGCAACGGAAACCGCAAGGGGCAAGTATACACACATCCACGTGATTTCAACGAAAAGTACACTTAACAAACGCTATGTGCAAGGACAAATGTACCCGACAACGATACTCTCTCGCACTATAGCAATATAGGACATCACACAACAATGGCTTTTCGAGGCAGAGACATATACTGTAACGGAGTGAAAACTTAGCGCACTAAGAATATGCCTCGGTGTTTCTAAGGAGACAAAACGACGAAGGAACAGCAGAAAATCCAAAGCGAGCCACCGAAAAAGCCGAGCTATATCTGCAGGAGCGCAGTAAGTACGGGGAAATATGATAAGAAATTAGGCGTAATGGCGCAGCAAAAGAAAGGGAACGGTAAGAATGAAAAGAAAGAAACGGAGAGAAAGGAAGGAAGTGACAAAGAAACGTCGACATACCAGGTTTTGTCCCCATGGCCGTAGAAAAAAAAAGGAGAGGCCGATCGAGGTAGTACACACCGAAGCGCTTTGGCAGAGCCTTACAAAGCCAATTGTTTCACCGTGAAGCGCCAACGCGTAGGCGCGATTCCGCCGGCATTCTCGGTCAAACAATTGCCACAAGCTGTTCCTATGGCTCGTGCCGTTGAAGCTGAGCAGCGAAATGCCGGAGAAAGAAGATCGAAGGAGCTCCTTAAGGAGAGTTAAAAAAAAAAAGAAATGGAGGTCGAGGGGTCGTTGAGTACGCGCTAAGGTAGAAGACAGCATATCGCCTCGTTCTTTGATGTAAGGGCGTGGCCTCCGAGATCTTGAGCGAGCGCCTCGCACTGCCCGGTGTGGGCGTCCGTGGAAAGGAAATTTCTTGATCGAGCGACGACTGGCTATGGGATGCTGAATTGGTCATCGCTGTTTGCTTTGTTCTGACAGTGCACGTCATGTCAGTAGATGTGCTAACACAAGGTGATATGTGGATTTATTGTAATCAGAGAGGTAGGCCTACCAGCTCTGGATACCATGAGTCTATTGAAGTCAAGCGATATCATAAGGGACAAACGATATGCTATGTGACTGGTTCCCAAACCGTTGCAAGAAGCGAATATGTAACAGATTTTTACTTAGTGCTATACGATATGTGTGGAGATATCGAACCTCTGACCTTACACTATTTGCTATATGCTGTCTTCAAACAACCCGTTTGGAATTCTTAATAAGCGAAAAATTGACTAAAGGAACTAAACTTCCTCACAACTTTCAGTCGACGGACATTAAAACATATACAGGAAAATGGATTTTGCAGAGACAAATTACTGATGTTCAGGAGCGAAAAGAGTCTTGGAGAAGTCCATGTAAGACTAAATCACAAACTCGGCCCTAGACTCACAGACAGAACATCTAGGCTGACACTGCTATAAGCTCGTTATGTCTGAATACCTACCACCCACAAAAGCCTTTCTGCATCACCTCCGACTTCAATCGGATTTGCTTTGATACCTCTGCAACCGCTTTATTGGTTCCTCCTCATATATGACAGTTTCATTGTTTAGAAAATCACCATGGGCGCCTCTCAATTCGTTACTACAAAAGAATACGGGTGACTGGAAGAGCAGAAGAAAGATTGATGCTTGCGAAAGTAACGGCTGCGCGTACGCTCCAGTTGGACTGCATTGAAGGCAGCCCCTTTGTCTATACGAGACGCATCGTCCTATTCTCCGACAAGAAGCCACTTCTTGTTCTCCGTTGTTCCAAGCGCTCCCGCTCCACTAATATTTCGTACGACCTCTGCATTGTCAAGTGCTGTTCACGATAAGCAGGTAGTGCGAAGAATCCGATAACGGGCAGCGCTTGCGCGAGACCGGAAGCACAGTAGCACTGGCATAGATAGGGAAAAGCCGATCAGAATTGCAAAAACAAGGCAGAAGATGTATAGATATTGAATTCGTTCAATTATATTTGCGCAAGGTTCTGCCTAGGCAAAATTGGCGGCGCAATGTTGCCAGCCTAGATATTCTGCCAATTCGCCAAAATTATCACCATCATCACCGCACTGTGCATGGCGGCGATACCATAGCGGCGACCTTCCTCAAAACATTGCCCAGGGTTAGCAGTACGATTGTAAAGCTCTATCCATGTACCTGTACACTCGCAAATGTGCATATAGCGTTCACTATCGAATATCTAACTCCGCGAACAGAGCTGGCCCCCATGAACCACTTAGTACACCACGCAACGTGCAAGAGGGCACCGAGGCATCTGTACTCAATGGCGACCCAAGTCACCGTTCTTTCCACTAATGGAAATTTTCTTCGGCTTTTCCTGACACAGTGCGTGGGCGGCTGTGTTGACTATCAAACTGGGCCGATTTGGGAGCCCAACGCACCACACCACGTGGGTCCTCGCGAAAGTTTTTACGTTTGTAATGCGGGTCCATCCTGGAGGCAGTGCAATGCCACAGTACGCACATGTATTTTACTACTAACAAATAGACCCAGTATAACAATGTTAACTGCCCCCCCCCCCCCCCCCCGCAGCGTATCTCAGCAGGCGCACCGGGAAGCTAGTCGCTTGGCTTCTGCAAATCACCCTCGCATGATTTTTGTCCAATTCTTAAGTTGTACGGCAGGAAAGAGGTACGTGTCACGCAAATCCGACTCCATGGGACTGCAGGTTCGCTCGCCAACACAACAAAAGCTCGAGGCCGGAAAGAGCGTCCGCCAGAGGGCACTGTCGAACGCCAAGACACAACGGAGGAGGGGTGGGTCAGGAGGGGGTTGGTTTGATAGTAAGCACGCATCAGCAGAACAAACCCGACATGCTTTACGCATAGTGGCGGATCCCCGTGTATAGAAGTTCGGGGGGGGGGGGACAGGAGTCTCGCCCTTCCCCCCTCACAGACCCCATAGATGATGGAGCCGCTCCTTCCTAGCGCGGCCGGGCGGGTACCGGAAACGGAAGTCGGGCATCTTTTTCTTGCTCTCCTCGTTCGCATCTCCCGGCTAGTGAGAGCGGCGGTAGGGGCTGGGGGGGGGGGAATCGAGGGGGTCACACGTGCTTCCGGCGTTGCTCTCCGCGCCGCTGCTTTATCGCCGCCGATGCTAGGCTATACGCACCGCGCGTCAGCGTACTGCATGCGGAGTACGACGTTTTTTTTTCCTTTGAGTACCACGCCGAAGAGGTACGCCAGTAACACCGATTCACCGAGGACTCGCATATATAAATACTGTCACAAGGACTACCTACTCCGCCGAGGCTGGAGTACTTACTGGATTTGAAATAATTCGTGGCAACAAATCTGCAGCCGCCGGCGTGTACTGTGGCCGAAATAAGTGTGGTTGAGCGGTTGACTCCGTGTAGGAAACAGAAGACCTCCGTTTGGTTTATCAAATAAGGTGCTACTTTTTGACTCTTACACGCAGAAACCATATCAGGCAGGCCCATAGTCGCGAGGTTATAGCAGCGCAAGTTAAATACCAATACCTCCCCGATAGTCGCATTACTTGTGATTTCTGTATCGTATTTTTTTTTGCTTGCATATCATTGTGTTGCTTGCATTTTCATCCTACTCAGTCTCTAAGTCACGTCGATCTGGGAATAAAAGGTTGTTGGAAGCTAAGGCTGTTTTCCTTCTTTCTTTCTGCGTCCTCATCTATCCATAATGCTGCCCACTCGTTACCGTGGATTACTAACCAGTTCGAAAGTAAACTTTACAGAGGAGGAGGGGGGGGGGGGACTTCGGTATCCGTGGGGGAGGCATCCGCAATTTCACAAACGTAGACCTTGCGCGACTGTACTCGACGACCTTGCAAAAAAAAATGCACAACGACGCCCGCGTCAGATACAGTGCGCAGGCTCATTCCTTTACATAACTGCACGAGGCTTACGGGGATTCCCCAAAGCAACGACATTCCTCGAACGAACGCCGCACAACGCGTCCTGCCAACCATACGCCCTACCAAGGCTGCAGAAAGCTATCGTGTGGATGCAGCTAGGCTGGCACGCCAGGACTATAGTGAAAACGCAGCGTCATCACGTCGACGCTCATGCGTTTGATGTTTTTAATGGGTTTTGAACTAAACTCTCTTCTGGGACGAAGCCGCAAGCCCTTTCGTTGTCGTTGGATAAGCCGCAGCCCCGGTTTTCGCGTGCTTGCGCACAATTATTTGATCATTTTAAAGATATACATCCACTGCGGTAGGTAATCGCGTCGGACGCATCTCAACATGCTTGTTTGCTGGGCATGTCCGCACGCAGCGACGCAAAATGTGCTGACAGTCACTACGACACAAGAGGAAAGGACGAGCTGCAGCGTATGCGTCGATACTAGCAATGAGACAGCACCAAGGGTGCTATTCTATGAGGGTCGTTGGTGTTCTAGAACAATGTAAGCTTCCACCAGGTTCTTGAATTAGCCATATCGCGTGCTGTAAATTGGCTCGTGAGCAGACATGTAAGTCGAAAATGTCCAGCTGAGCGTTCCAGGTTATTTACTCTCGCTGCCACCCCTTCCAACGGCGTTTGGTCTACCCTCAGATAGGACTACCAACCGACTCCCAGACAATAAAACCTTTACATATCTCCATTGAATTCATAAGAAAGTCATGCGAATAAAGATTTCTCGCTTCTTTCTGACAGGCTCTCGAATTACCTTCGTAACATACGTGCCCAGTAAACATTTCTTAACGATAGAATGTGTGTCGCCTGACGGAGGCGGTCACCGTCCGCACAAAGGTCCGCCCGTCAAAGTTCTCATGCAGAACAACACCGCAAAGGAGAAACTACAGCTTCGATGACGGGGGTACACGAACAGGAGCTTGAGACCCGACTCGAGAATCCGTGCGCCAAGAGAGCACGCCACTCTCCCGAAAAGTCGCTAGCCATGTGATGACGCCGAATTGCGCGGTTATTCCTGCAACAGTTTCGAGCAAAATCCGCTCACGTGCACTGCGAATTTCGCGCAGCGCGCCGCCGATCGGCGCGGACGCCAGCAACACAGCGGAGGGGGTAGCGCCCCCGCGGGCGTCTTGCGGCACGGCCGCGAAGAAACGGGGGCAAGCCAAGCCAGCCGGGGCTCGAGGAAGCGACCGGCGGAGAGAGACGGGAGGGAGGGGGGAGACCTGCCCCAGGAGGAAACGGCGCACGGCTGCGACGTGCGACGCGGCCGGGCGCCCCGCGAGCGCACCAACGGGCGAGCGAGCGAGCGAACCCCGACGCGCGGTGAACAGCGCAAGAGGCCGCTTTCCAGGCCAGCGCAGCCGGCGACCAACCGACTCCACAAGACTCTTGCGTAGGCCCCCGCAGCAAGCCGCTCGATCGCGCCACACGGCCGCCGCACGTTAAAGCGGCGCTGCAAGCCTTGCCTGCCTGCGGTCTGTGGTCAGGGGCGTAGAGAACGTTTACCTCCCAGAAGCGCTGGCGTTCGAAGCTGATGGTAACGTAAAACATACTCGACGCTCGAGATACGCAAGGCACGCTTAAAACATTGGTAAAATAAGCTTAAATAATGTAGAGATAAGCAAAATGCTAGACAGGGCTAGAAGGGTAGCGAAACGTGATTAGCTCGAGTAGGCTGTATGCAATTGTTTCATGCCGCCCCGTTTCAAAGCGGATGCCGTTTGAGATCATCGTTATGCAGTCTAACACGGCTCTGAAGAGGCCGCTGGCCTCGCCGAATACGTCCTCCGTGACGACCGCTGCCGCAGGAGGCCAGAGGAAAACCGCCACCGTGCCTGGCCCGCTTCGCGTGCCAAATGCAGCTGGCGAGCGACCGCTGCGCAAGAAAGTGGCGCTGCCTGCCTGCATCTGCCCAACTGCTCAACATTGCGGCGGCATGCGTAGAGTTGCTGCCAGTGCCATTTAAAAATGCATATACTTAGTGTAGGGAGTTTATTACTTTGGTACACCATGTTTCGTCACATGCTTCACTAACAAATGTTGCAACGTCGACTGCTTAGGTATAAGCTCGCGTGTATTGCTTCTCTGCTGCGGCGAGCGAGCGCCAGGCGCCGAATATCGGGTACGCCGGAGACGAAAAATTCATATCCTAACGAGCAAAGGCCGCATAAATCTGCCGAGGTGTACACGGTGACTGCGTTCCCAACCCAGCCCTACTTTTTATTAAGCCTAAACCGACTAGACAAAGCCACAGACAACGCAGCGACGGCACCGATGATGATGACGGCATAGAGTTTCTCACTACATTACCTAGAGGGAAATCTGGCGCTGCTGCGCTGTGGTATGCATGGGAGTGCCGGTATATTGTGACTTCGGATTGGCATCGTTCACGGAGAGACAGGACACCTTGAAGACGCCCTTGGCAAGTACCGTTCCGTCCGTCACAATGATTCATTTTCTACTAAAACAGCACGTGAAAAGCTGTTTCGCTTGGTCATGCATTGTAGGTGAGTAAAGATGTAATATGCATGAATGGAAACATTTTATGAAGAGTTTACTTTGAGAACGCGTCATTTGTGTAGCCATATCCACGTTTTAGACGAAGCCTCTTACAACACCAGCCAACACGAGCCTCGCAGACACATCAACCGTCATTCCCATGACGGCACGGTGCCCCCTTAAGAAACTCCCGTAGACGGTGGCGCCAGATTTCCCTCTAGGTATTGTAGTGAGAAACTCTACGGATGACAGCATCCCCGAGGACCAGACTAGACGCGCGGCGCTTCCCTCCTCCTTCGAAGCGGGTAGCGAGGTCCCGCCACCTAGCGGCCGCCCCCGTTGACGGAGCGACGGCCTGCTCGCGCCGCGAACGGGCCACCCGCCGACGCCGCAGGTTCAAAGTCCTGCTGCTGCTGCCTGCGCGGTGCAGCTGACTGCGTTTCGCTCGCTCGCTCGCGCGTGCGGGGGCGCAGCGTGTGCAGCCGGTGTTCTCTCGCTCGCTCTTTTCCGTGCCTTTCTCCAGCGCGAAGAACAGCAGACGCCAGAGGCGTTTCGCGTGGCCTTCGCGTGCCTCCCGCCGCAGGAATCCCCGACGGCGGCGGCAAGCTTGCCCCACACGCTCGCTGCCAGCTGATCTGACCGCTACGACGCGCTCGTCTCTCTATCTCTGCCTTCGCGCGCTCTTGTGTGCAGCATTAGTTTCCTGCAAAAATGCTGGAGAAACTATGGCGCTAGAGTCTACGGGGGTGGCAGTGATGGCGGTTCAGCTACCAAGGGAATGATAAACTGTAGATGCATTCGTCCCAAGCTTCGTCCTTCTGGCTTCATAGGGCTTTGCGAGTTGGCAACTTGAGTACACGTAATAATATAAGCGCTACTACGCGCAATTAATACGCATTTAAGCGTAGAATAATTGACTATCTTACTGTGTTTAGAGAACTGTTTAGAAAGATAGAGTGCTAGAAATTACGTCAGAAGAACGTTAGAAGCCGCGAAAAGACGAAAGATTATACAAATTCATTTGTTAGCCACGATTCCCATGGCAGTCGAGTGATCGCAGCGGCTGCGAGTTCTCTCTAGTATTTTTGCTGCAAATTCTGCGGCTTGCAGTCTGAGCGCAGCATGATAGCAGCGCCCTCACCCGATTCGAGTTCGCGCTTGGGTACTGTTCCCAATGTTGAGAGATCCTTCTTCGAATGAATGACTGTTGCTTACTGACCATCACTACACCGCTATTAATGATAAGGTACTAGCGGCTCGGTAAAAGAGAGAGAGAGCGCGCTTCGAGTGCTGGTGCTACAGTACCAATGAAGCTGTTATTCCGTCAAATAGGCATACACTTACGGTCATTCACTGCCTCTCCGATATCAATTTCTGGAAAGATGAAATCAAAGAAAGGTAACATGTAAAGCGAAACACATAAACGGAAAGCCGAACAGGAATAACGACCGCACTTCTGGCGCTATAGACTGATGCGCAAGCAGTACTTTGCGACTAGTGCGGCCCTTGACACTTGTCGTAGCTAACAGCTAAGTATTTAAATGGCACTTACCTGGCCTACAGAATTTATTGCCCGAGTGGACAGATAACGGGCCTTCTAGGATGTAAAAGGCGCGAAAATCGCGCTCAATGCCGCTAGTTATTGACGCGACTCCCTTCGTCCGCCCCTCAAAACCTACACGCTGGCATACACGTTGCTATGGGCCGAAGAAGGCGTTGCAACTAGGCACGGGCGAAATTTCGAAATACTGTTGCACGCGTTTACGCCCTCCACTATCGATCTCATGGTTGCCGGTTCGAACTGGCCCGTATTTCGATCTGTACGGCACGGCCTGCGTACCCGCGACACGTAAGAGAGAGTGGTGTAAGTAACCATGCGTTTGAAAAAAAAAAAACGCTCATCAGTCGGTTCTGACGACAGATTTAGCTATGTCAACTGCTTTTACTGCCAAATTGAGAAATATTGAGGGTTGACTTTGATGGACATAAAATCCTTTCCCTTCCACCTGCCCTAGCAAGGTCCGTCAGCCCCGTTGGCTTGCGTACCACGACAAAAGCTAATAAGTAGCGCTGGGCTGGAGCAGTTGTCCTGCAGACATGTTTCGCTTTCTAGATGTTTGAACAACACAGATTCATGGAGTCATGACATTCACGACTCGCCCTTCCTTTTAATTAAGGTCAGAATCCTAAAAAAAAGACGTTAGATAAAACAACAGTAAGCGTCAGAGCGTCTTAAATAATTTACTGCAACACCGGTTTCTGCGAGCCACTTTGGGTTTCGGCACCCGCTAAGTGGACGCGTCATGACGTCACGACACATTCATTCCCTCCGTTCGGGTGATCGCTGTGACTGCCACACGTGAGCGCAGTATCGAAAACGTGCGCAGCACTGTCGTACACTACTACACAGCACAGTGTAGTAGTGTAACGTGCGCAGTGCAACGTGCGCAGTGTAGTATAACGTGCGCAGCACGCTATACTACGTCAGAAAATCTCGATGTCTCAAGACGTCAGTGTTTCTGGAATCATTTGTCACTATGTCTAAGTCTAATAACGCTACTAAGTGAGTGTTTACAACCTTCAGGCAGCGATCTACCTCGCGAATACTCGAGCGCGCGGCCAGAAACATACCGTAACGCCCGCGTCGCAAGTTGTGCGGGCGCCCCAGACGATGGGGCCCCTTGCGCTCGCCAAAAGCAAGCAACCCGCGGGCCAGAGCCATCGGCCCCCGCACATCGATAGCGCAAGCTCGCAAAGCGTCGTCGGCTCCCCGCCGCTACCACGCCGGCGCAGTTTTTCCCGACCAGGCAGCCGACGCAATACCCTCGTTCGAAAAAAGCGCCGGCGCCGGGCCAAGGCGCATGCGCTTTGAGGGCCTACCGCCGCCCCCCCCCCCCCCCCCCCCTTCGCTTTGCCCCTCTTCCAGTATGTGCGCTCGCGTGTTTTTGCTTGGCTCTCCTCCCCGTTCGGCAAAAAAACTTCTGAAAAGCCGACGACGGCGAGCTTCACTCGCTTCGCTCCGCGCTACTACTACGCCTCTTCCATATCGGTCCTCCTCCCCCGATTCCCTCAGTACTCGTCGCGAAGAACCACGCAGAGAGAGGGAGAGAGAGTATGGTGAAAACAAAAGGAAAACAATCAAAACCGAAGCCCTTCCCGGCGCTCTTGCCGTTTCCCAACCTCCGAACTAGGCAAAAACACCAAGGTATAAAAACCAATCGAGGAAGGAGGTCGCGCAAAGAGGGGGCGAGCGAGTGAGAGACGCGGAGCGAACAGCAATCCGAGTAACGAAAAAAAGTTTCAGCGCAAGAACTTACCGTCACAAGAGCAAATTTAGTATAAAAAAGGAAATTGAAAGAAGACGAACAGAAAAGACAAAAGCAGGCATCGTCCTCTTCTTCCCTTCCTTACCGTAACGCTCTCTCTCTCTCCACTAAACTCCTCTCCATTTCGCAGAATTCAGCCGCTACCTCTTCCTCGCCTCCTCACAATGGCCGGCTCGGCGGCTCAGCTGGTTTGCTCGACGTCCCCCATTTTTCACAATACCCTCTCTCCTTCTCCAAGGCAAGGAGCTCTCTATGTGTCTGCGTGCTTCGCTACCCCATCACCCGTCGTCCTTCCTTCTCCCCGCAATATTCCGGCGAGCGACTCACAGCGCATGCGCACAAGCGCGCGTCGCGCGATGGCGCCACCCAACTCCCTCCTCGGCGGCGGTTCGGCAGCGCTCCCTACGCCGTTTCCTTCGCCAGTTGTTTGCGTTTGATTTTCTTTCTCGCCGCTCCTTTCCTTGCTTCAGACTCGGTGCTGTTTCTCTCGCTCCATGCACTTTTCCCTCTCGCTCGCTCAGATCCCCCTCGCCACCATCGCCGAGGCCCCTCGTTTCTCCCCAGCTCGGTTCTCTCTTGGCCGCTTTATTTATTACAGCTGCCGCCGCCGCCGCGCCGGCCCGACCAGCCAATGCCGTTGCTCGGCGGGGCTCCCGACTGCTAGCTGCGCGAAGCAAGCCTTCATACCCCCACCCTTCTCCAACCTCCTCACCCCCACGTGGCGTGTTACTACATTGGCTATCTCAACTTCGAGTATATTTGAAGTAGAAATACTTTCATGCCAGTGAAATAGCTAGCTGCTTTAACGACATGGTGCTTCATTAACCGGGCTACAAGACCTTACAGAACTAAGTGAACTACAGTAACAAAGACTAGAGAAGTCTGAGCGGCTTGTTTTAGTTTCCGAGCCTGGCCACTGGAAATCTAGGCACAGGATTCTCGATACGGGGCGCTGAATCTACTACAATTACTACAGATGCGCATCAGGTGTTTCCCTTCAAAACGCACGCGGCGCCAGAGGGCGTACTGTGGCTGACTCGCCGATTCATCTAAGCTTAATTTTGTTTCGTGGAGATCATGTCCCTTACTATTACGACTTATGCTAATAGAAGCAACGTCTTTCTTTTCATTTTTTTATGTTATAAAATCCAAATCAGAGACAACGCATTGCAGTCGCACTCAAGTTTAAATGCAGAAGGCATTCGCAATACAGAATTCCCTATTTCTCCACTGCTCTAAAGTGGAGAAAAATATTAATCTAAGCTGAGCCGCAATCAACACACTTATACCTTCTTTCGTCATTGTGAGGAGTAAAGGTGCAAGCGATCGTCTGCGGGCAGCAGCAGGTGGCGGCACGGGGGCACTTGTGCGGACTAAACATTATAATGCGGTTGATAGATGTCCGCACCAAACCGAATACCGTTTTCTTCTTTTGTTCGGACTATCTGAGTTACCTCCATAAATAGCTTAAATTACTGCACTGCCAGCTCGGTTACTTTCTACGCGGGCCGCGCACGCTGCAGAGAGTTAAATACTAGGACAACGCTTTCCTGATTACTACGGCAGTGGTAGTTCGTTTCAGCCTGTAAATCTGGATCAGGAGGAATATAATGAGCGAAAAAAGGGCGCGGAGCGGAGCGAATACTTCCAGAGACCAGCAAGACACGGCCTGGCCACCTCCGTCGGCTACTAAAGTTGCCCGAAGGCACGGATATGCTGCCCAGGCAGAGGCAGAATTCAAAGATAGTTCTCTTTTCCACTGCAGCGCCATCTATCGGCCCAGGGCAGAGCGAACCTGGGCAGGCCTGAAACGCCCGCAAAATTTGACCTGAGCAGCGCCAGACGGGAGCCGAAGGCGCCGGGGATTGCTGGAGCGAACCCACAGTAAGCAAGAAATGAAACGGAGAAGAACGATGAGATCCGACAAACAAAATATGGCGGCAGCGCAGACGGAGAGAGAAAAACAGCAACGGCGTTCCGTCTGACCAAAACCAGGCAGCGCACTGGATGCTAGTGCTGACGTCAGCCAAAGAAGGGAAGAGAGTGGGTGTACCGCTTCGCAATATGCATCCGCGCCCGTGTCGTCTGCTACAGAGAAATAGGCGCAAGCAGACGACACTGCAAAACAGCGCGGTACCAACGGCACTGACTCGCCGAGGTTTTGAAACACAAATGCCGTTTGTGATCACAAGAGATGAACATTTTTCGCTGTAGTGTATGCTAAATAATAAGCGTCGACGAAACACGGCATCGTATTTTGACTGCGCCCTCATCCAACCGTACATGGCGAGTGCCTCAGCATGGTTCTAGATCACATCGAACTGCTTTGTTGAGTCTGCGAAAAACAAATGTTCATCTGCAAACTGCTCAACAAAAACTAGAATTTAACTGGCTAGCAGGATCACTGTCTACTCGGAAATAGACGAAGTATGGCACTGCTTTCTGTCGCGCATTAAAAGACTCTTCGCAAGTGCTCCTCATAGCTTCTACGAGGCTGCACAGTTTTAAAGCGGCAGTGCAAGCAGAGAGGGGAGCAGGGGGCCCCACCGACTGGATAGGGAGGTGAAAGAAGGTACTGCGGCGCATGCGCCGCTCTCGCAAGGCGGCGGCCCATCTGCCAAGCGATGGAAAGAGCGCGCACGTGACTCACCTCCGGTTGGCGCCGGTAGCGCCCCCTCAGCGAGATGCGGACGCCTTCGGACTGAACGCGCTGGGTGGCGGGATATCGACAGAACGCCGTTCGTCGCTGTCAAGAGCAACGACAGACGAGCGGCGCGTGAACTTTGCCGCCGGCGACGCAGGAGCGTCGCATCTATCTTTCTGCTTTTTCCGGCGCGGGCGCTACGCGACAAGATATCGGTGGCCGCGACGCGATAACGACAGCCAACTTGCTCGCTCCACTCTTTCCAACAGTACAATCTCGTACTTCGCGTCAATTTAAGAGTTCAACAGAAAGTCAGGAGGCCGTAAAATTCACAGAAAATCACAGAAACCAACGCGAAACAGAGTATGTTCAAGAAACTAGCTTTTAGCGTAGACGATAGTCACTGACGCTTCTAGAATGGTAACGTTCAAAGGCTTTTCACTAGGTTGCTTACACACCACTAGTTAAATATTATGTACAGACTTAAAAAGCATACTCGGAACATACATTTTCCACAATCCTCACGACCGCTACCGTAAAGGTTATGTACAAATACAAGAGACAGTAAAAAGAAAAGAGAATGGCGGTAGTTGAAATTTACTACTGGGAGCATCTGTTGCAAATTCGCATCTCTCATACGTGGTAACATCAACGTATCATTACTTCGGAAAATACAATGGTGTTCTTATGCAACAGGGTTTTCCAGGTGGAGCCACTGTACCGTGAATACAGACAAATAGACAGCAAGTGAAAGCAAACAGAATAAACAGCAACAAAAACGAAGACAGCCTATATTTCGGCAGCGTTAGTTGGCGAAACTCGCATGGTAAAAAGTTCATTCGCGGCAAGCATAGTTTTGAAAGAAAAGAGCAAGCCTGTGAAGTTTTTGAAGTCATCGGCAAACGGGGAGGCTGTACTGCATCGGACGGCTGGTAATCTGCGAGGCCACGTACATACATTTACTTACGAAATGCATGTATTTATTTACGAATGTCGAATCGGAGACAAATGCGTAGGTGATGGACAATCTAGTCTTTATTACCGAACAGAACCAGTTTGAAAAGTTAAGCAAGCGGTTAACAGAAGGACACCTGAAAGCTGCAAGGACTTTTCGGCACAATGGGTTGGCCAATACCAAGCGGCCTCCCTCAGCAAATGATCTCCTGCACAGCAGTAAAGACAAAAGTCACAAGTACCTTAGGCGTGCCTTTATTTTGCGGGAAACAAGTTTTCAGCACTCCTGACGGGGGACACGAGAACGCCACAATAGAACGCGTCCGAGAAACGCAAGCGGTCGAGAACCACACACCCTCGAAGCACGACAGCAGGACACAGTCAGGGTAACGGTTCACGGGCTCCCGACGGCTACTGTCGTAAAGCGATTCTGCGCCAACGGCACACATCCCGGGGTAGGCAAGAGCCCGCGGCGGATCTTGGCGGTTTTCAACGAGGACCGTGCTAAAAACGAATGGCAAACGACACGAACGTCAGCAAGCACAGAAGCAACAGCAAGCTCGGACAGATGATGCGCACTAAGTAGCATTAGGCCTAAGCAGGACACAGAGCAAGATTTTTAAAAGACCACTTCATATATTAGGTCCTCAAATGTGCGTCCCGACGGTTCACAAAATCCGCACTAACAGTATAGCAAAAGTGGTTTTAACAACGATAGGTAAATAAACTGTTGTCACAATAACGACACAGGAGACCTATAATTGTGTTTACGAGCAGGTACACATTCAAGTGTAACGTACTTGTATCGTTACATTTAACGATATGCCGGAAAGCATGCTGCATGAAGGCTGGTATTTAGACTAAAGGCACAGAAATGATCTTACTAAGTTCAAACCGCACCTGACAACGTTCTAGAAGTTACGATCCTCGCGAGCGACGAGTACAACTAAAGCGAAGCGCTCGTTCAGAAAAGCGGCGCCCGCATCAATCACAGACGCCACGCGGACAACTCGAGGAAAGAAATGCGCGCCACCGAGTTGAGTTGGTCGGTGCGCCTCGGCGG
Source organism: Dermacentor albipictus (assembly GCF_038994185.2). NCBI lineage: Eukaryota > Metazoa > Arthropoda > Arachnida > Ixodida > Ixodidae > Dermacentor > Dermacentor albipictus. The sequence goes on along the minus strand of NC_091827.1, from coordinate 35,337,446 downwards.
CGACTAGAAGCAACCAGCGAAACCGGAACCAAAACCGGAGACGCTGACTAAAACGCAGCTCGACAGACGCCGGAGCGAAGAAACGAAACCACAGACACGAGCGGCGACCGAGCAGCAAGCGCCCTGTGTGGTGGCGCCATCTGGCGGCCGGACGCCGAGCGACGCCGCAGCACGCGTCGCCGAGCTCGCGCTGGAACCGAAAGCTCATCGCAGAGGCGAAGAATTCGTTTCCCGCTCGGCGCAAGCGTTCTTCGAGTGAATCGGAGGAGCGCGTTGCCGGCAGCGCGCGGGATAGCTGCGCGAATCTCACGCGTGCCGAAGGAAAGGTGATGCATCGCTCCGGTGTCGCGGTGCCGACTCCGGTGAGTGTTAGGGCAAACAGGCATTCTCTGCCCTTCGCGTGGGATGTCTCGCTAAGACAACGCCGATTAGCTCTGAAATTCTATTCTCAAATATTTTTTCTTAAAGTAAAGGGTAATAATTACGGATTGCACAGACGTCGAAATTTCCAACACTTTGGTGAAATTTCCACCAGAAAGGGGCAGGGGCTCAGTATTTCTCGCTGGCTGCCGCTGGAGCGCGACACATCGCAGCCTCTTGGTGTTCGTCTTGGCTAGGCCGGCGATTGCAGCGCGCTTTCCTCACCGAGACGGACGCGCGCACGTCAGCGCGAGGCTGTTGACAGCAAAGGCGTCGTCGTCCGGTGGTGTGCCGGTCGCGACGATTGCCCTGGTGAACGACACGGCTCCGAGCGAGAGCTGCCTCTCTTATCGCACAGATGCTCACACGGAACAATGCCACCGCGCAGCAGCTTCTTAATCGGGACTCGCGCTGCAGTCCGGACGATAAAAAGAATGCCCGGGGTGCTCGCTCCTCCCCGAACTCATCTGCGCGATCCGGAGTCGGTAGGTGACGGTCGCGGGGACGCGCGCGAGAGCATCGCAAAGACGCTTGCCAGGACTTGCACACATCCACAAGCGCATGACAGGAGACACACACAAAAAGCGGTGATAGCAGCGGGGAACACTCACCTTAAATCTGAGGGCATGCAGTGGGCTGACCTCTACCCCCATGCCATAGGCGTCTGGCGTCGAACACGGAATGACGGCCTCACGGTTCGAACCGTGCTGGTCGTCCGCTTCGTCGTCGCGTCGACACGTCGTGGCACAGTCCCTCGCGGGCGCCGAAACACACGAGGATGTCAGTCACAACAGTCGAGGCCGGGATCGGCTGCGACGAACGACGCTGGCAGCAGCAGCAGCAGACGACACGCTGAGAGGAGCACGCACGGCGGCGCTGAGGAGACACGCAGTCCCAGTTGCACACACCGGCACCAACAGCGGCTGATCGCCCACTGAAGCGGCGCCCGACGTGAGCGTTGCAGACGACGGGGCGCGCGACGATCCCATCGTGCTTCGCGCGCTATGGTCACGTGGGGTTATCGCGGCCAACCCGCGCACCGCGTGCGTGGGACGCGCGCGGCGGCCCCTGGCGGCGGCGAGGAGAGGGAGATATTCAGCTGAGGACGCGTGCGAGGCAGCGGGCTTTTTTACGCGGCCATGTCGTTGTTCTGCTGCCGCCGGTGGTGTGGGCGAGGGATGAGGCGCCGAGGGCTGAAGGCTGGCTGGCCTGCTGCTGCCGCTCGCTGCGAAGGTTGGCGGCGGCGTCGCCGTGCGCAGGGGCCGGCGAGCCTCCTCTGCTGCTTGCTTGCCTGCCTTGCTTGCCGCTGTGCTGGGACGGGCTCCCTGGGCCTCTCCCTCCGCCCGAACAACCTCCCGCGGCCGACTCACTCAGCTGGCTGCCTGGCCAGCTTTCCCGCCGCCGGCGCTTTTCTTTTTCTTTCTCTGCCGGGCGTCGTTCTTTCCTGCGTTGCCACTAGCGGCCGGCGGGCTGGAAACTTCATTCGCGAAGCGTTCTGAAACAGCTTGTTCTCTCTTCGTTCGGCTGGCGCTTCGCGTTGCGTGTTGAAAGTTGCACACTGTGTACAACTTTGTTCGTTTGGTGAGATCTGTGTCATTTGTGAGGCTATTCTGAAACGGCTGTGGCTATTCTGAAGTGGCTGTGAGTGGTTCGCGTCATGTGGCTACAGATTCGCATTCTCTAATTGGAAAGCGTGGCCATCGCCGTTGTCTTGGTAGGCCTGCTTCCGAGGCAGAAATGTTCTCCAAGCAGCTGCCTCCTGTCTGCCAACTGAGTCTGACGAAAGATATCGGTGATCCGTTTTGTTGTTTGAAGCATAGATTGGCTCAGTTCGCGAACACAGCTTGAAACGCCGCCCGCCAGCTGTGTCTTCGTTCCGCGAAAGATCGCTATTGTGCTCCTAAAAATAGTCGAGGTTCACTAGCTGTTAACTTTGTGACATTCTTAATTTGAACGGCCAGATAGGGAAATTCAGCGCTTGTGAACGCCACAGGCTGCTGACAACGAATGCTCCAAAATGTGTTATGACGTCTCCATACGTAGCTCCAGTTGTCTACCCTATGTCTTTGTTACAAAGGTATATCATGCGACGTGTAGAGACCCTTCATTGATGTCTCCTCCCGCTATAATTTTCTTATGGCTATGACCAAGATGTGCTGAGCAGACGCTCAATGAAAAAATAAATAAATTGTTTTTACACATTGATGACTACAGACTAGATGTTAAGGCACTAAATATCGATGTTTTAGGCCTCTACAACAGGTGCTACAGCTGCTATTGAAGGTATAGTTAGACGCCAGTTACTCTCCTCTAAGCATGTATAGGCTCATTAAATGATAAATTGCGCAGTGTATCGAGGATAAATTCAATTTTACAGAGGAACACAGCCCACTAAACCCCTGTTTTGTGAAATTCATTTGGTTGCTCCAGTAAAACGCAATGAGGCAAATCTCATAGGTTACAACATTTATCTGAAATCTAGTAGTAGTAGTAGTAGTAGTAGTAGTAGTAGTAGTAGTAGTAGTAGACGTAGTAGTAGTAGTACATACGTTATTCACAGTAAGCAATTTTGAAAGCTCACTGCAGGGGCTAGGGCTAAAGGCAAACAAGCCTGACAAAGGCCCCTGTCCCTCCGCAATTCGTGACAGGCTACATGTTTCGAGTTCAGCACAGTAAAAAAAAAGAGGATTGTAATACATTAGTTTCAGGAAATTAGTGAACTAGTAACTTGCAAGTGTACACATATCAAATCACACAAACTAAACATCACCAGTGAGACATCAACTGGTGGGTCTACAAATCACGGGTAAAAAGAAGTGAGAGCAGTAACAAGCAAGCACCATCCCAAGATTTTCGGGTTTCATGCTGTGCGTTTTTTCACTGAGTATTAGTTTGTTTGGAGAAAAGGAGCGCTGAGCATCTACTGAAGTTGGCTGCACACACTAGTTTTCGGAATGCTCGGTGATCCAATGAGCTCTCGCATTGCGGAATGTTCGCCGGTCAGAACCTGTGACAGCTGCTTCAGTACCGACAACCAGGGATTTCTGTCGCGAATTTGATCACTCTATAAGCAACATTGGGGATGGTGGCGAACTTTTTCAGAACGTCGAAAATGAGCTCCACATTCTGCGTGAGAGTTGCAGGCGAGCATTCAAGTTTCTAGAGCATGTCGGCTGAAAAGGTGCAGTGAGCGCACAAGCAGGCTAAGTCGTCCTTTAGTGTATCGTTGCGTAGGGCAGTTAGAACTCTTACTGTAATGCTCTAGTCTGATGCAAGGCTGTTAACAAGAGCCTTTACGCCGACAAAATCTTTGTGGTAATAATTGGCCGCCTTTAGCAAAGTTGCCCAGTGGGTTGTAACCTTATCAACAGGATGAGGCTAGGGCAAAACACGGAAACGGGCATTTTTAGACCCTAAACATCCAATACAGGCACCAGCATCGAAATAGGCATGGACACAATAAAGGTACCACGAACATGTTTTTAGACGCTTAGTTCGTGCTTACAATATGAACAATACGGACGTAAGGGAAATAACATGTATTTTGCCTGAACTTCCGGTGCCAGGTTCATGGCGTAAACGGGCTGGAGATACCTGGACACTTAATCAAGCAGTCGCACACATAGTCCAATGCAATCAGTCAGTAAAATAAGGGCTTATAATTATACAATGGACCTGGATCTAATGGCTGAAAAGTTTCTGCGAAACTGCAACCATATTGTTGGAAGAACTAGAAATGAAATTTGACCACGTTTTCCTATTTATGTTCAAGATGTGTCCTGGACTAGGACAAATCATTCCTCAGCACCAGTGCTTTCCAACAAACCCGTATGAGTTTCCTTTGTAGCATAATTCGTGCTGCATCCGGGTGGATGACAATTTTACCTTTCATCACAGAGCGTAAGTTTGTCCCCGTGACTTAATGAGCCAGGAATGTCCATCGGTACTTCTTGCGTCGTTATTTCGCTACAACGTGGAGTTCTACGTATATGATCACATGGAATTAGTCAGGTGTTTGCTTTCTTCTTTAAGCAATTTACAAGTTGGCGTCACCCTTTGATACACGCAATGGAAACTGCCATTATATAAAAATTGAAACAGACTGGTAACTTCTATTTTGCGCAGTTATGTTCCCATTACTGGAAGAATGAATGCCTCCAGACGCCATCCGCTATGGACCAACCATTCAATGTATGCACCAGGGATGTTCGAAGCTTTCGGATGTGACCCATCTTTCGACTTTGGTTGGAATGGGTTAGAAGACGTAGACGTCCGTCACGAATAGATCATGGCCAAGCCTCTTTGACAACAAGAGCATACTCTCCAGTTTTGGCCGATTCATTGAGTTTACATATGACACTTAGGAGGACACTAGGTTGATTATGCGTCCAAACCGGGGAGCGCCGGAACAAATGTGCGATTTCGAGGTATTTCAAAACTTTTTTCGCACTCGCCGCATTAGCAAAACGACGGTCATCAGAACTTGTTTAGTTCTGCCTTTAGTACATCAGAGCAGACGCTATCAGCACAATGACACCACCGGCAGGGGCTGCAGAAACTTCAAGCTGGTGTGACTTCTTGTATTTCATTCTTGCGTTTCTTCCGGCTTGACAAGCCTCCCGTCACGTTAAATGTGACCTTTTGGCACCAAGGCATCTAATAGCCCATTGAGCGAAAAAGTTATGGCGTCTGTAGCAGCGAAACGGCCCCTGAATTCCCATTGGCTGTGACGTCATGTCACGTGCGCGGCTCGACAGAGCAAAGCGGGCGAATGGGGTCTCGGGAGCGTCGCCATTAGATTCTGCCGCAGTCGGGCAATGTAGCATGACGTCACGGATCGACGTGCACCGGCCTTGTGCTATCTGGAAGGCATTGGCCAAGCGTCTCAACGCGCTCGCTTGCCCCCGAGGAGTTCATAATTCGAAGGACCCCTCAGCGGCATTCAAGTGGACATTGATGCTTTCGCATTCAAGACTCGTAAATGCTACGTATCCTCGGATTTTTTTTTAGGCGAAACGTCTTTGAAAAAGGTGAAAGGGTCTCGCTTTCTGGAATCGATATAACAAGAAACATGTTGTAGCATTATCGCCTGTACCTTCGTGACCATGCTACCATGCACCATGCTACCTGCATCATGCACGTGTCGCGTGCGCGGGTGGGGCCGTTGGCACGCAATGCATGACGCAATCTGAGCTAAATTTAGCCTCGCGCGCGGCGTTCGAAGCAGTGCAACACGGCAGTGCGCTTGTCCATCCGAGCACGAATGGTCGCGTTTGAGAGAGCCGACCACGATGTGGTAAGTATCATTTATTGATTTCAAATTGGTATTCTTCAGCAGTTGCAAGACCTACATGTATGCAATATCTTGCAAAAATTTGACGCTTGCTCGGCCTAACTAGTTGTGCGAATGCAGGGACGTGATTTACTCATACAGCTTAACTTCATGTACCTCTGCACTGTTCCTTGTTATTATCTGTATTCCGATGAGAGTGTGAACGCAATAGAGTGTATCCATATATCTATAGACGTGTGACTTTTGCTTGCCTACGCAGGAATGCGCAGAATTAATTGTCAACAGGCGGGAATTCGGTTTTCAAAGCGAGAAGCAATAAATGTGTCCACGTCGTTTCTGAAAATTCGTGTGACCAACAAAAATCACAATCGTACGGAAACATGTCCAAAAGAAAACGAAACAACAGGCAGTAGAGGGACAGCTAGCAGGCAGTGCAGTAAAAACTGTCAGTCGACTCCTCTGATCCGTTTCCGTGATGGCAGATACACATGGTGGTAATAAATATATACTGCAAATCAGCAGCTGCCGATGTGCGCAAATGCATAACCTCTGCGCTTCGGGCAACGTTCACACAGTTTGGCATTGCAAAAGCTGTGAAAACAGACAGTGGCCACCAGTTCCACGACACAGAATGCAAAGAAATCGCACAAGAGCTTGCTATCAGGCACCACACAACGCTACAGTTGCGGCTTCAGGTCATTGGATAAGTGGAGCGATTTATGCGGGCGTTAAATAAGCAGGTTCATGCCAGAGAACATGAACGGAAATATTGAAAAGTCGAGCTAGACAAGTTCGTGGTGTTATGTCGCTCCATAAGGCGTACAGGGCAATAGCACGAACGCCATGGGAACTGTCGTTTGGCAGAAACCTGTAGAATCTTCTCACCTACTACTCCCCACTGATTCCTGCAAAGGCTGACTCCAGAAATATGCAGTCAGCCGAATTTCAGAAGGAAGCTGACAACATTTGGAGGGACTGCCTACTCCATGTGGTATGTTTGTGAAACATGGTGGGAACGAGAAGATCGTGCGTAACACTGACAGAGACGAACACACTTTTACTGCATAAACAAGTAATTGTATATTTTTAAATTTGGCTCTGAAAGGGATGCTAAAATTACACGTGGTGTTGCCACTCCCTCGACGATGAACAGTGTGAACTGATTCGCGCACCGTGTGCCTTGACCCAAAAACCGCGCAGGGCTGGTTTAGTTTGCTTAGGAGGAGGAGTAGATATTAATGAACAGAAAGGAGGAGAGGTCGGCCTGAAGAGCGTGTCTCTAGCCTGCTACTCCTCACTGGGGAAAGGGGAAGTGGGAAATACAGGGAAAGGTAAGTGGCGGGTGATTATGTTATGGTACAATGAGATATTGTATACACGTTGTCCAATATGCGGATGCGCACTGTAGACGCAATGCACGTAAGAGCAATCTTGTCACAAAAAGTTATTGCGCAAACACATTTCTCACTGACTGCACGTCTCGCAGTTTCTAGAGGCGATCGTCTAAACCAGTCTCACTAAAAAAGTTCAAAAGTGATTTTATGGCACGTTGGGCACAGTGAACACTCCTCCACGCGCCAAAAAGCTTTTCTTCTGAAAATACACTGATGCACTTCTGAGATACACTGATGCACTGCTTAACATTGTATTTTATGCGTTTGTGACTTTCTTTTGCGTCATGGAGTAATTTCTATCTTATTTCCACTTAGCAAGTGTTGAAAATTGGCACTGCCTTGGGGCAAAAGTAGGGGGTGGCGCATCAGTCGATCCTTAAGTGTGTCCTCTTGAAATGGCGACGTGCGACAGTGCGAGTAGCCTTATGGGATAGGTGCGAGGGTAGCTGTCGTATTTAGGATGTCGAAAATCTTTCGCGTTGTTGAGAGGAACTCTTGTCTCGGAGAAAACTCAGATGCCGCGGAGAAAACTCAGATGCCGCCCCTTTAGACGCGTATAAAGTGCTGAGAGGCTTTTATGAAACAGCCCCTTGACTAATTTGAATGAAATTGGTTAAACCTAAGTTCCAGTGACTGTAGCAAGACATCTTGATCTGGGGCGTGGAATATTTTGGAAAGATTGCCAAAGATTGGTTAGTTAAGAAAATAGAAGCGCTCAATTTGCAAATCTACAACTATACTGTTCGGTAATGTTGCAATAATTTACAGCTCACGTGATTTTTCTTAGAAGGTTGACGAAAGTTTTCCGAAAGTCTTACTCACATATTGATGTTATATTTGCGATGTATAAGGCATCAATAGTGGCCGCTTTATGTGCACTATTCGGTGCAATTTTCAAAATTGTGACAATATTTTTTTCATTGCTGAGTTACAGATTGTAACGTCGTAGTTTCGTATTTCTGAAGTGTTGCAATTTTCAAGTTTTTTTATGAAAAAAGAAATATGCGGGCTAAATTAAAATTACACTTGCTACAGTCACTAGGTTTTAGCTTTTCCTTTCGAATTCAACAAACGTGATACAATTCGGTGCAAATGTAGGAAAGGATTTCTCCGTTGCAACAGAGGTTCAGATTTCGACAGCAGTGTCAATGTCTGCTACGCCACTTTAGATTCGAATTCAAGCTTATCACTGCTCTAGTATTCCCGCTCTTTGGTGTAATCAGGGCGGAAAGACGTGCGCTTCTACGACGTGACTATAATTAGCTGTTCCATGAGTTGAAATGAAATATTTTGCGTTGTATAGAACAAAAATGCTCAAGCGAAAAATGGGCTGTTGCCGTCCACGAGTGACGGGGAACGGTGCAGGTGTAGGTTCCGGGCGTAGCAGCCTGTATATGTAAAGGTTATACTTTGCCACATGCAAATGCTCGAACGAATAAGTTCGTTTTCGCATTATCGAACGCCTGGGGCGGCGGCCTGACCATCGCTTATGTCAAATACCAGCGGACAAATCTTCAGAAACAATGCTTTTAGAATTACAAGTCCTTTAATGGAGCAAAGGGCCCAGATTCAGTATGGTTCATGGGGGCGCATAGCGGAAGTGAGCACTACATGGTAAGAAAATAAAAAGGACAGGACAAGGCACTGTTCTGTCCTTTTTTCATCTCACCTTGTTTGTTTCTTCGCGCTGTGGAGCCACCATGAACTCATGGCAACTCGCTCAGCTCTCATTTCTTTTTCAGTATGGTTGGCATACATACCGTGTTGCTTAGTTAATGTCGAAGATCTTAAGAACGTTTAGCCGCGGAAGGGCAGCGGAACAAAAGGCGCCGCCTAGTTGCTGAGGTCGCAACAGGCACGTGGAGCGACGGTTGCTACTTCTGCACCGCTGGCCCAGTATGGAGTCTCCGCAATATCTTAGACGTTTAAGCGAGAACTGCTGGCACCTTTGCGTTGAAGGCGCAAGAAAAACGCGGGTTGTGCGCGAGGTGCTATGCTGCGACGAAAGGTCGTGCGCTACGAGGGCATGGAACACTGAGATCCACAGTCAGAAAATTTACAACTTGCGCCGTTCATACCTACTCCAGCTTTCTTTAGGTATAGCAAAGGCGCGCGATAACGAGGTAAATAAATCGTTCCACGAGTCCATGTAGGATCTGCAGTCAGTTAAACATCAAAGCTGCTGATGAACATCAGTTAAAGTGGACGTCGGGATTTTCGCGCGGTCGTTTGACTTCGAACAAGCCTTTATATAGCCCAAAATATGCACGAGAAGCAAGAGATAGAGAAAATAAACTTCAGTACATCACTTTTCTCCGAGGGTAGGGGCCCTGGTTCGAGGGCCCCCGCGGACCACGAACGGGCTATTGGATTTCGGGAGCGGTCGGACGGTTTCCACCTGGATGACTGTTGGCTCTGCCTATATACCGGGTCGGTGTCCGGAACCTCCAACTGCCTCCGGCCAGGAACGTTGAAGCGTGCCCAAGGCATGCAGACGCTCGAGGACGGAACACTGAAATTGAGCTCGTTTTACCATTTTTTTGCCGGCATTAGGGGCCAAGAAGAAGAAAAACACGAAAAGAAACGTGTGAGCTCCTATAGCAGAACGAGCACTGCAGCTCTCGAAAGTCTCAGGAATCCCTCTTTTTTAGGGGGGGGGGGGGCAACTCCGCACTACTACTTTTTCCCACCGGAGAGAGAAGGGGCTTTATCTTCATCGGATCCTCCTTGCATGCCTTCCTTTCCACCACGCGTGACGTCAGGCCCACTTTCATGGTGGCAACCAGTTCTCCTTCTGGTTTTCGGACGATGACGAGTGGTGATTGGCCATCTCTGGATTGGCGTCGATAAACTCGCTGAGAGCGTTTGCGCCACTCGTGAAACGGCACGCGCACTCGAACCTTACCGTGTCTGTCAACCCGGGTAGGGGTGCGAGGGGTTCCGGGGTCAACGTTCCGAATGATTCTGGGTTGATGAGTACATGCAAGCTCTGGGACGCGGCACCTACAGAAGCCAAGTCCTCTTCCCATCTGACAGTGGAACTTGGGGAGGGAGGGGGACTAAAGGAAGCCGACAAAGCACCCTCCCCGCTTTGCACACGTTGCTGAAGAGAGAGAGAGAGAAGAAAGGGATAAGGCAGGCAGGTTAACCAGATGGGTAGATCCGGTTTGCTACCCTACGCTGGGGAGAGAGGGGAGGGGGAGATAAAGTGATAGCAAGGTAGCTGAAGATAAACGGTGAGCATTGCGAGGTCGTTAGGTCAAGCGTCCCCGCTGTCTCACACAAAAGCTTTGTAACGTGGTCAGGACGGCCTGCGATTTCTCGCACGAAGCAGCGGAAGCAGGCGCTTGGCTGGCCGTATCTAACAGGGCCCGGTCCAGCAGCTGTCATCCAGGTAGGCGCCGAGCATCACGGCCTTCCATTCGGATGACGTGGAGTGTGAGATAGGGGGCTATCGCGAGGTTTAGTTGGCATTCCCGTGCAGTGTGGTATATATATATAGGTCGCTAGAAGCGAACTCTTTGCTGTGAAACAACGTGCAAATAGTTTCACAGGCGTTGCAACTTGAATAAAGGAACGGCAACTCACACTTTCCAGGAACTGTCCCGCGGTGGCTACATCGGGTGTTAGTTTAAGGCCACACTGCTCTTAAGACGCAATTCGACAGGTTTGCGACGAAAGCAATCGCAGGCACAGACGGAGCACGGAAAAAGGGACGACACAGACAGCAGAGCGTATAGACAGTAGACGCGACGTCTCGAAATGGAAGTGTCTACCAGAAGACGCCTCGCACCACACTCCTTTGCTTTCAACACAGACTACTCCTGCAGAAGAGACGCGAGAATGTAGGTGACTAAGAAAAAGAAAGAGAAACGAATGACTTATCGAACAGATTACGTGTTGAGGACTACATTAAGCGTCGTAATTTTAATGTTGCCCATAAAGTAGTCGCTCCTGCCCGGAAACTCTCCATACTTTCAGTTTCTCAGTTTTGCTGGCGTGACATGGCCTTCGCATCAAGTAGTCAGTGTCACGCGAATTCATACTCAGTTTTAAAAAGAAACTACTCAAATAAAATTTCAGTATACAATTTTTTTTCTCGCTTCCCAAGGAAACTATTGCACATTTAGACACTTTGAATTGTAGGCTTTCTATAGCGCTGCGAAACAGGGGGTCCCTGACAAACCGTAGCCAACCCACTTAAGCATTATGGACAAATATAAGAAGACATGCTCGACTTTCCCATTTTCACGGTGGTCAGCGAGTCCTATGCCAAAGCTACAATGCAACATCTTCCCTTCCTTAGCCTGCAACATCACTGCGACATTTCTAGCACAGCGAGAGACCACACGTTTGTCGTTGCGATAAAACTGTGACATTTCTAACGCTGCGACAGACAGCACATCTCTCGCTACGACAGAACGTTTGGCGTTCGCAACAGCGCTGCGACATTTCTAACCCATCGACAGAAGGGTCTTCTCTCGCGACTGCGGAGTTCTTATAGTTGAGACACATAGGTGTCACATTTCTAACTTCGCGATATGAAATGCCTCCATCACGACACTAGAACTCTTGTCGCAACGTTAAATATTTCTTTAGCGACCACAGAAGCTTCCGTCGGACTACAGCAATTCCTGGGGTAAAAGACATTTCTGCGGTCTTTTCCAACTTGGTATCCTTTTTTTATAACCCGTGAAAGGCATAAGGGACTGTTCTTCAAGAGCGCGAACTGAACGTTGCGACATTACCCTGTCTAAACAGTCGCCACCTTACAATACACTACAACGCACTAGTCGCGGCACCCCCGATTCACATGTGCGTGGAGAACAAGGCGTGACTAGAAGGCAGTACCGTGACAGCTGACCACCACACTGTAAAATAATTTACACCCCTAAATGTTAGAAGGGTGTAAATGTGTCTATAACTTACACCCTTAGGGTGTGAATAATATAACATACACCCTAACTATGTGAGGTAATGACATATTTACACCCTTTTTCACATTTAGGGGTGTAAATTGTTTTACAGTGCAAAATATATTGCACACCTAAATGTGTGAAGTCTTCTTGCGCTTATTCTTTCCCCAAGGGACATATAAGTGTTCTGCGTTCGAATTGAATTTGAATTCTGTGGTTTTGCGTGCCAAAACCACGATCTGATTATGAGGCACGCCGTAGTGGGGGACTACGGATTAATTTTCACCACCAGGGGATCCTTAACGAGGCCCCGACGCACGGGGAACGGGTGTTTCTTTTTTTGTATTTCGCCCCACTGAAATGCGGCCGCCGTGGCCAGGATTCGATCCCACGACCTCGTGCTTAGCAGCGCAACACCATAGCAGCTAAGTCACGGCAGTGTTCTGTATTCGCTGTATCTAACTGAGTATGTAAAGGCAGTTGGCAACCATGTCTAGAGAACAATGCCGGGTTTAGCTAGAACGGGCTCAACTAGAACAAGAACGGACTCAACTAGGACACTGTTCTAGTTGAGTCTGTTCTAGTCGAATCCGGTCAATCCGCATCTTTGAGACACATGTGCATACTTGTGAAGCTGCCGGGAATCAAGGAAAGAGGTGAGAAAGAATGCGATAAACGATAACAATAGCGTGATCGCGACGGTGGCTGCTGGGATGCGCCGGATCTATTTCACATGAACGTGTGGAACATCCTTTACAAAAAATTTTATAGAAAGTCTATAGACAGTCTATAGACTGTCTATAGTCTATAGTCTGTAAGTCTATAGTCTATAGAAAGTCTATAGTCTATAGACTTTCTATAAAGATTTTGTAAGGGATGTGACTGCTACACGTAAACTTCATTTTGAGGCTGCCGTTACCACAGTAAGGAAAAAAATTGCTTGCTTTGAAATGGGTCCCGGGAACACGCTCTGTTAAAGTAAACAGGAAGTAATCAACACTTGCGTCAACAAACGGCGTCGGGCAAAAGCAAGCTGGAGAAGCATTCGCCACGGAATACGAATTCAGTGGAACGCCGGTGGTTTGAGAGAAGGGTGACGTTTAACCATCCGTAACTATAAGTGTATTATTATAGCGTATGGGGGAAAAATTGCTGCGCGAAAGCACTCTGTGAGAGATATGTCTAGGCGGTACTAGGCATAGATAGGCCTGTAGATGGTCACATACAATACGAAATTCGTTTTTGGAATATTCTAATGCCTACGCAGATTGGGGCCAGCATATATTATGCACAGAGGAAGAACACGTGCTAATGATCTGGAGC